>NC_037331.1:71294478-71903215 GCF_002263795.3 Bos taurus | reverse complement strand
CTCATGACCTCTCCATGTGCCACCACCAGGGAGGGGAGAGGGATGACCAGCACATGGTGTACTTTCCTGTCACCATAGTGAAGGAAGGTATTTGATTCTTTGACAAGTAAGGATATTATACCTCTAGGTGACCAGTTCTCCCTTCTGAATACTTTTGACATGTAAGGCACAACTACAGAATTGAAACTAATATAGGCTTGTATGAACATTGGGAAATCTGTCTCCTTGCTTTTTATATTATTGTATGGCTATGTGCTGCATCAGTATTATTTGAAAGATATTATTTGTTTTGGGACCATCAGCCTGTTGACCTGTAATTGTTTTATAATTTTATTTTTTCCTCTTAGGACATCAAGAAAAATTGTGCTAACTATAAGTGTTAAGGGTTCAAGTGTAGGGAAATTGTGTCATAGAAGTGTATCTTGAAATTGACATATCAGTAAGTATGGTGTTAGCTATGATTTATTTATAGATACTATTTATCAGGTTAAGTGCCTTACTATTAGTTCATTAAGTGTTTTTAATCATAGAAGGGATAATGGATATTGTCAAATGCTTTTTCTGCATCTATTAAGAAAATACAAGAGTTTTATTTTTATTCTATCAGTATACAGTATATTACATTGACTCTCAAGCTTTCATGTGTGTGTGTGTGAAGTCTCTCAGTCGTGTCCAACTCTTTGTGACCCCGTGGACTGTAGTTTGCCAGGCTCCTCTGTCCATGGGATTCTCCGGGCAAAGAATACTGGAGTGGGTTGCCATTTCCTTCTCCAGGGGATCTTTCCAACCCAGGGATCGAACCCGGGTCTCCTGCATTGCAGGCAGACACTTTATCCTCTGAGTCACCAGGGAAGCCATTAAGCTTTCATAGTCATGTGATATTAATACTTGTTTCCACTACAAGGATGTATGCTTTCCTTCTCCTTACCGGAGCCTAGAGACTGAGCCTCTGAGAAAGGTTTTTGGCATTGTTCCAGTGAGGCCTTCCTATTAGGTCCAATCCCCAGTGACAGGTGAGTGATGGAGCACATCGTTACCTACAGGGTGATAGTGCACAATCACAGATCCCACCTAAAGGCTGCTGCTGTGGTCTTTTACTCCTATCCCAGACAAGTGTGGTATGTGTATTAATAGGAAGACTTAGTTTAGATAAGATAGGTAATTTCATATTGGATTATCTTTTGTTGCATTCAATAATCCTATAAGAAAGAAAGAAAGTCAAGTCACTCAGTCGTGTCTGACTCTTTGCAACCCCATGGACTATAGCCTATCAGGCTCCTCTGTCCATGGACTTTTCCAGGCAAGAGTACAAGAATGGGTTCCCATTTCCTTCCCCAGGGGATCTTTCCAAATCAGGGATCGAACCTGGGTCTCCTGTATTGCAAGCAGACGCTGTACCATCTGAGCCACCAGGGAAGCCCCAATAATAATTCTATAGTATACATAATTTGAAAATTGGCATGTAGTATGACACATATCCTTGTGTCAAACCAGAGGTGTGGCTGAGGGAGGGTCACATCAGGTCTTAGACACCGCTTGGTGTAGACACAGTGTTTCTCAGGTCTCATTCACTATTTTCTTCAGAATCTGAAAGATTCAAATGCAGTCTGTTCTTTTGTATTAAACTAATTCCATCTTTCTTCCTAATGTTCTTCTTTCCTTTTTTTCCAGAATATTCATTCATTCAGCAGTCATTTATTGAGACCCCACCTGGGAGTGGGCTACAGATGTATTGAGAACCCACCTGTGAGTGGGCCACAGCTCACAACCTCAACATCCAAGGGAGCAAAATGGAGGTAAACAGACACATTCCCAGAACAGCGAGATAGATAAAATATTTTGACAGGTTCAAGCACAGAGTTCCGAGCACAGAGGAGGAACTTGTGGCCTGGCTGAGGACGGGAAGAAGTAGGTGAGGACTCTTTCTGACACAATACCTGAAAGTCAGAGAGGCTTCATCTAGATGAAGAAGGAGAACTTGTGTGTGGGGGTGGGGGGAGCGGGGTGGGTGTGGGGACTGCAGGGGAGGGAACATTATATGGAAAGAATGGGTGGTGATACAGCATGCATGAATGAAACTGAGTAGATGACTGTGAGGAAGGAGGTGAGGGAGGGCGACGCGACTAATATGCATGCAATGAGGAGAGAAGCAAGAAATGTAAGAGGGGAGACTGGGAGGCTGCAGGCTCCTGTGGTCACTAGGAGGGAGTGATGTGCCCACCAAGGGCACTAAGCTGGGCCAGAGGAGAGGGGGCACCTGACAAAGCCACCAGCTGCTGTTTTCAGCTGCGGCTCAGGACTTTGTATTTTGAGAACTTGAGGATTTATTCAAAATCCTGTCACGTATGGAGTGGTTTGGAATTTTGGAGAATTTGAGAAAGAATAAATATGCTGCTGAACTTTAAAGAGAACTAAATAAAGAACAAAACAGCAGGAAGCGCTGTGTGCAGAATAAGGATGCGACTCTACTTCTCAAGGGTGCCGGGCATGAAAGTTCCAAGGGGCAATTTATTTTCTTTATATACAGTTTCCCCTGAAATATTTGTTTATCAGGCTGTCAGAAGTGAACACAGTTGCAAAATGGGCAACTCACTTAATTTGAAGATGTAAAGAGCTTTTCTTATCTTCCTGCCTCTGACTCAAATAGCTGTTTTCTCTAGGAGAGAGTAAATTTTAGGGCAGAGCCTTTTGGCACCTGAGATACCAGATCCTAACTCACCTATTCACACATTTTGAAGTATTTATTCTGAAAACAGACATGTTAGCTCAGTCTTTTTTGATGTGATGTGGAAACCTGAGGTTTTCTTGCAGCAAGTTCCCAAAATAACAGCCAGCAATGATATTTTTGTGTAGTTATTCATATTTTGTATCTTTGGGATATATGTGACTATAACACATAGATATAAAGCATGTATAGAGAAGGACTGGTGAATTTTTGAGGAAAAAGAATTTTCTTTATGGGTGTAGGTATAACTTAATTTTGGTTTTCCCAAGTGGTGCTAGTGGTAAAGAAATTGCATGCCAAAGCAGGAGATGTAAGAGATGCAGTTCAGTCCCTGGGTTGGGAAGATCCCCTGCAGGAGGGCGTGGCAACCCACTCCAGTATTCTTGGCTGGAGAAACCCATTGTCAGAGGAGCCTGGCGGGCTACAGTCCATAGGGTCACACAGAATTGGACACAACTGAAGCGACTTAGCATTCACGCATGCATACATACCGAACTTTATACGTGATTCCTCTCATGTGTCTGTAAATCAAAATTTCAAATAAATTGAGTAAATGAGTAAATGATTTTGCAAAATGAATTTGCATTTTTCATTCATGTAATGTAATTTCCATGCATTGATCTTGCTTAGAGGAGGAGTATTCCTGAAACCACTGAAAATTAAGGGTGAAAAACCACAGAAAGGCTTTAAGTTTATAGGGCAGCACTCTTCCAAACTCTTAAGAAAATCGCACTATTTTTTAGGACACCTCACGCGAAGAGTTGACTCATTGGAAAAGACTCTGATGCTAGGAGGGATTGGGGGCAGGAGGAGAAGGGGACGACAGAGAATGAGATGGCTGGATGGCATCACTGACTCGATGGACGTGAGTCTGAGTGAACTCCGGGAGTTAGTGAGGGACAGGGAGGCCTGGCATGCTGCGATTCATGGGGTCACAAAGAGTCGGACACGACTGAGCAACTGATCTGATCTGATAAGGGAATTTGGAAGAAATCAGATCCTTGTGTTTTGAGGCAGTATTTCTGCTCTTTGCAAATGTAAACTTTGGTTCTAATGAGGTGAGCATTAGGCTTCTCAGTAGGGTTCCTCCTGAACCTTGAGGTATTAACAACTTGTTGGGCAGAGAATAAGGAAAAATGAAAGCAGACGTTAAAGTGACCCAAAGACAAGGGCTTTTGAAGGAGTGGTGAGGTTTGTAATAAAACATACCCAGCTGAATTAAATAATGGCCGAGGGAAAAGAAAGCAGGCAAATTAGAGTCTCCAGTTTATTCTTATTTGCAGGGACGATAGGAATTTAGAGTGGAGAGGTATTATAATTACCTTCCAAACTGCAGAATTTTTTCTCCTTAAAGATTCTATGTCTGTGTTCTCCATCCCCCCAAAAGAATTCTTGCTGGAGTCTGTAAGGTGCTGTTACTGACAGAGTTTATTATCTTCCTTAAGTGTATTGGGGCAGAAAAAGATGTTAAAAGAGCTCTGAAAATATGAAGATTCTGTTAAGGTCAGAAGGACAATGTTTATCTCTGTCTGTGCTCTGAGATAGGACTAGAACTTTTGTAATGGGACTAGATGGAACCATCCACGTTTTTTAAACCTTGAGGGCTAGAACAAATGTCTGGGATAGAGGTGGGCAATAACTATTTAAAAATTGCCAGCATTTTCTCTGTTTTCCTGCAGATGGAAGTCCGACTTGACTTTTAGGGTCAGATTTCTCCTTTAACAACAAAAGCAGCACTTGAATAGGCCTTCTGGTTATGTAAAGATAAATGAAAGAGTGTATTTTGGAGTGGAAAGGTTTAATGCAGCCAGAGGCTAAACTGCTTCTGTTTGAAGTAAATGTCTAAAGCAAACTGTGAAAATGAATGTCATCATCAGTTGGGTGGAATAGCAGAATATTTTGGTTGGGAGCATAAAATGCTTTTACCTTTGAAAGTACCCTGAAGAAGGAGATTTGAGATGAGAAATCTTAGTTGAGAACTTGGCAACAGACTGCAGATTAGAGACTAAGGAGAGAGGGTGATGCTCAGAGCTGGTGAGGCTTGGTCTGCGGACCTGAGGCTTACGAATATACCATTCAAACTGATGGTATCTGCTCAGTGCTGCAATGGCTTTTAGTGCTGCCCAGCTCTCAGTGAGATTTTTGTTTACTCTTCTTGCCTGGTGCTGAGGGTGGGCCTATGCCTGTGTGGGATCAGGCAATACTGACAAACAGTGGGCCTGGAAACGTGAATCTAAGGAGTGAGCCAAAGTGGTGGCATGGATGCTTCCTTTTGTGTCTTCCCTCGAGACAGGACCAGTTGCTCTAATAAAATGTTCATCCCTGGAAAGAAGGGATGTCTTCTTGAATCCTAAATTCCTGTCTGGGTCAACCTCTTCCCAGGATGATTAATAACAGTTACATCTATTTCCTTGAGCAGAAGCCCCTCTCCCACTTGGAACACTGTGGTTGGACCTAAAGACCCTGATGAGAAAAATCACAGGGCAGAGTGACATCCCTTAAAGGGCTGACTCCCCAGGTGGATGAAATGAGCTATCTTGTTGGCTGTTTGGTCCTTGTTTTTACTGGAAACTAATCTATCTCACCAAGGTGTTGAGAAGAGGGGATTTCTCCTTTCTCCTCTGTCCAGGCCAATGAGTAGAGGCAGTGACCTGGCCAGACTCATCTTCCCCTTGGGTTGTCTGTAGCTGAGTTGATTGTGTGGGAGTTGGCCATTTGTCTTCCAAGCTAGCTTTATTTGTAATAAGATGGTATCTTGTGCTCTACCTCTGCCTCTGCTATTTTATTTCTTTTGTTTTTAAATTGGTTCAAGACTCAGTCAGGAAAAAGGAATCTTTTTTTAGGCTCTCTCAAAACCCTACAAGTTCTGCCAATGACTTACTCTGTAAATTGAGTCAAACTGCTTTGTACCTCTATTTCTCCACCAGCAGACTGGAGCTGTAACAATAGCAACTGGATACGGGTAAAAGAAAGTGCCATAAATTATTGGCAGAAAGATGTAACTGCTGGCCCTACACCCCATGGTAGTATTATAATCACTGTTTGGTAACATTTTCTAAATCTTATTCAAGAACCTTGCTGCTGTGACACATTGATTCATTTTGGCTGGCGCCATATGCTCCCATCTGCTCTGAGTGGTGTAATTGCTCTCAGTCATCAACATTAAGCACCCACAGCTAATTCGTGGGGAAAGGCTCCAACCCCATGGACCCAAATTCAACTTATCTGTCAGTTTGCTCCTGTGGAAAGGAGTCCAGTCACTCAGCATGTTTCTTCCTCTTGTCTTGGGAATTGATCATGATCCATTCAGGTATTCAGCTCTAACTTTTCATGGATACCAGTAGGGACAACCCTTCTACTTCTGCAAAGAGAACTTTGCCCTAAGTCTCAGAATGAAATCACTTGTTGGATCTTTGTTTCATATACGTTGGCTGTGCTGTTTTTATTACTGGTTTGTCTGAGTTCAAATCTTTCTTCTATCCCTCATTAGCCCTGTGACCTTGGGTCAATGATTTAACCTCTTTGAGATGACATTTCTTGAGCTGTAATATGGGGCTAATACCTACTATGCAGGGTATTGTAAAGATTTAACTTAATGAGCTTATTGAAACACTTAGCACTATTACATGACTGACCATAAATGCTCAATAAATGATAGTGACTATTTTCCCTGGGATACATATTCTTTGTTCACAGGGCAATTATGAAGACACATGATCCTTCCTAACTTTCTCCACACGCATTTCTAGTTCTTTAGAAACTTACTCCTCAAATTATGGTCATTGGAACAATCAGTATTTATGAACTGTAGAGAAAACACATGTTGCTAATAAAGCACCCTGAATGCTAAGGCATTCTGGTGTGTGATATTCAGGTTCATTCTTGCCAGGGTCAGGTTAACTGTTGATGCAGCCAATGCAAGCAGTATCCTTGCTGAAGGAATTTCAGGAAAGCCAGTCTTGGTGGAAATTGCTATGTTAAAAGTGAATTCCAAGAGTAAACACTTCTTAATGCAAATAAACTTAAAAATGATTTAGTTATATTGTGTAGATAAGGACACTTGGGCAAAGAGACTAATATTTCAGGGAATAGAATGAGTTGGCAATTTGTGTGTGTGTGTGTGTGTGTGTCCATGTGTCTGTGTATGTTTGGTCAGTTTCCAGATGACATTTGATCTTTCCTATCTGAGGTACTTGGTTAGGATAGGAATAGCAATAATAAAAAGTATTCTGGGCTCTGCTCTCAATGTATTAATTAGCAGATAAATAATTAGAGTGAAGTTGGGAAGTTAAAACAATATATACTGGAAAGTAGTAGCTTAGGATACAGGCCAAACAGCCATCCTGACAGTGAATATTTTGGGAATTCTGAAAAGGGGCTGTCAGTTCTCAGTAGGTCATCTCTGGTCACACTGGCCTCCTTACTGGGCTCAGCACCCATCCAGGCAAGTTTCTGCCTAAGGGCTCTTTGGACTTGCTTTTCTCAATGCCTGTAACACTCCACCCTCAAATGTCTGCCTGACTCTTTCCTCACCTCTGCAGGTCTCTGCTCATAAAGCCCCTTCTCAATGAGGCCTTTTCTGACTCTTTTATTTAAGGTGACAACATTGCTGCTGCTGCTGCTGCTGCTAAGTCGCTTCAGTCGTGTCTGACCCTGTGCGACCCCATAGACGGCAGCCCACCCGGCTCCCCTGTCCCTGGGATTCTCCAGGCAAGAACACTGGAGTGGGCTGCCATTTCCTTCTCCAATGCATGAAAGTGAAACGTGAAAGTGAAGTCGCTTAGTCATGTCCAACTCTTAGCGACCCCATGGACTGCAGCCTACCAGGCTCCTCCGTCCAGGCAAGAGTACTGGAGTGGGGTGCCATTGCCTTCTCCAAAGATGACAACATTACCACTCCCTATTCTTCTTTCCTACTGCCTTTATTTTTTCTACAGCACTTATTACCATCAGTGGTATGGTATGTGTTCTCTCATTAATTTGTTAATTTTCTGTCTTTCCTACTGGAATGTAGGTTCATGAGGGCTGGATTTTTGTTTGTTTTGTCCCATATTCTACCTCTAGCCCTAAGCATAATTCTTATCTCACAGTAGAGACTCTGTACAAATGTGTTGAGTGAATCATTACTTTACATGCTCTTTCTCTTATTTTAATAGAACACTGCAAGCTGGTTATTATTTGCATTTTGGGGATGGAGAAGCTAAAGCATGGAGAGGCCAAGTACCTGTCCACAGAAGCTAATAAATGACAGAAACAGTATTTGAAGCTGGCCTCCCTGAGTTCCAGGTTTTTATGTGACTACCTACTTGGTGAAATGGTAGTGATACTATCGGAAACGTACTTGTGGCATCAGAAAGATCTATGCTTCTATTAAGTTTGCTGAGTGATAAGGGTAATAAAATAGTCTTTGACTATAATGAGGCAACTCTGCCCCAACCTCCAGCAAGGGGAGAAGGACTAGAGGTTGAGTTAATCATCAGCGATCAATGATTTAATCAGCCCAGCCTATGTAATAAAGCCTGCACAAAAACTCCTCAGTAAAGTTCATGGAGTTTCTGAGTTGCTGAACACAGGCTTGTGCTGGGAGAATGGTGTATCCCAACTCCATGAGGACAGAGGCTCCTGGGTTTGGGACCTTTCTAAATCTTGCCCCATGTACCTCCTTGTCTGGCTGCTTATTTGTATCCTTTGTAATAAGTTGTAAATGTAAGAAGAGTGGCTTCCTGAGTCCTGTGAGGAGCTGTTCTAGAAAATTATGGGAACTGAGGAGGGGGTCATTAGGAACCCCTGACTTATAGCTGGTTGGCCAGAAGTATGGTGACTTGACACTTGTGATTGGCCTCTGAAATGAAAGCAGTCCTGTGGGAGTGAGTCCTTAAACCTGTGATGTCTGATACTAACTCCAGGTAGTTTGTGTCAGAATTAAACTGAATTGTAGGACACCTAATTGAAGTGGGGATGCTGGAGAAGTAGTGTTGGAAAAGATACCACATGATTGGTGTCAGGAGTGAAAAAACCATTTAGTGCCCAAGACTGAACTGTGGATTCTCAGTCATACCCCTTTGACTCTTCTCTGTTTCAGAAAATGCCACTTCTACACACCCAGTTGCTCAAGCCAAACACATTGGAGCCTTTCTCAATTCCTTCCATTCATGCATTTGATCCATCAATAAATTTGACTGATTAAACTTCCAAAGTAATAATTCCCAATCCATACACCTCTCCCAAAACTGCCCTGGTACAGACTGCCATCATCTTGCATATGGGTTTTTCCAGTAGTCTCCTTAACCAGTCTCTCTGACTCCTCGGTTGTCCTACATCACAGAAAAAATGTTGCAAGAAGCTGTTCATTGCCCATGATGGTGAAATGAACAGGACTTTTACTTTCACAGTGCAGTTTCTTGAATGCTCAGCACATCTTTCATGGGGTTGCTTTCTCTGCAAGGACACCATTATTCCAGCTTCTAACTTTTGATGGTATCTAACTCTAGGCTGCTGAGTAAATAAGCCTCTAGAACTTTTAGCCAAATTTTTCTTTTTAGATGAGCCCCATGTCTTGTTAACTTTGGAGGAGGATCCCATCTATCCAGAGCACCTTGATTACTCCTGCGTCATCATAAAATGCAAAATAAAATCACATCAAACTTTTTACTCAGGAGCTAATTGTTTAATGTGTTGTAAGTTGTTTTCTTTAGCTACAACTTGGTTATATTTTACATTTCTGTTACAAAACCCTAAGGACTGACTGGCTAAACCCTGAGTGGACAGGGCCAGCACCTTTACTAGATTAGGGAATATTTTGATTAGTAATTAAAGTTTTTTTCTTTAGCCTTATTACTTTGGTATTGTCAGGCTAGAAGTAAGTGTGTGTGGTGTGATGGAGACTGGGGAAGGATGTGGAAAAGAGAATAAAATAAATTCCCCTTTATAAAGAAGGGCAAGATTTGGGGTGAGCTAGAGGCTCGATTTGGCATGGCTTCATTCTTCGATGCAGAATGCTCATGAGTAGCTGAAGAATGTCATTTGTGCATGGGCTCTCGTGGCTGGGCTGGGAACTCCTCTGGCGCTGATTTTCCAAAGCACTTTCATAATTGCCTAGTGCTTCACAGGCATGGTCCATCATGTGCAAAGGGATCCTTAAACAAATCTTCTGAAAAGGGCAGTAGCCCAGAGAGTCTTTCATCTAATGGGTGGCTTACCTCGGTCTGTTAAATCACCTCTAACTCACTTAACTGGCTCTGGAGAGGTAAAATCAGTCGTTCTCAAGCCTGGCTGCACATTAGAATCATCTAGGGAGCTTTGCAAAATATCCACCTCGGGAGAATCAGATTGAATTGGTCTGGGTGGACCTGGGACTCAGTATTTTTAAAAAAATTTCCCCAGATGATTGGAATGTGCAGTGAGGGATGAGAACTGCTGGTTTAAGCAGTGTTTCTCAAATGTGTCTGATGGTTAGAATTACCAGTAGAATTACCAGGATTCGTGTTAAAATCCAGACTCCCAGACCCTTCTTTGCTGACTTGGATCTTGCAGGTGAATCATAGAAATCTGAATATGTGATAGGAGCCAGGTGGGTAAGGGCTGTGTTTGTGACTTCATAATAGAAGGAAATTTCAGAGTCTTTGGGTTTGGCTCATGGAGCACTCTTTGAAATTTTGATGCTTCTTTGCTGAAAATAGGTTTTAAAGGACAGCCCTTTGTTAAATGTATTAAATTTATGTTTGGAGATGGCATTTATATAGATCACATATGCGATATGTGTGTATATCCCAATTAGCATGTGGAAATAAACCTTTGTAGATGATAGGCATGAAAATGGCTCACTAAGGGATTGTTACTGTTGTTGTTTGGCCACTACGTCACGTCTGACTGTTTGCACCCGCATAGGCTGTAACCCTCCGGGCTCCTCTGTCCATGGCATTTCCCAGGCAAGATACTGGCGCTTGTGCTTGTGCTTAGTCGCTCAGTTGTGTCCAACTCTTTGCGACCCCATGGACTGTAGCCTGCCAGAGTCCTCTGTCATGGGGATTCTCCAGGCTAGAAAACTGGAGTGGGTTGCCATGCCCTCCTCCAGGGGATCTTCCTGAACCAGGGATAGAACCCATGTCTCCTGCATTGGCAAGCAGATTGCCACTGAGCCACCAGGGAATTATATCCAGGTACTATTCCCCAGAGTCTGAAGTGTTTACTTTATCTGGAAAGAGTCTTCACAGGTGCAATTTAAATTAAGGGTCTTGAGACAAGGAGATTATTTTGAATTATATCACAGCTGTCCTTACAAGAGACAGAGCAGAGAGAGATCTGACATGTATTTTGTGAAGATGGAGGCAGAGAGTGGTTACAGCTGAGGAAACTAGCAGCCACCAGAAGCTAGAAGAAGCAAGGACAGATTCTTCTCTCAAGCATCTGGAGTGGGAGTGGTCCTGCCAGTACCTTGATTTCAGTCCAGTGAAACAGATTTTGGACACCTGGCCTCCAGAAGTGTAAGAAATTAAATTTCTATCATTTTCAGCAATGAAATTTGTGATAATCTGTTATAACAGCAACGAGAAACTAACATAGTAGGGCTTCTTAAATTTTATAGTGCATGTGAAAATCCTAGGAAATGGTGTATAACTGGAAATCTTATTCAGTGGGTCTAGGGTTTTGCCCTCAATGTGGCAGCATTTCTTCGAAAGCTCCCAGATGGTGCTGATGCTGCAGGTTTTTGGGTTACACTTTGAAGAGCTGGTTTAAGAGGCTAAATGCTGAAGAATTGATGCTTTTGAACTGTGGTGTTGAAGAAAACTCTTGAGAGTCCCTTGGACAGCAAGAAGATTAAACCAGTCAATCCTATAGGAAATCAGTCAAATATTCATTGGAAGGACTGAGGCTGAAGCTGAAGCTTCAATACTTTGGCCACCTGATGTGAAGAACTGACTCAATGGAAAAGACCCTGATGCGGGAAAGATTGAAGGCAGGAGAAGGGGACGACAGAGGATGAGATGGCTGGATGGCATCACGGACTCAATGGACATGAGTTTGAGCAAGCTCCAGGAGTTGGTGATGGACAGGGAAGCCTGGCATGCTGTAGTCCATGGGGGTCACAAAAAGTCAGACATGACTGAGTGATTGAGCAACTGAACTTAAATGATAGTGAGAGACTGGCATGAATGTGTTCACAGAGGAGGGAAATCAGGAAGTTTTATGAAAGTTTTCTAAGCCCATTCTTGTCATGTTTAATTTCTCCAATCATGTTTTATTTTCACTGACAAAAGGGAGATCAGAATTCAGGCAGTTGCCCAGATAATTGAGATATAATGAATTAGACCATTGCCTCGTTTCCCACTCTGGCAGTGAAGACCTGGCTAAGAATGGTGTGTGACCATTTTTAAAGTAACAAAGGAATAACTGCTTCAGCAATCACATCTGTAGTGCGTCATCATTTTCTGAATGCCAGTACAAATTTCTGTATCTATTAGGCATGAGTGTGGGTGAGAGGGTTCATTTAATTTAAAAATCCATGAAATCTGAAAATTAAAAAGAACCTCCTCCCCATGAGTCATTCTTGGTAGGTGTTTGTGAAGAGTTTTAACTCTGTAGTCCAGGACTGATTTAGCAGCAATGTCGACTTTAGCATTAGCCTTGGGGTGGTTTTTAATTTGGTGTAAATCTTCAGTTATTGCGATACAGAACAGTGAAGGAGGAAGAATCAATTTATTTAAATTGCAGGCTCCTATGATAAGGGACAAGGTACAAATGAAGAGGGAAAAGAATAATTGTGACCCTTGGATGACGCTGAAATATACAGCTTCCCTGGGAGAACTATTCTAGTCTTTTTGGAGGTGGCACTGTTTTTGGAAATTTGATTTTGGGCTCTCTCGTTTTTCTTCTTTAACATTCCTCTCCAGAAAACCTTGAGGATGTACAGTAGCATTTTATCTTTTTAAAAAATTGTGGCAAAATATACATAACATAATATTTACTATTCGAACCATTTTAAAATGCATAGTTCATTAGCATTAAGTATGTAATCACTGTTATACAACCACCATCACTATCTTTTTCCAGAACTTTTTCATCCTCCCAGGCAGAAACCTTCTGCCCATTAAATAATAACTTTCCATTCCTCCTCCTTCTAACCCATGGTAACCACTATTCTACTTTCTGTCTTTATGAATTTGCTTATTGTAGGTAACTCACGTAAACAGAATTATACGATATTTGTCCTTTTTTGCCAGTCTCATTTCACTTAGCATAATGTCCTCAAGCTTCATGCATGTTATAGCAAAAATCAGAATTTCATTTTATGGCTAAATAATACTCCACCATATTCATAAACCACATTTTATTTACACATTCATCCATTGGTAGACTTTTGGGTCATTTCTACTTTTCAGTAATTATGGATAAACTACTGCACAGTTGCACTCATCTCACATGCTAGTAAAGTAATGATTAAAATTCTCCAAGCCAGGCTTCAGCAATATGTGAACCGTGAACTTCTGATGTTCAAGCTGATTTTAGAAAAGGCAGAGGAACCAGAAATCAAATTGCCAACATCCGCTGGATCATGGAAAAAGCAAGAGAGTTCCAGAAAAACATCTATTTCTGCTTTATTGACTACGCCAAAGCCTTTGACTATGTGGATCACAATAAACTGTGGAAAATTCTGAAAGAGATGGGAATACCAGACCACCTGATCTGCCTCTTGAGAAATATGTATGCAGGTCAGGAAGCAACAGTTAGAACTGGACATGGAACAATAGACTGGTTCCAAATAGGAAAAGGAGTTCGTCAAGGCTGTATATTGTCACCCTGTTTATTTAACTTATATGCAGAGTACATCATGAGAAATGCTGGACTGGAAGAAACACAAGCTGGAATCAATAACCCTGTATACAAGACAGCAAAAGAGACACTGATGTATAGAACAGTCTTTTGGACTCTGTAGGAGAGGGAGAGGGTGGGATGATTTGGGAGAATGGCATTGAAATATGTATAATATCGTATATGGAATGAGTCACCAGTCCAGGTTCAATGCACGATACTGGATGCTTGGGGCTGGTGCACTGGGACGACCCAGAGGGATGGTATGGGGAGGGAGGAGGGGGGAGGGTTCAGGATGGGGAACACAAGTATACCTGTGGCGGATTCATTTCAATGTTTGGCAAAACCAATACAATATTGTAAAGTTTAAAAATAAAATTAAAACCAAAACAAAACAAAAACTAAAAAAAAAAAAAAAAAAAGATTTCCAGGAGAAATATTAATAACCTCAGATGTGCAGATGACACTACCCTTATGGTAGAAAGTGAAGAGGAACTAAAAAGCCCCTTGATGAAGGTGAAAGTGGAGAGTGAAAAAGTTGGCTTAAAGCTCAACATTCAGAAAACAAAGATCATGGCATCCGGTCCCATCACTTCATGGGAAATAGATGGGGAAACAGTGAAAACAGTGTCAAACTTTATTTTTCTGGGCTCCAAAATCACTACAGATGGTGACTGCAGCCATGAAATTAAAAGACGCTTACTCCTTGGAAGGAAAGTTATGACCAACCTAGATAGCATATTCAAAAGCAGAGACATGACTTTGCCAACAAAGGTCTGTCTAGTCAAGGCTATGGTTTTTCCTGTGGTCATGTATGGATGTGAGAGTTGGACTGTGAAGAAGGTTGAGTGCCGAAGAGTTGATGCTTTTGAACTGTGGTGTTGGAGAAGACTCTTGAGAGTCCCTTGGACTGCAAGGAGATCCAACCAGTCCATTCTGAAGGAGATCAGCCCTGGGATTTCTTTGGAAGGAATGATGCTCAAGCTGAAACTCCAGTACTTTGGCCACCTCATGTGAAGAGTTGACTCATTGGAAAAGACTCTGATGCTGGGAGGGATTGGGGGCAAGAGGAGAAGGGGATGACAGAGGATGAGACGGCTGGATGGCATCACTGACTCGAAGGACGTGAGTCTGAGTGAACTCTTGGAGTTGGTGATGGACAGGGAGGCCTGGCGTGCTGCGATTCATGGGGTCGCAAAGAGTCGGACACGACTGAGTGACTGATCTAATCTGATCTGATTCTATCTTTTAAGATTAATATTAATCGTGGTAAAATGACTTTTGAGAATTCCTGTCTTTCTTTTCAAGATAATGAAAGAATTTCCATGAAAACAGGGTTGAGAATCATTAAAATAGGACATTTGCATTCTTTATCAGCATTACAGGTGAAAAAGTCTTAATGAATAGGCTTTGTCAGCTGGGAGTTGATACTTGGAGGTGGAAAAGAACAAATATTCATGGGCAAAACTGCCCTTAGACCTGAGCTATGGGGTCGCTGTCCAGGGCCTACACTTTAGGCCCCACTCTGGCCTTCTTGCAACATCTTCCCCTGCAGGGATAAATGCCTGTGCCCATGTAGAGTGTGCCCCTTTTTCAGAGGCCCCAAATCCCCTGCTCCAGAGGTCCTGAGCTCGCTTCCAGGGTCTCTTCTCTGTGCTTGACACATGTGGGCCTGCTTCTAGGACTGAGAGTAGCCAAGGGGCACTTGTTTGCTCAGTAGTGGGATTGGTTGGTATCTGCAGACAGAGCCATCTCATTGCAATGGCTTCTCTTGGTGGGCCCTAGAGCACATGAACCTCAGTAGTTGCAGCTCGTGGGCTCTAGAGCTTGGCTCAGTAATTTTTGCACCTGGGCTTTGTTGTTCCATGGCATGTGGAGTCTTCCTGGACTAGGATCAAACCTGTATCCCCTGCGTTGGCTGATGGGTTCTTATCCACTGCACCATCAGGGAAGTCCCTAGAAGGCAGAGTTTGAAACTTGCAGCTTTCCCATTCTTGCCTACAGCCTCGCACAGTGGAAACCTTCCACTCTGGTATGATAGTGATTTAAAAGCCTAGTGTAAAACTTGAGAACTGACTCATTTCTTGGAATACGGAGTCAAGAGATTTTGGTCCTAAAGCAGCCTATTTCCTAATAAGTGGTTGGAATCTGAGAAAGGACCAACATTTTTAGACCATAGTCTTTTGTATTTTTAAACACAAGGTAAGGATAGTCCTACCTGCTCTGCTTACAATCTATTTACATATCTATTATGAAAATCAAATGGTTTGAAAACATCTGAAATGGCATATACAGGCAAGATGTTAAGGAGAATATGAGCAATAGTTAGCTCAGCTGCTCAGTCGTGTCCAACTCTTTGTGAACCCATGGACTGCAGCACACTATCCATTGCCAACTCCTGGAGCTTGCTCAAACTCATATCTATCAAGTCGGTGATGCCATCCAACCATCTCATCCTCTGTCATCCCCTTCTTCTCCTGCCTTCAATCTTTCCAGCATCAGGGTCTTTTCCAATGAGTCAGCTCTTTACATCAGTTGGCCAAAGTATTGAAACTTCAGCTTCAGCCTCAGTCCTTCCAATGAATATTCAGGACTAACTTCCTTTAGGACTGACTGATTTGATCTCCTTGTAATCCAAGAGACACTCAAGGGTCTTCTCTAGCACCACAGTTCAAAAGCATCAATGGACCAACTCTCACATCCTTACATGACTACTGGAAAAATCATAGGTTTGACTATACAGACCTTGTTGGCAAAGTAATATCTCTGCTTTTTAATATGCTGTCTAGGTTTGTCATAGCTTTTCTTCCAAGGAGGAAGCGTCTTTTAATTTCATGGCTGCAGTGACCATCTGCAGTGATTTTGGAGCACAAGAAAATAAAATCTGTCACTGTTTCCATTGTTTCCCCATCTGTTTGTCATAAAGTGCTGGGACTGGATGCCATGATCTTCATTTTTGGTGAGCAATGGTGGGGGATAAATTCTTGTAGTCCTTTGGCTTGGAAGTATCATGCTACTTATGCAGGAGCAGTAGGGAGACAGTAAGATTCTGACTTACTTTTATGTATGTTCATCTTTCTCCATCCTTCCCCTCATTTCTATGTCCATCCTTTCTTTGTCATCTCAGTAGGAGAGAGGGAAGGGTTTTGTATGGGAGCTACCTGTGCTGGACTGGAGCAGCAAGAGCCTCTGCTAAGCAGTCTGCTGAACTGGGGCAAGCTGACAAGGCAGCCTGACAAATGCGTCCTGATGTCTCAATCCACTGTCAGCATGCCAAAGGCAGAAGTTTGGGTGATTGTCAGTGGCATTCCAGCTGCCACCAGAGCCGAAGGCACAATGACAAAGTGGGACAAGTGTGTATGTAATGCCTTCTGTTTCCCTCTCAGGATCCTTATCCTATTCTCTTTTATTCTCTGGTTTTCCTTTCCCCCATCCCAACCCTGTTCTTCAGCCATCCAGTTGCTGTGTTATGAATGTCCAAAGTTTTTGCTTGCCATCAGCTTCATTCCTAAAAAGAGTGAAGTCGCTCAGTCGTGTCCGACTCTTTGCGACCCTGTGGACTGTAGCCCACCAGGCTCTTCCATCCATGGGATTCTCCAGGCAAGAATACTGGAGTGGGTTGCCATTTCCTTCTCCAGGGGATCTTTCCGACCCAGGGATCAAACCCAGGTCTCCTGCATTGCAGGCAGATGCTTTAACCTCTGAGCCACCAGGGAAAAGGTGGCTTTTAAAATAACCTTGCTCCTCTACATTGAAATCATAACACTAAAATTTCAAACTCTGAAAGGTAGAGTCCTAATTTAAATAGATTATACAAAGGTGGAAATTGATAAGCTTAACGTACACAGAGGTGACTTGTTTTTATAATAAGACTGTTGAAACAACAGAATCTCTTATTGGTATATTAAGATGGAAGAAAAAAGTGTTTTAACAGGGAACTTCCTTCTTCCTCCTTTGTTTCTACCCACATCTAACATAGTGGGGACAGATGGACATCTAGAGGGAGCTTTCTGTCATTCACACATCAAGCACTTGTCATGTGTCATCTTATTTAATCTTCATGTGATCCTATGAAAAAAATTATTACCATCCACATTTTATAAATAGGGAAACTGAGGTCTGGAGAAGTTAAGAAATTTGCCTAAGTCACATAGTCTGTAAGTGGTAGTGTTGGATCTAAACTTAGCTTTCTCTTAGGTTTTCAGATGTATCCCAGCTCCATGTAAAGTACTAGGACCTGGAGTTAGTTCTAGGTTCTAGTATGCATTGTGGTAGCAGAAGCAATGAAAGGTGGGGCTGGGAGTGAGGATTGGAGGTGGACTGTGGGAACCTTGTATTCTGTTAAGTAATGACTTTTACCTGGTTGTGTAGAATAAGTAGATTGCAAGAACCTAATGGTCATCAGTATCTTTTTCCTCAACATCTAGGATAATGCCCCGCACATGGCAAAAGCTGATGTCACCTCCACATTTTTTGTTTGTCTGTGGGTCCTAGGCCTGATGCTTTTTCACAGAATCCTGATAGGTGACATAACTGTCGGGGAGGAGAGGAGGTAACATGACTGGGAGGAGAGAGAAGATACAGAGAGCAGACAAAGAAAGAAGAAATACTGTTCATTGAGAACAGAGCTTCCTGGGACTCTGGTTGGAGTATGAAAGCAAAATCAAGCCTCCTTTTTACCACTGGCCCTGATGCCTTCCTCTGTGCAATTCCAAGGGAAAAGAGAACTTGGAAATGGAGTTAAATAATGAACAATTAATAAATTTCACATATTCTTAGTGCTTTAGATTGTCACTGGTCACAAAGGTCCCAAAAGTCAGGGAGGGGAAATTGAAAAGCTAAAAGTAACCTGGTCACCCAAGAAACAGTAACAGTTCCTTTTTTTCTGATATTTTAATTGTTGTCATCACTTTATGCAATGGAGGGATTTTCCCTTTCAAGTCTTTTGGTGAACAGTGATGTTCACAGGAAGGGCTGGGACTGGCCCATCGTCAGTGTGACTTGTGATAAGACACTAGAAATGAGATCTATAATTGACCTCCTGTGCATGTCACTTTTCATCTTGTGCTCTGTGCTATGTTCATGAATAACTCGTTTTTGTAGTACCTAAAATTACCTTCTGATCATCCCTACATTATCATTTACTTCACAGCAGCACTGAACAAGCTGAAATTCCTGCAGCAATCAGGTCTCTCATTTTGATTTCCTGCCTCCCTTTCTTGTACCTTGATTTCTCTCACCTCCTCTATTTTTGGACACCGTACTCTTCAACTCTTGTGGTTCATACTATACAGTAATACTTGCTGTTTATTGAATATCTACTGTAGGCCAGGTGCTTTCTCTATAGAATCTCCAGTACTTGCAGTGGTGATATGTTCTCCATTTTATGGTTGAGGAAAATTGGGGCTTAGAAACAGATTATTTTGTTGAAGTCTATCCAGGTGGTAAGTGACTGAGCTGGGGCATAAATCCAGGCCCATCTGACTCCAAGGCCACTCTTGTCTGGAGAATGAATTGTTTCTCCCAGAACTTTGGGTTTAGGGGGAGGTGGAGAGATGGTGGTTATAATTGGGGAATGCACACAGTACTGAGATTGGCCTCTGAGAACCAGTTTCTATTTATACTCTCCTGTCTTCTGCATGGACATCATTTAAAAATCCCTGGGTTACAGGACAGTTCAGGGGGTGTCCCATTGCTCATGGGTGTTCCTGGCTGCACCTAAGAGCAATCTGAATTCCCTATTTCTCCCATAAAGCAAAGTTACTCTTCTACTGTTCTATTGCCAGCAGCAGAATCTGACCCTCATGTTGGGGACCAATTATGATAGTTGGGGTAGGTTCACAGGGCTTATTTTTTTCTTATTGGGAACTCTCAATTTTTCCTAATATAAGTGTTTAGTTGGATGCTTGTGGCTAGGAAACCTGAAAGTCAGAAAAATAGAATTGATGAACATGAAATGAACTTTTGGTGGCAAAGCCTGTTTTTTCATTCTACTTCCCCTTTCAACAAGTTTTGCTCTGCCTGAATGCCCCTCATAGTAATTAATTTCCATTAAGAAAAAAATCCAGGGAAAGACAACTAACATTTATTAAACGAAAATTCACTTAATCCTTATTTTGTCTCTGAGAGAGAGACCTATTACTTATCATGTTAATGTGCAGCCCTGAAGAACAATGTAACTTGATCAGGCTCACCTATCCACAGACCTTGAGGATACCAGGTCAAGCCTACATAATTCCAGTCCCTTTCCATCAGAGCACACAGCCTGACAAGAGCCAATAAAGGAGGCTGACCTGAGTACAGAGTAAAGATGCCCAGTGGTGCCAATTATACCAACTCAGAAACTGAGTGTGGAGGGCCTGCTGGACACTGGAACTTTTATTAGAGGAAGGGGATAAGACAGACACGGGCCAATGGAAACAGCACTGCAGGATATATCCACTGAGTTCACGTGTGGTGCCTGGCCTTTGGTAAGTAAGTTTATTACCATGTTTCACCTTGCTGTCCATCCTATGAGTAGAAAATCTTCATCTTATGGATGAAGCAGCTAAAATTCAAAGAGTCTGATATTTGCCTTTGGTTGCAAAGTTAGGTAGTGAGAGAGGCAGCCAGTGAGAATCTAATGTTCATGCCTCTGACTAGTGTGTGTGATACTTGGGCAGAATATATTTTTAATGCATTAGCCTCCATCCCACCCCTCATCCTCTACTCCCAACCCCTAGACTTCAGTGGAAAAGGAACATTGAGACATTTTATAATTGTCTTCTCAAATCCTTCCCTCTAAGGAAAAGAAGGACCAAGATGAAAAGCTGAATTCTCACACTAAATTGGAGGGTCTTGGAGTTCAAGGATGCCAAAAACTGAATATTTGTTTTTGACCACACTGCATGGAATGTGGGATCTTAGTTCCCTGACCAGGAATCAAACCCCCTGTCCCCTGCATTGGGAGTGTGGAGTCTTAACCACTGGACCACCAGGGAAGTCTCACAAAGAAGTGAATAGAATTCAAAATTGGGTGGGAAAGAAAATTCATCTATTTTCCCTAACTGGAATGCATTTCCTTCAGTTAGGAATAGAATAATATTATACATTGTTACCCACAAGAATTATAAATTTCTATATTTATAAAGTTATAATTTATATAATTAATTTATATAAAAATTTAATATATATATTTATATATTTATAAAGTTATAATTTATATAATTATAAATTATAACTTTCACATTCAAACATTTCAATGTTTGACAAATTTCTCAATAGTATGTATGCTTACAGCTACTTCAAAATCAGGAAAGTTATTAGACTTGCTGTTATATCTTGTTATTCAGTACATTAATAAAAAGTGCTATATTACCATACACAATTTTAAGAAAAAAATGCCCAACTTTAATTGCATATAATCAATTTTCTTTGTAATTCTGTGGATTTTATTTTATGTATTTAAAAACTTTATTTTTTATTATTTATTTATTGGAGGATAATTGCTTTACAATATTGCATTGGTTTTTGCCACATACATCAACATGAATCAAAAATTTTGTTTTGAGAAAAGACCCGGGGGTGTCACAAGCATTCATGGGTTCATGGCCCCAAAATAATTAAGACCCTGAACAAAAGTATGGTTCACACTCTCTACAGGAGTGCTAGAGTAGCGTGGGTCTGTGTCCTCTAGGATACCATGGTACAAAGGAAAGAAGGGATGGGATCTAAAGAATTCATTTGTTCATTCATTCATTCCTGATTTCATTCATTCATAAATACTCATCGGGGGCCTAGGGTATACCAGGCACTGTGGTAGACTCTGGGGATACAATAAGGTCTGTGCCTCACAGGAATCATGTTCTAATATTGAATGACAGCTATTAAACAACAGGCAATAAATGATATATCTTGGTGATCTGAATGAGAAAGTACCTACTGGGGAAGGAGCGAAAGTTCCAGGCAGAGGGATCAGCAAATGCAGAAAGGGAGAGTGCTTTCCTGAGATAGTAGAGAGGGAGAGAGAGGCTCTTGAGTGTTTTAAGGTGCTAGAGTTGGACTGTCCAATATGGCAGCCACTGATCACATTCAACACATGAAATGTGGCTAGTTCAAGTTGAGAGGTCCCATGAAGATCACATATACACTATATTTTGAAGACAATAACAACAACAAAAGACTAGAAGATCTCATTAATAACTTTTAAATATTGGTTATGTGTTGATAATATTTGGATTAGATTATTGAAGCTTTTTGCTTGATTCCTTTTACTTTTTAAAATGTGGCTGCTAGAAAATTTAAAATTTCATAGGTGGCTATTACTAGTATATTTCTGTTAGATAGCACTATGCTAGAATGTAGGAGAGGAAAGAGAATTTTTGTAGTGATTTCTGTGAATTGTACATTTAGACACCCTTCAATGTTTTTCCAATGCTTTCCTGATAGCTCAATCGGTAAAGAATCCACCTACAATGCAGGAGACCCCAGTTCGATTCCTGGGTCAGGAAGATCCCCTGGAGAAGGTATAGGCTACCCACTCCAGTATTCTTGGACTTCCCTTATGGCTCAGCTGGTAAAGAATCCACCTGCAATGTGGGAGACCTGGGTTCGATCCCTGGGTTAGGAAGATCCCCTGGAGAAGGGAAAGGCTACCCACTCCAGGGAGAATTACATGGACTGTATAGTCTGTGAGGTCGCAAAGAGTCAGGCACAACTGAGCGACTTCCACTTTCACTTTCAATGTTTTTCAGAAATGAGATGTGAATAGAGACTGGATTTTATATCTCTTTTATCCAACAAATACTTATTGACCATCTAGTAGGTGCTGGGGATTTTTTTTTTAAAACAGAGATGTGTGTGATAAAAAAACAAGAAACAAGTTACATGAGATTAGGGATTGCACTGCATGATGCTGAAAAATAGGGTGAGCAGGGACACCTGCTTTAAATGGGATTGTAGAGAAGGCCCCTCTGACATGGTGTCATTAGGTTTTGAGGAGGAACCCGCTGTAGGAAGAGGATCAAAACTCCACTCACAGCTTCACAGTCCTTCTTACTGCTTCTGATTGAGTTTAGCTGTAAAAGCTGGCTTCTCATTGCAATGTAAGCCTTTTCTAATTAGTTTTTATTTTCTTCTTTCCAAAAGGATGTGGCAACTTCTCAAGTTTGTCACATGGGGGGCAGAGATGGCAAGGATGAGTACACTCCCAATCCCCTGCTGACTATGTTCCAAATGGATTTGGGGGCTGTTAAAGGGGAATTCCTGCAGTGGTTGGTCTGCAGTGCTATTCAGCTTCCTTGGCATTTATTGAACTGCTTGCGTAAATGGGATGCTTAAAAAAGCGCCATCCCTCTAAGATGGGTTTTAAGCTCCTGCCTTGAAAATAGGGCTTCTCTTTTTATAAGACAATTCTGAAAATGTCAGATGTCTGCTCTCTGGAATTGTGCTGTTATGGCTCAGTTTTAAATGCTATCTTCTGCTTTAGTTTTTAAATGATGTTGATGATTACAATAAAAATAATGGGATAGCATTAACTAAGCACTTACTGTGTACCAGGTTCTGTGCCAAAAATGTTTTATGTGCATCATCTCATGTAATCCTTAAAACATGATGAAGTTTTATGGATTGGTACTGAGACATTCACTGATGGCTTGGGTTCAAGTCTCAGTTCTATTGTGTGAAGCTGGGCAAGTTACTCAACTCTCTGTGCCTCATTTACTCTTCCATAAGATGGGGAGAATAACAGGTCCTCCTCAGTCTCTCCCATGGGGCTGTAGAAAGGATTAAATGAGTTAATACATGTCAGATGTTTAGATTGGTATCTAGTCCGTGTTAAGTCTTATATAATGGTTAGCCATTATTGTTATAAAGTAATACCACTATTAGCCTGGTTGAGCACATGAGAAAAGTAGTTTAAATTAAGTCACTTGCCCAAGGTTATCTATCAAGGAAGTGACACTGTCTCCCGCTGCTGTATCTGTCACTGTACAGTTCCCCTGGATGTGAGGGGTCTGAATAATAAGTGATACAGACTTGTTTTTGGCCCTGGGCTTCATAGGACCATATGCTGTAGTGGGCTGGGGAACTTTGATTTTGGGCAGTTCCAGCTTGCAACTGTAAAATAGACCTTTTTCTGCTAATGGCATCTTTCCAGGCCCCATTTTTCAGTATGAAATGACAGTGTGGACAGGATAATCAGAGGCTTAACAAAGAGATTAGTTCTTTGGCCTTGGAAATTGTTTCCTAAGCCTCAGAGAAAGAAAAAGACCATCTGTTAGGTTAATTTTCTGGAAACTTGTTGCCTGGATTAGGATAAGGGCTTTGGGATAAGCCAAGTCTGATTTTTCATCAGGTATTTACATCCCCTCGTCGAAAGATCTTAAGTGAGTCCTTCAGTTTTCTGAAACTTAGTTTCTTTGTGTGTAAAATAGGCACAGTCATCATGACTGGCTCACAGTGTCCTAGAGGATTGACTGAGAACTTGTATAAGAAGATAGGTAATACCAACTGAGGCCTGTATTAGCATCTATTAACAAAGATTATTTCCAGATTGCAGATGTATAGGGCTTATCACATAGTGTTGTGTCAGATCAATAAACAGAAGCCGCTGTACTTCAATTCTACTGTGACCTGTGGGTCTTTGGTTTGATAAGGCAGTATCTCTGCTGTTAGAGAGCCCACAATAGACCATTGATTGCCTGTCATTAGGTGCACGGCAAGGCCTATTAAGAACTTTAAGCCTCTCTGCTTTTAGGATATTATGGCACTTTTTATCATGTGCTTTGCATGCTGCCCACCATGCTGGCAACAGGCTCTCCCCAACCTTCTTCCATGATCCCCATGTACCAGCCACGTCAAGTCTTAGTCCACATATTTAAAATATCTCTTTCAAAGGGAAGTTTTCCACAACCATACCTGCCTCCCAACCCAACTGACGTCTATGTTATATATTTATAAGCCCCATATGCAAATATTCATCACACATATGATCATTAGCTTACCGTCAGTCTTCTTTGCTAGAGTATTAGATCCATGAGGGTTTTAAACGTTTTGTTTAAACCAGAAGAGCCTGTCATTTCATGTCTACTTCAGTTACTGTAATTTACTTTTACAGAGAATGGAGCCCATGGAAGGGGAGCCTTCAATTTCCTAATATGTAAATTTGCTATGAATATAACTGGGCAATTTAGTTCCCGTAAAAATGTATTCATTTATATGCAGCAACTTCTTTCAGAAGGTCAATTTGCTCAGCTGCTCAGGTCTTTTCCCTTTAGCCATTCATTCATTCATCTTTTATTTATTGAACATTTTAACATGCCCAGAACTATTCTGGATGCCAAAGCTAAGGATGTAAACAAGATAGGCAGGACCTCTGCCCCCAGGAAGCTCCCATTCTAGGTTTAGGATACAGACAAAAAATCTGTAAGCAAACAAATAAAATAATCCAGATACTAAGTGCTAAAAAGAGTATAAAATAATGTATGCAGCTATGCTGGGCATTTTAAACTGGGTGTGGCTGGCAAGACCTCTTAGAGGAAATGACATTTGAATTAGGACCTGAATGATGAGGCAGTCACATGAAGTCATTCATTCATTTAATAAATATTCATTAAGCACCTTCTATAGCCTAGATCTAGGCCCTTAAATCTATTTCTCACTTCCACTGTATAATCATAAGACTCTTGAGAGTCCCTTGGACTGCAAGGAGATCCAACCAGTCCATCCTGAAGGAGATCAGCCCTGGGATTTCTTTGGAAGGAAATGATACTAAAGCTGAAACTCCAGTACTTTGGCCACCTCACGTGAAGAGTTGACTCATTGGAAAAGACTCTGATGCTGGGAGGGATTGGGGGCAGGAGGAGAAGGGGACGACAGAGGATGAGATGGCTGGATGGCATCACTGACTCGATGGACGTGAGTCTGAGTGAACTCCAGAAGTTGGTGATGGACAGGGAGGCCTGGCGTGCTGCGATTCATGGGGTCGCAAAGAGTCGGACACGACTGAGAGACTGATCTGATCTGATCTGATAGCCTAGATACTGAGGATAAATGGTAAACAAAATAGGCAATAAAAGGATTAATAAGTCATATATACAGTGTGTCAGTCACCAATAAATACCTTATGGAAAAGTAAAGAGTGGAGGGGGGGTTAGGAAGTGCATGCATGTGTGTGTGTATGTGTGTGAATGTATATATGTGTGTGGGAGCTGATATTTTAGAAAGGGTAGTGAGAAAAGTCTTCACTGGGAAGGTGACATTTGATTGAACACCTGGCCAAAGGAAAGTAGAAGCCACACAGAAACCTGGGGGAAGAATATTCTAGGCAGAGGGAACAGCAAGTCCAAAGGCCCTAATGCAGCATATGCCTGGGTAGCGTAGGAACAGCAGGGAGGCTGGAGTGTCTGAACAAAGTGAACGGGGTTGGGGAGAAGAGAACAAAAGAAGATAGACTCAGCCAGTTAATAGACACCCCCTTATGGAAAGGACTTGGACTTTATTCTAATTCTATGGCAGGCCACTGGCAGGTTTTATGTAGGAGAATAACACAGTCTCTTCTCTAGTTGCTTGGGGAAGATGGCTGGTGGGAAAGCAAGTCAGGGAAACGGAGCCAGACATAACTTAAATTTCTGTTTTGGAACAACTTAATTATACTCTCTTGAATATAGGAGGAAACATTATGAAGTCTATTGTCAGAAATTAGCCATTAGAGGATTTTTATTTGCCCAACTCCGTCAATATGCAAAACCTTATGTTACATTAACTGATAGTGATAATGTTAGCCTCAATAAAATAAATGGTGGATCTCAAACATCTTACTAGACAGACATTATGTCCTCTTTCAAATGCATGCTATAAGCACTCCTGACAACTAGCTGTTTTATAGGTAGCTTAGGTGTGCCAGAAGGAACCTCCTCTCCTCCTCTGACCCGCCTTCCCCCTGTCCTCTGAGTACATGTCACCTTCTCCTTGCCTGAGCAGCCAAGTCCTCCAACTGCCCACCACAAAGCAGTTCTTCAGCAAATATTAACTTGATACCAGGATGGGAGACAAAGTCTGTAGTTTTTGCTCTGATAAGGAACTGGGTGTGGTGGTTGCCCAGTCTCTGTTGTGTTGATGTATGATCTTGCACAGTCACTTTCAGAAAAAGACAGTTTGTTTACAATACTAAGTCTATGGTCTTATGTTCCATAACACCCAGGCCAGAAGTCTCCCTGAGTCTACACAGAAAAGAAATCCAGCACAAAGCTGGAGGGCTAGGGCTTGACTGAAGCTTCAGGGAGCAGAAGCCTCCTCAGACTGAGGCTACAACCTTTGCATTGGGTGCCCTGCTAGTCGGAGAATCTTGTATGATCCCCCAAAATAGGGCATGGCTATTATGACCAGGGCTGAATTCCTGCCAGCACCCAGGGGTGAGTGTACAGAGCAGTTTATTTTGTTTTAGAAAGCTGTAGAAATGTGACATTTAGAAAATCTCAAGTGTTGGTGTGGAGTTACATCGATGCCTACTATGGTGGCATGACTTCTCTGGCAGAACTGGCTGAGTTTCTATTTACAATCCACAAAGTTCAGCAGTCACCTCAGGGGTGAGACTGGACGGCTGTGCCTTGCCAGGTTCCTGGGGCCTCAACACACATCATGGGGTTGAAATGCTGCCAAAGTCACTGCTTTGTTTTGACAGTAATGAGAGGAGATGAAGGTTCTGGGCCTCCTTGCTTCCCTAAAAGTTCAAACAGCACAATCTTATTTTTGGTTCTATACAGTAATAGGGGAGTGAATGGAACAGATGTGACAGAATGAAATAGAACTTTTGTAAAAAAATAATAGCTGACATTTGCACAGTCCTTTATAGCTGTTATACACGTCTCAGTTGGTACTCACACTGAGGTGAGAGGGGGCGGTTTGTTATTGTCATCCCACTCTGAATGATGAGGCATCCAGAACTCAGAGAGGCTGAGACATGCTTCAGGTCACACAGATCTTGAATGGTAGAACAGGGCTAAAACCCACTAAACCCAATGAAAATCATCTCTGACCCCAGGATAGCTTTTTTTCTCAACCCCACTTTATACTTTAGGAAAGTGAGGCAGAGATATATAAATTATCCCACAGTACTTGGATTCCAACAAGACTTTTGTCACCAAAATCCATGTTCTCAGTGAATGTTTGGACTTCAGAATGAGGCAATCTTATTGAAAAATATATTTGAAATGTGCTTTTTTTTTCTTTTTGTTTTCTGTGCATCTATTGTCAGAGAACTGGAGAACCCTGTGCTCCCAAATCTGTTTGTCTGAGAGAATCCTGAAGTGTTTGAGAGACATATCCCAGAGCTCCATGCTCAGTTCTACAGAGTTCCATGTGCAGTCATGTCTGGCAGCATATGCTTTAGAAGCCCAAAGAAACAAAATTGGAGTGGTAAAGTGGTGGGAAATACCTGAATATAAAAGTCATGTAGAAGATGCAAAACTTTTAATGAAACATTATTTTTACATTTGATATTTCTTCCCCAAATGCTCAATCCTTCCCCATTATGCTTATTTATGTAAAAGACAGAAAACATGATATATGAAAACAGAAGGAAATGTAATTCATTTGAAATCCTAAAACCCAGAGAGAATCAAGGCTAATTTGGTGCGTGTTCTTCCATATCTCTCTTTTATGCATGTATAAAGGCTACAGGCATTGTTAAAGCTCTTGATGCATGCTTGCATGCTAAGTCGCTTCAGTCGTGTCCACTCCTTGCAACCCTGTGGACCGCAGCCTGCCAGTCTCCTCTGTCCCTGGGATTCTCCAGGCAAAAATACTGGAGTGGGTTGTCATGCCCTCTTCCATGGGATCTTCCCAATCCAGGGATCGAACCTGAGTCTCTTACGTCTCCTGCATTGGCAGGAGGGTTCTTTACCACTAGTGCCACCTGGGAAACCCCAAGCTCTTGATATACATTGGCAGTTCTCCTTCAGTAAAGACTGTAGAGTTTGACTTCAACCTTGAATAAATGAGAGGACCCTCAGCCCTGTTTTCTTGCCAATGCCAATGGGTAGAATCCTACAACACTGTCATTTTGGTAGGCAAACAATCTCTCTGATTAATCAACATTTCTTGCCATACTTGTTAAGATTTTTGGAAGGAAGGAAAATCAGAGTTCTGGACAGTGAACCTCTCATTCAAGACCAGATTAGCTTCCAGCCTCATTGCATCCTCTCCCCTTTCAGCTGCTGGATCCTCCTGGGTGAGACATTCTCTCTGAGGTTCTGAAGGCCTCTCTTGTCCTTGACAAAGGAATCTGAAAGACTTCTTGTGTTTCTCACCCACGGCTGCACATTAGAACCACGGGGGAGCTTTAAAACACACTCACCACACCCTGAACCAATTAAATTAGAATCTCAGTGGGTGTAGGGTAGACTTCAGCATTTTTAAAACTTCCCAAGTCATCTAGAGAAAGTTCTAGGTCAGCAGAGGGCAGTTCAAGGAAGTTGGCCTTTCTGTTAAGTATTTTGTTTGTGGAATGTGAACTTCTCTGGCTTCTTCTAAAGACTAAGTCTCATGTTGATTCTTTGTGGAAGTGAGCCTGGAGTTCTGGGCTGTGTTTCCTGAGTACTGTAGAATTCTCTCAGACAAGCAGACGTAGGGATACAGGATTCTCTATTTCTTTGTCTCTCTCTCTATATATATAGAGAGAGACACACACACCTCCAACTCAAAAAAGTCAGTACCTCAAGTACAGAGTTATAGCCATTTCTTATCTATGTGAACTTAGGTTAAGTACACCCCAATTTGGGGATAACAATACTTTGCAGGGATGTTGAAATGATTGAATAAGAAAATATATGCTAAATGCTTTCCGCAGCACCTGGGACACTCACCTAACTCCTGGCCATGGTTCCCTGAGGAGGACTTCACACCTCCAGGAGCTGCCATGCCTGTCTCTGGGGTAGGGTGGGGGTTACAGGTTTGGTGTGAAGTTGCCCTTGCCAGTCTGGGGGCATCTGCCTGTACCCACTTCCACTATAGCGTCTGAGTGCCATACTGGTGTTCTTAACTGGTCATGGATCTACGACTGGGCAATCTCTGCCCTGCATAACACTGGCTACAATACTGATGATTTAAAAACTTTATGAAGGATTGAACCATACCCCCTTCAGTGGAAGCATGGTGCCTTAAAGCTGGACCAACAGGGAAATGGTGTTTTATATTAGAATTCTTTTTACAGATAAGAAGCAGATGTAACGACCCTCTTTTTGTCAGCCTATACTTTCTTCACAAAGCACAGTGGAACTACTGAGCTTCAGTTTCTTTGTCCAGTTACTGTCCAGTCACACGTCCTTTGGGTCATTTTGATGGATGTTGTGTTGGATGTTTGGACAACCTCTAAGCTTATATCAATAGTTGGTCGATCTGATCACTTAAACATCTTACCCTCCTCAATCATAGTATTCAAGCCAAAAGTAAAGAATGCTGCCTTTGGTATCACTGCCTGGGTTTGGATTTGGGCTTCACTACCCTGAGAAAGTAAATTCCCTTTTTTGAGTCCTCAGTCACTTATTATAGAATGATGATAATAATATTTCTCCTATTGGCTTTTTTATAGTGCTTAAGTGAGGTAAATCTTATCATTTACCTGAATTATCACAATGAGGAAATGCTTAGGAAAATCAGAGTGAAGATTTTTCATATTTCAGATAGATAGGACAGTTGTTCCTATTAAAAATTGTATATATGTATATATCCAGTTTCACTGACAAGAGATGTATTGGATGGCACACCTTTGAGAAGAAAAATGACTTACTGGAGAGAACAAGGGACAGAGATTCTTAGAAACCTAGAAACCAAGTGTGGACATATCTGCTAAGAAAAGCCATTCACCTTAGAGAAGGATTTGTCGGGATGCTTGGGAAATGAGATAAGAGTTCAATCCAATCCAAGTGGGCGATGAGATACACTGTTAGAGTGACAGTTTGCAGAGATATTTCTCTCGTTCCTGCTGCCATTCTCTATGACACTGATGATGAAACTGTAAAGTAGAAGAGAATCAATAGGCAAACAAAGGGAATGTATAAATAAAACAAAAGTATAAACAGAAAGTATAAACCGGTAAAAAGGTGTTTCAAGGTATTTAAGTATACCCAAGTCAAGTGTTCTCAGAGCACTAATTTCCAAGAAGGCTAAAGAAGAAAGCACTTTTCCTCACAGAAAAATTTTACAAGGGATTTTCACTTTAAGGAAACCTTGTAGAGGAGCCTGGTGGGCTACAGTCCACGGGGTCGCAAAGAGTCGGACACGACTGAGCGACGTCACTTCACTTGTATATGGAAGCCACTTTCAAAGTTGGCAAACGGAGTACATATATTGATACTTTGTGTGCGTGTGTGAATATGCATAGCATAAAATGACCTTTAGGGTAATTTTCAAGGATCCTTCATATAGGGCCTCTTTGATGCATTCAAAGGTCCATTTTTCTCTTGTATAAGGGATGCCCAGTAATATGGAGTCCAGTAATTGAAAATTAAAGTTTAGAAATGAAAACAAATTGAAGATTTCTCTAATTAAAATTTTCTTTCATTAAAAAATTAATTTTATTGAAGTATAATTGTGACATATTGAAGACTGATCAAAACTAAGAATAATACTATATAACACTATGGTGGAAATCCAAAGAAATGTGAGGAAAGAAATTATAGAACAAAATGAGGCCATCTTATGTTTTAATATAATTTAATATTGAAAACTAAGCAGTGGAAATTCTTTAAAGAAGTCATTGGCAGGAAATTGTCTCAGCTGTGAACCTGGTGAATTCTTTATCTTGTGAACTGTCACACCAAAGAAGTTCATTCTGGGAAGTCAGGGAGCTTTTGTGAAAATTTGATGAAGAAATACTTTGGGATATTAAGTATTGTAATGATTTTGGTGAGCTGTGTGTGCTTTATTTAGGAACACACAGGCATGGTATAGGACTATCCTCCAGCGTCACCCAATACTCTGTCCCCATCCCCAGCCACCTCTCCCTCCTCATCCCTACTCTGGCACTGGAGCAGAGGCCAGGAGAACTTTCATCTGACTTGCAGATATTTTCTGGTTAATAGATAATAGACACAAAATTCTTAAAAAATTAATAATCTTGCAGGGCAAAGCTACAAGTAATAACAGGTGCCATCTGACTCAAACGTGTCTATTATCTATTAACCAGAAAATATCCAGATGGTACCTCTTATTACTTGTATTATTTTGTAAGAAATCTGTAATGTTTCAGAAGTGACCTCAGGGTCTGGATGGACTTGTGTGCAGCAGGTCTCCAACAGATTTCTCCTTCAGGACCCCTAATTGTGTGTGTGCTGGAGGCCAGTCCTCACAGTACTGAACTGCAGCTGCTCACTCCTGCAGCTGTCCTGGACTTCCAGGGATGACAAGACTCTTCTGAGGGCACTTTACCTTCAAGCATCTCAGAAACAATTGACTCTACATCACTCTCCCCAGCCCCCTAGTAGCTCCAAAGTAGTATTGCCCTGGTCTGTGAAATAGCCGTCACTTTCATAATTGAATTTGAATCCTTGAAGGTCTAGCAAAAACCCAGGAACCACTTTCCAAGGCTGGAAAGGATTCCTTACATTTATGAGCAAGTATGGGTCAAGAGGTCACTCTGGGAATATCAGCTCTCCTCACACTCCTTCAATTCTCTTGAAGTTTCTTCTTGGTTTAGATGCCAGAGGTCAATGCTGTCTGCATAGTATAGAGTGGCCAGGTAGAGAGGACTCACTCAGTCTTCCTTGACAACAAAAAAGACTACTCTCTGATTTGAATGTCAATATAAGGTTCAATTACCTCAATAGAAGGCCACTGTAGTAGTTTTCTAGGGCTGCCATAACAAAATACCACTGGAAGGATTAAATAGCAGAAATTAATTTTCTTACAGTTCTGGAGCCTGGAAGTCCAAGTTCAAGGTATCCACAGGTTTGGTTTCTCCTGATGCTTCTCTCTTTGGCTTTCAGGTGGCAGTCTTCTCGTTGTGTCTGCGCATGGCTTTTCTTCTGTGTGCGTAGATCCCTGTTGTCTCTTTTGTGTGCCCAGATTTCCTTTTCCTATAAGAACACCAGTCAGATAGGATTGAGGCCCACTCTAATGACCTCACTTTAATGAAATCTCTTCCTTAAAGGCCCTATCTCTTCATTTAGCCTGAGGGACTAGGATTAGGGCTTCAACATATAAATTTGAGGGGAACATAATTCAGCTCATCACAGCCATCCTGTCTTCTCTCACTCACAACATGACAAGTTAGGCTCACGCTTTGGAGCAGAAACAGAACAAGGCCCATCCTAAGTCAGTCTGAGGAGGAAAGAGTTCCCAGATGAGGTTTGGAAATTTGACTGGTTAGGACTGGAGAGGCAAGTGGCAAGAACCAACTGAAATTGCTCAGTTAGGGAATACCCTTTCATCTCTGTCTTTTAGAGGAAAGACAACAATCTAAATCAAATGCCAGTTTTTATGTGTCCCGAAACTGTTTAATTTAACACCTTGCTTTATAGTCTGTTTGGGTCCCAGGTGTAGCTGCTCTGCTTGGCATTGCCTGGGGCACCTTCTAACATTCAGCATCTGCCTTTGGCGATTTACACTTTGTTGGCAGTCGAGCTGTCTGTCAGCAGCTCCCAAAGCCCAGAAAAGCACATATCTCTTAATTACAGTGGAAAACACGTGGAGGGGCACATAGGTTGGGGCAGTGGATCCCCAAAGACACATCTTTTGGGAAAATACACGTGTAATCTGTTTTGCTGACCTTGAATGCTTTGTCTTTGAAAAAGAAAATAGAATAGTGGTACATTTTTCTTTCTAAATTTATCTGGCCCTCATAACCCCCTGCCTGTCATAGTATTTTCTTTGACAACTAAAAGCCAATGAATTGCATTAAAATTCTTGCACTCTGTGTTTAATTGCTGGCTGGGGTTTGATTTCAGTAAAAGGGGCATGGTGATTGTCCTGGATGTTCATGTGGTGTCATTCACATTACTCCCAGGGTCTAAGTCTATCTAACAGCAGGGGGAAGTGATACTTAATTGGATTTTTTGCAGTCATAGAGGCAACAACTGCTCTTTTCTTTAGAAGCTGTATATTGAGTTCAGAGTTGAAATAGCTCAACTCCAGCATTGCATCTGCCTTTTAACTTCACAGGCAGTTAAATAGAGGAATATAAAACCCTGTGACTAACTGTGCTCATAGCAGCTGAAAACCAGATAAGGCGATCTCAGAATCCTTTATTTCAGCACATTGTGTGTACCAAATATATTTTCAATAATAAATAATAATGTTATATTTCCCTTTGTCCATAGCCTCTCACTGTTCCCCACTCCCTGTGAAAAATCTCATAATTTTTAGTTGGAAAGAATCTTGAAAAGGCAATTTTGGATGGCTTTTGTGGAAGGAATTGTCAGAGGGTGCTTGAGAGAATAGGCTCCAGAACAGGCAAAAAAGAGAGAGTAGGAGCATTCCTGAGTTCAGTAACAGCAGTCATGGGCCAAGAATGAATGTAGGCCAGTTGTTCTCAGCCCTGAGTGACCATCAGAATTATCTAAGGGGCTTTTAACTAGCACTAAGGACTGACTAAATCAGAATCTCTTGGGAACTGAACATCCGTATTGGTTGAAAGCTCCTCAGCTGGTCTTCCTGTGCAGCCCAGTTTGTGAGCTTTTGCTGTAGAGAGATAATAATGACAAGTCAAGTATTTGGGGCATCTACTAGAAGTCTAGGTCCTTGAAACTATGAGCGTTTGGGCACTTGCCAACGTCAGCACTCGGGAATCATTGGAACCCAATTGCATAGGCTCCCAGAGCATTATCATCAATTTGGAACTTCATGAACTGAAGTGCAGCTCACGCCGTACTTCCTTATTTCCTAAATTACTCACCTTCATGTGTCTTGTTTTTTTAAAATTGAATCAGTATTGATAAAAAGAATCATAAATTTGATGCTCTGTGAGCATTTGTGTCATTGATGGAGTTGGATGAAGATAGATACTTACCCTGACTCCCAATTTTCACATCTGTAAAATGTAAATAATAATTCATCTAAATAAACTTCTTAAAGCAAGTTATGAATCATGCCCCTTTCCCCCTACCCTAGTCTTCACCCCTCTGATATTTTTGTCACCAGGTTACAGTAGGTATCAACTTGTGTGTGAACTAGTTGTCTTTGGTGGTTTTTGTTTGGGTGTTATCATTATTCTAGGAGGTTCTAGCTCTAATCTTTACATTGATAGGCCTGTCTACTGCTTCTGGAGAATCTGAGTTCATACTGGGATTGTCTGGGATGTGTAAGATAAAAGTTCATCCCAGTTACCATAGGCCTAAGAAAGTCAGAGGTGACAAGTGAATAGAATGATGAGGCTGGAAATAGGATAATATGGTAATAATAGACGATTTATCAGGGTACTCTGTTAAGGACACCAATATATGCCTCATTGGAATAATGGTGACTATAATTCATCCACTGGAGGTGTGAGCAGCACAATTATCTAAAAATGGATTCAATTGTCTAGCAAGACTGAAAGAATGGGACACAGAGAACAATTCAGTTTTTGGTAGAGAAATGGGGTTGGGGAAATGATAGTGAGGCATCTAGCCTTGCTTTAAAAATGGTGTTGGATGAATGAAGAGCTACGTATAGGTTTCCAAGTTATTCAGTTACTCTTTCTCATGAATTTGAGCTCAAGTGAGAGAAATTAAAAGTACATTATAAGATGTTAACAAATAATCTGGAAAAAAATGTTGGCAGCATATGTTATATCATAGTCATTGCTCATTAAATCACATTGATTGGGTGTGATCCAAGATAGGTAGTCTTCATACTACGTGGAGAGGTAGAGCTGCTTAAAATGCTTTTATGGGTCTTCTTTTCTGCCTTTTGTGCCCTCTCTACTTCCTCCCTTCTTCCTCTCCTACCTCCATTAGGTATCACAGTTGCTAAACAAACCAGGAAACTAACCATCCCTCCCCACCCTTCAAACCAGTATCTACAGCTGTGTATTAAGAATCTTATTGCTGACAGCTAAGCAAAGTCCCAATCTCAGTCTTCTGAGATGGACAGAACACAACAGAAAGGTGCAGCCTCCAAGGGTCTTCCATTAACAATCAACTTCTTGGGCTTGTCATCCAAATTTCTTTATTTATTTTAAATGAATTAGGTACATGAAAATAGAGTCACGAGACTGGCCAATTTTCTCCTCAAAAAGTGGCAGCAAAGGAAAACTGGAATGCATTAATCATAAATGAGTTAATTAATTACAGTTCTCTTGGCAATGGTAGGCCCCAAGTTATTTAGGGAATTAGACACTGAAAATGCCCTTTATGGAGCCAATTATGTGGAAATAAATTACTCTTTCAGATGACAATATGCTATTCTCTTGAAACACATAGGGAGGGGTATCATTTTGTCTCTGAACAGTCTGCATGTAGTTTTCCATGATAATTAATGCCCTTAAACCATTCATGGAAAAGCTAAGTTTTCTTGTGGCTCCAGTTCTCTGGATATAACGATACTACAGGCTTAGAAAACATGGGGGTTTGTTTTGCTGAGTGATGTGTTGACATTTGAGTAGGTTTCAAAGAGGTGTGACAGAAGCTCCCAGCAGCTCTAGGAGAGGCCTGGAAGGTGGGGAAGTGGTATAAATTACTCCCTGATCTTTTTACTCACCCAGTGAGAATAGCAGGGTAGAAAGTCTAACAAACAGGTTTCAGAATTCACACTGCTTTGCTGTAAATGCTCCTGCCATGAAATGGCCACTGCTGTGCAAGGAAATAAGCAGTTATGTGAGCTAGTGACAACTAGTCCTCAAGGAGGACCAAGGGAGGAAGCAAAGTCAGGGACAGCGTGACTCTGCCCTCCCTCGCAGCCCAGCCCCTTCCCCTCTTGTTCTGTGTCCCCCATCCTCAGCCCCACCTGAGACCTAATTAATGAATTAATATGGAAAGAAGGAATGGTTCGCGATGTTCATTGCAGCATGGTTATAAGAGTGCAGAACTGGAAACATCCAACATTTCTCAAGGGTGTGATTAAAGGACCACAAGAACCTTCTCGACAATGAATATCTACACCAGCTAGAAAGAAATCCAGATAGAACTCTGGTTCCTGACTTGGAAAAGCTTCTAGGCATATTGTTAAAGGGAAAAAAAAAAAGCTTGTATAATACAGCATATAGTCTAATTGTTGTTGTTCAATTGCTCAGTTCAGTTCAGTTCAGTCGCTCAGTCATGTCCGACTCTTTGCGACCCCGTGAATCACAGCATGCCAGGCCTCCCTGTCTATCACCAACTCCCGGAGTTCACTCAAACTCATGTCCATCGAGTCGGTGATGCCATCCAGCCATCTCATCTGTCATCCCCTTCTCCTCCTGCCCCCAATCCCTCGCAGCATAGGGTCTTTTCCAATGAGTCAACTCTTCGCATGAGGTGGTCAAAGTATTGGAGTTTCAGCTTTAGCATCATTCCTTCCAATGAACACCCAGGACTGATCTCCTTTAGGATGGACTGGTTGGATCTCCTTGCAGTCCAAGGGACTCTCAAGAGTCTTCTCCAACACCACAGTTCAAAGGCATCAATTCTTCGGTGCTCAGCTTTCTTCACAGTCCAACTTTCACATCCATACATGACCACTGGAAAAACCATAGCCTTGACAAGACGGACCTTTGTTGGCAAAGTAATATCTCTGCTTTTGAATATGCTATCTAGGTTGGTCATAGCTTTCCTTCCAAGGAGTAAGCGTCTTTTAATCTCATGGCTGCAATCACCATCTGCAGTGATTTTGGAGCCCCCAGAAACAAAGTCTGACACTGTTTCCACTGTTTCCCCATCTATTTCCCATGAAGTAATGGGACCGGATGCCATGATCTTCATTTTCTGAATGTTGAGCATTAAGCCGACTTTTTCACTCTCCTCTTTCACTTTCTTCAAGAGGCTTTGTAGTTCCTCTTCACTTTCTGCCATAAGGGTGGTGTCATCTGCATATCTGAGGTTATTGATATTTCTCCCGGCAATCTTGATTCCAGCTTGTGCTTCTTCCAGCCCAGCATTTCTCATGATGTACTCTGCATATAAGTTAAATAAGCAGGGTGACAATATACAGTCATGTCCAACTCTTTGCGACCTCATGGACTGCAGCATGCCAGGCTTCCCCATCCTTTACCATCTCCCGGAGCTTGCTCAAACTCATGTCCATTGAGTCAGTGATGCCATCCAACCATCTTGTCATCTGTCATCCCCTTCTGCTCCTGCCTTCAATCTTTCCAAGTTTTCAGGATCTTTTTCTAATGAGTCAACTCTTCGCATCGGGTGGCCAAAGTATTGGAGCTTCAGCATCAGTTCTTCCAATGAATATTCAGGATTGATTTCTTTTAAGATTGACTGGTTTGACCTCCTTGCAGTCTAGGAGACTCTCAAGAGTCTTCTCCAACACCACAGTTCAAAAGTATCATTCTTCGGCACTCAGCCTTCTTTATGGTCCAATTCTTGTATCCATACATGACTACTGGAAAAACCATATCTTTGCCTAGACAGAACTTTGTTGACTAAGTAATGTCTCTGCTTTTTAATATGCTCTCTAGGTTTGTCATAGCTTTTCTTGCAAGGAGCAAGTGTCTAATGCATTAAAACAGAACTATATATTTCCATGTGTATATATGTGTGTACATGTGTACCAAGACACTTCAGTCGTTTCTGACTCTTTGCTACCCTATGGACTGTAGCCAGCCAGGCTCCTCTGTCCTTGGGATTCTCCAACAAAGAACACTGGAGTGGATTGCCATGCCCTCCTCCAGGGAATCTTCCCAATTCAAGGATCCAGCCTGTGTCTCTTATGTTTCCTGCATTGGCAGGCAGGTTCTTTACCACTAGCACTACCCGGGAAGCCCATGTATGTATCTCTCTCTCTCTCTCTCTCTCTCTCTATATATATATATATATATATATATAAAATGTGTGTGTGTGTGTGTGTGTGTGTGTGTGTGATTGCTGCTAAGTCACTTCAGTTGTGTCCGCCTCTGTGTGACCCCATAGACATCAGCCCACCAGGCTCCCCCATCCATTTCTGACCATGGACTAAGGGATGAGAATCAAAGATGAATGAGATATTCACCATTTAGAAGGCAACTGGAGGTTCTCTGAGGAGACAGGTGTGCAAACATCTCCTTGTACAAGGCAGGATCATATGTGGGTTGTGAAGGAGATAGAAGCTCTGTGCTGTGGACCCAGAAGGAGGAGCAGTGAGGTTCCTGGGTGAAATTTCAGGAAGACTAGAGTATAGAAGCTCTATGCAGTTATATCATTACTACTCACTACCCTGCTCAACTCTGTTTTGTTTCAATTTAGTATTTAGGAGACCAAAAGATTCTGACAAAAACTGGGCTCCTTCTAAGTAATTTTTAAACTTTTTATTATAACAGATTTCAAACATAGAGAACTTTAAAGAATGCTATAGTATTTACAAGAGACCTTGCATGCAGATTCTACAGCTGCTAAGTAATATTTTACCATATTTGTTTTATATATATTTTTAAATACCATTTGAATGTAGTTTTTAAACATTGTAACACTTCAACCCTACCTAATTTTGCATACTTCTCCTAAGAATGAGGACTGTTCACAATTATCTTACCTTAGGTAGTTAACAATATTTAATGTCATTTAATTTATAGTTCATACTCAAGTCATTGCTGTTGTTTCAAATTTACACCTATAAAAGAACCTATAGCTTTTTTTTTTTGACCAAGGTTTGGTGGCTAAATTCAAACATGACATTTAGTTTATAGGTCTTATTAGTTTTTCTTTGACGAGTTCAGCTTGATTGTCTCATAGATTCTTAATTTTACTGTTTCCTCATGAACATTTAATTTGTTTTCTAGTCCTGGTTATTTCCTGCAAGATGGCAATAAGTTTAGAGACTTAACTAATAGATTCAGATTAAAAACATTTGATTAGAATATTTAATATGGAGATGATGTATACATATTTTATTGTATCAGTTTTTCTAAAGTTTTTTGTTTTGAAGAAAAATAGGAATATATATTGAGTGCCTGAAACCACAGAGATAATTTGTGGTGTTGACTCATTTTAGTACAGAAAATTACCAAATGGGAAGCCAGTGTCTATTGTTACACTCTCAAGTTTAGAAAGCAAGATAGTCACTGATGGAACACCAATAGATGTGTATGTCATTGTTTTGGTGGGTTTTGTTTGTTTGTTTTGTTTTTTATACTCGGACAACCTGCATAAAATGTAACTGGATTCATACTGGGCCACAGAGCAATTGACAGATTTCAAAGTGGGCTGGAAACCAACAAAAAATTAGAGTGAACAGGGCAGCCTCTCGAGCCCTCCAGTCAGAAAATGAGAAGAAAGGACCAGAAAAAAATTAGGAAAAAAAAGAAAAGTACCAAGAGCTAACATATAAGGCTGACTTTGGGGATTTGGTAATTTTTAAAACATATTATTAGAATGTAGTTGATTTGCAATGTTCTGTTACTTTCTGCTGTACCGTGATGTGAGTCATACATATACATATACTTGTAATAGAGCATGGCTGTATGCAGCACTTAGCATGCGGCCCTAGCCTTGTGCCATTACCCCCACCACCACCACCAAAAAGAAAAAAAAAAAAAACCCTACCGGGGGAACATTAGTGGTCCTGCTCACTCATTGGTTGGCACCACAGTGGGCCCCCTCCTCCAAACAACCAACTGTCATTGAGCTATGGTTAATGTTCCTGCTTAGCTATTGGTTAGTGCCACAGTGAGCCCCTCCCCCAAGAGAGCGGCTGTTGATGAGCTACCATTAGTGGGGCTATTCGGTCAACATTCAGAGAAGTGTTGGTCCTTAGGTGCAGAATGAGGTAAGACGTGGCCCTCTCCCTGGGGCCCTCGATTTCACCCGGCCTCAGCCAGCAGCTGAACTGCGGGTCACAGGGAACAAGCTGGGACCGTGTCCTGCCGGGCTCTGGAGCCATGGCCAAGGCTGCCCACTGGCGGGGCCCAAGCCTTGAGGTGACGGTGAATCTCTCCCCTCTCCCTGCCTCTGTGATTTAATCGCCATGGCAGTCTGCATGGGATGCAATCTGCAAGACCTGGTCCCTGCTGTCCAGGCGGGCTGAGGACCTTGAGGGCCAGCTGGGTCTCCTGGGTGCCTGGCTCCCTCAGCGATGACAGCAGGGCTGTCTGGGGACCTGGCCCTGAGAGAGCTGTCAGTTGAGATCTGCCTCCTCTTAGCCAGGACCTGGACCTCAGAGGGTGACAGTAGTGTCTGAGAACCTCACCCTTTCTTGTCAGAACTGAGAATACCATTTGTTTTGTGGAGGCTTGCAGGGACATCATTACCTGCCCATGACCTGACCTCCAGGGCAAAGGATCTGATACCAAGAAGTTTGTAACAGCTAACCACGCCTCTCCCTCACCTTCCCAAGAAAAGGGCTTTGCTGAAAGCTTTCTGGGAAGTTGGGGTTTGTAAGAGTTGAGCCACCTATCTCCTTGCAGGGCCCTGTAATAAACCTTTCTCTGCTCTAAACTCACATTTTGGTATTGTTTGGCCTTGCTGTGCAATAGGCATAGGGACTTGCATTTCGATAACATATCCACTCTTTTCTGGATTTTTTTCCTACATAGGTCATTACAGAGTATTGAGTAGAGAGTACCCTGTATTACGCAGTAGGTTCTTATTATCTATTTTATATATAGTACTGTGTATATGTCAATCCCAATCTCCCAATTTATTCCTCTTCCCCGCCCCCAACCCTGGTAACCTTGAAATTTTCTATATCTGTGACTCTTATTTCCATTTTGTAAAGAAGTTTGTTTGTACAATGTTTTAAGATTCTACATATAAGCAATATCATGATATTTGTCCTTCTCTGTCTGATTTATTTCACTTAGTATGACAATCTCTAGGGCCATCCATGTTGCTGCAAATAGCATTATTTCACTCTTTTTTATAGCTGACTAATATTTCATTGTATATTTGTACCACATATTCTTTATCCATGTATCTGTCCATGGGTATTTAGGTTGCTTCCATGTCCTGGCTATTGTAAACAGTGCTGTAATGAACTTTGGGGTGTATGTATTTTTTCAAATTATGGTTTTCTCTGGGTATATGACCAGGAGTGGGATTGCTGAGTCAAATGGTAGCTCTGTTTTCAGTTTTTAAAGAAACCTCCACACTGTTCTCCATGGCAGTGTACTAATTTACATTCCAACCAACAGTGTAGAAGACTTGAAAATTAAGGAAACTTTCCTTCACTATATTTTTTTTAGTAGAAAAGATAATCAATGATATTTATTTGTGACCCTTACTCAGTATTTACAAATCCTCAACTTTGAGGTAGGTTAAATATTAATACTGTGTTTTATAAACTAAAACTCAGCCAGAGATCATATCACTTTTAGAAAAACACAGCAGGGGTCATATCATGGTCAAGAAAACATAGTTTCTTTCAGATTAATCTTCTCATGTGTAAATTTAATGGTGACAGCTTACAAATATTCATAAAAAATATTAGCTATTATAGGATTTCTACTCTGGAATATTTTAAAATTCTTAAATCCACCCTACAATGATTATACATACTGCAGAATAACCTACTTACTCTCATTACAAATCTATCTGTATATAACTGATCCTTATAATAACAAATTAGCATGTTACTGATTTTGTTGTTTTCTGCCTTTTGGGGTGATTGAAGCAGGAAGACAACCCGCAAATGTTTCTCAGAGCACTAGGCAGCCTTTAAGTGCAGGGGCTATGCTCAAGGCACCATCTATGGTGATTTGGGGTCATAGGAAAGCATATATACAAATGATCTAAGATCCAGAAAAGATACCTGGATCCAAAAGAGGGGAGACTCTGGGCAGGTCAGGGATGAAGAAAAAATATACTGTCATCTCAGGCTTAGGATCCTCATTGTCATGCTACAGTAACACAACAACGTGTGGGGAAGGACTCCTAAAAGAGCAGCAAATTTGTCCCAGTGGTCTATAATTAAGGTTCTTGCCAACCAGATAAACCACAAGAAAAAATTAAATTCATATTTTATTGAAGTCACATCAATAGAAGCAAAAATTTAAATATTTAATAAGAATATATTCCATCTATCATGTAAATTACTCTAATTATCATAAGCATAATTCACTTAGCTCATTATAATTACTTAAAATTTAGCTCATCTTGACTTAGGTTCCGGGGCCAGTCTTCTCAAGTATTTGTTTAATTATAAAGTTCCTTTTAAAAAATGTCAAATATTAATAATAATGTAAAATTGAGTGGTTAATTAACATCTGAGAAATTATAAGGAAAATATCATTATTGTGTTATAAAATGCAGCATTCAGTAGCACAAATTTCAAGAGTAAGGATATAGACACCTGTATTTCTAAATAGACTGAATAGCACAGCCCAACATGGTTTGAGTCAAAGAATCAAGAAAAAGAGGAAGGAGGGGTCATAGGCAAAGTGTTTTAGTGTTCCCTTAAATGACTGAGCAAGGAAAAAGCTTGACATTTTAAAAGTTTATATAAATTACATGAATTGCAATTTTCATAAAAATCAAAATGAAATGTTCTACAAGGACAAAAGATATGCCTATGCAACATATCATATTTGCACAAGGTCACACTGAATGTCATGGATATTAGTAACAACCAAAAAGGCTTAAGTCTATGGGAGACTAAGCGAATATTTCACTTTGGTATTCTATAAGCCCAAGTACATCATGTGAAATGCTGGGCTGGATGAAGCACAAGCTGGAATCAAGATTTCCAGGAGAAATATCAATAACCTCAGATATTCAGATGACACCACCCTTATGGAAGAAAGCAAAGAACTAAAGAGACTCTTGATGAAAGTGAAAAAGTTGGCTTAAAACTCACCCTTCAGAAAACTAAGATCATGACATCCGGTCCCATCACTTCATGGCAAATAGATGGGGAAACAATGGAAACAGTGACAGATTTTATTTTGGGGGGCTCCAAAATCACTGCAGATGGTGACTGCAGCCATGAAATTAAAAGATGCTTGCTCCTTGGAAGAAAAGTTATGACCAACCTAGACAGCATATTAAAAAGCAGAGACATTACTTTGCTGACATAGATCCCTCTAGTCAAAGCTATGGTTTTTCCATTAGTCATGTATGGATGTGAGAGTTTGACTATAAAGAAAGCTGAGTGCAGAAGAATTGATGCTTTTGAACTGTGGTGTTGGATAAGACTCTTGAGAGTCCCTTGGACTGCGAGGAGATCCAACCTGTCCATCCTAAAAAAAATCAGTTGTGAATATTCATTAGAAGGCCTGATGCTAAAGCTGAAACTCCAATACTTTGGCCACCTGATGGGAAGAACTGACTCATTGGAAAAGACCCTGATACTTAGAAAGGTTGAAGGTGGGAGGAGAAGGGGCCGACAGAGAATGAGATGGTTGGATGGCATCACCAACTTGATGGACATGAGTTTGAGCAAGCTCTGGGAGTTAGTGATGGACCGGGAGGCCTGGCGTGCTGTAGTCCATGGGGTTGCAGGGAGTTGGGCACGACTGAGCGACTGAACTGAACTGATGCAAGAACATAAAACAAGTTACCTAAGAAGAAAACAGTTTCAGATTGTTCTTAGATTTTTGGCCACCCAGAACATGAAAAAAATTGGAAGAATGCCTATGATAGTGCTTCTTAACATTGTCTTCTTATCATTGAATTCTTATCCAGAATCACTTTGGAGCTTTATAAAAATCACAGATGAGTAATATTCATCATAGACTGATGAAATATGGAGGTAGGATTACATAGCCAGTGTTGAGATCTGTTCCTCTACAGAATTTGTCAGGAAAAGAAAAAGATTGTGACACAAAAAGTCTAAGCCCATCTACATTTGTGTGTGGAAGCAATGGAACAGAATTTACATAATCTTTAAGATTTTTAGAAAATGATCTATGTAAGTACTCTTCCTGAAAATACATCTTTGTATGCATCTATTAATTCAATGAGAGATGAATCCATATTAAATTGTGAAGGGTACTTGGTACCTTCACAAAAAGATGTATGGAGAGCACTGAAACTTGTAACATATGCAGAAATAGGTGTTATAACTGGTCTGAATACGGTTGCAAGGTTGAATGTATGATTTTAAATATTCATAAAAGATTATGTTAATAATGATGATGGGGTTTGAAACCCCAGATTAATTAATTAATAAAAGCCTAGAAGTTGCAAAGGACACAGAAAAAGAGAAAGGATACAGTTCTTTGCCTTCCATAGTAGGAAACAGAAAGTTGTTTGATTCTTGATCTTTGATATCTAGATAACTACAGGCTTAGAAGTACTTTTGAAAAGTGTAAAATAAATCACTAATAGAATTTAAATCAGTCTATATTATGTCAGTGCAGAAAACCAAAATCAAAGTGGGTATAGGAAAGAATGGGATGGAAGGAATTGAAGACAAGTAGTAGTAGAAGTGTTAGTCGCTCAGTCATGTCCGACTCTTTGCCACCCCATGGACTGTAGCCCACCAGATTCCTTTGTCCCTGGAATTCTCCAGGCAAGAATACTGGAGTGGATTGCCATTTCCTTCTCCAGGGGATTTTCCTAACCCAGGGATCAAACTCCAGTCTCCTGTACTGCAGGCAGATTCTTTACCTTCTGAACCACCAGGGAAGCCCAAGACAAGTACAGACAGCTTTTTAAAGGATTTTTACTGTGAAAAAAATTCAGCAGAAAATCAGGGCAATAGCTGGAGGAGGATATAGAGTCAAGGGAAATTTTTTCTTTTTTTTTTTGTTAAAATTGGGCACCAGGGGGCATGTTTGTATGTCTACAGGAAAGATGCAATAAGAAGAAACTGATGGTGGGAAAGAGAAAGAAAACAATGGCTGGAGTGACATTCTTGGGGAGATGAGAAGTGCTAGAGGCAGAGATTGCCTTATGTGGGAGCTAGACAGTTTTTCCATTGTTACAGGAGGAAAGTTAGAACTCGTAACTATATCAAGTATTTGCTTTGTGCCCTTGGGCTAAATTCTAAATTCTAGCTCTAAATTGAAAAAAGTAATACCTCATTGGGTAGGGGTTGTGAGAATTAAATGAGTTCATGTGTATAAATTGTTTGGAGCAGTGGTTGGCAAATAGCAAGTAATCAATAAAAGTTAGATATTATTATTTCCTCTTAAAAAATACATGCAGATGAAAAAAGCTCTGTAGATAGTGGTGATGTTGGCACAACAATGTGAATGTACTTATGTCACTGAACTTGTACTTTAGTTTTCAGTTGGTTCAGAAGCCTAGACTTGTGGAAGGATATTGAAGAGGGCTTTCTTTTGTATGTGACAAGAGTCTTTTGAACTATTTTCTCTTCCCCTTTGCTGTCATTTCAAACTTTGAGACTGATTTAACACAAGGGCCTCATTAATCGTTATGCTTTCCTTCAGAGGTGGGCGACCTGCAATACAACCTCTAGTTTGCAGAAAGGTAGAATCAGAGGTGACACCTTCTAGTCAGTACCAGGACGTCTATAATGGTTAGAACAATGGCTCTGGGAATGGGTCTTCTGCTGCTGCTGCTGCTAAGTCACTTCAGTCGTGTCCGATTCTGTGCGACCCCATTGACGGCAGCCCACCAGGCTCCCCCGTCCCTGGGATTCTCCAGGCAAGAACACTGGACTGGGTTGCCATTTCCTTCTCCAATGCATGAAAGTGAAAAGTGAAAAGTGAAAGTGAAGTCGCTCAGTCGTGTCCGACTCTTCGCAACCCCAGGGACTGCAGCCTACCAGGCTCCTCTGTCTATGGGATTTTCCAGGCAAGAGTACTGGAGTGGGGTGCCATCGGTGCCCACAAATCGAATGTTGGATGATTTGTTCTTATTTCTTCTCAGGAATTGAAGTTAATCTTGGTCCGTTAACAATTTTCAGCGCACTACAACTCAACTGCCCTGACTTGTATGTACTTATAAGGATTGGTGTCCTAAAGTGTTCTAAAAGGAAGCAGCTGCTTGCAAAATGAATTAAAGAAATTTTACAGGAGTAATGATCTAACAGAGGATGGAAGAAGTCACTAGAATTAAGAAACTATCCAGTTACCAGCAGTCATGCCGCTCATTATCAGCCAACCTGGATTTAGCCAGGGTAAGAGTTTTTCCAAGTACATTCCATAAAGCTGAAGTTGTATTCAAGTAAATGATTCTGGTGCATGATATGGAAGTTGCTCAGTCCTGTCTGACTCTTTGTGACTCCACGGACTGTAGCCCACCAGACTCCTCTGTCCATGGAATTCTTGTCCAGGCAAGAATACTGGAGTGGGTTGCCATTCCTTTCTCAGGGGTATCTTCGCTACCTAGAGATCAAACCCTGGTGTTCTGCATTGCAAGCAGATTCTTTACCATTTGAGCCACCAGGGAAGCCTAATGATGGACTAAGTTAAACTGGTGTCTAGTCAGGCTACTATCACAAAATACCAGAGACTGAGTGACTTATAAACAGACACTTACAAACAGCAAACATTTATTTCTTACAATTCCAAAGGCTGGACGTCCACATTCAGGGTGCCAGCATGGTCAGGTGAGGGCTGTCTTCTGGATTGTGGACTTCTGGTTGTGTCCTCACATGGAAGAAAGGGAAAGGGAGCTCTGTGGGGGGTCTCTTTTGAAAGAACATTAATCCCATTCATGAGTTAACACCTCCCAAAGTCTCACCTCCTAATACCGTTATATTGGGCATTAAGATTTCAACATATGAAGTTTAGGGGGACACAAAGATATTCAGACAATAGTATTGGGTATGGAGAGGGTAGAGGATGCTAGGATATAGAAATTAAGAATAATACATGGTCCAGAGGAATTGAAACATTATTGGAACTGTGTTACCTCGTGACTAGGAAAGGTAGGGGGTGATGGTCAGAGAAGGGGATTGTTGAGACTTAGATAATGGAGAGGATTCTGTTACTGGATTGCCAAGGCCCAGGCAATGATCTTGGCGGTGGATGACTAAAGTGGGGGAGAAGAAAGGTCACTGAGGTGATGAAGTGGTAAAGCACTAGGTGTTAAAACATCATTCATGTGGACATATACACAATGGAGTATTACTCAGCCATTAAAAAAATACATTTGAATCCGTTCTAATGAGGTGGATGAAACTGGAGCCTATTATACAGAGTGAAGTAAGCCAGAAAGAAAAACACCAATACAGTATACTAACGCATATATATGGAATTTAGAAAGATGGTAACGATAACCCTGTATGCGAGACAGCAAAAGAGACACAGATGTATAGAACAGTCTTTTGGACTCTGTGGGAGAGGGAGAGGGTGGGATGATTTGGGAGAATGGCAGTGAAACATGTATAATATCATATATGAAACGAGTCGCCAGTCCAGGTTCGATGCACGATACTGGATGCTTAGGGCTGGTGCACTGGGACGACCCAGAAGGATGGTATGGGGAGGGAGGAGGGAGGAAGGTTCAGGATGGGGAACACATGTATACCTGTGGCAGATTCATGTTGATATATGGCAAAACCAATACAATATTGTAAAGTTAAAAAATAAAATGAATTGCAGTAAGACTGTGTCAGAGGGAGTGACAGAGAGCTAGGAACTAGAATCTTAAAGACAGAGAAAGAATGACCTAGAAGTTGTAGCCAATTGTGTTAAAGAGGGGGTTGAAAGTAATAGTCTGCTGAGAAAAGATCAACAGATCAAAAGATGTTTTGTTTTTGTTTTCATTTTAGGGAAGAGGGAGGAGACTTGCTATATCCAGGCAGCAATAGGATAAAAGAGAACTCCACCCTATGTCCGTGCCCAGCATGGAGGGCCGGGGAGCTAGAAAGCAGCCACCGCTTGAGAGGGCTGCAGAGGAAGCAGATCTTCAGTGGGGAGCCAGTTTCAGTAGAGCAAGTGGTGAAGGAAATGTTGGGACTTTGATGAAGACTGAACATGGGTGAAAGGTCAATGCAGGCGAAAAATTTCAGGAGTTGGAGAGGGCTTGGAGATGGGGTCAGAACAGGGAGGTTGAGAGCCATATGGGACATGAGAGTTCAGAGTTTGCGGAATGACTTGGGTGTCCTGGCTGGACTTTGTGGCACCTGATGCATTCAGGCAAAGAGGGCATCATTGCCAGTCAGGGTTGTGCATTTGTGAGCATGGTCTTACCTGAAGCTTTGAGATTTTTAACAATTTAGTGTTTTTCTCATGCTCTTTCCTCTTTCTAATCTACCTGTCATAGCCTTCTACTCTTGGCCAGTTCCTGTTATCGTCAGCTGCAGGAAGTCTACTGACCTCGTCAGTGCTCCTATAACCCCTTGTAAATAACTCTATTAAAATTTCTACTACTTTAATTGCTATTTTTTATTTATATGTCTTCACAGACAACTGCATATTTCCTGGGGTCAGGACCAGTCATATTTGTCTTTATGTCCTCTCTACCTAGCACACTGTGTAGAACATGGTATGTGAAAAAAATACCTGTTTGTTGAACTGCACTCTGTATCTGAGACAAGAGATAGGTTTAAAGAGGAAAAAGGAAGAAGAATGGAGGGAGCATGAGGTGCACAGGTGATGAGGAAAAAGATGAAAATAAATGAGGAACCATGGGCCAGATGATGAATCACTTTAATATTATCACTAAACCAGGAGACAAGGCTATCTGTTTAGAACCTAAAAGGGGGTATTGGAAAAAAGGAGAAATTCTAAAGTAGCCACTGTGGAGAGTTGGCTTGGGGGGTTAGAGAAAATATGTAACAGGAGGACTAGATGTGCATAAGTGGCGTTTTATGTTCTGAAAGAGGAGCAGAGAGATCTTTGTCTGCAGATGAGGGTAGGAGTTATAGACATAGTAAGACTCATGAGATATAGTATGATCAGGGAAATCATGGAATCAAATTAAAGACTGTCAGAGCTATTGAAAAATAGAGGTCCTTCTAATTTGATTGCCTAGATCGGGAAATTAAGGCCCTGGAGGGATGGTCCAGAGTCACATAGCTATTTGGTGGTTGACCAGGGACTGATGATGGTGGTATGTCAGAATCTGGTTGTGAGCAATAGAAATGGACTCTGACTTGCTTAAGAAAAAAGAAATATCCTGGATGTGGGGAAATGGTAGAGTCAAAGGGAAAGCTGAAGAACCAGGCCCAGAAATTTGGGTACCAGGTTGCTCTGAAGATTCAAGTTGGAGGAATAAATACAGTCCTTTCAGGGTCTTGTGGGACAAATGACCCAATTATTTTCCCATCTTTGTTTGCCTCCACTCAAGATTAAAATTCTTAGGAGATAAGAGCAGATTAAGCAAGTTTTAAGGGAAAACGTAAAGTTTTCCTTTAAAACTGTGTGGTCTTACCTAGACTACATACATACTGTGTAAAAGAGGCAATTTTCCCCCCAGAATGGTGTTGTTACCAGAAAGTGAATGGATGAAGAGACAGGAAAATGACAGATATACTATCCATTACAGTGATGGTCATGTAATATACCATAGTAGCTAAGATGAAGGACTCTGGAGTCAGACTCCTTATTCTTCCTTAAGGATTTGAACAAAGTACCTAAAAACCTTCCATGCCTCAGTTTTTCCATCTGTAAAATGGCTATCATAGAATCTTACCCCATAGGGTTGCTGAGATGATTAAATGAGAATAAATGTGAATAGGGAGCCTACCAATTGAATGCTATCTAAGGGTCAGCTGTTATAGTCATTTATAAATGAGTGCATGTCCTACCCACCTTAACATGCAGTTGCCATAGTGTGCAACTTGTAGAGGCTGCTTCTTTTGCTACTGCCCTTTCCAGCTGCCTATACCCATGCAGCTTATTATCAATCGTCTTCCTCCTTCCCCTAGTCTCTCACTCCACTGTGAGCAAGCTGGTGGTGCAGACTAAAGCTCAACCTTTGACTAACAATAATATTTTCTTCCTTCCTTCTTCCTCCCCTTCCTCTCTTCTTTCCTCCTTCCTTCCTTTCTCTCTCACTCTCCTTCTCCTCTTCCTAATCCTCCTCCTTCTTCCTTCCTTCCTTCTCCCTTCCATTTGTTAACCTAATAGCAAAGGATATCACTTATGCAACTGTCATTTACCGGTGTAATGAGAACATATATATATTTAGAGTTTGACGTTCAAGGTTTGAGTCCCAGCTCTGGCATGTGTTTATTCATTAACTTGGGGAGATTAGTTAACATTTCTGAGGTTTGGTTTCTTCATCTGTAAAATGCGGATAATAATGTCCTCCTCACAAAGTTATTGTGAGGTTTAAATGGGGTAATGTACAAGAGAGGCATGTAAACTATAAATCAATTTACAAATAATAGGTGTCCCAATCTCAGCCATGACAGACACAGTCAGGCTGTAAACTATCTTTCCATAATAAGCTTACTTCCACAGAAGAAGCCAGTTCTGATCAGGCATGGTAGACTGCAGACAGTTGGTGCATACATATATCCCAGGAGGCTGGTATTTTTGATGGACTGTATAGAGAAGAAATGCTTTTTTGCATTTCTTTTCCATTCCCATAGAGAAGAAATGCAAAAAAGCAAAATGGCTGTCTGGGGAGGCCTTACAAATAGCTGTGAAAAGAAGAGAAGCGAAAAGCAAAGGAGAAAAGGAAAGATATAAACATCTGAATGCAGAGTTCCAAAGAATAGCAAGAAGAGATAAGAAAGCCTTCCTCAGCGATCAGTGCAAAGAAATAGAGGAAAACAACAGAATGGGAAAGACTAGGGATCTCTTCAAGAAAATCAGAGATACCAAAGGAACATTTCATGCAAAGATGAGCTCGATAAAGGACAGAAATGGTATGGACCTAACAGAAGCAGAAGATATTAAGAAGAGATGGCAAGAATACACAGAAGAACTGTACAAAAAAGATCTTCATGACCCAGATAATCACGATGGTGTGATCACTGACCTAGAGCCAGACATCCTGGAATGTGAGGTCAAGTGGGCCTTAGAAAGCATCACTACAAACAAAGCTAGTGGAGGTGATGGAATTCCAGTTGAGCTATTCCAAATCCTGAAAGATGATGCTGTGAAAGTGCTGCACTCAATATGCCAGCAAATTAGGAAAACTCAGCAGTGGTCACAGGACTGGAAAAAGTCTGTTTTCATTCCAATCCTAAAGAAAATCAATGCCAAAGAATGCTCAAACTACTGCACAATTGCACTCATCTCACAGGTTAGTAAAGTAATGCTCAAAATTCTCCAAGCCAGGCTTCAGCAATATATATATATATATATTTATATATATATATATTTTGTTGTTGTTGTTGTTGTTGCTATTTAGTCGCTAAGTCATGTCTGACTCTTTGTGACCCTCACGGACTGTAGCCCACCAGGCTCCTCTGTCCATGAGATTTCCCAGGCAAAAACACTGGGGTAGATTGCCATCCTTCTCCAGGGGATTTTCCTGACCCAGGGATCGAACCTGCATCTACTACTTTGGCAGATGGATTATTTACCGCTGAACCACCAGGGAAGCCCCTGTATATATACACACCACATCTTATTAATCCAGTCATCTGTTGATGGGTACTTGGGTTGCTTCTATGTCTTGCCCATTGTAAGCAGTGCTTCTCTGAACATTGAGGTACATATATCTTTTCCAATTATACCCAGGAGTGGGGTTGCTGAATCATAGGATAGTTCTTTTAGTTTTTTAAGGAACCTCACATGGAGGGCTTATTAAACCACAGATTGCTGGCCCTCCTCAGAGTTTCTGGCTCAGTAGGTATGGGTTAGGGCTGAAAATCTGCATTTCTCACAAGTCCTCAGGTATTGCTGCTTCTCCTGGCCTGGGGATCACATTTTGTCTAGTGCAGTTACTGGCAAATGGTAAGTGAACAGTAAATGCTTTGGCTGCATGAATTCATGAGTGAAGGTGAGAAAGATTACTTTTATATGATACGAGGAGACTGAGGATTAAAAAAAAGAGATTGCTTATCTGCCCCTTCTGCTTTCCTAGAGTGATGAGAATTAAATGAAAGCATGTACTGAAATCACTTTGAAAACTGCTCCACCTTTGGCTTGTCTTATCAATGCCTATTCCTCAGTCCTGAGGTTGTTGGGAGGTGAGTTCACTTAGTGGAGGAGCAGAGGAGACAAACCTTGAGTTTCTCTATTTGCTATCTGGGGGCAAAGATAGTAAAAACTCTGCACTTCCTTTTTCAAGGAGAGCTGCAAAACTGGTTTTCTGTTATCTTTCACAGGCACAGGTCTTTAAGTTCAGTCTAGCAGCAGCAGCAGCCTTTTTAAGAGGAAAACTGACTTCTCATATTTTTCTAGTCTAACAAAATCATTCATAAATTAATAAAACCATAAGCCAAGGAAAATAAATTAGTAGTTGTTTGGACAAACTTTAACCTATTAGCTTAAAGGCAAATTGAATTAAAAAATTGCATTCATGCAAATCAAAACCACTATGAGATACCATTTCACACCAGTCAGAATGGCTGTGATCCAAAAGTCTACAAATAATAAATGCTGGAGAGGGTGTGGAGAAAAGGGAACCCTCTTACACTGTTGGTGGGAATGCAAACTAGTACAGCCACTATGGAGAACAGTGTGGAGATTCCTTAAAAAACTGGAAATAGAACTGCCTTATGATCCAGCAATCCCACTGCTGGGCATACACACTGAGGAAACCAGAAGGGAAAGAGACACGTGTATCCCAATGTTCATCGCAGCACTGTTTATAATAGCCAGGACATGGAAACAACCTAGATGTCCATCAGCAGATGAATGGATAAGCAAGCAGTGGTACATATACACAATGGAGTATTACTCAGCCATTAAAAAGAATACATTTGAATCAGTTCTAATGAGGTGGATGAAACTGGAGCCTATTATACAGAGTGAAGTAAGCCAGAAGGACAAACACCAATACAGTATACTAACGCATATATATGGAATTTAGAAAGATGGTAATGATAACCCTGTATACGAGACAGCAAAAGAGACACTGATGTATAGAACAGGCTTATGGACTCTGTGGGAGAGGGAGAGGGTGGGAAGATTTGGGAGAATGGCATTGAAACATGTGGAATGTCATGTATGAAACGAGAAAGAAAAAAAAATTTAAGAAACAAAAACAACAAAAAAAAAATTGCATTCAAGCAATCACGTGTTCTATAAAGGTTTCCATGAAAGCTTCTGATTAATTTCATGGAACAAATATAAATATAACTTTCAAACAAGTTATTAAATATATATCAATTACTGTAACTGTAACGTTGTTGTGTTAGCGATTCATTTGCAGCACATACTCTTTTAAAAATAAAATGATTCCTGTGTTTGTACTGAGCCATCCGATCTCTCATACATGTTTTCCAAATCACTTGAAAATTGGGGTGATTTAAAGTGGATTAGCAGCAAAGGAAGGAGCATGGAAATCTACTAATTGAATTGTGGAGGAAGAAACCATTGAAGTCATGGGTTAATTTTTAACAGTGAATTGGTGGTTAGGCTTTTGGTAGAAAAAGGGAAGAAATTAATGGGGGAAAAAAGGGATCAAAGATTCAAGAGAAAGAATATTTTGATATCCTGATCAATGCTAGGAAGGGTGAACTCAGAATCTCAAATGGAAGGAAGAGTCTTAGGATGAAGAAGGTGCTCCACTTCTTTGGAGTCATGAGGAAGTGAAGGTGAGCAAGGAGGATGGTGACAGTTTTACCTTGTAAAAGTTTAGAGACCTCATCTTAACCTCATTTGATGGTGGAGGAAACTGAAGTCCAGAGAGGTGCAGTGACCTGTCCAAGGTCATCTCACATAAGGTCAGTCCCAGCTCTGGTCCAGGTTATAGTTGTCCTGTTTCACCACTCATCTTTTCTTTATAAGTCAGGCTAATAGGTTATCAATTTTCTTTATCTTTTCAAAGAGCCAAGTCTTAGTTTTATTAATCTTTTCTATTATTTTTTAGTCTCTATTTCATTTATTGTTTTCTCTGATTTTTATGATTTATTCCCTTCCAGTAACTTTGGGTTTTTATTTATTCTTTTTTTTCTGGTTCCTTTAGGTATAAGTTTAGGTTATTTGAAATTGTTTCTTGTTTCCTGAAGTAAGCTTATATTTCTATAAAGCTCCCTTTTAGAGCTCTTCTTGCTGTTTTCTGTAGATTTGGATCACTGTGTTTCTCAGATGTGTGTTTGATCCTCTTATCTCTCTCTTCCCCTCCTGGAATCCCTACAATGCAAATATTGGAACGCTTAATGTTATTGCAGAGATCTCTTAAATTGCTTCGTTTAAAAAAAATTGCTTTTCTTTCTGCCGCTCTGATTGAATCATATCCATTATTCTACCTTCTAGATCACTGTTGTGTTTTTCTGTATCAGTCTGCTATTCATTCCTTCTGGTGTGTTTTATATTTCTGCTATTGAATTATTCACTTTTGACTGGGTCTTTTAAAAAATTATTTTCTAGTTCCTTGTTAAAATTGTTCAGTGGTTAGATCAGTTCTTTCCCCCTAATTCAGCTAACATTTTTTATTATCAATGTTTTGAATTCTTTATCTAGTAAATCGTTTATTTCTGTTTTGTTATTTATTTTCTCAATTGTTTTCTCTTACTCTTTCAATTGATAGTAGTCCCTCTGGCTTTTCATTTTGCTTTACTTTCTATGCCTCTATGAATTTAGGTGAAATAGTTAGCTGTTACGGTCTTGAAGAGGTGGGAGTGTCCATATACAGTCTGAATGTACCCAGTGTTTTTGGTGGAAGACATGGATTTGATGTGGACACAAGTCATGTCTTTCCTCAGGGTGTACTTTCTGGAGGTTGGTGGGTTTGTGATTCTATTATATGTATATATAAGAGAAAGGGATGACAGAGGATGAGATGATTGGATGGCATCACCAACTCTATGGACATGAGTTTGAGTAAGCTCCAGGAGTTGGTGATGAATAGGGAAGCCTGGTGTGCTACAGTCTATGGGGTCGCAAAGAGTCAGACACGACTGAGTGACTGAACTGAACTGAACTGCTATGTATATATGGTACTGATGTTTTCTGGTACACATGGCACTGCTTAGCAGTGATATTAAGTTTATATCTTCAAAAATGTACTCAGCCGTGAGTCCATGAATATATACCATGATTCAGTGGTACATTTCAGAGGGTTCATATTAAAGATAAGAAAGTTGAAACACTCATGTCTTGGCCTGGGTGCACTTCACTGAGCACATGTGTGTTAGAGCACTTGTCTTCTGTACCTGTCTTTAACTGCTAATACTCGAGAATGTTGTGTTCTGCTTTTATATCTGGCATTTTATACATGTGTGAGCACTTGAGCTTGTGCCATTGTGTGGTCTGTAAAAAGGAAAATGAAATATAAATACATTGACTTTGACCTTGAGATAATCATTTAAGCCCAAACAGGTTTACAAAAGAAGCTTTTAGTTTCTTAAAGATATTAAGATTGCTTAAAGCACTAGAACAGCAGAGGCCCAGACCAATTACATCTCATTTTATGAGCCCTGGCAAGGATATGTATTTGATTCTTGTTGTTTGTCCTCTCAGAGTCCCTCTTTTCTCATAAATTAAGACCAATCAGTCATAGGAACATGAAATTCCATTTATATTCTCAAATGACTAATGGTTTGGCTTTTGGTCTTTTAGTTCAAGTTCTGATGAAATAGAATAGTAGCTATGTATAATTAGCAAATGGACCCTGTCAGGTCTGGTCACGTGCACATTCACAGAGGCTGAACCTGAGCACCAGCCAGCACTTTACTTTTCAAAGGAACTAATAATAAGCATGGCCATGACTGGAGAGAGACTTGAACCCTGTCCCTGACTTCCTAAGATCCACTCCCAAACCAGCAGCATAAGAATCTCTGATTCAGAGTCACTGCTGTGGGACTTTGCTAGCCTATACTTTGTGAGATACTCTTTTTCCAAAGGAGGAAAAATGTCTATTGATGCTCTTGTCTGATGTCTTCAAATGTATATCCTTCTTTTTGATACCCCCTTATTCCAATGTCCACGTTTGTGTAATGGCTTTCCTAATTTAATTGTGTAGGTTGATTCCAAACCTGGAATATTCCAGATATACTTTTTGAGCGCAGGGTGGCAGAACAGGAAATAACGTAGTAAGATAAAAAGAGAAGTAGGGTGGAGGACAATTTAAGGTTAACATTAGAAAATAATCATCTAGAAGTAAACCCATACTTAATTGTTGTTGAGTATTTAAGGCAACAGAATTGCATTTTTTTTTGTGTGTGCAACACAGTAATAACAGCTTTCTAAATTGTCACAGTCTGGAACCTCCAATTCCAAATCTATTTCTTCTGTTCTCTCTCAGCAGGAGACTTTCTTTAAATAAGAACAGACAGCCCTTGGCTCACCAGGTTGAAAACTGACTAAAAAGAGCTGGCCAGTGACATGTGGTAGGAGAAGAGATTTAAAACATTCCTTCTGGTACTTTATAACCCAGTACCTACACTAACAACTTCTTAGAATCTAAATACTCTCTTTTCACTTGTTTGTGAGGGATAGGTCAAGCTAATTCATCGTATTTATTGAACACCTTCTAGGCATAAAACAATTTTGGGGAGAGGGAGATGATACAAGGAAGCACTCTAGAAATTATCAATATTGTTGAGCAAAACCAATATCTAAGCATTGGACAGCCAGTGAGGGTTTTCTAACAACAGAGCCTATGATTTGATCTGCATTTCAAAAAGGTCATCCTGGAATAGAGGTGAGCTAAGAAGCATGAAGATTATGTCAAATGTAAGAATTAAGATGATCTGGATTAACTAAACAGCAGAAGGAATGGGTGGTGGAACAGCCTCATGAGACACTTTGGAGATAGACTCAACAGATGCAGTAATTCGTTGAAAGTGATGACAAGAGAAAGGAAGAGTCAACTGAGCTTCCTAGCCATGGAGCCATACTCCAAGTTGATAAGCATGGGGAGTAGAGTCAGTTTAAGAGGGGGAATTTTGATTTTGATGTGACAATGGGGCATCCAGTCAATGCCCAATAGACAGATGAAAATAAGTTCAAGAGCACATAAAAAAGTTGAGTAGAATAGAGGTCAGGCTTCCCAAGTCACTCAGTGAATCAAGAAACTGCCAGCAATGCAGGAGACACTGGAGACACAGGTTCAATCCCTGGGTTGGGAGGATTCCTCTGGAGAAGGGCATGGCAACCCTCTGTAGTATTCTTGCCTGGAGAATCCCATGGTCATAGGATCCTGGCAGGTTACAGTCCATAGGGTTGCAAAGAGTCGGACAAGACTGAAGTAGTTGAGCACGCACGGAGTAGAAGTCATGAAATCAATGAAATAATCAATGTTCAAAACCATGTCACCAGAGAGTCTTTCCAAAATGGTGACCCTGATTATAATTTTTTTTCCTTTGTCACTAGCTAGTTGTCTCTACAGAGATTCTGAAAAAGAAAACAGAGAAATGAATAAGCCAAAACAATCAACAGCAGAGGTTGGAAGTGTGATTATTACCCATGCAGGATGTCAATGGAGCTGATTCAGCCACTACAGCCTTGGGCTGGTGAGGACACTGCAAAGTACACATTACATTGGAACCTGCTCTACATTAAAGCCACATGTGTAGAATGTGTCTTATAAAAATGCTGCTACTCTGACCAGAGTCTCCATTATTCCAGGAGGCTAGGCCATTGGGAGTTAATTGCTGAGAGCAACTTCCCTCCTTCTCCTTGGGGTTGTATTGGCTTTCTTATGAAGCAAACAGGTGCTGAGATTCAATGCTTATGTGCTTGTGGGGCATTTGTGCATAGGGTGATAAAACATTTCTGCATTCATCAATTTTCTGGAGATGAGAATGGTGTCAAATTTTAAACAGCCCACAAAACTGGACCAAAGTTGAAATAAAAAAATCCTCCCCAAAGTACCAGTGACAAACAACTAAATTCTGTCTCCATCTTGGGCTTGAAGTACTCTCAATATTTTTTCAAAAGAAAATAGAAAATTTCTGTGGGATCTGTTAAGAGTTTTAGGTCTACAAACCTTTTTCTGTAATTCATATGATGCAAGGTTATCTGGAAGTAGCCTTGACAAAAGCATCCTGTGATCCTGACCATACACAGTGCCCTGAAGCTTGCCATACGAAGATCCCTCATTGCTGCTGTTCCACTTGAGAAAGACTTTAAATGATTTCTAGGTATATGAAAAAATGAATCCATTAAGATCACAAACAGTTTGGAATTTAAGTTGCTGCCTTGAAGGATTCGTTGATGCTAGATAGAATGCCAGCTATAGTTCAAGTGTTTCTCCAGTAGTATCAAACAAGACACTCAGGAAGGGCCTCCCAAATGACACTGGTCCCCTTAACATAACAACATCTCTATGTATTATAGAAATTCAAGGGCACTTCTCATACTAAGGCTGTCCACTCTAACAGTTCAGTTCAGTTCAGTTGCTCAGTCATGTCTGACTCTGCAACCCCATGGACTGCAGCACACCAGGCTTCTCTGTCCATCATCAACTCCCGGAGTTTACTCAAACTCACGTCCATTGAGTCTGTGAAGGCATCCAACCATCTCATCCTCTGTCATCCCCTTCTCCTCCTGCCCTCAATCCTTCCCAGCATCACAGTCTTTTCAAATGAGTCAGCTCTTTGCATCACGTGGCCAAAGTACTGGAGTTTCAGCTTCAACATCAGTTCTTCCAATGAACACCCAGGACTGATCTCCTTTAGGATGGACTGGTTGGATCTCCTTGCAGTCCAAGGGACTCTCAAGAGTCTTCAACACCACAGTTCAAAAGCACTTAGCTTTCTTTATTGTCCAACTCTCACATCCATACATGAATACTGGAAAAACCATAGCCTTGACTAGATGGACCTTTATTGGCAAGGTCCAACTGTCTGGGTTGGTTATAACTTTCCTTCTAAGAAGTAAGCGTCTTTTAATTTCATGGCTGCAGTCACCATCTTCACTGATTTTGGAGCCCCCCAAAATAAACTCCACCACTGTTTCCACTGTTTCCCCATCTATTTGCCATGAAGTGATGGGACCGGATGCCATTATCTTAGTTTTCTGGGTGTTGAGCTTTAAGCCAACTTTTCCACTCCCCTCCTTCACTTTCATCAAGAGGCTCTTTAGTTCTTCTTCACTTTCTGCCATAAGGGTGCTGTCCTCTGTATATCTGAGGTTATTGATATTTCTCCCGGCAATCTTGGTTCCAGCTTGTGCTTCATCTAGCCCAACATTTCTCATGATGTACTCTGCATATAAGTTAAATAAGCAGGGTGACAATATACAGCTTTGACATACTTCTTTCCCCTTCCGGGACCACTCTGTTTTTCCACGTCCTGTTCTAACTGTTGCTTCCTGACCTGCATACAGGTTTCTCAAGAGGCGAGTCAGGTGGTCTGGTATTTCCATCACTTTCAGAATTTTCCACAGTTGATTGTTATCCACACAGTCAAAGGCTTTGGTGTAGTCAATAAAGCAGAAATAGATGTTTTTCTGGAACTCTATTGCTTTTTCAATGATCCAGCAGATGTTGGCAATTTGATCTCTGGTTCCTCTACCTTTTCTAAAATGAGCTTGAACATCTGGAAATTCATGGTTCACATATTGTTGAAGCCTGACTTGGAGAATTTTGAGCATTATATTGCTACTCTATACAGGTTACAAAGCCAGAGGACATTGGAAATGGTACTGCAGATCAAGTGACATGGACTACATTTGGTGGATTACTGGAGTTGTCTTTTCTGGCTCTGGGTAAAGCTGACTTGATTCTAGGGAACTGAGTCAGAGGAGCAAATTTCAGGGTTGTTTCTTCTGAGGGACCTAGTCAAGGTTGCCTCAAGGGTAACCTTTTTGAGACTGCAGACTGTAGAAAACTTATGTGACTACTATACCCTGAAAGGTATGAGGCTCTCTTAAAAGGTTAAGGAGGAAACAGGAGACCTGGATCAATCTTTATAGGATAGAGAATGGCCTATTTAGAAAGGACACTAGAAATCACCTTGTCCTAACCTTTTCATTAACCAGAGAGATGAAGTGACTTGCGGGACACCGTCTAGACAGTAGCAGACCTGAGACTAGAAATGAAAGTAGCTCCTTTGTAAGCCAGGACAGTCCTGCTCTTCTAAACTTGGTTATAGCAAGAAGGTAGAAAGGAATGAGCATAGGATTAAAACTGGGAAATTTACAAAAGGTTCTAACTCAGTTACTTCTAAATTTGGTGTGAAGGTGGTGGGCCCTGTTTGACTTTCTTCCCCCATAGATTAGTCAAATGGGGACAAGGAACTTATTTTGAAGGTGAATCTCTCTCAAATCACTCCTTATCATAGGCATTATAACAAAGTGTTACAAATAGCATTAAGTTGTGGTAGTCAAATTCTTGCTGCCAAGATCCAGGGTACAATTGCCCAAACAGCTTCCCAGAGCATGGCAGGGATAGGGTGACAGAATCTGCTTGGAGTCTTCTGTTGGGTGTATGCTGGGAGAACAAAACAATCAAATAATTGTTCTGATTCAGTCAGTCACAATACAATTTTTTTTTTTTTTTTTAGTAATTAACTGTAATTAACTGTGGGAGATGCTCAAAAAGATTCAAGAAATAAAACCAAATGTCTTCCTCTTTCACACAGTTTATTTAGAATAGCTGGAGACACTGCATTAATTGTAAAAATCAAAGTAATATGCTGTGTCCTTGGGGACGCTCAGAATACCTTTGAACATTATATCAATGATTTTGTGTTTTTTTGTGACTCCAAATGCTCTACTTTCACTCTCTCAAGCAGCATTCATATTAGGCTGCCCTTTGTTGCAGGTGCCAAATGCTTGTTTCCAAATGTTATCTTTTCCCCTCACCTTATCCATGCTGATCACTGCTATGCTTTCAATATAGGAAAGCCCAACATTTGGGTCCTGCCAAGTCCAAATGTCCTACATACTAACCTACTTGTGAAAACACAAGTTATCTCCAGAGAAATACAGAATCTTTTAAAGCCTAGAGTTCTGCTACTTGTTGCAAGACCCTTGTCCAGACTCATGGTGCTTACAACAATTTATGAGTGCTCAGTTTTGTCACTCTTTGCAGCCCCGTAGACTGTAGCCCACCAGGCTCCTCCGTCCATGGGATACTCCAGGCAAGAATACTGGAGTGGGTTGCCATGCCCTGCTCCAGGAGATCTTCCTGACCCACAGATTGAACACACATCTCCTATGTCTTCTGCATTGGCAGGTAGATTCTTTACCACTGCGCCACCTGGAAAGCCCTTCTGCTTACAATGGGGCTGCTAATGATTGTTATATAGTCATGCCATCCTACAGCAGGAGAGAGGCTGGTTGTTAGGATACAAGGACTTTGTCTTCAATTGTACCTGGACTTTTATGAATTCACATTATCGGAATCTAAGTACTTCTACCCGTGTTCTAGAAGTTATGTTTTCTTTCTGGCCAAATGTAACAGGCCGTCAATAGCCATTATTTTTTAACTTTAGGGTTTGAGGTATTTTATGGTAATCTTTATTTAAGGTTTATTTAGAATTTATAGCAGCAAAGAAGGAAGGAAGCTAATAATCATTGTCTGTCATTTGCAAGTTCACAATTAGTAAATACAGGGTATAGTTCCTACCAGTTTCTTTAATTTGTCCTCGGCAGACATTGCTATTCATAGCACTTTTTTTTAGTGAACCTAAAGAAGACCTCGCAATCCTTTTCAGTGTACACTCCAGGAAACTACTATCAGTCGGTCTGAATTGGACATATGAAACCAGTTTGTTATTCCAGTGATAGGCATTTAGTATATATTTCACTTTATAACAAATATTCAATCAGTCCATATTCCATGCAGTTGTACAAACTGAAGCTGAGTTATTTATGTTGCCCAATCACATTCAATCAATCTGCATCTAAATTTCTTAGTATAACTTCCATGCTGTTTGTAATTCACTATACAGTTTTTCATCTACAAAGTTTATATATGTGGATCAAAACACATTATCAAATATAGACAGCTCCTAACTTTAAAGGAGGTTTTGTTCCAAAAGTTCAGATAAAGTAGTAATAATAATAATCAACATCTGCACAGCACTTAGAATCTGTTTTCCTTGGGGCTCAGAAACAGACAATTGCAGAAGAAATCAAACACAACGCAATCTCATTCCTTAGCTTGTCTGTTAATTAATTCCATAAATATTTACTGAGCACTTAGCACTGTGACAGGCATTAGACAGATCTGTACTTTCATAGAACTTACAGGCTATTAGGACAGACTGATGTTAGAAAAACACCCAAATAAATATATAGTTACAAACTGTGATACATTCCAAGAAGAACAGACTTCTGATAGAGTATAGTGAAGAGAAACTTATATTTCAAGGAATGGCTGGTGACTGCCTCTCTGAGACAAAGGCAGTTAAGCTGATCACCAAAGGCCCAGTGGGGGTTAGCAAAAAGAAAACACTAGGACAAGCATTTAGGAAGAGGAAACAGCATGTGGCAAAGAATTGGCTTGGTCAAGCAGATCTTGTTTGTTTCTCTATGAATCTTGTCTTCACTTTGCTAGTCCTTGATCGGAGATAAAGTGCTAAATATACTCATTTTCACAGATGCTGGCAAGTATCAGCAAAGGTTATCATACTTAGAAGGCACATATGACTTTGCAAAACATTATACTCATAGCCTGTAGGGTTATTCTATAATGAATTCTCAGGAATATGATCTGGTAATCCAAACTGGGGAAGACATCTTGAGACAGACTGCAGTCCCCTCTTTGCCCCTTTGCTAATGACAGGGTACTCCACTCCAAATTTGCAGGAGCTGATCCTGGACAATGGTTCAACAAAAACAGAGGGAAAAATAAGTAACCTTGACTGTCCAGAGTTTTAGCTCTCTGTCCATTCTACTTTGTGTACTGAATTGATCAAGCAAACAAACCCTCTCTAGCCCTCCAACTTAAAGACCAAAGGGACTGGATGGTTGCCCAGAATTAAGAGAAGAAAACTATACAGTCAACCAATGCCATTTAGGGGAGGCAGGTGTTAATTATAGACCTTCTTTTGAGCAAGTATTAATTTAAAAAGGGCAAACATAAATATATGCTAGGCATTTGCAAAAAGGTAGATGACAACATAATTTTGAAGAAGCCTCATGCTATTAAACATGAAAATGAATGAAATCAGAGGGAGAAACTAGGAATCATCTCATAGGCAATGAAGTAAGGTGATTAAATAAGAAGTAAACTAAATAAATAATTTACTTAAGTAATTAAATAAAAGACTTTAAAAAAGGTTGACAAAACTGGAGATACAGACTCAAAGGGTGACTTCAGAGCTTAGAAAAAAACTGAAGGATGCAGTGCCATTTGTAGAATTTAAAGTGGCAACAGAAGCAATGGAAAAAGCAAAATTGATACCCTAGAAAACTGAATCTTGAGACAATGTTTATACTGTCTAATTAAGTTTATGCCCAGGAATGTATTTGTCACCAGGAGGCTGCCAATTAAGGAATGGGGCTTCGGACAGTACTAGGTATCTGGAGGGGGGATAGCCCTTTCTAAACATGGAAACACCCAGAGCTTCATAGACTCTGGCTCATAAAGTGAAGGACTGTCCAATCTCTGTGTATTAATAAGCATTATACGAAGAATGTTATATTAATAACCATGTAGGTAATGTGGGTTTTATTAAGTTAAAACTTTTACCTAGATGATCCATATGCAATTGTAAAATAAAAAATAATACAGAGAGACTTTGTATACCCAGTTTTCCCCATTGGTAGTAATTTGTACAATACAACCAAATATTGACTTTGCTACAATGTACTGATCTTACTCAGATTTGTCCTATTTTACCTGTGATAATGTGTGTTTAAAGGCACTGGGACGAACACATATAAATGAGACTCACCTACTTGGACTGATTTCAGCTAATTACCTTCACTAAGTTGATCATCAAACAATCCTGTCAATATACTGATTCTTGATTGTGAAAGTGCTTTGGAAAGCAGTGGCTTGGAGGAGGAACTTAACGTATATTAGCTCAATCTTGATCTGAAATGCCCCCTTGGGTAGGCATGATAAATGTGCTTGATAAACAGTTGTCAGAAAACTGTACACTTTGTCCAAAACACTGTGAAATCAGTGTGTTCTATTCAAAATTCAAAGCATCACATAAGATGGAAAACAGAGCAACATTTTTTTTTCCTCAGAGAAGTAACTAGCTGTTTAATGTGGCCGAAAGCAGGATGTAAACACTGAACCAAGAATAATTACCCTCACCTTTGAGTGACATTAAATTGTTGTAACCAAAGGGTAGAAGAAGAACAGAGTGGTCAACTGTTTATTTACATTGTGTAAATATGGTTAAGTGGTAACTCAAAAAATGTGCAGATTTCAGGAGACAAGCTCTTTACAATGTTCTACTATGACCAGCCAAGAAGAGAGATGGAAATTTAATGTTTACAAATGGCCTTTATTCAGGGGCTCAGTATGACTTGTTCTGAACAGTGAAAGTAAGGGAACATTGAAAATAAATTTCCAACACAGGAAATCACAAATATGCTGGGGAACTCGTGACTCTGGATACAGCACTGTATTGTTAGCAATCAAGCTCTTGATTCATGTTCTTGTGAGTTGACTTGTTAGTTTCCAAGTGCATCTCTTTTTGTTTTGACGTGCAACTCTTGAGTGTTGTACATATTGATTATGGGCTCTTTCTTTGAAAGAGTTAGTGAGTGAATGGATACGGCAACTTTGATCAAAGAAAACAGAAAGCAAAGTTGAGATGCAGAATGTACAAGGAAAAGTAACTATAGACAGGAGAGTATAAAATAATAAAAGAGAATTATGGACAAAAATCAATAGGAAAAGGATGAATTATTTAATAAATCATGTGAGGAAACCTGGCTTACTATACAGAGAAAAATAAAACAATCTCCACTAATACCATATGTTTGAACTCCATATTTCTCTAATTGCATATAAAGATAAAACTGTGAGGATAATATAGATTACATTTTTATAACCTAGGGATGGGATAAGGACTTCTTAAACACACAGAAGATAATTTATAAAGCAAAAAGCCCTAAGATTTATTATAGTAAAAAATTAGAGATTTCTGTTCTAAGGAGGAAACTATGGACAATGTTAATAAAGGACAGATTTGGAGAATCAGTTTGGAAACATGAATAGGCTTTCTGTTTAACCTGCTCTTTATACATTTGCAATGTATAAAACTGATGAGAAATGAATATCAATAAGAAAATACAGCAACCTCAGTGGAAAGATGGGCAAATGTAAATGTGTAGCTCATGGAAGATGAATGACAAATGTCTGAAATGCTTACAAGGAGATGTTCAAACTTACTAGTGTTTAGGTAAATGCAAATGAAAATACAATGAAGTACTGGTTTACTTGTATCAGACTGGCAATTCCGCAGGAAGGTGGAGCTGTAGGAATTCTTGGACACTGCTGGTGGTTGTGCAAATCAGGAGAAGGTATTCAGGAATGCAGTCTGGCAGAAATGAGCCAGGTTATGTACATGTGTCCTCTGTGACTCAGTAGTGCTATTTCTGATTAGATATCACTCTAGAAAATGACAGGTGATCTAGGCGTCCCTCACTGGGGCAATGGGCACATAAAGTGTGTGATGCACCATATCTGTGCCATGTACAGACCAGAAATGAGCTTGGAAACATGAATAGACTTTCCACTTAACCTGCTTTTTACTGTTATTTTCATTCTTGGTACTTCTCATGGTTAAGATTGCAGTATAAAATGTTCTCCTCAGAGATGCTTCCTGTGGTAGATTTTAAAATGGCCATAAATACTTACTTGGCTTCTTCTCTCATTAACAGAGGGGAGCTGCCATATGAGAAGTCCAAATCCTTTGGAACGCCATGGTGTGAAGAAGCCCAGATCACATGGAGAGACAGTGAATGCACTCAGTTCACCACCTCAGATGAGCCCCCACCTTCAATGTCCAGCCTCAGCTACTCTCTGACTACAACTACATGGAAGACCCCACACAAGGAGGCTCGCTGAGCTCAGTCAACCTCGCTGGTAAAATGGAACAGAATGTTCTTTTAAGCTGCTGACTTCGGGGTAGTTTGTAATGCAGTAATATTTAACTGCAACACCTCCCACAATACACCCAGTGCCTAGTAGGGTGTCTGCTTTTGATATAGTATTGGTTCAACAACTGAAAAAGTTTAATTGGCCAAAATAGTTCTTAACCTTTTTATCAGATCTCCTAGTCCTAATTTCTGGTTCATACCTATAGTACAGTCCATTTCAGATACAGAGGGATCACTAGTTACATTTAGTTATTAAACCAGGTATTTTCCACAGTATGGTTACAGCAATGCAACTTTGTGTCAGGCAACCATCAGTTCTACTAGTAACTTTTCATTTCCCTCCTTATCCCCACTTACTTCTTCCCAAGTTCCATCCTTTTGTTGCCAGAAGATAAGAGGCTTCTATTGTTTTAAGTTTTCATTGGGTCCCCTTCATTGTCTCTGATTGCAGGATTACACACAGTGGTATTCACAGCCTATCAATGCATGCTACCTTAGCTATGGGTGTTTAAATGAATAATTGTCAGGAGGAGCTAGTGATTATGGTTATGCCTCACAATGTTGGTGAACAACTCCCTTATTTGAAGTGTATGTTAGTAAAATTCCTTGTATTTGTTGTTGTTCAGTTGCTAAGTCCTGTTTGACTCTTTGTGACTCCATGGACTGCAGCACACCAGGCTTCCTTGTCCTTCACTGTCTCCCGGAGTTTGCTCAAACCCATGTCCTTTGAGTCGGTGATGCTATCCAACCATCTCATCCTCTGTTGCCCCCTTCTCTTGCCCTCAATCTTTCCTAGCATCAGGGTCTTTTCCAATGAATGGACTCTTCACATCAGGTGGCCACAGTATTGGAGCTTCAGCTTCATCATCAGTCCTTCCAGTGAATAATCAGGGTTGGTTTTCATTTGACTGGTTTGATCTCCTTGCTTTTCAAGGGACTCTCAAGAGCCTTCTCCCCCACCACAATTCCTTGTATTAATTGAAACAAACGTAAATTTTGTTGTTTTTATCATTTGGCGATAAGCAGTTTTCTCAACTGCCTAACTGAAGAGTTATTGAAAAGACTTGGAATTTCTTTAGTCTAAGTGTAACAAGCTGGATTTTGCACATCTCTGTCATGCACTATGCTTATTTGTGCACATTTACCTCCTACTAGATGACAGAAACCGAGGGCAGGCTCCAGGGTTTTTTTTTTTTTTTTTTCCTTTTCTTTTCTCCTTTTGACAACCCCAGATGATCAGCTAGCCCAGTCAGCATATTGGGTACTCTTTCAAATATTTGTGGATTTGAAAACCATGCCTTTAACTTTTCATCTTTTGATGTCCTTCATATCTGTGAACTGTAGATAGTTTTCTGTTTGTTTTTTTTTTCTTCTTCTTTTTTTAATGAGAGTTTTGAAGAGAGGGAGTTATGGAGGCATTTCTGGTATATAAGAGAAGGTGACTGGAGAGAAAGGAAGAGCTAAGGGCTCTTCATTCCCTCCAATTAAAAAGTGAACTCAGAATAAAGAAAAGTTATTCTGCAATTACCCTTTTCTCACAGCAGACTTTCTCTTAAACCTTCTAAGATGGGTCAAGTTATAGTTTATAAGTTTTGCATAAGGTTTGGTTTTGAGGGGATTCTGTGCAACCATACAATGCATGAAGTCTTGTGAAAAAGTCCTATGAAAATGTTCATTGACTTTTAGACTTCCATGACAGCTTTTAAAGAAAGCTTACATCCAACTTCTGAGTGGTGTTCTATATGAATTTCTGGATAAAGACTTACAGAAAAGTTGTTGTATCATAGTGTTCCATTGCTTCTGAGAGGAATTTCTGTTCTAGAAAAGTGAGACTTTTTTTTTTCACATGGAACTGCTGGCATTAGTTCTCAGTAACAAGGCTGGCACTGATGTTGGAAGCTGGGGAAGGCTTTTTCTTCCACTTCTAATTGGCCCAGTCATGTAGTGTGGAGGAAATTGAAGTCACAGAGTTGAGAGCTGAGTCTTACTCCTGTAACATCATATACAAGTTGTGTTTAGGGAACCACTATGTCATGCCTAGATGGTTTACTTATTTGTAGAAAGGATGGATGATACAGAAACTCTGTGATTGTCATCAAGAGAGCATATAATGTAAGGGTCTTAAATGTCTCTTTATAGGAAACTGTCAACTTAAAAATTAGTCACAGCATGAAAGGAAAGAGTGTTCTATTTGGTGGGAACATTTTAGGACTCTAAGTCTAGAGAAAGCATCTCAGGTAGCCCTGAGAGGTGTGGGGAAAGGGAGGAAGGCTAGATGCAAATTTACAACAAAAGGGACAGGCAGTCTGAACATCAAAGATTATTGTTAAATAAGGCAAACCAGATAACAAGTTAAGGAATTTAGAGTTCTTCTATGTATGGGAGATGCAAAATCTGGGATTATTGAAGTCATTCCTTTCATATACATCTCAGTTATTTGGGACCAGCATCCTGCATTTTTACAGATGTATTCTTTGCTTTCTTGAATTCCCTCCCTTAGTGCTCAGCTCACCACCAGAGGGAGGGCTATACTCCCTGACTAGTGTGACATCCTTAAATTCAGAAATTCCTCCTGTAGGAAGTGGCACCACTTCTGGACGTGGCTCAGAAATTCACATTTGCAGGGCTGGAATCACGTGGGGAAAACCACTAGATCATTCTGGTATGACCTAAATCAAATCCTTTATGATTATACAGTGGAAGTGAGAAATAGATTTAACGGACTAGATCTGATAGAGTGCCTAATGAACTATGGATGGAGGTTCGTGACATTGTACAGGAGACAGGGATCAAGACCATCCTCAAGAGAAAGAAATGCAAAAAAGCAAAATGGCTGTCTGAGGAGGCCTTACAAATAGCTGTGAAAAGAAGAGAAGCGAAAAGCAAAGGAAAAAAGGAAAGTTATACCCATTTGAATGCAGAGTTCCAAAGAATAGCAAGGAGAGATAAGAAAGCCTTCCTCAGGGATCAATGCAAAGAAATAGAGGAAAACAATAGAATGGGAAAGACTAGAGATCTCTTCATGAAAATTAGAGATATCAAGGGAACATTTCATGCAAAGATGGGCTCAATAAAGAACGGAAATGGTATGAACCTAACAGAAGCAGAAGATATTAAGAAAAGGTGGCAAGAATACACAGAAGAACTGTACAAAAAAGATCTTCATGACCCAGATAATCACGATGGTGTGATCACTTACCTAGAGCCACATATCCTGGAATGTGAAGTCAAGTTTTAAAGCATCACTACAAATAAAGCTAGTGGAGGTGATAGAATTCCAGTTGAGCTATTCAAATCCTGAAAGATGATGCTGTGAAAGTGCTGCACTCAATATGTCAGCAAATGTGGAAAACTCAGCCGTGGCCATAGGACTGGAAAAGTCAGTTTTCATTCCAATCCCAAAGAAAGGCAATGCCAAAGAATGCTCAAACTACCACACAATTGCACTCATCTCACACACTAGTAAAGTAGTGCTCAAAATTCTCCAAGCCAGGCTTCAGCAATACATGAACCATGAACTTCCTGATGTTCAAGCTGGTTTTAGAAAAGGCAGAGGAACTGGAGATCAAATTGCCAGCATCCACTGGATCATCAAAAAAGCAAGAGAATTCCAGAAAACATCTATTTCTGCTTTATTGACTATGTCAAAGCCTTTGACTGTGTGGATCACAATAAACTGTGGAAAATTCTGAAAGAGATGGGAATACCAGATCATCTGACCTGCCTCTTGAGAAATCTGTATGCAGGTCAGGAAGCAACAGTTAGAACTGGACACGGAACAACAGACTGGTTCCAAATAGGAAAAGGAGTACGTCAAGGCTGTATATTGTCATTCTGCTTATTTAACTTCTATGCAGACTACATCATGAGAAACAATGGACTGGAAGGAACACAAACTGGAATCAAGATTGCTGGGAGAAATATCAGTAACCTCAGATATGCAGATGACACCACCCTTATGACAGAAAGTGAAGAAGAACTAAAGAGCCTCTTGATGAAAATGAAAGAGGAGAGTGAAAAAGTTGGCTTAAAACTCAACACTCAGAAAACTAAGGTCATGGCATCTGGTCCCATCACTTCATGGGAAATAGATGGGGAACAGTGGAAACAGTGGCCGATTTTATTTTCTTGGGCTCCAAAATCATTGCAGATGGTGATTGCAGTTGTGAAATTAAAAGACATTTACTCCTTGGAAGGAAAGTTATGACCAACCTAGACAGCATATTAAAAAGCAGAGACATTACTTAGTCAACAAAGGTCCGTCTAGTCAAGGCTATGGTTTTTCCAGTAGTCATGTATGGATGTGAGAGTTGGACTATAAAGAAAGCTGAGCACCAAAGAATTGATGGTTTTGAACTGTGGTGTTGGAGAAAACTCTTGAGAGTCCCTTGGACTGCAAGGAGATCCAACCAGTCCATCCTAAGGGAGATCTCCTTGGTGTTCATTGGAAGGACTGATGTTGAAGCTGAAACTCCAATACTTTGGCCACATGATGCAAAAAGCTGACTCATTTGAAAAGATCCTGATGTTGGGAAAGATTGAGGGAAGGAGGAGAAGAGGATAACTGAGGATGAGATGGTTGGATGGCATCACTGACTCAATGGACGTGAGTCTGAGTGAACTCCGGGAGTTGGTGATGGACAGGGAGGCCTGGTGCACAGTGGTTCATGGGGTCGCAAAGAGTCGGACATGACTGAGCAACTGAACTGAACTGAATCACAGATTTCTATGACATTTCTTGCTCACTGATATGGCAGGCATATCGAAATATATCATTTTACAATACTGACTAAGATACATTATAGGATACTGATGGCCAGGCCTGGTGTTGTCTATGCACATGGTGGTTTCTTGACTGGTTTGCCTTCTTCTGTGACTTAATCTCCTTGGGGGTAGGAATAAAGTTTTGTTCAGGAATATACCCACAGTGTTTAATGCCATACCCAGGCAATAATAGGCACTTGATAATTATTTAATGAATGAATGAAAGATTTGAGGACATGATATGATCATATATGAGATTCTTTGAGGATATCAGGTATTTTAATTAAGATCCTTATTAAACTTCTGTGAATTTCAAGTTTTGTTCTAGGTCTTTATAACTAACCTGTCCCAGCTTTGCGAGAATAATCACTGTCTCTTATAGCAAGATTTTATGTATATTTCACATTCAGAAAATTTTGAACTTTTATCAGGAGTATAATTTCTCTCAATATTAAAAAAAAACACACAGTTGAGATCAAAAGAACAATTCTTAAATTAACAGATGTTAGCCCTAGGGAAATAGCCTTGTTAATTAATTCAATAAACTTTAAGTCCTGGATTATGCTAAGCATGGATAATATAACAATAAGTAGAATGCATTCTTGACCTTAAGATACTTAAGCTCTGATATGGGATGAACTGTGTTCCCTCAAAAAATCTTATGATGAAGTCCTAATTCTTGGGACCTCAGAATATGGATTTATTTGGAAATAGGGTCTTTACAGAGATAATTAACTTAAGGTCACGAGGTTAGGTGCTAACCTACTATGACTGCGGCTAAGCTGCTAAGTCGCTTCAGTCATGTCTGACTCTGTGCGACCCCATAGACGGCAGCCCACCAGGCTCTGCTGTCCCTGGGATTCTCCAGGCAAGAACACTGGAGTGGGTTGCCATTTCCTTCTCCAATGCATGAAAGTGAAAAGTGAAAGTGAAATCGCTCAGTCGTGTCTGACTCTTAGCAACCCCATGGACTGCAGCTCACCAGGCTCTTCCGTCCATGGGATTTTCCAGGCAAGAGTACTGGAGTGGGATGCCATTGCCTTCTCCGACTAGTGTTCTTATAAAAAGGGGAACTTTTCAGACTGACACACAGAGGGAAAATCATGTGAAGACACAAGGGAAAAAAAAACTCATTTATGCCAAAGAGAGACCTGGAGCAGATCTGTTCCTCATACCCCTCAAAAGGAACCAAACCTGCCTACCTGCGAGAGGGATCAGTGACCCACTGAGAAAGAGCCCCCAAGTGGAGATCTGCAGGGGTACCCTTCCACGCACTCGAATAGTGAGTGCAAAGGCCATGGGTAGGAGGTGTGGTTGGAATATTGTAGGAGCAGAAGAAGGCCAGTGTGCTTGGAGCACAGTGACCAGTGGGAACTAGGGCAGGTAAAGATGAAGCTGGAGAGAGAGGAGTCATGGTAAGGCTCTTACTAATAAACCAATGTCCAGAATATTCCTGTATGTTTGTGACAAGTTCTTCTCTGGTACATACGAATTAATTTTATGGACATAAGAGAGTGGTTCCTCTCTTGTTTATTTGCTTTGTTTGTTTTTGTAGCTATTTTTCCTTCCTTAGTTTGGATAACTTAAGACTGCTGCTGCTGCTGCTAAGTCGCTTCAGTCGTGTCTGACTCTGTGCGCAACCCCATAGACAGAAGCCCACTAGGCTCCGCCGTCCCTGGGATTCTCCAGGCAAGAAGACTGGAGTGGGTTGCCATTTCCTTCTCCAATGCATGAAAGCAAAAAGTGAAAGTGAAGTCGCTCAGTCCTGCCTGACTCTTAGCGACCCCATGGACTGCAGCCTACCAGGCTCCTCCGTCCATGGGATTTTCCAGGCAAGAGTACTGGAGTGGGGTGCCATTGCCTTCTCCGAACTTAAGACTGCAGCCATTTCAATACATGGTGGATTTGCAGAGTTATCTGGGAAAAACACATGTGACTGGGAACTTCCTCAGAGTTAAAGGAGTGAAAGGAAAGTCCACAACTAGCTGAATGCCTGGGAGGAAGCAGAGTGCACTGTGACATCATTCAGTCTGCATCACTGACTCTTGAGATGTCTCTGTTGCCCTTATAACTTAATGTTCTGGGCAGCCCAGGTTCTAATTTATCAGCAAGGACAATAAATTGCTAATAACTGCTGGCCTCTCCCCTGTTCTTAAGTTATCTGCTAACACAAACAGACAGATTCATTCAATTTGGAAAATGTTAATAAGATGTCAAAATGTGTTCAGGGAGAAAAAAAGAAAGCTTTTTTTAAATGGCCATATCATCCTTTCCAAAATTGAATTCCAACTGTCCCTGTTTGTGCAGGTGAATTAAAAGACTATCAAAACCCTAAATGTGTCTATTAACCCAATTAAACAGTGTCTGAATTGAGAAGTGATAAAGATGAAAAGTGTTTGTGCTCTCTCAAATGAACCTCCATGACAAAAGATAATGAACAATTATTCCCCCACTCAACCCTCCAGAAAATCAGTTCTAATACTTTGATTTGACTGTTTGGCAAATACTGATTTTCTAGGATTTTAGGAAGCTCTTTTAAGTACGTTTAGCTCATTTTTTTACTTTGTAAGGATGAATTATAGTATTTGCAATAGCTAGATTCCTAGTGTTGCTTCTGCTTCTCTTACCACACTGTCCCCCACAACTCCAAATTTGTGAGTTTTGTCACTACTTACTGAGATTTCTATGAAGAGGTAGGAGAAATTTGGTGGTGGAACAGAAATCAACACTTATTAGAAACTTGTGAGCATTTCATGTTGTTGCAAAAAGGATGCTTGACATAATTCCCTGAATTGAAGTTTGGAGGTTGTAAATATTTGAGTAATTTGCTTTATGCCCAAGTAATAGTGACTATTCTTGAAGAAAAAGTCTCCCAGACACCCAATAAGAAGAATATTGAAGACATTGTGTTATCTTTTGGCCTTTGGTTGAGGATGTCTGTGGCAAATATCTTTTAGAATTTTATAGTGTACAAGGAAAATGTTCTCTCCTGAAGAACTTATTTCTATAAAGATTTATCCATATACCTATTTAGTGCTCTTTTGGTACTAGGAAACGAGTCATTTGTAAGGCATCTTATTCTCTTTTTGCCTTTTCTGCTAGTACTATATTTAATGCTTAACAGTTGTTTAGCAATAGCTTATATATTTAATATATTAATTTGTCTCCTTTTCTACACAATATTTTTGTGTATATATGATTCTTACAAACTCCTAGTTTTTGGAAGTAGATCATACACAAGTAGAATAAATACATACATACTTACATAGTGTTCAACTCCCCACCCTCTGGAGAGAATTTCCTATTGGATTGTATTTTTTACTTTGGTAGTGATTTGTTATGTTTGCTGTTCTTGCTTTCTTTGATTCCTTCTTAATGGTGGGAGAAACATTTGTGATTATATTTCCAAGCAGATTATTTGATATAGGCATAAGTCAGTCATAAAGACTTTAAAAATACCATCATTCCTTTCAATTTCATACTTAAACTATGAAAACAAGGAGTATTAAGGACATTTTAGTGGGCATGCCAGACATCAGGTGAAGTTTTGGCATGTTGACGTCTGGCATGCCCACTAAAATGTCCTTAATACTCCTTGTTTTCATAGTTTTCAAGCAGTTGGGCCACGGTAAAGCTTAGTTCTCCTGTTGTTAAGTCGCTAAGTCGTGTCCGATTCTTTGAGACCCCATGGACTGCAGTATGCGTCTCCTCTATCCTCCTCTATCTCCCAGAGTTTGCTCAGATTAATGTCTATTGAGTTGGTGATGCTGTCTAACCATCTCTTCCTCTGCTGCCCAGTTCTCTTTTGCCTTCAATCTTTTGCCATCATCAGGGTCTTTTCCAATTCATTGGCTCTTTGCATCAGATAGCTAAAGTATTGGAGATTTAGCTCCAGCCACAGTCTTTCCAATGAATATTCAGGGTTGATTTCCTTTAGGATTGACTGGTTTGATCTCCTTGCAGTCCCAGGGACTCTCAAGAGTCTTCCCCAGCACCACAGTTTGAAGTCATCAATTCCTCAGCACTCAGCCTTCTTCTGACAATCATGTAAATAACACCTGGACTAAATGATGTAATGTCTTTCTACCAGATGATACAAACAGTTGCTTTTCTGTACATTGTTTTTTTTTTTTTTAAATGAAGATGTCTGGTAGTATCAGATGGTTAGCAGAGTTCTAATTGCTCATGTGTTCAATGAGTCAAGTAGAAAGCCATCTCTATCAAACTACAGGAAGTGAGTCTAGAATGAAGCTGAATGCATAATGGCAGCTGCCTAACCCACTGATGATGCATTGGTTAAATTGGGATTTTATAATTTTGATGTTGATAATTCATGAGATAAGCTTACAGCTCGTGACAGTCCAACCAGTGGTTGTTCAACTGCCTCAAGGATTGGGTGAGCATAGCAGAGAATTGCAATTACTTTCTCACTAAGAGATCAGATTTCTCACTGGACAGCTCCCTAATAAAATATGTTCTAGCCTGTGCATCGTGAGACAAGAAAAACTTTTGGCACATTTCTCTAATTGGAGGTTAAGCTGGAGGTAATGGTACCTCCTTTTGGGCTTTTGCACTTCACTCCTGCAAACCCAAAGCACCTGCCATACTCTCAACTCAGGTCTGCCTTGAGGTTTAGTTTCTTTCTCTCTCTCTGCATATGTATATATGTGTATGTGTAATATGTTGTGTGTGTTTCTACTTTTTCTTCCTGTTTCCTCTTCCATGCTTTCTCCACACATTTATGTGCAGGGGGATCTTCCTATCCCCCTAAATAATTTGTTAGTAAAGCAACTTATCCCCTCCTCCCCATGTATCCCTGTATGTGCTCAGTCAAAAACACAAAAAAGTAGAGTCCTAAAAGGATAGAGTCCTCTATAATATTCAACTCCCTCGGGAGGTGAGGAGGGATGAATGTGAATAACTCATAATTTTGAATTGTGTTTATTTTGAATTTCCTTTATTTTTTTGTGCATTCTAGGAGGACTTTACTTCCTACCTTATCTGTAAGATTCTTTTAAAACCATCTTTCTTTAGTCATTGAGTTATCTGTTATTCACATAAAGCTCAGGAAAAAAATGTGAAACCATGTATTCATTCTTTTCCTTTTCTCTGTCCCTGACACCACTTTCTCCCCTACTCCTTGTCTTTCAGTATATATGTCTATTTTTCATACTCTCTCTTCCTGTTCTTCATCCCTTCTCTCCATTTCACCTTTCTCTTTTTTTAATGATGTAAATTGCAAGGTTTCCTTTCTTGACAGTTATGATTAAAGGACTGTGCACCTGCTCAGGTGGAATAAATGGGGGAACTGCTGAAGCAAGTATTTATGCTAACTAATATCATCTCCTTTCTTGCCTTCAAAAGCAATCCAGCAGCTCAGAAAAGTCTCCCCTCAAATAAGCATACAGTAACTTTTTACATTCATGCTCTCTCTGATGTCAGAAGAGGCCCCTGCCTCTCAGCTCCATGAGATTTGCTGGGGCACAGATGCTGTTTCCTCAAAAATGAATGGATGCTTAGCTCACAGGAAAAGGGAGAAATTGTCTCTTCTTTGAAGATGGAAATAAGGAAAAAAAGCAGAGGAAAAGGCAAAGACAAGAAAGTTTTAATAGTAAATGACTTAGAAAAGCCTCCTTTCCCTGTAAGGTATTATAAACTCCAGGGTTTCTAGGTTAGATTTAAATATACTTTAAAAATAGAGTACCAAACACTGTTTAAGTTTGCATTCTCATTGTCAAAGCCTGTTCCAACTCCACTTCTCATCTCTTTTCCCTCTCTGATGAGAAGAAACTGTTCTGCTGTAACAACTAGTTAATTAGTAGGTAAATTTCATTGAATAAAGTCTTTTCTCTAAAGGACAAGTTATTTAAAAAGAGGGCAAAGATCTCATCTCTCTCTCTCTATTCTCCTCTCTTTATTTCTTCTCTCCTCCCTTTATTTCCCTTAACATAATGGATAATAAAAAACTGCCATTGTTCTAGTTGGTGAATATATCTCAACTCTATTGAGTCTCCTTTATCTTTTTTTTCTTGCAATTAAGTTTCTTTTTCTTTTCTTTTTTTGGTGGAAGAACTTGGTTTATCCTGTAGAGTTCTCAGTTTGGATTTAGCTGATTGCTTCTCTGAAGTGGAGTTTAATATGTTCCTTATTCCTTGCATTTCCTATGAACTGGTAATAGACTTAGAGGTTTGATCAGATTCAGCACCGAATTTGGGGGATGAGACTATGCCCCAGGTGGTGGTGTGTGCTCCCAATAGAAGGTACATCAGGATATCCAGTTGTGTCTCTGTTTTGAGAGTAGAAGTCATTGATGATCATTGCCTAGATTCAGTAGTTCTTTAGTAGTTGCAAATAATGATATTTAATCTAATTAAATATCCATTTAATATAAAAAACTTTTTCTTTGTGGCTCAGCTGGTTAAGAATCAGCCTGCAATGCGGAAGACCTGGGTTAGATCCCTGGGTTGGGAAGAACCCCTGGAGAAGGGAAAAGGCTACCCACTCCAGTCTTCTCACCTGGAGAATTCCATGGACTGTATAGTCCATGGGGTCGCAAAGAGTCAGGCATGACTACTTTCACTTCACTCACATTCTTAAATATCAAATTTCATTATTAAATATCAAATAATGATATTTAATTCATTTCCCCTTCATATATCAGCTGAAAGACTTGTATAAAAAGACTTCTTGTCAAATATTTATTAAGGTAATTTTATCCTATATAAGATAGGCAGGATAAATGCTTCTTTCTCCAGGGTTATACGTTTTTTAAATAATCAGGTGGATTTTTAGCAACTTTGAGGTTGACCTTTGAAGTTGATGAGGTTGACCCTCTTAGATAGGTTTCTAGAAAAACCAGACTCAGAAACAGGGATTTGAAGGCACATGAAAAGCATAAATGAGACAGAGATAGAAGGCAGCCCAAACAAGGGGCATTACTGAGTCAGCCAGCAGAGTGAGTGAGTGACTGGTGTTAAAGCTGCCTGGAAAACTGCGGATGCCTCAATAGAATGCTTCCATGATATCTCTTTTGAGGGAGCTAGATGGATGGCTGTGTAACACCCTAGCTCTTCTGTCATGATATGGACTCTGGAAGCCAGACAAAGGTATCATGTAAAGAAGTGCCTCTTCTGGCAGCTGAAAGTTGAGGCAGTGTTCCCTGATGTATCCCCTTGATAATAAGGGGGTAAGGAGATGTGGATGAGGCATTGACTACTACAGCTCACTCCTTCCCCCTTTTAGTACACACATTAGGTTTAGTCTGTCCTGTCACTGAGTCTTCAAGATGGTAGTTAGTGACAATGGGGGGAAAAAAAACACTCTGTGTTCCTATTGCTGTAGGAAGAAGCTGACATAATGATGGAGCAGAAAAAATAAAAAGAATGGACGTCCTTGATGGTGATGCTGAATCAACCAACCCTCAATTCTACCTATCCTCTGAACTACCAGGTATGTGAAACAATAAATTATTTTATTGTTTAGCCATTTTTGAGTTGAGCTTTCTGTAAATTGCATTCAAAGCCATGCTATCTATTATAGTACTATTATTAACCTCATTTAGCAGATGAAAAAATGAGTCCTGGACAGGTTAAAGCAATTTGCCAAAGGTTGATAAAGATAGTAAATGACTCAGCTGGCTGGTGCTTAAGCCTGAGTGTGTCTAATTCTGAAAATTTGATTATATAATCACTATATTCTTTATGGGGCTTCCCTGGTGGCTTAGCCCGTAAAGAATCCACTTGTAATGCAAGAGACCCGGGTTCAATCCCTGGGTCAGGAAGATACCCTAGAGAAGGAAATGGCAACCCACTCCAGTATTCTGGCCTGGGAAATCCCATGGACAGAGGAGCCTGGTGGGTTACAGTCTGTGGGGTTGCAAGAGTTGGACATGACTTAGCAACTAAACTGCCACCATGTTCTTTATAGCAAGAGGTGAGTCTCTAAAAGATAAGGCCCCCAAAAGAGTTTTCTCAATTTTTTTGTCTATACAAGAGCTTCAAGGACTCATGCACATGAGTAGAACCATTGGAGGATGGAGCTTGCCTACCTGACCAAGTTCTAGTCATATGAAGGCAGCCGTGAGTCACCAACTAAGAATCCTGGCATCACTTTATTGATGGGCACAGCAGCCCCCTGGGAATCGTGGGTAAGAGTTGCATGAAGAAAATAGCTTGGACCCAAACCCAAATTGTGGTTCCCTACTCTTACCTCCCTGGAAGCCTGGACTGAGGGACTTGCCGCTAGAGAGAGCTGACTTGGTGGAGTAGATCCTTGTCCAACACATGGTCTCATTAAACTCAGCAGGCAAAACAGGAGCCAGGCCAGTGGGAGGGAAATAACTGACTTCTTCTGAGGCAAAGCAGTGCCAAATCTCATTATGTCACAGGATGCAACCTGTGGACTTCTTAGCAATCATTAGCCATTGATTTCTTAGGAGTGTTGTAGTAGTTGAAATTCTTTACCCAGCACTTCTCAAAGAAACTTGCAGTGTTTGTGGGCTGAGGTAGGAATGTGGAGAGAAGGAAGTGTTTTCTTCCAAGTCAGTAAACTTTTTCTGTAAAGAGTCAAATGGTAATATTTTAGGATTTGGGAGTCACACATGGTCAATGTTGGATAGTCTTCGTTTGTTTGTTTCTCAAACCTTTAATATTGTAAAAACTATAGGTGTCCAGAACCCGAAACAGGACACAGGCTGAATTTGGCTGGGACTGGGGAGAGTCTGACTCCGATCCAGGTATTGCCAAACCTGGGGCCACAGTTTAGTGCCCTCTGTCATGGCTCTGGATGGGACTTTACTTAAAGCAACTCTAAGTTCATACTGTACCCTGGGCCAAAAGTCATTCCCTTTTCTACATCTTAATTCTACTTATGTGTCTAGCCATGCAGTGCAATATAGCTTGTACTATATTCAATGCAATGATTAAACAAACTTGTTGCCACCAGACTAAACATAGTTCACTTAATACAATGCCTGCAGTATGCCAGTGTCTCAGGTTTGAATATGCATTATGTTTCATTATTAAAGTTCAAAAAGCTTCCAGATTAAAATCTTTGGCTTGTTAATTGAAGTTGAATGAATGTCCCAACTTCTGCTTTCCTGTTTTGCTCTCTCTATAATAAGAGAAGCCTCCTTCTGCAAAGCCTGCTTCCCTCTACAACCCCTATAACCTGGGCACACAGGGTGTGTATGCCCTCTTGTTTTCAAAGTTGACTTAATGCTGTGCAGTCAGTAGGACTCACAAGATTCTCATGACATCAGCCCCGAGCTCATTATATTGAATAAACATATACAAATGAATAGAAACTTTTCTTTCTGCCAAAAAGCACTTCTTCTCTCCTTTCAACCTGGCTTAGTTTCTGCCTCACAGGGGCCTCATGGGGCTCTCCACTGTTTAAAAGCATCCTGCCACTTTCCCTTCCCAAGCCAGGTAATGCCACCAGGAGGTTTCCACATAAGCGCAGCCTCTCACCCAGATCAGTACTCAATCTGTCATTAGCCAGCCAGGCTGCACTTGACCGTCTTTCCTTCCCTATGTATAATGCCCTCCTTATTCCGGCCACATTTTCTCACTGTGCAGACATTGTGTGCCTCTAGATCTTGACATTCTCTTACTAGTTTCTGAAATATTTCACACTGGTTTTCCTGGTCTTTCCCTCTCAAATGAATGTAAAAGTCCTGTGCGTCTTCTCTAAGTGCCCCAATCATCCAAGGGAGTTTCCCCATTGTTCTTATTAATTTGCTACCTGATGCTTGGAAAGGGTGGTCCAGGAGAGTTTCCTGAGCTCCAGTGTCCCCAGGCCATCATTCCCTTACCTTCTGTGGTCTCCCCACCTTCCTCTGTTGGACCCCCTTGACCCCATCACGCCCTCTGACCTGCTGATACCTGAAATGTCCCTTTGGTTGCAGTTTTTAAGCACTTACGTCAGAGTATAGCTTTTTTCCCTTTCAAATCCGTGTTGAGATTCCAGCCTTGTGTTCTCTAACTTTCTCTATTTTCCCAAAGCAAGCTTTCATCCCTGGAGTTTAATCAGTATATCTTTTTTGTTTGCTTTTTCCTTTTCTTTCCCCACCGCCAGTGTTCTGACTAAAAGACGAAATCTTGTTTCTTAAGCTGATTCGATTTTCCCTTGAGTCCCTGAGTAAACCTAATTTGTAAAGAAAGCATGTTTCCTGCTAACGTCTTTTTAATTCCTTTCTAAACTCTGGGTTTGAAATAAGCTCCATGGACTTTTTCTCCCTGATTTTCATTCTAAGAAGATGGCTTACTTCCTCTGTAACAAACCACTCCACCCCTCTCATGTTAGCCTTCCAGTTCACTGTACTCACTCATTGATAAAAATCTACCACTTCTTGTCGACTTCTTCTAGCAGACCTTCAGGACCTAAAATAGAGGAACATAATTTGGGGCAACTGGTGTAGTGCCTCATGTGATGCACAGCTCTCAGGGTTTAAAGATTGGAATCATACAGTAATATTCTGTGGCTCATGGAGGAATGTAGGTCCTTTTCATAGTTCATAGTAGTTCTGGCCAAGACACAATTTCAAAGAAAGAAAACATGCCCTAGTCAGAAAAATGATTCCATATGCCTATACGGGATATATATTTATACCATATACCTTCATTGCCTTTCTGGGAATGAAGAGACTCTCTCAGGGGTGAATCTGCTCAGCTGAGCCTGCTGTACCAGTTGCTATCCAGTCATAGGCCAAGTGTCCACGTGCTCTCCAGCTGTCTGCTGTGGTCCCAGTATGGCACTTAGGTTCTCAAAAACTGGCCCTTGTGTTTGCTCATAAGGTTTCCTCCATATGTTGGGTGCTGGGCCAGTCACAGGCCTCCTCCTCACTGAGTTTTGACCAACTGAGATCAGACACATGAAACCAAATTAGGAACAAATTGCAGCATCAGCTTTAGTCCTAGTGTGGGAGGCCCCTTCAAATCCACAATTAATGTGCCATTTCCCACTTAACATGGTAGGGATGCAAACCTTTGCAGCTAACCATTGGGAAAGAAAAGCAGCCCTTGGAACTTGGAAGCCAGTCAGTTAGGCCTTGGCGTTCTCCTGTTGAATGTGAACAATGTCACAGAATATCAACTTCAAGGCAAGGCCTCTCTGGTCACGATGTGAGTGTGTGTGTGTGTATTAGTCATTCTGTCATGTACAACTCTTCGTGATCCCATGGACTATAGCCCACCAAGCTCCTCTATGCATGGAATTCTCCAGGCAAGAATACTGGAGAGGGTTGCCATTCCATTCTCCAGAATATCTTTCCAACCCAGCAATCAAACCCAAGTCTCCTGCATTGTGGGCAGCTTCTTTACCATCTGAGCCACCAGGGAACCCCTGGTCATGATGGCTCAAGACAAAAATAAGATGACTGTACAACCATTTCTGACTACTGGCAAAGCATGAACATTGTCAAAACCACAAAATACTAATCCTCTCCTCTTCTGGTTAATGTGAGTAATTGCCAAATATGACTTTAGCCTTGTAGTTTTCCCTCTTTCCAGATAAGATTTATTGAGGTATCTTAAGATAGCTCAGAGGTTAAAGCATCTGCCTGCAATGTGGGAGACCTGGGTTCGGGTCTCCCTGGGTCGGGAAGATCCCCTGGAGAAGGAAATGGCAACCCACTCCAGTACTCTTGCCTGGAGAATCCCATGGAGGGAGGAGCCTGGTAGGCTACAGTCCATGGGGTCTCAAAGAGTCGGACATGACTGAGCGACTTCACTCACTCACTCAAGATAGAATTAGCTTACCCATGCTTCCTGTAGCAGCCAATTCAGAGCAGAAATCCACTTCCTTAAACCCTCTGCAAAATCACCTAACATAAGCCAAAATCCTACAAGAAGTTCTTTACAACCCCTTGTTACTGAGATGTATCACAGTTCCCCATGGTGTGCATGTTTTTTTCATTGTGACAAAGAATAAACTCAACTTACTCAGCTTCTCACATATTCCTGGTGATCACTGTCTGGGGGATGTTGTCACCAGGAACAGTGTACAACAGGGGCAAAGACACTTAATTCTTTAGCCTTTTTTTTTGGGGGGGGGGGCGGAGGGTCATGCCACTTGGCATTGGGATCCTAGTTCCCAACTAGAAATTGAACCTGCAATCCCTGAATTAGAAGTGCAGAGTCTTAAACACTGAACAGCCAGGGAAGTCCCAATTCTTTAGACTTTAAGTTAAAAAAAAAAACAAAACAAAGCCCCTTTCCCTGATATGGAACAATATGGATTTACTCATCAGCATGGACAGACAGAGCAGGAGATTGGTAGTAGATGTCCTTTGAGGATGAAAGTAAAGGGCTCAAGACTGGAGAGAGGAAGACAAAGTTTGGACAGAAGAAAAGAATTAGGTTATGTGTTCTGACCCTTCTCTCCTAATCCTCCAAAGATTGGACGGGGAGCAAGGACCTAGGCTTAAGGCAAACCCAGCCTGGGCATCTGGGGGATCCAAGAGTGATCCACTGATGCCCTGCTTCCCACAAGGCCTTTCAAGACTTGCAGCTTTCGCTGTGCCAACACACATGGGTGATAACACAGAGAAGTAGAGATGTAGTGCATATAGACACATGAAGAGTTCCTGGCCCCACCACATCATAAGGACAGATCCAGTAATTTCCTCTCTCTCCTAGTGGCACCTAGAGATTAGCCAAGGGAGAGAAGCAGCATACTTGCTTTGGGGGATCCCAGTCAGGAGTGGGACACGTATTCAGGTAGAGCCAAGGCCAACCTGGTAACTAACTTAAAGACTGACTATGACATGTCACAGAGGTGAAAGCAGAATCTTCCCAACAATGCCAAGAACAGCCCCCCAGCCAAGTGCATCTACATAGCATCAACTGAGACTGAGAGAGGGGAGACACAGGTCTTCCCTGTTGGACATTTTGTTGTGGCTTCAGAAGTTTCCCCAGGGCACTGGAGCCAGTTCAGGTGGTGGAGAATGGGTGTGAGCAAGAAAGACTGGACTGTGAGACACACACATGGATGAACTGACTCCACAGGTCATTGCTGCTACAAATGGAGACAGCACAGAATGAACAACACAGCCTGAATTATGATGTTGGGTGTACGATTTCAAATTCAATTGTAGAAATTCAACACGCATACAACTTGTGCATTTGCCGGTTCAGGTGAGAACTCACACCATCACACTGGTACAACTCAATGGAGGAATGGCAGAAGCTTCTCTCTCCTTCCTGGGTTTAAGTGACAAGCCCAGTGCTAGAGAAAAAAGCTGGAGTGGGGCTTGTTCCCTTAGAGGAACCCCACAGGTATGGTAACTGGAGGAGGAAAGAAAGCTCTTTTGGGGGCTTACAGTTTTGAGAGGGTGAGAGGGAAAAAAGGAGAGGGAAAAGAAGAGGGAGAGAGGGAGGGAGGAGAATAGGACTCAATCCTTCCCAGTGAGAAAATATTGGTGGAGCTTCCTTTTTGTGTATAGGGTTGAAGTAGAACACATTGGGATGGGGATGCATAGGAGAACAGTTCATCCTCTGCTGCTGTTGCTGCTAAGTCAATTCAGTTGTGTCCTACTCTGTGCAACCCCATAGACAGCAGCCCACCAGGCTCCCCCATCCCTGGGATTCTCCAGGCAAGAACACTGGAGTGGGTTGCCATTTCCTTCTCCAATGCATGAAAGTGAAAAGTGAAAGTGAAGTCGCTCAGTCGTGTCTGACTCAGCGACCCCATGGACTGCAGCCTACCAGGCTCCTCCTCCTCTAATAGCTAGTATTTGTTCCCTAGTCATACATCTCACATGTCTTTGGGGGAAGCCATTACCTGAGCTCTCAGCTCTAAGGACAGGAGTTGGAACAGGATGATTTGGGTACCACCTGGGCTGGAGAAAGTCAAAGAATCATAGAGAAAGCATGGCTCTGAAGAAATGATTTAGGCATTCCCCTATACTTTCTTTTTAAAAGTCTGTCACTTTAACATACAAATATATATTCTCAGAAAAATTTAAGCACCATTAAAAATTTTAAGTCCCCATTTACCATTGGCTACAGGCCAGCCCTTAGCCCGGTAGTAGAGTAAGATCTATTATCCATTTGGGATGTGTTGTTCTAGACTTTATTATGCACACTTCTATTCCCGTATATAATAAATAGCATGTGCCTTCAGTGTCATGCTGCTCTTTTTGCACATATACTCCTTGCACAAGCTTTCCAAATTGGAATTTTACTTCACATATTGTTCATAACTTGATTTTGCTCTGTATAATACCCATTAATCATTTAATCTTTAAAAAACTATTTAAAATTTTTATCTAAGTAGTACATATACATTGTTTAAAGTTTAAACTATGTCATTTAAGATTTATAATGAAGAATATATTTCTTTGTATGTATCTCCTTCCCTAAACTTTTAGCTGTTGCTTTTGGTAATTGCTTTTAAAACAGTATGCTTATATTATTTCTTAATTTATCATTTTAGACATATCTAGAAAAGTCCTACTATAAAAGAAGATGAGTTAGACTCCTTCTATCTCACACATTCCTATGGTCCCTCTTTCCAATCTTTGAATACAGTACTGATTTTTTATTAAATACATTGGATGTTTTTCTTATTATAAAAATGTATTATTCACTGAGGAACCAAATGTGTATGTTATGATTAGATTTCCTCCCTTCTGCAACTGCCCCCCCCCTCGTCCCCCTGCCCCCGCCACTCCTTTACTTAGTTTTCTATCACATTATCCAACAGAACTTTTAAAACTTCATATACCTGCTGAAACAAACCAGGCATTCCTGGTTAAACATACCAGGCCTGTGGACATATCTCTCCTAGCCTCCATCTAGACTAACTGCCTTCTCAGCCTGCTCTACAGGACTTTCCATTGTCCCACACTATGTTAGCTCATCTGTGTCTCAAATATCATGTCTTCTTTTTTCCTGATATGTCCTTTCATTTTGGTGGAGTATATCTTTTATTACACTGCTGTTTGCTTAACCAATATCCATTATCCTCGTCTTACCATCTAATGAAATTCTTATATTACTAGGTTTAGCAAATAACAAAGCTATGTTTCCCAGGCTGCCTTATGGATGGGTATGGTTAATGACATATAAATATGCGAGATTTCTAAGACAGTTTTTGCCCTCTGTGCTTTCTTCTTTCTTCCTCTTTCTTCTGCCTGGAATATGGATGTGACAGCTGGTGCTCTGACAGCTATAAGTGACTATGAGGATACCTGTACTAATAATATCAATCATAAACATAGAATGAACTATGTCCCTGATGGTTTCTTGAAGTCACATGCTGGCTTGACTTTACCTCTAGACTTATTTTTACTAGTGAAACAAAGAAACAAACCTGTATATGTTTAAGCGGACTGCAGTGGACTCTGTAACTATTACAATTCCTAACTGATAAAATTTCTTCCTAAGACAGAATGAATTGAAGTAATTTTTTAAAGACATTCTGTGTCTGAAATGATTTTATTTCTTCATACAAATTAACTGATAGATTGATTAGGTATCAAATCATAGAAATCACTCTCTAAGACTAATGAATGTGTTATTTCATTGACTTCAGACATTCACTTCTCCTATTGGGAAGAACATTGCCATTCTGATTCTTGACTCTTCTTGGGAGGATCTTTCTTTTGAATTTGGTATTCTGAAACTTCACAGTGTTGTGAAATAAAGGATATCTCTTTTAATTAACTATGCTGGGCATTGAATGGATCCTTTTATACTGGAAGTTTGAGTTCTTTAATTCTTATATTATTCATTTAATAATAATTTTGTTGTTTTTCTTCTATTTTCTCTTTCTGGAACTCTCACTCAGATTTGGTCATGGGAATAGTGCTCTAGTTTTCTGATCTTTTCTTTCTGATTTTATTTTTCTTTGTCTTTTGGTTCTATTTTCTGAGCAATTGCCTCAACTTCATTTTCCAGCTCTTCTTTTGGATTTTGAAAAATTTGGGTGCTTTTTCCCCCAAGATCTTTCTTGTTCTTGAATTTTCTTTTCTACTTTCTTTACCTTCCCTTCTCCTCTTCTTTCTTTCCCCAGCTCCTTCCTTATCTCATTCTGTCCCTGTCCTTTCCATACACTGATCTTGTTTCAGGGATGCAGTATCTTCTCTTACTCCTGAGGGTATTAATTATAGCTTATGCTGGTCTGTTATTTATTTTTAGTGTTTTGTTATTGCCTAAAGCGCCTCTTCATGAAAGTGAAAGAGGAGACTGAAAAAGTTGGCTTAAAACTCAACATTCAGAAACTAAGATAATGGCATCTGGTCCCATCACTTCATGGCAAATAGATGGGGAAACAATGGAAACAGTGAGAGACTTTATTTTGAGGGGCTCCAAAATCACTGTGGATGGTGACTGCAGCCAAGAAATTAAAAGATACTTGCTCCTTGGAAGAAAAGCTGACCAACCTAGACAGCATATTTAAAAGCAGAGACTACTTTACCAACAAAGGTCCATCTAGTCAAAGCTATGGTTTTCCCAGTAGTCATGTATGGATGTGAGAGTTTGACTATAAAGAAAGCTGAGAGCCAAAGAAATGATGCTTTTGACCTGTGGTGCTGGAGAAGACTCTTGAGGGTCCCTTGGACTGCAAGGAGATCAAACCAGTCCATCCTAAAGGAAATCAGTTGTGAATATTCATTGGAAGGACTGATGCTGAAGCTGAAACTCCAATATTTTGGCCACCTGATGGGAAGAACTGATTTATTTGAAAAGACCCTGATGCTGGGAAAGATTGAAGGTGGGAGGAGAAGGGGACGACAGAGGATGAGATGGTTGGATGGCATCACCAACACGATGGACATGAGGTTGAGTAAACTCCAGGAGTTAGAGATGTACAGGGAAGCCTGGTGTGCTGTGGTCCATGGGGTCATAAAGATTCGGACATGATTGAGCAACTGAACTGAACTGATACAATATTTCTTTCTTTTGACTTTCTTTCTTCTCTTTGTGTGTTTGATTCTTGGACTTTCATGTTAGGTGCTTCCCGGATGTAATGATGTTTTTGATGTTTTCATATTTAGGAGCAAGGTGCTAAAAAGTTGACTGAAAGCTGTGCATATACATGTTCATCATTTCATAGAATTTATATAGAATGATTGGTACTTGTATATTCTCCAAATACTCAGCACTTATGGGTCATTTTTATGTGTCATGTAGGGTTTCAGAACAGGCCATCTCAAAACATAGCACTATGACATCATTATTTTGAACTGCAGGCAATTGGGAAGAAGCAGATGCAGGGTAGTTTTCTTCCCTCCCCTGTTTGCCTAAAAGTAGGACATAAATTTGTTAATGTGTCTCCCTTTCCTATATCAAGAAGAGTAGAATTCTTTATCACCAGGAAAGAGCTTTGGACTCTTATCAACCAAGAGATGGACACTAAGAGAAATTTACATAGCAAATTACCAAATGACTCTTATTGTCCTTTAGTTTACCCCCTGTATTTACCTTCCCATAGTTTGTCATCCCTAAAAACCTAAACCTATCTTCCTTTCTCTTGTCATTTCTCCACAAATTTATTATTTTCTTAAGATGCTACATAAACCTCAGCTTCTGACCACCTCTTGGAATGACTCATCATTGACTTCTCCCATGTGTATACATGATGCACATGTTAATAATTTTTTTTTCTCTTGTTCGTATATATCTTTCTGTCAGTTTATTTTGCATTCTCAGCCACTGAATATAAGAGAGTAGAGGAATTTTTTCCTCCTCTGTGATCATTTTTGGGACCATTTGATTTCTCCAGAGACAGATTTATCAGTATCCTCCTGCCTGGTTGCCCTCTGTTTAGCTGACTTTTTTTTTTTTTTTTTAGGAATGACCATATCTTTATTAAGCTGTCATGTGCTAGAGGAGGGGCTCTGTGTGTGAGCAGTGGATATGAGCAGATGGGGAAGGCCTTTGGGAGGGTCACCCTACCCAGTGACCCCCTCTCACTGTGTGCTCCATTCCACTCCTCCAACTTTTTTTAAAGCTGAGTAGCGGACAGGCGGTTTTCTGCTTCAGTAGGTGAAAGTGAAAGTCCCTCAGTTGTGTCTGACTCTCTGCAACCCCATGGACTATACAGTCCATGGAATTCTCCAGGCCAGAATACTGGAGTGGGTAGCCTTTCCCTTCTCCAGGGGATCTTCCCAACCCAGGGATCGAACCCACGTCTCCCACATTGCAGGTGGATTCTTTACCAACGGAGCTAATGGAGGGGGCAGGGAGTTCAGTAGGTAGACTTCCGTTGATCCAGTTTCAGTAGATATCTCTGCCCTGCCTGATTTACTGGAGTCTAGAGACTCTCTGATTCCATTTTTACCCAGTGTCTTGCGGTGGAAGGGGAAGGTAGGTGTTCTGGCTGGTGGATTGGGGAGGGAGCTGGGAATTAGTCTTCTAATGACTTTAAATGTCTCTCCTTTCCCCTCTGCCTTTCTCAGACTCCCACCTTGATCCCATCCTCTCTAGCTCTGAGTGTCTCCAATTTGTGAGTTTTTCTGAGGGTCTGCATTGTGAAGTGGCTTGATTCTCACTTTCATCCCTCTCTGATGGCACTTGCTATTTACTCTCTGTCTTTTCTAATTCCTTGATCCATGTTCCAGTTTCTCAATTTTGTGAACACCTCTTGTCTGCTCTTCCCCTACTGTCTTTGTCTTTTCCCACATGTAGTCCTTTTAGTATGCTTTAAATAGAATAAATTTTTATTTTCAACTTTAAGTTGAGTAGAAGAGCAGAGGAGCTCTTATAAACAAACAGACTGAGGTCAATATGTGATGTGACTCTACTCAAAGTCAATCAGTGGCTGGCAGAATTAGACTAGAACTCTAAAGTTCTGAGTTAATTTCTGTGGTGAGATTTACTGATAAGAAGGTTTAACCAATCATCTTTCATACCCAGGTGGCTCAGTGGTAAAGAACCCACCTGCCAAGTAGGCGATTCAGGTTGAATCCTTGGATTAGAAAGATCTCCTGGAGAAGGAAATAGCAACCCACTCCAGTATTCTTGCCCAGGAAATCCCATGGACAGAGGAGCCTGGCAGGCCACAGTCCATGAGGTTGCAGAGTTGGACATGACTTAGCGACTAAACAACAACAAAGCTTCAACCAATCATCTTTCATAATTGAAGTTAAGAGCCTGACTCTTTCTCCTTCTTTTTAAAATTTTACTTTTAAAACTAGAATCTACTTTGGATTTTCCTACATTCCTTTGGTACAAAGGGTTACGAGAGAGTCTCACGGGGATGTAGACTCCTGGTCACATCAGTAGAAAGCTCTCATCTACTGGGATTCCTAAACATGCAAGTGTGTCTGGACCTACTGAAAAAGACATCGTACCTGTCAGCCCTCCAGGCCCTGCAGAATAAGATGACGGGCTGAGACATCATGGGCTCCAGTTTTAGCAAAAGTAGTTTAGAGGGAGGTAAGAAGAGAGGAAGGGGGCTGGCATGCTCCAGGAAATTAAAGAATGTCTGAACAGTGGAGCAACAAGATGGTAATCACCAGCAGGCTGGCTAATTGAGACTTGGCTTACTAGGATGACAGCAGAGGAGGAACCAAGATTAACAGGAGAGGAAAAAAAAGGATCTAATTGGAAGCTGCATTAATTTTTTGAAGAGTCAGATAATGACTGAGAAGCAGAGCAACTCTTCACATAGACAGGCTCATAATGGAAAGGAAATAGAAGATTAATCCACTGTGGATTCTCTACGCTTGGGCTGATTTAATACCCAAAGACCTCTTCTGAGCCTGTCTTCCCTCTCCTCCCTCTCAGAGTCATTTTTGAACTGGAAGGGAAGCGTTTATGTCAAAAGAAACTCGTGGGGCTGAAAAGAGATGATAACTTTGTGGTGTCAGAATAATGACTGTGTGTCACTGCCCCGTGCAAACAACAGAGGCTCAGAACTGCTGAAGCCTTCCCAGGACCTTAGAATAGGCATCCTCATGGGCTGTAAAAGGATGTCTGCTGGTTAGTTACAACTGAGCCAGGGTCATGGAATCTGAAGCAGTTTCACAAGGAATTTGTCAAAGCTACTTTGCAGGAGCTACAAGTAGAAGTTTGGAGATTTTAAACATAGAAGGAAGCCACAGAAACAGAAGCATATAGAACAGAAAAGGAGCTTACTTGCAGAGAGATTTTGCAAGGGAGCCCAGGCTTTTAATAGCTACTCTCCAAATAAAATATATTAAAGTTCTTTTAAAAAAATGTTACCAAGATTACTGTAGTATGTTTGTGGTGGGAAAACAGCAGTTGTTACACTTGATTGTCAGGTACTCAAAGGTAATCTTATATCTGGAGACATCAGGACTTCAGAAGTCAGAAATAAAGTTTTTTGTTGCTATGTTTTAATGAGTTGTGACCTAAGGGCTCAACATCTCACTTAAAGGCATACATATTGTGGGTAGTTTTTTTTCCAGACCACAAGTGCATATGGTAATAGAGCAAGTCATGCAATTTTTTTTTTAGTTTCCCAGTGCCTATGAAGTTATATTTGCACTATACTGCAGTCCATTAAGTATGAGATTGCATTGCATCTAAAACATGTAAATAAAAAGTGCTAACCATCATCTGAATCTTAGCAAGTTATTATTTTTTGCTGATGGAGAGTCTTGCCTCAGTGTTGATAGCTGCTATCTGATCAGGGTGGTGGTTGTGGCAATTTCTTGAAATAAGACAACAGTGAAGTGTAATGCATTGATTTTCTCTCTTCCTTTCATGAACGATTTCTCTGTAGCATACAATACTTCCTAATAGCATTTTACCCACAGTAGAACTTCTTTCAAAATTTAGGTTGATCCTCTCAAACCCTGAAGCTGCTCTATCACAGCTAGGTTTATGTAATATTCTAAATTCTTTGTTGTCATTTCAACAACCCTCACAGCATCTTCACTAGAAGTAGATTCCAATTCAAGAAACTACCTTCTTTGCTCATCGATAAGAAACAACTCATCTTTCATCGTGAAATTGCAGCAATTCAGTCACATCTTCAGGCTCCGCATGTAATTCTAGTCCTCTATTTCCACCACATCTGTAGTTACTTCCTCTACTGAAATCTTAAACCCCTCAAAGTCATCTATGAGGATTGGAATCAATTTCTCTTAAACTCCTGTTAATGTTGATATTTTTCTCATGAATCACAAAAGTTCTTAATCACATCCAAAATGGTGACTCCTTTCCAGAAGGCTTTCAATTTACTTTGCCCAGATCCATCAGAGGAATCCCTATCTATAGCAGCTATAGCCTTATGAAATATATTTCTTAATAAGACTTGAAAACTAAAATTACTCCTTGATCCACAGGCTGTGGAATAGATGTTGTGTTAGTAGGCATAAAAACATTAATCACCTGTGCATTTCCTTCAGAATTCTTGAATGGCCAGGTGCATTGTCAATGATCGATAATATTTTTAAATGAATCTTTTGTTTTCTAATAGTAAATCTCAACAATGGACTTAAAATATACAGCAAAGCCTGGATGTGCTGTCATTCAGGCTTTGTTGTGCCATTTATTGAGTGCAGGAAGAGTAGATTTAGCATAATTCTTAAGGGCCCTGGGATTTTCAGAATGGTAAATGAGCAGTAGTCATGTATGAATGTGAGAGTTGGGCAATAAAGAAGGCTGAGCGCCAAAGAATTGATGCTTTCAAACTGTGGTGCTGGAGAAGGCTCTTGAGAGTCCCTTGGACAGCAAGAAGATCAAACCAGTCAATCCTAAAGGAAATCAGTCCTGAATATTCTTTGGGAGGACTGATGCTGAAGCTCTAATACTTGGTCTATTAATACTTTGATGCAAAGAACTGACTCATTGAAAAAGATCCTGATGCTGGGAAAGATTGAGGACAGGAGGAGAAGGGGGTGGCAGAGGATGAGATGGTTGGATGGCCTCACCAACTCAATGGCCATGAGTTTGACCAAACTCTGGGAGATGGTGAAGGACAGGGAAGCCTGGCATGCTGCAGTCCATGAGGTCACAAAGAGTAAGAAATGGCTTAGCAACTGAATAACAATAATAAAGAACATTGGCTTCAGCTTAGAGTCATTGTCTGCATTAGCCTCTATCAAGAGGGTCAGCTTGTCCTTTGAAGATTTGAAGCCATGCACTGACTTTTCCTCTCAAGCTGGTGAGGTACTGAATGACATCTTATTCCAAGATAAGGCTGTTTTATGTACATTGAATATCTGTTGTTTAGTGCAGTCATCTTCATTAATTATCTTAGCTAGACCTTCTGGATAACTTGCTGTAGCTTCTAGATCAGCACTTTCTGCTTTTCCTTGCACCTCTGCTAGATTCAAAGTTCTTCTGTGGCTTTGTGACTTCTCTCAGCCTTCACAGAATTGAAGAGAGTTAGGGCCTTGCTCTGGACTAGAGTTGGCTTTAGGAAATGTTGTGGCTGGTTTGATCTTCTATCCAGACCAGTAAAACTTTCTCCAAATCAGCTATAGGTTTCTTTGTTTACTTTATTCATGTGTTCATGGGAGTAGCACTTTTAACTTCCTTCAAGAACTCTTTATTTGCATATACAGCTTGGCTAACTGTTGTAAGAATCCTCGCTTTTACCATCTTGGCTTTCAACATGCCTTCCTCACTGAGTGTAATGATTTCTAAATTTGGATTTAAAGTGAGAGACATGTGACTCTTCCTTTGCTTGAAACTTAGAGGTCATTGTAGGGTTATTAATTGGCCTAATTTCAATATTGTTGTGTCTCAGAGAATAGGAAGGGCTGAGGAGAAGGAAAGAGATGGGAAAACATCTGATCAGTGGAGCACTCAGAACATACACAACATGTATCGTTTGCTGGCTTTTATGGGTATGGTTCATGGTGCCCCAAAATAATTATGATAATAACATCAAAGATCGCAGATCACCATGACAAATGTAAAAATGATGAAGCTGGAAATATTGTGAAGATTACCTAAATGTGACACAGAGACATGAAGTGAGCAAATGCTGTTGGAAAAATGGCACCAATGGGCTTGCTCAACTCAGGGTTGCCACAAGTCTTCAATTTATGAAAAGCATAATATCTTCAAAATGCAATAAAGCAAAGTGTGAGAAAAAATGAGGTATGACTGTATTTTGAGAATCAAGCTAAAATGGGCAAAGCTGGGTTTGCTTCTTGTTTTGTTGTTATTGCTGTTCTTAGGTACGAAGTACTTTCTAGCAGGGGGCACTGGGAATGTTTTGCAGTTACTCACTAAGGAGGCAGAGCAGGGTGTCAGTTTCGCTTTCAGACCCTCCATACTGATTTGCTCACATACTTTTACTTAGCACTTTTATCATTCACATCATTAATCTGATATTTGCTTTTATCTAGCTGCTTTAAAAACGTAGATGTAATGAGGAATGTTAATTAATGCACAAATACCTGCTTATGATGCAGTTAATAAAACTAGAGTCATAGGATCCTAAAGCTTGGGAGTTAGTTTGTGTCTGAAAGTTTTATAAAACTTTTAGGGCTGAACCGTTTTCCTTTTTATGTGCTAGAAGCATTTTTATTGCCTTTATCAATTTGTCTACTGAAACCAAGAGCCGTCCAATTCTCTTCTCCCAGGTTTCACCTGCAGTACCACTTTTCCTGGCCAGCTAGGACATAATATTCTTTACCATCAGTAAATCTAGGATTTCATAAGCCACAAAACAGGTGCCACACCAATTTTTTGTAGAAAATTTATAGGCATCATTTTCTCATATAATATGTAGTTCTTGCTCCTTAATCGTCAGTTTATCATATCCAATTAAATGAGATTTATTTTTCTATGTGACATTTATAGAATGGTCAAGATTATAAATCCAGTTTTTCTAATTATATTTGAGTATAAAGAAGGGCCTATTCTTACTAAAAATTTGTAAATAATGTGGTCTTAGAAAATAAAAAAATTAGTAAGCACTTCACATAATATTTAATCATTGTGATCTCTATTTTGAGTTGTTTTCTAGAAAAGAATCATCAATTTATGTCATTTTTCCAGAATCATAAATCTTAGATTTTTATATTTATTTATTAGTTTATAATCTTATTAAGATCTTTTGTAGAATTTTTTCCCTGAATTTTGAGAGTTTGGTTGTAGTAAGATACCATTTAAAGAGTATTTCATTTTAATTTAATATGTGTATATGCCTATGTATATATGTATCCTTCCTTCTTTGTGTGTGCTCACTCATGTCCGACTCTTTGTGACCCCATGGAATGTACCCTGTCACACTCCTCTGTCCATGGGATTTTCCCGGCAAGAGTACTGGAGTGGGTTGCCATTTGCTTCTCCAGGAGATCTTCCTGACCCTGGGATTGAACCTGCACCCCCTGCATTGGCAGGTGGATTCTTTACTACTACCCTTCCTGGGAAGCCCAATATAGCCTATTAAACTGAAGTTTAGAGATATTTCAATAAGAATTAAGAAGGAATTTCTTGTATAACTATTAAAAATATGCTATTAATCACAACTGAGTTTCATTTGTTCCTGCATAATTAATTCTTGTTTTTCTGATCTTGGGTTGCAGGCCAATTTTGATGAATTTCTCTGCTTCTGGACCAAGGATCCAGACTTACACCTTTGGTACAGACACAGACGCCTCTTGGTGATGACAGTGCCAGCATACCCTGGAAAGCCTACACCCGTTAGTCCGTTACTTTAATTTTACTAGTTAAGAGAACATGGGACATACTGAGGCTATTTTAATATTTCTTCTAGAAGACTCAACTGTCTCATATGTAGTTTGTAGCAGGAACTTTTAGTCAACTTTGAAGAAAAACACCTGCCAGTGACATGGTCGATAACAAACAACAATAATATCACGTACAAGGCTGATGGACTCCGCTCTCAGTGTATAATATGTTATGGAATTTACAAGGTGTTAATCAATGACTACCCTACAATAAAAATATACAGTGGACAAGGTGGGCATTGACAAATATGTAGGGCCTTTTAAGTCAAACTGCAAGGTGTTATAATTGTTCCTAATTAGTAAGGATATTTAAACACACAAACAAAATTTTAATTTTTGGAAATTAAATTGTTTTTTGGGAGTTATTGTGCCAGTCTTTGAACATGACCAACAGTATATTTCCATCCAGTTTAAAAGATATTCAGTTTTAAAATATATTAATATTAATAACATTTCATTTGTGTATAATTAACTTAGGAAAGTTGTGCTTCTCTTTGGAAAATCTCAGCTCCTTTACTACCGTGGACTTTGATAAATACTGTGGATGTACATTAAAATGTGGAGATTTTCCAACAATATTTTCCAACATATTATTTCTAGTAATTCTTCTTTTGTAAGAAGCAAATCTTTGATATTATCCAAACTGGAAAATTCCAAAGGCTAGTTTATATTATAAGGATGAATTATTTTTTTTTTTTAAATGTGGGGCCTAAATTGGGAAAGGCACTATCCAAAATATTTACCAGAGAAAGTAAGATATGAGCTTTAGTCATAGGTGACTAAAGGCAGAAAATGATTAGACTCAGACAAAATAGGAAATAACAAAGCAAACTAACTAATTATTAGAAATTCTAGCTTTTTCAAAAGTAGACTTTTGTTCAAACTGACTCAAAAACAAATAAAGCAAGTACAGAGAGTTATGATGTTACTGAGTACAGAGAAAGTATAGAATGGTCTTTATTGTTTCTTGTTAAGAGCAAACTGTTACCCAAAGATCAATCTGTTGTGTTCTCAGGAAGAGTACTAAATTCTAGTTTTACTCTTTTTGTATATAACTCATGTGACATTTTTCTTTAAAGGATTTGCAGCCTTTTATCTGTCTGGGGTCCACAAGCTGGGGCCCACACGTCAAATCTGGCCACATTGATTTGTTTACTTGCCCCTGGAAGCTTTGGGGACTTACCAGGAGTTAAATAGTTACAACAGAGATTGTGACCTAGACAAATGAAAATGTTTACTCTCTGGCCCATAACAGAAAAAGGTTATCAGTCCCTGAATCCTATCTTACAAATGAATCCATCAAAATTGAGGCACCTTTGGTAAACATTTTAGTACTTATAAACTTATTATTTGCAGATATAAAACAAAGGAAAATGCAATTCATTTTCCCTCTGTTCTTTTACAACTTGATTTTTATTCCTTCAAATCAAAACTTGGTTTTTACTGCTTCTTTTCACATTCTTGAATGATCAAATTTTAGGACAAAATCTTTTTTTCCTGTATAAATCAATAGACAAATCACATCCACCATTTATTAATATAAATGTATTCATCTTGCTTTGTAATGATTACCCATAGTGTAGTTTCAATCTCTTCTGTTGGTTTCAACTTCTAACAGAGGTAATTGACTTCCTTCTACAGGCACAGAGGCTTCTGGGAAGCAGGTAGCTGAGAATAGTTCAGCAACACAAGCATCCTGCTCACCAGCAGAGTTCCAGCTTGGGCTGCTATGCCTCATGTACCCCCATGATATACATTTGTCTGTGGTCACCTACATCTGTTTCATCCTTCTTAAGGCAGAAAAAATAGCATGTCTGCCAATATGCCTCCAAAGTATTTGCACAGCCTTGGTCACCTGTAAAGTGATAGCTTTTCTTATAAGTAAAAGCTAAAGCAAAAGTTGCTCAGTCGTGTCTGACTCTTTGTGACCCCATAGACTGTAACCCACCAGGCTCCTCTGTCCATGGGGTTTCCCAGGCAAGAATAGCGGAGTGGGTAGCCATTCCCTTCTCCCTATTGTAGGCAGATTCTTTACGATCTGAGCCACAAAATGATATAAAGTTGGTATTCTGTATATAATGCTTGGTATTTTTGCATTCACTCTATTTTAATGAATTTTATTTTTTAAATGATTGTTCAAGTAACCAAAATTTTCTCAGTTTAAATTAATCAAAAGTCTCAAGGTTAAAAGGATTTTAGAAATTATGCTTATGTTTAAGATAAACATAATTCCTATTAATATTATAACTTACTGGAGAGATTACACTTACATTTTTTGGTACAGATTCATAAGAATTAATTCTTTTTAATAAACACATGGCTAACTAATTCAATTTAAAATTTATGATTTGACTTTCTATAATTCTAAATATTTAGTGGAAATACTTATTTACTTGATCCATAAAATTATTTTTAAAAGTTTAGATAGCTTAAAATAATTAGACTTTTCTTGGAAAATAAAACCAAGTTTTGTATTAAGTAAGTTATTATGCCAACATTTTCATGCTGTGTTAATACTGAGAAAAATTATTTTGTCAAAGATTCACCTTTATTAGAAATATTGTCTGAGCTTCATTTTAAATTTATGTGCATATTTTAAAACTCTTTAACTTTTGTTGAAAGTACTGAAATTCTGTTAGAATTATTTTTCTTGTATTAATTTGCTTCTTATCTTGGAAACTCAACAACCAAGGGCAATAATTTATTTTAAAGCTAAATTCTTCCTCTGTGCCACACACATTTTTTTCCCCTGAGATACTGTTTCAGTAAGTATCTGAAGCTTTCACAAAGGACTAGCACATTTCAAACATTAGAAGTTCAAATAATTGCTTATTTTATGGAAAATCTTGATTTATTTTGAATGTATGCATGCCTGCTAAGTCACTTCAGTCGTGTCTGAGTCTTTGTGATCCTATGGACCATCACCTGCCAGGCTCCTCTGTCCATGGGATTCTCCAGGTAAGGATACTGCAGTGGGTTGTGCTGCCCTCTTCCAGGGAGTCTTCTAGACCCAGGAATAGAACCCGCATCTCTCCTGCATTGTCTCTCTTGCAGTGGCAGGCAGGTTCTTTACCATTAGCACCACCTGGGAAGCCCTGTAAATGTATAGAAGTGCTTATTCTTTATAAGCTAGTCAAAGTGGAGGATTGCTTAATTTAAGAGAATATATGTGCTAATTTGTTAATTTTCACAGGAGGTAGACAAGATATCCCAATATGTATGCTCAAAAGTATTTCTGCCTTGTATGACTGAAGACTTCTATAAACTCCTGGACAAGCTAGAATTTATAGCTAGATTTCTCTTTATTTTATTGTATGCTATTTTCCATGGTTATTGTTCACTTGTGAGTGAAGCTAAGGACAGAACTCAAAGGTTTATTTCTGTTTATATCTTTACTTGTCTCATTTGTGTATCTCTGTGTAATTGTCTATTGAGTGAGGAGAGGAAAATTGCATACTCATAACTCTTCTGTTTTTTTTTCTGGAGGTTGTAAAGCATCAGACAAGCCCTGACCATTCCAACCCAGGTCTGGCTCATTCACATAGCTGTTATCAAAATTGTACAAACTACACAAAACTCTTTCAGCGGTCAGAGCTCTCTGTTTTCAAAGCCATGCAAAACCAGTTTTATTAATTTAAATCTTTGTGTGTGTTCATCCCTCTAATGGTAGGTAGATCTGTCTGGTTAAATTATTTACCCTATAGTTTGTACACATAAGAGATTTTTATATATAATTAATTTTTTAAGGTTTTGAGAGAGAGAGAGAGAGCTATTATTACCAAAGAGAGGTATATAAAGATTTCAATTATTCATAAACCCTTAAAAAGGGTAACTACCCTCCCTTTGTGAAGCCAGGAACATATGCTATTCATTTACATGCTCAGAGACAGAGCAAGAACAAGCAACCTCCATTTCTCAACTGTAGCATTGGTCCAGAAAATTCACTAGTAGCTTGCAGCTGGGTAATAGGGTAACCAGGGACACAAAACAGATTTCAAAGCCACCAAATTGGCTGTTCCTTGAATCACAGGTTACTCTCCATTCTAGAGGGAACATTTTTTCTTCCTAAGTGAGAACTGTTGCATCTGTAGGTATAGTCTTGATGCATCTGTGTAGAGACATGCACTCCATGTCTACCTACTCCTCTGCCATCTTGACTCCTCTTTTTCTTTTTGCATGCATGTGTGCTTAGTCGCTTAGTCATGTCCAGCTCTTTGTGACCCCATGGACTGTAGCCTGCCAGGCTCTGTCCATGGGATTTTCCACGCAAGAAAACTGGAGTGGGTTGCCATTTCCTTCTCCAAGGGTTCTTCCTGACCCAGAGATCGAACTCGCATCTCCTGCCTCTCCTGCATTGTCAGGTGGACTCTTTACCATTGAACCACTTATCTTCTTAAGTGATTTTAATTCATAATAGTGCACAAACAAAATAAATCACAGGAGATAGCCGGGAGGTGTCAAAATCTTTGGGACAAACAGATAAACACAAACAGGAAAGATTTCGTGTCCTCTTCCATTGAATAGGCAGATTGTCTGTCACCTGCCACTCACAAGAGACAAGATTGTTGGACCATGTAATAAAACCAGGCTTCCAATGAAAGTCATACAAAATGGTGACCAGCATAAACTCACTCAGAAAAAAAAAATCAAAGAAGAAACAGAAAAACAAAAAGAGTATGAGTGAGACTGAAAGCAGTATTGTGGCACAAGATTCTCTGCAGGAGCTGGAAAAGACTTCCCTTCCCATAAGGCTTCCATATGAGGTGCACTTATCCTGCAGTGCAGTTTATTTGGTGCTCATGAATGACACCCCAGAGCATCTCAGTGAAACCTCCAAATCACTTCCATATTGTATGGATTTTTATAATATTTTCAATTTCCTGTGCATTATCCATGATCATGCTTTTGAAATCCCAGCCTAACATTTTACTGCCACAGGGAAGAGTTTTCAACTCACTGTTCAAGAACATTCCCCAGAACAGTGGTTTCCAATCTGGGAATGGATGAAGAATTATTGTAAGAGATCCATTAACACATACATACACCACATATTGGCTGTGAACTAAGTAAATATGGGCCTCACATAGAAATATTTTATGCTGCTGTGATGACTGAAATACAAATTAACTTAGAAGCTTACTGAATTCGTAGACCCTTTTTTGATCATTATGTATTTTGCCACACAGTGGATACTAAAACTTGATGTCTTGTGGCAGGAATGCAAGGGGCAAATAGTGCTGTGAACATTTTTTGTGCGAAGATTTTCACATATGCATTGAGACTCTTTGAGAAACCATTGTAGCCTGCCAGGCTCCACTGTCCATGGAATTCTCCAGGAAAGCATACTGGAGTGGGTTGCCATTTCCTTGTCCAGGGGACTTTTCCCACCCAGGGATCAAACCCAGGTCTCCCACATTGCAGACAGATTCTTTACCACCTGAGCCATCAGGGAAGCCCCTGAAGATGGGGATGCTAGCTCTGACTCCATGTTCCTCAGGCCTGCTCTCTTCTGGGAGGGAATACAAGCTGAAAGAATGGTCTCTGGAGCTTTCATCATCCACAGAAGCTCAACCAGATTGGGTGCAAGGACCCGGCAATTAGGTTTGGGGTGGGATTTACATTTCTTTAAGGATCTGCTGTGAAAAGATTCCATACTCAGGAAATACACTGGTAGTGGTTTGAAGGGTGGGAAATAGAAAACAAGGAATAGAAAAAACTCATCAGAGAATAACAGCTTGAGAAGATGGAGTGAAATTAATTGTGCTGAATAAATAATGGGAGAGCAGATTACTAACTTATGAAGATTTATGCTAATGTTCATGTGAAGGAAATTAAAATACCCAGGGGATATTTGCAAATAACAACACTTCTAAACTGCTTTCATAATTCATTTTCATAGTCCTTTTGAGGAATTCTGGCTTTAAGTTTATAACTCACTCTTGGAGCCTAAAATATCTTCTTTCCTTTGGCATCTTCTGATTTACTTTGCTACTCAGAATTTTCTTATCCTTCTCACTAGCACTCTTTTAAGAGTTCATACCTACTCTTGAAGAATTCCTTGTAGTCTCAGCATGATTTTCTTTCTGGGTTTTCTACTAGACTTTAATGCATTCTACAAGTCAGCAATGTTTTCTGTATTATCCAAGGTGGAGTTGAACCCAAGAGGACACTTACCTCCTTTGATCTAAAGGAAGGATAAAAGTTTTCTGAAATCTAACTAACTCTCTGTGTGTATCCACTGGAGGGGGATAGTTTTGCATTTGGAAAGTTTTGAAATGCAGAGAAAGCATGGTTGAATTGTAGACAATTGGTTCAAGTTAAATTGAGAAAGGATGTGAAAACACTTAATTGTATGCAGTATTAAAGCTAATGAAGCAGTTGATTGCCATGCAATATGTTTTTTTTAACTGTTAAAAACTTTAATTTTTCCAACCATTTTATGTTGTAGTTGGCTTTCTTTCAGTATGTAAACTATAAACATTTTAATTTGGGCTATATGATTTTATAGACCTAATTTCTTTTTCTCATTATTAAATTAAGAGAATGTTTTCATTCAATATACAGTTCAATCTAGACAGAAGTCTATAACTGAAGAAAAATAGGTTTCTCTTATTTTATATCCAAAATATAAATTGGGAAAGTTACTTTTCAATTTTTTTGTGTGAGAAGGAGGGGTGGGAAATACAGGTGGGAGTAGGGGAGAATGGTTGTTTTTTTCTTTTTTAACCTCTGTTTTTAAATAATTATATATTCACGAGAAGATACAAAGAAAAGACAGGTTATTTGTACTCTTTAGCTAGCCTCTCTCAATGTTAAAATTTTGTGTAATTATAGTATAATATCAAGACCAGAAAATAGACATTGGTACAATCTATAGAGTTTATTCCTATTTTACCAATTATAAAAGTATTCATTTGTGTATACATGCATGTGTGTGTGTGTGTGTGACTATGCAATTTTATTATATGTATAACTTATGGTAGCCACCAGTACAATCTAGATTCTTAACTATCCCATCACTACAAGACTCTCTTGTGGTATCTCTTTATAGCTACCCGCACTCCCTCTCTCCTAATCCCCTGGCATCTGCTCGTTAGTTCTCTATTGCTATGTTATTCCATGGATGTTATATTAATTTATCAACCAGGATGTACCCTTTTGAGACTGACTTTTTTTCACTCACAAGTTCTTTGATTTTTATCCAAGTTGTTACGTGTATCAATAGTTATTCCTATGTACTATTAATTAGTATCATGGGGTATGCATATCCACAGTTTACTTAACGATTCACCCATTGATGCACATATGGGTAGCTTGCAGGTTTTAGCTATTGTAAATAAAACTATGTGAACATTCATGGACAAGTTTTTGCATGAAGAATAAGTTTTGATTTTGCTGGGATATATACTTAAATATAATTTCTGAGTTGTGTGCTAAGTTAATTTTTAGTTTTGAAAGAAAATTGCCAAGCTATTTTCCAGACTGGGTGTACCATTTGGAACTGATCCTCTCTGCCTCCACCTTTTTTCTTATTCCAACTAAAACTGCAGCAACAATTTTCACCCCAAATTGTTCCTCACCACAGGCTTGTGTCACTTAACTACCATTCTGCTCCTCTGAACTTGTTGCAGGGCATTACCCCATCAAGCTCACATATGTACAACTCAGTAGTGTGGGGAGTAGACAATGGGCCCCTGACCACTGGGGGACAGAGGCCAATGCTTCTCCTCCTTTTTCAATCCTAGGTTTGTGGCTTTGAGACACATTCTCAGTACTCCTCACAAGGTCCCAAAGCACAAATCCTCAGTTGTCTGAGTTATGCTTTTTTTGTTTTGACTGTAGCTTCTTTCCTGTTTCAATGCCCATCCCTGGCTCAGATGGTAAAGAATTGCCTGCAATGCAGGAGACCTGAGTTCAATCCCTGTTTTGGGGAGATCCCCTGGAGGAGGAAATGGCAACCCACTCCAGTATTCTTGCTGGAAGATCCCATGGACAGAGAAGCCTGGCGGGCTACATACAGTCCATGGGTTCACAAACAGTTGGACATATCTGAGTGACTTAGGACATATCTGAGTGACTTAGCACACACATACACTCTGGCTGCTGGACTAGGGGTGAGGAAGGAGCAAGAAGGAGACAGGCAGAGCAGTTAGAGATATGATCCAGTTCTTCAGAGAGGGATGATTGTGGCTTTAGTAGAGAGGACTGTGGGAGTGGGAGACATGGCTGGATATAGACTTTGGGGGTAGAACCAACAGGAATTTTCGACTGGATTGGATGCAGGGAGTAAGAGACTAGAGTAAAGTATGATCTTGAGTGCCTGGGTGAGCCAAGAAGGCATGAAGTTGCCAATGCATTGGTAGAGATTGATTTGGGGAACTTGGTTCAGGATAGTTAGCCTTGAGAAGGTGACCATGCATTCAAGTAGAGGTTCCCTATGTTATGAATATTGAAATTGAGACCAAAGAAGTTTAAAAACAATCACTTTTCCCAGGTCTTATCAATAAGAAACCAAAATAAAAACAAGTAAGACAATCAGAAGGTAAAAATAAAAACCCTATATCTATGTTTTATATCAATATATATCCTAAATGTCTCACCTCCTCTTTCACCTCATCTTAATATGTTCCAATGAATTTGAGGAGAGAAAAGTCTTATGGAACAAATGTGTCCTCTGGGTTTGAAGTGGTCTCAGGGACATGAGGGTAGGAGAAATGAAGTCTGAATAGTTCAACTAGGTAGTAATCTGGGCTGTCATTTCATATCCTCCTGAACACCCTTTGATTATATTTCTCAGAAGCACTGAGACGTGGTGGTTCACAATCCTTGTTACCACTTGAAGGAAAAGACAGGAGGCTCAGAAAGGCTGAGTGGGTTATCTGAAACTGCATGATTAATTAAGGTTGCTCCTTAATTGAGGATTTATGCCTTGGAGCTCTCCAGTGCTGGTTGCTTCGCATCTCTTCCTGACTGCACAAATGTTCCAGTGGAGCCAAAGCCATTTCCAGGGGACGCTTTTCTTACCTGGCTCCTCATACTCCTCCTTGACAGACTCCTGAGAAGGCCGTGTGGAGCCATCGTGGAGCCCCAGGTCCGTGGGCTGCCTTACTGAGAGGGGTGGTGTCCACACACATTTCTAAACTGTGATCCTTCTGTCTAATGTCTTAACAGAAACTTGAAACTGATGGGACAAGAGATCTCTCGTTACTATGACATTAACTGAACAAATAAGTCACTCACTGGCCCAAGGCCAAGTTTATCATCAGGTGCAGGAAAGCTGTGAAGAGAAGATAGTGCATTTTCCTTTTCAGGGTAAAGCGAAATCATGTTGCCTTCTTTCATCCGTATCAAAGTTATCAACTTGACAGTTGTCTGATTTTATAAAACTGGGCTTAAAATTCAGTAAGCACTTATTGGGTTTTTTATTTTTGGTATAATAATGTATTTTTTTGTTTGTTTTTGTTCCGTAGAGTTAAATGTCTTTGTTCGGTAACTTACATATATGAATTTTCTGTACTATATCACAAAATGCTTATATGATATGAAGCAACTAGCACAGATTTCGGAGAAGGCAATGGCACCCCACTCCAGTACTCTTGCCTGGAAAATCCCATGGATGGAGGAGCCTGGTAGGCTGCAGTCCATGGGGTCGCTAAGAGTCAGACACAACAGAGCGACTTCACTTTTTCTTTTCACCTTCATGCACTGGAGAAGGAAATAGCAACTCACTCCAGTGCTCTTGCCTGGAGAACCACAGGGACAGGGGCGCCTGGTGGGCTGCCGTCTATGGAATCACACAGAGTCGGACATGACTGAAGCGACTTAGCAGCAGCAGCAGCAGCAGCACAGATTTGGAGTTAATAAATGGCCAACAAGTGTAAGAATGAATTATTTTACTAGCCAATGAGAACTGAGACATTGAAATCATCCTGGAAAAATCACAAGATTTGGCTTCACAGATATGGTAAAATTCTAAGGACTAGAAGGAACCATATGAACTATAGAGAATGAAAAGAGGAAATATGTATTTTAAAAGTTTCCCTATCCAACGTATTAAAAGTTAAATAGCACCTTGATAACTCCACCCAACACAGGAAGCAAACACCAAGCTTTTTACATTCAGTGAAGATACACACCTTAGTGCAGAAACTCCTGATGGTCTCAAAAGCAGCCATACTTAGTTGTGTCCTTGCTTCTCACCAAGTAGGGCTCTGACCTGTTTCCAACACCAGCACCTTTCAGTGATGTGGTGCCTGGGTTTGCCTCATTAGTAAAATAAGGTGATCAGTACTAATTGTTGACAGGACTTATGGAGAGGTGGACAGACACATGGGTACTTTTGCAAAGGTCTTAGGGTAATACAACCTGAGGGATGCATGTTAATATTGGCTTAAAGGATGGCTCCCTTGCTTCCCCTGGGTGTGGTGAAGAATAGAGTTTTGTCTGTCTGTGGGCTGAGGGCAGGACCAGATTCTCCTTTAGTTTCGCAATGGCTGACCTGCTTGGTCCACAATTAAGCTTTTCATCATTTGGGGAAATTCTCAGAGATCATTGAAACTAATAAGAAAATAAAGGCAAATGAAACTAAAACTCAAAGAGGGGAGTTTATCACAAAACAAAATGTAAACAGGGAGTTATCACAACCTTCATGATATAGTTATAGAGCACAGGTTCAAGTTGGCCAAGCAATTTTTTAATAAGTTTTGGGCTTGCTGGGGGTTTTGGAGCTCAGAAGAGAAGTGATCATGGAGAACCAGAGAGTTGGGCTGTATCTCATATGTGATCCAGCCACCCAGCCTCTGCTTACTTGGATAAGCTTGGTACCTAGCCAAACAGGATAGAATTCTCTTGTGTGCGGCACCAGAGGTCTTCAGATCTCTGATATGGATTCATGTAATGAGTCCTACAGGAAGAATAGAAGATCGTGGCTCTTAGATTAGATGCAAATAAAATACAAGATATCCAGTTATATTTGCATTTCAGACTGTGCAATATTTGGAACATACTTAAACTGAAAAACTGTTGTTTATCTAAAATTCAAATTTAACTGGGCATCTTGTATTTTTACTTGGTAAATATGGCAACTCTGTATTAGACTAAATCAAATGGCCAGAGATGTTATATACTGGTGGGTATGCTATTATATGTCTATAGGAGAAATCACCAGCTAGTTCACCTTTTTATCATTGAGTGAATAGTGAGCATTACTAAAAATTATACAAGACTGTTATTGGTTTTTCATATTTTATTATTTCTTTTTTGGTTTTCATATTTTAAAACAATTCTTTTCTTTCCCTAAACTCTGGTGTTCTAGTAATCACTGGTTTGGGATTTTTGCAGATAAATATGGATTTGCAGTGGTTCTGCTTCCTTGGAAATAAAGCCAGCTAGTGACACTGTGTCTATAACATTGCATCAGAGTGAAGAGGATTGGGAAGGGGTGGGATTAAAGTCAAGCCTTGTCTGATAAACAGAGCCTGGTTTGGGTGCTTTTGTGCCCCCAGAAACAGTCTTCTCTCTGAATGTAGAGAGGAAGGTTGACAAAAAGGACTGAAATTAAATTTCCTTGAATGGGTGCACATTTAGAGATTACACAAGCATTTGGATCATTGGCAGCAGTTCTGGCAGGCAGCCTGTACCTTGTGCCTAGCTAGAATCGTTCCAGATGTCCTTTATGCCAGCTGCTCCTCCATTCCTAGTAGACAAGTTTGGGAGCAGTTTCAGTCCAGTAGAGGTGTTGATAACCTGCAGGGGCAGGGGGCTCTTGGCATTAGGCTCAGAAGACTGACAATCTTATAGCTGGTGCGCTCTTTGAATAACCACTGAGGCTGTAGGGCCAAGACCTTTATGCTTTTTGTCCCTCTAATAGCCTTGAGAAGAGGCATGCAAAGAACAGGAGTAGATGAAAGAGGAAACAGGATATAAGTTTGGGAAAAAGAGAAAGAAAAGAACTGAAATTGTTTTGGGAGCTCCGGAAGTTCACTCTGCTGAAGCATTCCCTTTAGAAGGAGTGAAAACTAGAAGGTAAACATCCTTAGCTTTCTCTTAAAAGGATCATCTTTAAACAAGTATGCTACAAAGATTCAGTTGAGACAGGACACCACCCTGTCTCAGTCTCCAGTGGATTCCAGAATCTTCAAGGCAGATAAGACTCTGAAAGTCACCTGTCCTTCGTCCCCCACTTAGAGGTGTGCCGAGGTCCAGAGAGAAGTGACTTGTTCAGTCTCCTTCAGCTCATCAGGGGTAGGGCTGGGTCTAGAACCGAGATCTCCTTCAGAGTCCCTGTATCTGGTGATTCAACTGAAGAGACTTTTGTGGGGTTTCATTTTATAGAGGTGTCGGAAAAGTTAAGGAAACCCTCAGGGAGGTATGCAGAAGTGAGCGACAGTAGGAAACCACTGTCTCCTCTAGGCCTGAAGCAGCAAAGGGAATAACCGGCCTTGAAGAAATCCACTGAGGGCAGAAGCCTGGGGGAGATGATGCCTGACTCTCAGATTTGCAGGGACACAGCCACTGACATGGCTGTGCAGAGAGGAAAGGAGGACGAAATTCTCCAACTTCTGTCTTTCTTGTGCTCCATCGACTGGAACAAAAAACCATATAAAGACAGCAAAAAAGCTAGAGGGAAATGGAGGTTGAAGGAAAAATCTTTATGGGTTTTCTTTAAAAATTCATTTTTCTTTTAAACAAATTACCTGGCTTCTTAGTGAAAAGATTATAATTAACTTACATGAATGTTATCATACCTTACATACTGTTCATGAACTTAAATTCTTTCATTTAAGGCTTTCTTGAGATTTATTCTTATTGACTGACAAACGTGCATCAATTAATTTATTTTAACTGATATATAGAATTCTTGTGTATGAACTAAAGAGTTTATGTCTCCATTTCCTAAGACAAGTTAGGTAGCTGTTAACTTTTCACAATTATAAACAATGCTGCCGCGAACATCCATATGCCTGGCTCCTTATACAGGTACAGGGAGCTCAAGAGTCAGTGGGGGGAAATGGGCAAAATAAGAATTTTTCAGTAGAGAAGGTGGCTAGAAATGCAAACTTTTACTTATATACTGAGCAGCATTTAATGAGTACTTGCTATATATGTGGCATTATGAAAGGAAGAGGAGGAAACTGAGGTGAATAAAGAAAGAATGACTTTGCCCTTACTGCGTGTACACTTTAACGAAAGGGATATTAACACAAAACTAATGGAATTCAGCAAAAGTTTAGATCATGAATACTGTAAATATGACTGTGGGAGTAAGGAAGAGCATGACTAACTGCTGAGGAAAATCTGGGAAGACCCCCAGAGGCAGTGACTACCTGGCCTGAGATGGGGAAGATTATGATAAGGAGAAGGTGATGCAGAAGCAACAGCAGACAAAAGTGTGAATGTATGAAAATGCAAGACACATGCAGGGAACTAAGATAGAAAGTGAATCATGAGGATCTTAGAAATGATGTGAGTTTTGCAGCCAGTCTTCCAGGTGGTCTAGATTGCCACCTATTGAAGAAAATCATCAGAGTTGTGCCAGCTCACTCATAGACCCATTTTATACCCATGGCTTTGTTTGTTTTAAAACATTTCCAATTTGCTACCTTTGGTATTTTATGTATTCCCATTGGGTTTACAACATTTTTGTGGGGAGAAGGATAAAACAAGTTAAAAAGAACAACAATAAATAGATGCTTAAGTAATAAAGAATAAGACATGTTGCCCATTACATTTGCCCTGAATTGGACCAGTCGTCTTTTTTTTTTGCAGTATTCTGGCCTGGAGAATTCCGCAGACTGTATAGTCCATAGGGTTGCAAAGAGTCAGACATGACTGAGTGACTTTCACACTCTTTTTTTGCAGCTGTTGTGCAAGTAATACTTATAGTTGATTGCTTTCATTATACCTATTAAATGAGACTCTTAAGGCTCATTACTAGCCTGCCTTTTTTACATTACTCTTGCCTTTATTACAACCTTGATGCTTATGCATATCTGTAAATCTTTTCAGTCATTAGAGCTTGGTACAAAGTTAAATGTCAAAGATCAAAGGCTAATTGGTTCAGAATTGATTTACCATTTTAAAAGGTGGAGATAGATGTAGGTCACAAAAACTTACTTTGGCTTTACCTGAAAACCTAGCATGGCAGAAACTATCTCCTGGTACTAATAGATCCTCAACAGATGAGAAGAATCCTCTTCTAACACCTCCCTGGGTGTTAACTGTGCTGATGAGACCCTACATTTAAAGACAATGTAGTTGAGTGGAAATGATGTGATACAACTTCTGGGACTTGTTCTTTTCTTTCAAATTTTTGGCTGTGCTGGGTCTTCGTTGCTATGAATGCACTTTCTCTAGCTGTAGTGAGCAGGGACTACTCTTTAGATGTGGTGCATGGGCTTCTCCTTGCAGTGGTTTCTCTTGTTGAAGAGCACGGGCTCTAGGGCATGCAGGCTAAGTGCAGCGCGCGGACTTTGTTCACCTGCAGCATGTGGAATCTTCCTGGACCAGGGATCAAACCTGTGTCCCCTGCATTGGCAGGTGGATTCTTAACCACTGGATAACCAGGGAAGTCCTGGACGTGTTCTTAAAAAGAATCTACTTACCTTTTTTCTCTTGTCTTTTGGGAAGTTGTGGTGACTGGCGCAGTCACTGAGACACACAGATGGAAGCATATGTAGAAAGTGGCAGAGCCATCCTGCCAGCCTGGATCCCTGACAGCACTCATGGAGCAGAGCTACCTATAGCCCTGGACTGTCCACCTACTTCTGGTCTCTTAGACAAACTTTTGTCTTATTTAAGCCATTGAATTTTCAGGTCACTTTGTTACAGTAGCTTAGCCTAGAATCTAACTAAAACATCTAGTTTAAAAAAGAAGAAAAAATATGGAAATATCAAATTCATGTTTTTAGACTATAGAAGAATGTGACAGGTGGCAGGTCAACAGACTTTACTTTGAGTGACTTTTAATACATTTTGTTTTCAATCTGAGTGCTTTTTGGTGAAATACGTTCTCATTTTCCCACAATCTCTACCAAGCCTTACTTTCTCGTATCTACTAGATTCACACACTTATATTATCCTCCTGGCTCCTATAGACATTTGAGTTTGTTACTCCTGGGAACAATCCAAACACTTCTTTTATCTGCATATTGAAACTCATTTGTTACCATTGTATGACGATAAGCAGGGTTTCTTCAGCCTTCTGCAGTCTGAACATGATAACGTGGATCAGATCACAACTTTACTGACATTCACCAGAGCCTAAAAAATAACTCTTAGGAGTTATCGTGCTGCTGGGACTATCTTGTTGGATAAACATGCTGGGTCTAGCTTACTCATGTTCCTGGGGGAAGCAGATAAGAAAACAAATCGACTGGGGTTCAACCAAGGGGGCTGAAGATAAAATGTGCCCCAGCATCATTTTATCACTCTCCATCTGATGCAACATTTAATGGGGTAGTGGTTAATGAAGCCTGAAAACTCAGATATTTCAGACTCCCAAATCAGCACTGAGTGAAAAAAAATGTCAGCTTTATATTTGAAAAGGAAGTGAGTTTTTCTTCAAAGCCTTCATCTTCCCTTCTTGCCAAGTGTTTTGGGAAGAATTATGGAAATGACAAAAAACTTAGGTAGATCCTTTGGGATCCCTGGGTAGAGAGTGACCTTCAAGGCCCAGGGGTCCAGTGGTTTCATGATCGGGATAGAGCTGGGAGTTGATGACTGATGATCAGATGACTGATTTAAAATTGGGACTAGAAACCGTGAAATATGGAAACTAAAACTCGAAATGAGTATGAGTCAATACAGGACATAAAACCACAGAAAATTCTAAATTAGATATCAACAAAATGATTGAGACCTCAAGTCTCTTTGGAAATCCACTAAGAAAGTGGCAATTGTCATTAAATTTCCAAAGCAGAGAAGCAAAGCTGGGTAGGATATTTGTCTTACTTTGTATAGACTAATGTTTCTACAGAGGGGGCCAGCCCCACTGGAGTGGATGAGCACTTTAAATTTCATTTAAAATGAGATTGGAATGGTCTGGAATAGTGTTTCTCAAAATTTGTTCCAGAATCAACCAAGGATATTTGTTCAAAATACAGTTTGGACCATAATATAAAATAAATTAAAATATCCTAGAACTAAAGGGATATTTTAATATTTTCAATGATTTTTAATTGAGTTCCCAGGCATTTTTAGAGTTAGTATCAAGTAACTGAGAAGAGGTTGACCAGAGAACACTAATCTGCCCTGAGGTTCTAGGAGGTTGTTAATCTTTACAGGGCTCTTAATAAGTTCTAAGAGCTGTGCTAGGTATTAGAGATACAGTGATGAACATGAACATTACAGCGAAAAGACCAGAAAATAAATGAAGAATTTCATACAATATGCTAAACACCTCTACAGTAAAGTAGGTAGACGATGCTATGGAGCTCTGCCTAGGGTAAGAGGATAGCTTCACAGAGCAGATAACATTTGAGTGGGGCATTAAAAGATGAACAAAGGCAAAGGCAAATATTGTATGATATCACATATGGGGCAATCTAAAAAATAATACAAATGAATCTATTTATAAAACAGAAATAGACTCATGGACATAGAAAATAAACTTATGGTTACTAAAGAGGAAAGGGATGGGGGAGCAGGATTAGGAGTATGTGATTAACAGATACACAGGACTTTGTATAAAATAGATAAGCAACAAGGATTTACTGTATAACACGGGGAACTATATTCAGTGTTTTATAATATAAGCTGTAAGGAAAAATAATCTGAAAAAATATATATATTTACTTTGCTGAATCACTTTGTCATATATCTGAAACTAACATAATATTGTAAATCAACTATACGTCAATTAAAAAAGATAAGAATTTTCCAGATAAAGAAGAGCCTTTCAGAGCATGTGCTAGGTGGAGGAGGAAAGGTAAAAGATGTTATTTGAAAGAGAGGCCCTGGTGCCATTGAACCCAGGGAAGCCAGGTCTTGGAAATGGTTTCAAGAGTGACATGTAGAATAATGAATTCATTTTTATTGTCTTGGGATAATCTAGATTAGCCTTTTGAAAGTTTGGGAGGGTATCTGGTAGCAGAGCTTCTTTGTGGCCATACCTGCTTCTTCCCTGGGAGAGGACACAGTAGTGGAAAAGGCAGATGGGCCCTGTCATCCAAGAGTTTTCAATCTGGTGCAGAGGGACAGAAAATAAACAAATGTGCAGACTTTTTGGGAAGTAGTAAGGGCTGCTGCTAAGTCACGTCAGTTGTGTCCGACTCTGTGCGACCCCATAGATGGCAGCCCACCAGGCTCTCCCGTCCCTGGGATTCTCCAGGCAAGAACACTGGAGTGAAAGTGAAGTCGCTCAGTCGTGTCCGACTCCTAGCGACCCCATGGACTGCAGCCTACCAGGCTCCTCCATCCATGGGATTTCCCAGGCAAGAGTACTGGAGTGGGGTGCCATTGCCTTCTCCGATAGTAAGGGCTAGGAAAAAAATAAGGCAGGGATTTCTCTTTCTGAGAATATGGGCAGCTAGGTTATTTGGACAGACCTTCCCACTGAAAAATCTTAATTGTATGGAAGAACTGACAAGATGCTAAATCCAAGACAAAGGAAGACCTAGGAGAGGCAGGTAGAACAATGGAACTGCTGATTCTGACAAACTCTCACTTGGGGAGGTAAATGGATGTGGAAGTTCATGCCTTCGCAGGTGGAGATTCTAAGAGGAGGCACCAAAGCTCCGTGGCCTCAGAATAGCCCAGTACTCTTTGCTGCCTGTCCTCTCTGCAGCTTAGTTTTTACTCATATCTTCCTCCTGTCTATCCAGTCTCCTACTAGCAAAAACATTTCTTTAATTTTCATATATGTCACCATCAATTTCCTTGCTTTCAACCATAATCAGCACATTCTATTTCTTATTTTTCTCTTTTTATTTCGAAGTAATTTTGAACTTTACAAAATCATGTAAGACTAGAAGAAAGAACACTTTTTTCCCTTTGGGTCATTTGTGAGTTGCATATCTGATACCCTAGAATACTTTGGCATGCATTTGTTATATCCTAAAACATTCTCTAATATTGTGATAGTGCAACCATTAAAGTCAGGAAATGAACATTTATTCATTACTACTCTCTCATTATCAGACCCAGGTTTCACAAAATTATTGCAATAACATCCTTCATAGCAAAGAATCCATTCTGAGATCCTGTCTGGTATTCACTGTCATGACTCTTTAAAAGACTCTTGCTCTTTGGAAGAAAAGTTATGACCAACCTAGATAGCATATTAAAAAGCAGAGACATTACTTTGCCAACAAAGGTCCGTCTAGTCAAAGCTATGGTTTTTCCAGTAGTCATGTATGGATGTGAAAGTTGGACCTTAAAGAAAGCTGAGTGCAGAAGAATTGATGCTTTTGAACTGTGGTGTTGGCGAAGACTCTTGAGAGTCCCTTGGACTGAAAGGAGATCCAACCTGTCCATCCTAAAGGAAATCAATTCTGAATATTCATTGGAAGGACTGATGCTGAAGCTGAAAACTCCAATACTTTGGCCACCTGATGCAAATAACTGACTCATTTGAAAAGACTCTGATGCCGGGAAAGATAGAAGGAGGAGAAGGGGACAACAGAGGATGAGATGGTTAGATGGCATCACTGACTCTATGGACATGAGTTTGAGTGAGCTCTGGGAGTTGGTGATGGACAGGGAGGCCTGGTGTGCTGCAGTCTGTGGGGTTGCAAAGAATTGGACACAACTGTGTGACTGAACTGAACTGAACTGAATTGACTCTTTCATCTCCTTCAGCTTGGAATAGTTTATCCTTGACAAGTATGACTTGACACGTTGGAAGATTATAGGGCAATTATACTGCAGAATGGCCCTCAAATTAGCTTTATCTGATGTTTCCTCCCGACTGGATTCAGATTATGCATCTGGAAAGTGTTGTGTGAGCAAGGAAACCATAGAAGTAGTGCTGTGCTCTCAATGCATCCCGTCAGGTGCTACATGATATTGATATAACCCACTGAGCATTTGATGATATCTGCCAGATTTCTCCCCTATAAGGCTATTGGTTTTAGTCTTTGTAATTAATAAGACTTTTGTGAAGAGGACCTTTGAAAATTATGTATATATTCTGTTTCTCATTAAACTTTCATCCACTAGTTTAAACATCCACCCATGTTTCTTAGCTCAACTAATTATTACTGTGATAATTGTCATATGGTAGTTTTCTAATTTTGTCATTATTCCTGCATTTATCTATCAGTTGGCATTACATCATAAGGAATAACATTTTCTTCTTCTTTTGTGTTTGTTTATTGATATCATGGATTCTTACTGTATTCAATGGGCTATCATCAAAATAAATATCATTGTTTATTTGATTCTGAAATCAACCCATATTTGGCCAGTGAGATCCTGTTCAAGCTGGATCCTGTGTCCCTTTGACATGTATTCCATTATTCTTTGAGCTCTTCCTTACTTTCTAATGTAATGTGATGCTCCAGACCAATTTTATATTTTCTCTGACCCAGGCCACTGGCTGTTTTTAAGGTGAATGATATTTAAAAACCAAGGTCTGGTCACCAGGTCTTCTCATTGGCGGACACACACACACACATTCCTGTTATCTCTTTATACTGAAATCTATGAATTCATGCTAATACTTCCAATTTTAATCTAACTAACCCCACAACTGTAACTCCCTTATCCCAGAACAAGAAACTTGGTTTCAATTATCCTTAGCATATTTGGTAATTGGATCAACACTCCCTGTGTATAATAGCCATTACTTTATCTGCCCCTGCACCAAACGGATGGTGTCCTGATCTTTCTCAGACTCTCTACCCCAACTCTGGACTGCCCCCAAAATTCCCTCCTTACCCTGCTAAGATTCCAGTGCTCCACATCAACCCTCCAACCTGTGTAGGTACCTTGTCATCCCACTGAGGCTCCAGTGCCTGCCTTTAGCCATGACAGAACCATACCCTCAACACTGATGTCTGCCTTGCTTTGTCCACATAATGGCTTTTGACTATATTATTTACAAAGGAGCCAGGGACTCCTACATTATTTAGAGGGGAGCCGAGGACTGTATTATTTAGAAATGTAGCCAGGGAATGCAGGAATGTAGAAAGGCATGCAGTAAACTGATACATTCTTGTTGGGGATACTTAGAAAACGAGCAAACTAGGGAATGGTCATAGAAAAAGTCAGTACAGGTACCTGGTAAGGAAGAAGTGGGTGTTTATTTAATGAAATCTCGGGAAAGATGATGGAGGCAGACCTCAGAACTGTGGTGTTGTTGTTGAGTTGCCAAGTCTTGTCTGACTCTTGGACCACATGGACTGTAGCCTCCAGGCTCCTCTGTTCATAAGGTTTTCCAGTCAAGAATACTGGAGTAGGTTACCATTTCCTTCTCTAGGGGATCTTCCCCAACCCAGGGATCTAACCCGCATCTTCTCTGTCTCCTGCACTGCAGACGATTCTTTACCATTGTACCATCTGGGAAGCCCTCAGAACTGTGTAGGGGGTGCATCAGAGGAAAGGGAGCTGAGCGGTATGTACAGAAATGGGAAGGAGGATAGCAGTAGATGCTTTAATATGAGGCTGTTACAGACAAAAGTGAATCTACATTGTTGAAGTGGGAATTGAGAGATATCCAATAAGTATGTTGAATATAGGTTATTCAAAACTTTAAAAAAGTAAAGCAGTCAGATTATTCTGGGCCCTTGCAAACTAGGCAGTTTCCCAGAAGCAGGATGTAGGAACTCTGAGTCATAAGGCCCATTATTGCGCAAATATCTACAACAATGAGAATTCATAAATGTACCGTTGAAACGCCAAGAAAAGTAGGCAAAACCGTTTTTAGTTAAGTGAGGAATAGTTCATGGAAATTAGTAATATATAATACACTATTACTAATTAGGTGCATAAAGGGTCACTCATTTTTTTTTGATTTAGTGTATTTAAAAAAAAATATTTTTTAGATTACTTTGAGATTCACAGCAAAATTGAGCAGAAGGTATAGAGATTTCCCACTTACCTTCTTCCCTTACACATGCATAGCATCTCCCATTCTGATGGCTCCCCCCAACAGGTACATTTTTTACAACTGATGAATTTACATTAATATATCATTATCACCCAAGCGTGTAGTTTACTTAGGGTTCATGCCAGTGTTATACATTCTATGGGTTTGGACAGTGTATAATATATGTTTTCACTATTAGAGTATCATACAGAGTAGTCTCTCTGCCCTAAAAATCATCTATGCCCTGTTTATCTTACTTCTTTATTTTATGAACAGAAAGACCATTCATAAAAACTTCCATTGGGTCATTTCCAATTTATTGCTCCATTTCTATTTTGTTACAAATTTCTCAAATGTGCATTGTCTTGCTAAGATATTCCTGAGGAATTTAATCCCATTGCTGGGGAATAAATACTATGATTCCTAGAGACCCATTTCCATTTGTCATGAAGTCCACAACCCACAATCCAACAAACGTAAAAAGGCCACACCACTTGATCGTTCCCTGGTTCATGTACAGATCCTTACTTTATCAAGCTTCTTGAGGTTCCCTTGATGCCTCAAGTGAACCCCCAAGTCTTGAGCTATTTCTTTAAGGAGTTAGTTCCTAATAGTTTCAAGAACTGTAAGCTATGCAAAGTATCTGCTTCTAGAAAGTTCTGTAATACAGTAAGAGTCTATAAGAACATCTAATAGAAATATGATTAGTGAATAATTGGCTCTGTTTTTTTAAAAGTTAACATTTTAAAGAATTGATTTTATCACTTACATTTTAATGTTTGTTTCCATTTAAATATTTGACATTAAACACAGCAAAAATTCTAACCGTTTAATTTTATGCCATTTTTCTGCCTTTAAAAGGGAGCAATGCTATTTGTTATAAAAGAAAAAGATGAAAAAGAACAATTTAGCTGCTTAACCATGCCCAGGACTGGCTAGGAATCAAAATGATATATTCTTAATTAGTAGGTGCTTTATAACCTTAATTTTTCTAGTGGACAAAAATGTAGAAATATTTTAGCACTTACAAAATAACATTTTTAGCCAAAATTATGAGTATTTTGTATGTTTTACATGAATATTAAAAAAAAAACTTTTACATATTTTAAAATACTTCAGAATCTGTAAGTCTAAAACTGTTCTTAAAATGAGGTTTATTTTATAAAATACTTCAGAGGACTCCAAAAGAAATACAAAAATGTAATGGCCAAATAAAAATGTCACATCAGCAGGATTAGAAAGAAATTGAGGCAATGAATAAAAAAAAATCACCTTGGGAATTGTGATAAGGGGAAAAAGGGAGAAAACAAAGTTTAGAGACATGATACTTCCTTGACTGTGGGTCAACCATATAATAGACCCCACTCCCCATCTCACTAAGAAGAATAAAATTGAAGGAAAGGAACTGAAAAATCATACTGCTCAACTCTATGATATGAAACCCAAGGTAGCTGCGGTTCAACTTGACTGAGATGTGGAGCAGTGAGGGCTGAGCTGGTCCTCATGAGCTGGGCCATGGCTCCCTGGGCAGCCAGCTTTCCTCATAGTCCTTGCCTGGTTAGTGAGTATCAGCAGTTGTCCTTGTCACCTCAAACTGCTCTTGGCTGCCTTTCATTACTCCAAACAGGTCCAGGTATAATCCCTAAACTAACCTTGCTTAACAATAAAGGAGTGGCAGAAATGACTAGAGAGAAGAGAGGGTGGCAGGCACAGGGCAGAGAGGGGGATGGAGGAAGGGGTGTGTGCATGCATGGTAGCTGGGAGAGGATGTTCCAGAACACAGGACTTGATATGTGATGGAGGATGTGCTCACGCAACCACTGCATACCCTTTCTTTTAATTAGTTGACTTTTACTTAATAAAATAGTCTGGCCTTGGTGCATTAAATAATAATGATTTTAATCATAATAGTCAGCAATAAGTTTACCTACATTGCATATCAATTAAAATGCTTGTGCAGTAACATCTTACTTCCTTTCTTAGACAGTCCTTTTTTTCCCTTAAATACATGAGGATGGAAAAAAGCAATTTTACTGACAAATGAAGCCAGAGAAGATTAAAAGCTAAGCAGGATACAGTATCTCTGAATTCCCTTCCAACCTTTATATGGCAGCCACCTCTGTGTACATGTTTTGGATTTTGCATTTTTCTCTTTCCCTCAACTTCATATCAGGTTCCCACAGCTGGACCACAGTCCGTGTGCTTATCGTATTCATGCTACATTGATAGATGCCCATTACACTTACATACTTTATCAACTGGCACTTGGACTGTTTCTAGTTTTCATTATCTCTGAATAGTTCTGCTATGAAGTTCTTTACACAGCTTACCTTCGGTCATCTTTTAGCCTAATTCCTTAGGATGTACCCTTCAAAGTGAAATTATAAAGTATCAAATATAAATATCTTCTGGTTCTTTTTCTCATATTGCCAGATTTCTTTCCAGACTGAAACAACTTATAATATCTACAGTAATAGTTGTATTTTCCCACAGAATTGTGAAAATATTGGGATGTGTTACTTATATTTATTTTAATAGGTATATATTACCACAGCTTTTAAAATCTGTATTTCTTGAATTGTTACTGAGGCAGTGGAATTTTTGCAGTTTGTACTTTTTAGCAGGTATTTCCCTTTTTCAATCACAGAATAAGGTCATGTATTTGTATCAATTATTTATGTATGTTGAATGCTAAGCTTTAGTAATGTTCATCACTTTTCCCTCATTCTGTTGGATTCCTACCTATTTAATAGATTTTTACTGTATTTTGCTTTCATTTTTATATTTTTGAAGTTATCCGTCTTTTCTCTGATGACAATTTCAATATTTTCAGTATTTAGTGTAGTTTCTTTTTTTCACAGAGATTCCGTATGCTTTCTCCAATTTTATTTTAGTTTTTAATTGCTGAAGTCTTTCAACCCAGCTGGAGTTTACTTTAGTACATTGTAATATTGAATAGTAGGTCCATATTACTTTTTTGTTCCAACAAAAGATTTACTGTGTCCCTTCTCTGTGCCTGGATGTGTGCTAGGCACTGCAGATACTAAAGAAGGGTAACATCTTAAGGGCAGTTCCTATCCTCGAGGCTTATAAGTCTCTGGGCCACACAGGTGAGTATGCCCAACTACAGAGCAGTATATATAGTATTAGGATGTTAATAGGTAGAGGCTATACTTGAACACCAAGCAAAGTTATGTAACCCAGTCTTGGGGAGTCAAGGAAAGACTGGAGGAAAGGGATGTCTAATGTGAGACTTGAACACCAAGTAGGAGTTTCCAGGTAACAAGGAAGCAGGGAGGAGGACTGTTCCTGACAGGAGAACAGCGGATACAAAGCAGGAAGCCATCAAGACCTGGTGCTTCTACAGGGAAACAAGGAAAGAGGTCAAGGGCAGAGTGTGTTTCCTATACTGAAAGTACTTTGAAAAGGAAACAAAAATAACTGTACTCATCCACAATTGTCCATATGAGTTAGTTTCTAGCATTGCTATATCTTGCTGCTGCTGCTAAGTCGCTTCAGTCGTGTCCGACTCTGTGCGACCCCATAGACGGCAGCCCACCAGCTCCCCCGTCCCTGGGATTCTCCAGGCAAGAACACTGGAATGGGTTGCCATTTCCTTCTCCAATGCATGAAAGTGAAAAGTGAAAGTGAAGTCGCTCAGTCGTGACCCCATGGACTGCAGCCCACCAGGCTCCTCCATCCATGGGATTTTCCAGGCAAGAGTACTGGAGTGGGGTGCCATTGCCTTCTCTGCTATTCTAGATAAATAGAGCCCTGGGTTCCGGGTGCATGTAGCCAGCCTTGGGCAGAAATAAGGCCCTGGGGAAATAAGGTCCACTTCGGAGGCAACAAACTCAAAGAGCACAGGAAAAGAACAGTCATTTGGAGCCCTGTTTTGACTTTTTAGCCTCTTCCAAATAAGCTACTGAATTTAGAGGCCTGGGCCATTGTCCAAGAAGAGTCCCTAATCCTGTGTATGCAATTTCCATCCCAGAGAGAAAACCTGGACCCAAGTGTGGGAGTATAGGATGGACAGATGATTGGTGCTAATTTTTCCTAAGATGCTCTGAGAAATAGGCCTCTTTCTTAAGAACCTGGTGCTAAAAGTACTTAATTCAGTTGGCTTAAGTGAAAGGATTGAGAAGGAATTGGGATATTTGGAATAGAGTTTTTGAAACTGCAAGTATCTGAGCAGACACTGTAAGATGAGGGGAAAGGGTGCATATACTATTTGGGAGCTTTCCTATCCCCTTTTCTAATGTTCACAGAGCTAGGCACATTTTAATGATTAAAAAATTAAGTATTATGGCACTCTGATGGGAGAATATGGCAGGCTAAAATGTTGACTTTTGGTTTTTCTTAAATACATATTATATGCTAGAATATTTAGGGGAGGAAACATTTTTCCATCTAGCCTCATAGATGCTCTGCCTGGGACCCTACAGATTAGACTGACAAAAGACTGCATGAGTGCATGCTCAGTCATGTTCAATTCTTTGTGACCCCATGGACTATAACCCCCAGGCTCCTCTGTCCTTAGAATTTTCCAGGCAAGAATACTGGAGCTGGTTGCCATTTCCTTCTCCAGGGGATCTTCCCAACCCAAATAGATTGAATCCGCATCTCCTGTGTCTCCTGCATTGGCAGGCAGGTTCTTTACCAGCTTCTTCCCTGAGCCGTGGGGGAAGCCCCAAAAGACAGATTAACAACAGAAAAAACAAAAACAAAAACAAAATCCTAAAAGTTTATTAACATGTGCAGAGTGTGTATACGTGGGATAAGCACAGTGATGAGTAACTCAAAGAGGGTGGTTAGAACTTCAGGCTTCTTTACAAGGACAGTAAATTTGTAGAGAAACAACAAGATCAAGAAAAAGGATGAGTTTAAGCTTTTAGAGGCAGCTAACCATGAAAATCCAGAGAAGGCAATGGCACCCCACTCCAGTATTCTTGCCTGGAAAATCCCATGGACGAAGGAGCCTGGTAGACTGCAGTCCATGGGGTCGCTGAGGGTCAGGCACGACTGAGCGACTTCACTTTCACTTTTGACTTTCATACGTTGGAGAAGGAAATGGCAACCCACTCCAGTGTTTTTGCCTGGAGAATCCCAGGGACGGGGGAGCCTGGTGGGCTGCCGTCTATGGGGTCGCACAGAGTTGGACACGACTGAGGTGACTTAGCAGCAACCATGAAAATCACTGCAGAAGGTTACTGCAGTCATAAAATTAAAAGATGCTTGCTCCTTAGAAGGAAAGCTCTGACAAACCTAGACAGCATATTAAAAAGCAGAGACGTTAATTTGCTGACAAAGGTCCATATAGTCAAAGCTATGGTTTTTCCAGTAGTCATGTATGGATATGAGAGCTGGACAATAAAGAAGGCTGAGCACTGAAGAATTGATGCTTTTGAACTGTGATGTTAGAGAAGGCTCTTGAGAGTCCCTTGGACTGCAAGAAGATCAACTGTAAGGGAAATCAACCCTGAATATTCTTCGGAAAGACTGATGCTGAAGTTGAAGCTCCAATAACTTTGGCCACCTGATGTGAAGAACTGAATCATCAGAAAAGACCCTGATGCTGGGAATAAATGAAGGCAGGAGGAGAAGGGGAAGACAGAGGGCGAGATGGTTGGATGGCATTACTGAATCAATGGACATGAGTTTGAGCAATCTGTGGGAGATGGTGAAGGACAGGGAAGCCTGGTGTGCAGCAGTCCATGGCGCAAGGAATCAGACACGACGGAGTGACTGAACAACCACAAACTGTGAAAAGGTAAATAAATGAGGAAAACTAACATCGACTCAATGGACATGAGTTTGAGCAAACTCCAGGAGATAGTGAAGGACAGGGAAGTCTGGCATCCTTCAGTCCTTGGGGTTGCAGAGTTGGACATGACTGAGTGACTGAACAACAACAACAACTGAAAATAAAGGTTGTTTTAGTAAAGTTTGTTAAGTAATTTTCTCTGGTGCTATCTTTGATCTAATAAATTTAAAGTTGTCTCCAACAATTAAAATTATCCTCCCTTCCTAGTGGAAAGGGGGAAGGTAGAGTGTTCCTTTTGTCTGCTTCTTAATTGCCTTCAGCACAAAATAATCCGTATGTCAAAGTAGAATATCTGGGGGTGGCATATTCTAACCTCCTATAATATATTTTGGGGGGATAAATTTCCACAGACATACTTGAAAATCTTTTACTTACCATTAAAGTCTCCCAATATGCCTCTTATAGCATTACTTATTATGTTTTTCAGCTTTATAATCTTTATGAATTTCTTGTCTTCTTGATCTGTTTCACATTAACCTTGAGTATGGTCAGTATTCTGTGTAGTATATTTCTCCTCTGAGTGGCTTTCTTCTACTTTTCATTTTCCATTGTTTCTTATAGGTATCCTTGAAGATCAAGAATTTGTGCCAAATTCAGTCACTAGGTCCTGGAATATGCCCTTCTTTCCAAAAGAAGAGTCAGCTGGGCTGGTGTGTGTGATCACATCTGTATTCTGATCTGTAGATTTTCTACTCAAGTCTGTTCCTCTTCTCACTTGAGACAAAGTTAGATATTGTTTTTCCCCTCTTTTCTTTAAACATTATCCCTCCTATCTTCTTTGTGATTTATAAGACTATTAATTTTTCTTTAACATCTAAAACTCATAAGGTTGTTTTGTCTGGAGGGAGTCTTTGAGGATTAGTCTTGAGTGGAACTCAGTGCTTCTCCCTGCTTACTAGTTGGGTTTAGCCTTCTTTCAAGTCAGCAAAATCACCTTCACTACTCCCCCTGTGGTCTCTCCACTTCTGGTCTTTTTGAACTCATCAGGCCCTTCAGTTATTCATACATGGGATTGTGTCTCTTTTCCAGGTGCATGGGTTGGTCTTTATTGTGATGTATTGTATGAGCAGTTTACCTTTGGTTTGGGTTTGCAGTGTAACGACATCTCCAGGATTTCTCCCCTTTGCTACTGCTACTGCTAAGTTGCTTCAGTCGTGTCTGACTCTGTGCGACCCCATAGACGGCAGCCCACCAGGCTCCGCCATCCCTGGGATTCTCCAGGCAAGAACACTGGAGTGGGTTGCCATTTCCTTCTGCAATGCATGAAAGTGGAAAGTGAAAACTGAAAGTGAAGTCGCTCGGTTGTGTCCGACTCTTCGAGACCCCATGGACTGCAGCCCACCAGGCTCCTCCATCCGTGGGATTTTCCAGACAAGAGTACCGGAGTGGGGTGCCATCACCTTCTCTGAGTTGCTGCCTAGGAGGTTGCTAAAGTTGTGAAGTTCATGTGATATGTAAAGAAGATATTATAAAGAGTAGCACAGGTTAGTGAAGTGCACCTTAGCCTATGTCTCAGGGGAGGGATATGAGAAAGAAAAGACATTGAAAGGTCAGAAGGTCAGTTAGAGGGGAAAGAGGACCACCAGTGTTTTGCATTAGGACTGAGGTGCCCTCTATACCTTGGTATTATGATTGCTGTGCTTTGTTTTTCCTCAGAAGGAAAATATCTGAGACTCTCTCCACATCTGTATTTTTTGAAAATAGAGGCCTCCTAATCCTAACTACCTCCTTGCAAGGATTTATCCTTATCCTGTACTTGGGGTCCCTTAATGCCGACTCAATCCTACTTCATTTTTCTAACTGTGATTGAGGAGAAGCTTATCTTGGAAAGCTGTGTCTAAATAGCAGAAGCTGGCTGAAGATCCAATTCCTACAGTGGCTCTAGAAAGCACTCAGTTCTTGATATCTCAGCAGAGGTTTGAGCCAAGGTGGATGAGAGTCCCAACTGGTTTAGAAACACTGGGGAGAGGGGTGTTAGGTTTCTTCAGTGGTTGAGATTCCCAGGGTAGAGTGAGGTCTTTGACTAGACAGATTGGGGGCGCTAGTCTCTACACATAAAGCTGCCCTATAACCAGGGCTCAGATCTCACTGGTAGAGGCTGGTTCTCGCCTCCCATGGCTGGGGAGGAGAGAACTGGGGCACATCCTCTCCCAACAGTTCCTTGAGAAGAAGTTAGCTTCCAGGATTACGCTTATTTGTAGGCACTCGAGTCCTGGAAGCCTGGGTGCTGTGTGCTCCCCCACCGGTGACAAGATTCTCTATGTTGAAAACATGATGAAGCCAGAGCAGAAAGCAGAAGTCCCAGGCAGGATATGGCCAAAGCACTATACCCCTTCTTGCCTCTCTTGTGATTAATTCCTCTCCCAAGGTGGAGGCTCCTTTCCTGTGCCCCTTTAAGGGAGATCCCCTTTAGAGGTACTCAGGTGATTTCTTTTTCTTGCCTGGAATGTAGCTGGCAACTTTGCTAGCAAATTCAGGTTTCATCCATACAAGTTTCCCTTCTGATAGGTTCTTCACCATCTATCACTGAACCTTAAGAAAGAAACCATCTCAGCAAGACAGGGCAAAAAATAGAAGGGTAGTCAGCAAAATTAAATGCTGGACAGAAGTAAAAAAAAAAAAAAAAGGTAAATTTCAGTCCATATCATGTCACTGGTGACCTGGGAGAACATTATATCAGTAAGTTGGATCAACAGAAGCTGTACTGCAAGGAGTTTTGAAAATAATGAGAAAATGGAGGCGGTGCCTATATCCTTAAATGGTAGGAATTTAGAAGCAAGGAGAAATATGTCAGTTATGGACACTCAGTGGTTGCTTCTGTTTGAGCTTACCTCTGGTTTTAACTTGTCTACTGTAAATCCCATGGTATTGGATACACTACTATTAGAATTGCCTGCTTCCTCTGGAAATATGCTAACTGGTCTAAGTTGTGCAAATGTTTCAGCAAGGGTCTCAGCATGCAGCTCACCAGGTTGTATATCGCACAGTGCCGTGGATACCATTCACATACCATTCACAGGATGCTAATGTTGTCCCTGAGAGTTGTGCAGCTTACAATCCACATAGCCAAACACAACAGCCCTGATTCTAGCACTGTTCTGAAGCAAAGAAGTGCATATTTGCTATACTGTTTGATTCTGAGTACATTCCTTTTTTTTTTTTTTTTTTTCTTCTAGGGTTGGGAAAATGATGCATCTGTCATCTCTCATTTATGTCCAGGGTATAACTATGATTAAGAAATAAATAATGACAAAAAGTAAATCATATAAGCATATCCCTGACAGTAATAACTATCTAGAGAAGAACATATGGTGATTGGCTGAATATGGGATAATAAACACACAAAGAGAAATTCAATAGACATTCAAGGTCATAAATGTAATGATTATCCATTGGATGGCGGTGCATAGGTTTTTTCCCCCAAGCAATATTCTTTGCTTCACAGGAGTAAACAAGGCTGAAAACATAAAGCATCTTGCAAAATCACAATGTGGTGGAGGCATTAAGCAGTCTTGAATTTAGTAACATTAAAGCCATGGGGGGAAAATGTAAAAATTGTTTGTAGAAAATTCATTTTGATGTATATTAACATCCTGACATATGTTAACTGCAGAGGTTAAACCAATATATATAGAAATTCAGTGAATGAAAAATAACTTAATTCAGTCTTCTCACTTTACAGAAGAAACCAAGTCACAACAATAATTTGCTTAGTTATATACCTAGTTGAACTTGACATCCCTGGTAGCTCAGATGGTAAAGCATCTGCCTATAGTGCGAGAGACCCAGGTTCTATCCCTGGGTTGGGAAAATCCTCTGGAGAAGGAAATGGCAACCCAATCCAGTACTCTTGCCTGGAAAATCCCATGGACGGAGGAGACTGGTGGGCTACAGTCCATGGGGTCGCAAAGAGTCGGACACAACTGAGCGACTTCACTTTCACTTTCATACCTAGTTCATAATAGAAATGGAAATAGAAAAGTACATTCAGATTCTATACTTGATGCAACCACTAGCAGTTATTATATATAAAATCATTTTTTAACAATAAAAGGCCTCTAAATGACTTTAATTGTTCTGCAAACTAAATCCATATGTATCCCATTTCAAGGAAATATGACATGTAAAATTACAGATTTACACAATGTATAAATTAAAAGAGACCTGGCTTTGTAAGGTGATTACTCTCCAGTTATAAAATATATCTATTGCATTCTTTTAAATGGTAAACCCACTCTCTCTCTCTTTCTCATATCCTTTCATATAAATGCCACCTAACTGACAAAAATGCAGTCAGCACACACATTTTTTGAAAAGGAATCTATTGTGCAAAGCAAGGTTTATCTGCAAGTTATAATCTAGTTTATAAGTTTTAAAAATCACACTTTCATATACTGGAAAAAGCAGCATAACACTAACAGTTTTTCTGAATATTTGCACCGTCTTAAAGATTAGTACTTAGGTGCTGGCAAGTACAAGTTTCCTAATTATGGCTTTAGCTGTAGTGAGCTCTGAATACATTTTTCCACCTCTACTTCCTGAATCTCTTGCATCTGAGTTTTTCATGAGTGATAAATGAATGTATAGAATATAGATGTTTTTTACTGCTGGTCTTTATCTAGGTATTATATACACAATGGTGCTAGAATAAGTTCCACTGTCCAAAGTTTCATGTCAGGATTCAGCCCCTGTTGAAGGGAATTCTGTTTGGCTGTCTAGAGAGAAGCTTGAGAGGACTGATGGAAATAGCTTCGAAAGGATTTGAATCCCATTAGTATTCACCGTGTTCTGATAATGAAATTTTGCTGAGGTTTCCTTGATATTGAAGGATTGATGAACAGAGAGGGATTTTATCAGAAAATTAATTCCTGCTGACCTCACAGGATTGTTGGGAGAATCCAGTGAGGTGCTGGGAGCAAAAGTGCTTTGTAAATGGTAAAATACCACATTAAAATGCCATGTAACCAGATTAAGCTTTAGCTATGTGGTGAGTAAGCAGAAGCTTTAGTAAGGAAATCTCAGGGGGCTGGGGAGTCTTTGTAAGTGGTAGAGAAATAACTTTAACCCCTTTGTTTTGACTTTTTGAAAGGGCAGGGAAGTACTGTTTATGGTGTGCAATCCAGGGGCTGTGATAGTGGGATGGGTGAAGCAGGGGAATTTTTGCAATTAGAGGATCAAGCCTGAATGAGGAACAAAAAGGGTGTTACCAAAAATTATTTGCTTTATTGTTTGAGTTTCCTCTCAGTCTACACTGAGCCAATTGCCTTTCTTGCCTGTTTATTCTCTTTCCTCTTCAATCTTATCATTCTTATATATATGTGTGTGTGTGTGTGTGTGTGTGTATCCAATATTTTATTATGAAAATCTAGTAGCCTTTAGGACTAGAATTCATAATGGTTATTCCTGAGATTGGACTTCTAGACCTAAATCCCCCACAGCAGTGGAAAAGCTGCTGTGTTCACTGTGCCTCCTCTATCTTTAGTTTTCACTTAATTTCCCAGAATGTGGAGAAAAGGGTCATTTTAAATTTTGACTCTCTTTCCTCTTTCAGTACCATTTTAAAAGGAGGTGCCGTCGTTTCTTGACTCCTTTCAGTTCTCTCTCCTAGTCCATCAGTCCTCCTGCGGCATTTGGTTTTCCTCTACGGGGGTTTGGAGGTGGAGAGGCTGTGCATTCTTAACGAGGAGGGATGAGGCATGTGGCCCTTTCTGGTCTGGCCTGGGGAATGGTGACAGAACAAAGTGTTACAAGGGTACCTAGGATTTATTGTAATCAGGTGTGGTAAGACATGCATACACAGAAGTGACTGTCATGAAGGAAAAGGTTTACTCACAGTTTCCTAGAAATAGGAGGTATGGCAGGACACACAGGGGCATGGGGAAGCACCAGGGTTAGTCAGGAGGTAGGAGTGAGGGGGAAACCTTTATTATGGTTTGCATGGGAAGGAATGGGCGAGGCAGATAAGCAGGTTTAGGATTGGCTAGTTTGAATAATTTTGGAGGGTTCTGGAGCATAGAGGGCTTCCCTGGTGGCTCAGCCGTAAAGAAACCACTTGCAATGCAGGAGACATGGCAGGAGCCACAGGTTTGATTCCTGAGTTGGGAAGATCCCCTGGAGAAGGAAATGCCTGGAAAATCCCGTGGACAGTCCAAGGGGTCACAAAAGAGTAGGACTCAATCTAGCAACTAAACAACCACAGCAACTGGGGCATAAGGCCTGTCCCTAGTTTTCTGGTACTTGGCCTGGAAAGATTAGGGTTTGAAAGCCAATAGAGGAGGTAGTTTGAGGTGTGTACTCTGAATTGGTTGGTTTGCATATGAAAGACATACCCAGAGATGAGCTATTTACTCTCTGTAGGAACTGGCTAGCTCTGGGAAAGGCAGTCTGTCCAGGGTCAGCAAGGCCCTAGATGTCAAAGCAGCAGGATACAGAAAATAGAAGGAACTGCTTAATACAAGAGAACACTTTAAATGAGTTTCTACTGCTTAGATTGGTGACTTCTCAATATAGTCTCCAGGTATATACTAAAGAGCCTATGTCCTTTTGAGAACTTTCTTCTTAATGATCCTATCTTGGGAGGGGTTGGAGGCCTGAAAGGGTAGTGGGTAAGTACAGGGGAGGCAAGGGGAGATGAAAACCAAATAGTGACCTAAGAAGCTGTGGAAGGTGTGGAAAGGACTTCTTTAGGATACTTGATTTGGTTATTAAGTAATGTAACATCCCTTTTCCTACCAAATTCACAAATAACCAAGAAGCTACTTTCTCTACCTGGCCAGATTTTAGAAAGCATTTTGATATGTGTACTTGGGTGCGGTATTCAGCAGACACAGCAATTATTGTCTGTATTTTTTTACTAGAAAGATCTTTCTCCTGCTTCCCTTTATGTCCCATTGAGGAAATGTGGGACTTTGTTCTTTGCCCAGTATGTAGGGTCAAAAATTCACAGAGAAAGACTACTTAATCATGCCCCAGAGAAAAGCAGTATCCTTTATTTCTTCTAAGTGTTCTGGGAACAAACCTGCCTTCTCTTCGCTGAGGGTGGTCGGATGGCCAAAGACACTTAACTTTGCCATTTGAAGATACTTAGTCTTTTTTAAAAAATCCAAATGTCTCCTTTAATTAAATGATCTATATTGGTTTTTAAAATTTCCCTCCCCTGCCTTTTTTCAGTGAAAATGGTGTCTGAAGACAGAGAGAGGCTGGAGATCCAGGTGCTGGGATCTGTGTGGTCCTCTGGGTTTCTCTACCTCTGTGGGGATGTCCTTTATCTCCATAGTTATGGGGCATCCTGTTATCTGCTGTCAAAGTCCACCCAGTGGTAAGCTCCTGGTCTTTTCTGTTGACATGATCAGGGACAAATGGTTTCTTAACTCATTTCCTTCTCATTCTCCTCTGAAATGCTTTCTTTTTCAACTGCTGGGCTTCTCCTACCCTTCTTGTCTTTCCCCACCCTCCCTCCACTGCACCCTGGGATAGCCTTCTTTTCTGTCCTTAGTCCATGGACTTCTCTGATTTGGGCAGTTCCTGTCCCATCTTCCTGGTGCACTAAACCTTATTACTCAGTTTTGCCGGTTGCTGGGACCACAGAGAAAAACCAGCTTCCTGATGAGAAAACATATTTTAAGATGTTGTTACTAATACACAAGCATTTAAACTGAATACAGTTACAGAAAAGAAAGGGTACCTTAACTTGAACAGAAAAATATAGGCACCAATGAAGCTTCTCATTTTCTGTGCAGCCATCTCATCCTTTCTTATCTAAGTGGAATGTGCCAGAGTTAATTACCTTAAAGCTCTTCAGCAGTGGTTCTCATGCCTGTCTGCTGAAAGGATTCTAGAATGTTGGTGCCTATGCCCGACGCCCACTCAGTTCAGTCGCTCAGTTGTGTCCAGCTCTTCACGATCCCATGGACCACAACAAGCCAGGCCTCCTTGTCTGTCACCAATTTCCAGAGTCTACTCAAATTCATCTCCATTGAGTCAGTGATGCCATCCAACAATCTCATTCTCTGTCTGCCCCTTCTCCTCCTGCCTTCAATCTTTCCCAGCATCAGGGTCTTTTCAGATGAGTCAGCTCTTCGCATCAGCTGGCCAAAGTATTGGAGTTTCAGTTTCAACATCAGTCCTTCCAATGAACACCCAGGACTGATCTCCTTTAGGATGGACAGGTTGGATCTCCTTGCAGTTCAAGGGACTCTTAAGAGTCTTCTCCAACACCACAGTTCAAAAGCAGCAATTCTTTGGTGCTCAGCTTTCTTTATAGTCCAACTGTCACATCCATACATGACTACTGGAAAAACCATAGCCTTGATGAGACGGACCTTTGTTGGTAAAGTAATGTCTCTGCTTTTTAATATGCTGTCTAGATTGGTCATAACTTTCCTTCCAAGAAGTAAGTGTCTTTTAATTTCATGGCTGCAGTCACCATCTGCAGTGATTTTGGAGCCTCAAAAAATAAAGTCAGCTACCGTTTCCACTGTTTCCCCACCTATCTGCCACGAAGTGATGGGACCAGATGCCATGATCTTAGGTTTCTGAATGTTGAGCTTTAAGCCAAACTTTTCATTCTCCTCTTTTACTTTCATCAAGAGGCTCCTTAGTTCTTCTTCACTTTCTGCCATAAGAGTGGTGTCATCTGCATATCAGAGGTTATTGATATTTCTCCCAGCAATCTTGATTACAGCTTGTGCTTCATCCAGTCCAGGATTTCTCATGATGTACTCTGCATATAAGTTAAATAAGCAGGGTGACAATATACAGCCTTGACATACTCCTTTCTCTATTTGGAACCAGTCTGTTGTTCCATGTCCAGTTTCTAACTGTTGCTTCCTGACCTGCATACAGATTTCTCAAGAGGCAGGCCAGGTGGTCTGGTATTCCCATCTCTTTCAGAATTTTCCACAATTTGTTATGATCCACACAGGTAATCAAATCAGAAATGGGGGCCCTGGGCCTGGGCTTTAGTAGTGTTTAAGAGGCTGCCAGGTGATTCTGATATGTGGCCAGGGTTGTGAATGATGACCTGATGCCTTCAACCTGCAGCATTGGTTTCACCTGGGCACTTTATCAGACATGCAGGATCTCAGTCTCAGCCCAGACCTACAGACTCAGAATAAGAGATTTAAAAATATTTCCAGGTGAGTCCGATGAGGAATTCTGATTGTCTTGGGGGAACATCTCTGGAGGAGTCCAGATTCAGCCATAGCTATAGGGTTCTGAGTTGAACAAATCAAACATTGTCCCCTATCCCTCTGTCTTTCATCTCAGTATTGTGTCATAAGTGAAATCAACTTCATATGCACATCATGTGTAGCCTTGATGATGCAAACAGACAGTCCAAGGCATTGAGAGTCCAGGCCTAGGAACTTTGTATTGGTAAGAGAAAATGCATGACTTGGGGGCAGACAGAGCTGGGTCCAAATTCCAGCTTCCCTGTGTGGCTCTGGACAATCTCTAGTCCCACTGAACTTCCTATTACTCTTCAATACTTTGAGAGTAACACTGCCCCCGCTGACAGGTGTAAAAGAAAAACTAAGCCTGAGACAAAAACAAAAACAAAATATCAAAGGCTGTATTTTCATAAATTTTTGGCAAGAGCATCCATCTGCTGTCCTTTCATTTCCACAGGGGTTCAAGGATGTTAGAAAGAAAAGTAAGTTTTAATGAATAAAAAGAGGAAACATTGAGACAACATCTGACTGGAAATGAAAGTTGGGGAAATTTCTGTTTGATCTTTAAGTATATCTGATAGTCTTGGTTGGTGCAAGAGGGCAAGCAAAAGTTAGGGGAATTTCAAAAGGGGAAGGTTGTTCAGCATTGGGGCAGAGGGTTTTTCTGTGGCCAGGTATTTCCTGGGGCCAATCGGGTGCTAAGGGTAAGGATCCTCAAGAGAAACTGATAGCCATGGCAATTTTCTTTCTTATAGAATTGCAAGGAGGAAATTGTTTGCATCTCATGTCCAGAACTTGTAGGTAAGCAATAAAAAATTCATCTTTCCATGGCTTCATCTCCTAGGGACAGTTTGGATCCAATTCTTTGTTTCACAGTCACAAGTCTCCTTTGGTCTTACTGGAAGCATAGAGGCTTAACTCTGGCCAGATGTTTGAACTTAGGATTCTGCCCACCATTGAAAAAAAAGTTTTAAAGTTATTTTTTAAACAGATTTTTCTTCAAAGGAAAATAAAATGGCGTGAAGTGAAATTCACCTAATGGTAGCAAAGCCTTACTTTTTTTTAAAAAATCTGGAGTATTAAGTCACCATCCTTTTGGATAGATCTGTGTTAAATTTCATGTCATCCAAGTCATATAAATTATCCCTGAAGATAGATGAGCCACTTCTGATTTCTAAGTACTAGCAGCTATCCCTGCTGTTATGAAAGCACTGAATTGCCTTTTGATGGAAATTTTGTGGTACTGCCTGTCTTCATTATCCACTTAATTGACATTGCTGGTTAAGAACTGGGAGAGAGTTTAAGGACTTCACAGATAGAAAATGCTCTAAAACAGGTCTTTGGAGCATGTGGAACACCACATGCTTGTATGTTTCCCAAACCTCTTTTTTTCCTGTGGCTTCCAGGAAAACTAGACTTTTACAGAGTAATGTTTCCCCTTGCTAATCATAACTTTAAGAAGAAATAATTTTCTGAGTCTATTCATTTACAGATACTGATGTTAACCCTGAGGATATCTCCCCAAAGAACCTAATAACTTCCCTTCCCACTTGGTCTCCAGCATCTCCTGCCCCACCATCCTTGCCTTATTTTCCTGGCGGCTATTCCATGGTGGCTCAGATGGTAAAGCATCTGCCAGCAATGCAGGAGACCTGGGTTCAATCCCTGGGTTGGAAAGATCCCCTGGAGAAGGAAATGACTACCCACTCCAGTACTCTTGCCTGGAAAATGCCGTGGATGGGGGAGCCTTGTAAGCTACAGTCCATGGAGTTGCAGAGTCGGACACGACTGAGTGACTTCACTTCATCACCATGCTGATTGCGAGAGGGGGGAATTTTGGATCAGAAGGGAGAGAAGGAGTTTCTAAAGTGAGAGAAGCAACACCCATCCTCCCAAGTAATACGGACTTAAAAAAAACTCTAGTATGTCTGAGGCAAGAATAAGTGACTTAGGTTCGTCCATGAGATTTCCCGGGCAAGAATACTAAACTGGATTGCCATTTCCTTCTTCGGGGGATCTTCCTGATCCAGGGATCAAACACGTATCCGCTACATTGGCAGGTGGATTCTTTACCACTAGTGCCACCTGGGATTTCGCTATTTATATCTTGGGGGAGGATAAAATGGATCAATACATAAATGCTTGTATAGGTCAAGGGCAAAGAAGGAACATGTAGGAACACAGTCTAGGGAAAAGGCCACCTTCATGTAAGTCACTGTCCCCAGTATATTGATATAAACAGATGTGTCTGTGAGCAACTTGGTGCTGAAACATATTGAAAGAGGTGATTGAAAGATGTGTAGCCATCATAAAGTCATGAACAGTACTTTAAACCGTTACTCAAGTCTCTAGAAGAAGTATTTTCTTTCTTTTTTTTTAAGTTTTTTTGATGCAGACCATTTTAAAGTCTTTGTTGAATTTGTTACACTATTGCTTCTGTTTTTTGTTTTCATTTTTTGGCCACAAGGCATGTGGGATCTTAGCTCCTGACCAGGGATCGAACTCACAGCCCCTGCATTGGAAGGTGAAATCTTAACCGCTGGACTGCCAGGGAAGTATTTTCTTAATGCAGCAAACCCTTTATAAAATTTCTCTTTCTTATTCTCTCTCTCTCTTCCTCTCCATTCCCCTCTCCTCTCTCTCTCTCTCTCTCTCTCAGCCATTCTCAATGAATTCTATACAGGCTACTGCTAACCCCCAAAACTCTCTTTCCACTCCCTCAACTCTTAAACAAAATCTTCATAAAACCTACATGATTCTTCTTTCCTTTGTCAACACTACCCATCATTTTAAAGCCTGTTTTTATTTTTTCTTCTATTTTCCTTTTCAGTGTGAATTTTCCATACAGCTTCCTCTGCTCATGACCCCAGGATGCACAATAAAATGGGGATGGGAGGTGGAGAGAGATTGGAGAATGTCATACTGGCAACAAGACTTTCATGCATTTGACAGGGAGGAAAAGGCTATGGATTTTCAGACATTCATAATTTTGTCCCTGTCGTGTTTGGTTGAGAGGAGGAAGATGGATTACTCAATCTCAGAGGAACTGTGGGGTCCAAAAGGATGCAGGGGGAGGAGCAAGGGCAGGGGGATGAGCAAGGGCAGGGGGATAAGAGCTGAGACACACTGCCTCTTTCTGCTGGCTTTATTCGCAAAGGAAGAATGACCTACCTAGACAAGGCATTTCTGAAGGCAGGAGAGAATGTCTGGCAGCTGGGTGATTGTGAAGAGGGCAATTCCTCCTAAACAAGGATGCACTGGAGCATTAGGAAGCAAGATCATTGCTTTCCTGGTAACCAAGAGCTCTTAGAGAAGGGAGCTCTGGCTATGACACAGAAGTAAGAGGGGGGTCAGGAAGGGCAGAGCAGCCTGAGTTTGGGGGCTATGGGAAAAACTGCATGACCTGGATAGAGCAGAAAAGACTTGGATGAGGCATTAAACCTCATCACACTAATTGGGAAAGGAGGGGCTGTGTGCCCATCATAAACCCTGTAACTGATCCAAGATGCCTCTTCCTTCCCAACTCACAACTCATTGAGGAGTTACTGTTCCCAGAGCCCCCCACTTCTCATGGGGGTTAAATTAGTATTTGGGGGTTTTAGAAAGTGAGTAGGGTGAGGGGCCATGTATTATTGTAACTTGAGTCTGCAGCAGTGCTTGAGAAGCCTGCCTTCCTTTCTTCCCTCAACACTTACTACTTAGGTGACAGGCACTGTGCTGTTCTAGTGCTTCATACTGGATGGGAAAACAGCCTCAGAGATGCCCAGTGACTGACCAGTTAGACAGGAGCAGAGCGAGAACTTGATCCCAGTCCCCAAATTCCTGGGTCAGGACCCTGGCTGTCACACAGGACCCTGACTGCCTTAATAAAGCCAAGTTGTAAGCTTTGCATCATTTGCATATTTTTTCTCCTCAGTGAGCACAAAGGATCCTGGCCTAGAGTTGGAATGTCTTATCCTTTACAGCCCAGTAACTTTCTATTCCTAAACCCAGTGGTCTGTCCCAACATGGCAATTGTTGAAAATCTCTTTTTAAATTAAAATGTTTTCCCTAGAATGAGCATAGCTCTCTGACCATTCCTCATAAGGAATGGTCACTGGTCAAGTTCAAGGAACGCATCTGTGGTATCTGGTAAGTTGTTGTACACAACTTCTGCATGGGTATTCCCCACTTCCTCAGTCATGGCTGTGTTCTGGATCCTCCGTGCATGTTAGTAGCTTCAAATTCTGATCTGGGCAATATTCCACTTGTTGGAAACAAAGGTGGAGTACAGCTGGAATGTGTACTCCTTGATAGAGATTCCTTGATAGGCAGGAAATAGTTCAGCCAAATGGTAGGAAAAGTACAGTAATAATTTCACATTTGAACATCTCAAGACCCTTTCTGTTGCAGTGTGTCAGGGAAGCTTCTGGGTATGCAGTAATGCCTCTTAGTTCTTCAGAAAATATGTCCATGAAATCACTGAGCCTTTTGATAATACTTTGTTATAAAGAATTTAAGGTGCCCTGATGAAAAGAATCTGCCTGCAATTCAGGAGACAAAGGAGACTTGGGTTCAATCCCTGGGTTGGGAAGAGAAAATGGCAACCCACTCCGGTATTCCTGTCTGAAAAATCCCATGGAGAGAGAAGCCTCATGGGCTACAGTCTAAAAGGGTCACAAAGAATCAGGCATGACTGAGTGACTCAGCACAACATAACGGATTTATATTTTACTTCTTCTTTTGGAAGAAAAAAGAAACAAGACCAAGACATTTTAAAAAAAGAAAGCATTTTCTTTTTTATAGAAAAAGGGGAAAATATATTGTTTGGGGTTTAAATGTGACTCACGTGTAAAAAACAAATCCTCAGATAAGAGTCTGAGTTACATCATATCTTACCTTACTGGATGAGGCACAGGCAGGATGAGCAGCCAGGAGTGTGTGCAATTACAGGGCTATGGATGAAGAACCTCATGCCTTGCTTCCTCCTGCAAAACATGTAAGATACCCTGAGGTTCAACCACACACTAATCCTTTGATTTTTTGCCCCACACATGCAGAATGTAAGACACAGTGGGGACAAAATCAGGAGATAAAGTCTTGAGGAGCTGATGTCTCAAGCACAGCAGCCTGAGCAGACCTAGGGACCTGTAGCAAGTGGGTCTGTGGCCCAGGAGGAGACCCTCTCTCCGGTGTGAAACACTGGCAGTGAGTATCCCAGTAGTATCAAGTAGCAGAGTGAAATCACAGTTGTTCATTTGTTCATCCCTTCCTTCACCAGGAAATACTAATTATGACTTCAGGGTTTCCAGTGGGGTAAAATTTAGATTAAGTCATCAATTTCATTGGCCAAGTTCATATTTTTATTTTCCCTAGCAGAGGGATGGCCATGCAAGTAGCAGCAGAAGCAGCCTTCTCAGGAGAGCATCTCTTTCCCCAGAGTCCATCACGGGACACTCTGCTTGCAAAGACATGGGCCGCCAGAGTCTGGACTGACCTGGGAACCTCTGTTTTAGCCTCAACATGAAGAATTCACACTAGTGATCTGACTGCTTTCATTTAAGGGACTATTACAAATATTCCTCTTCCTGGTTCTTGTGTAGACTTGGTGTTAGTAAGGCTCCTTTCTCTTGTGGGAGGAGAAAGCAAAAGCAGTGTCCAGAAGCCCAAACCAAGCAGTATCTCAGACCTGCAAGACCCCACCACAAGTCAAGAATGGGCTTCTCAGGATCTTAATAAGCCACACTCAGGGTTTCCACCCTAGCATAGCTCACAGTCAAAAAAAATGTACACAGAACCAGGACACCCACTGGCCAAGGCTCAGTGATCAAAAGCAGAGATCTTATGTACAGTGGAGCCCGCACTCTGAGCTAGGCTTCATTCTCTCTCTGCCACTGATTAGCATGTATACTTGGGAAAGTTACTAAAGCAGTCTGTGCCTCAGTTTCCTTATTTGTAAAATGTGCTTTATCATAGCACTCACCTCATACATAGAACAGTTCTGAGGATTAAATGTCACTATGTGGAAAGTAGAACAGTGCCTGTTGCATAGTAAATACTGCCTTTTGGTATTATTATTTATATCTGCAAAAGTGTTGTGATTTTTTTCTTTTTCCTGGCTAGTTTTATGAAGACACTGTGATGTGAATAGCAATGTGGTGAATGTTTAGAAATAGCATTCCCCAAGTGTAAAGTCAGTGTGTGCACACAAAGGTCAAACTTCCCCATGTGGCTCAAATCCTCCTCACATACGGCCCTGCAGCCCTACAGCTAAACAGGTGGGTCCCCCAGGGTCATGCTACGTTGTCCAGAGACTCAAAAAGCACCATCCCCAGGCCTTCTGGACCTGAAAGTAACTCAGTCTTCAGTTTTGTGATTCCTTTCCTGGATTATTTCAAAATACATTCTTCAGACCACCTGGGTTTCTAATGTGAAGGAAAGGGCTAATTAACCCAGAGACCTTATTGAAGCCTGGTGCCTTGCTTGGTGGATGGATGATGTCTTGACTTCCATCTCCACACCCCACTCTGAGTCTCTCCTCTGCATGTCCATGTCTGTGGCTGGCTAGCACACTGCTCCCAGTCTTCCCAGGGTCTCCTCTCAGAGAATCTGAGCATCTTTTATCCCAGGTTGTGGTCAGCTACTCCACTACATTTTCACAGGGTGCATTTCCAGTATATAAATCATATAGTGGATTTATAAGAGATAAATTGATTAATCTTAGGGAGCTTCCAATCGTGTATATGTTTGAGAAGATGGGAAAGGAGATAAGACAGTCAGTTGTTAAAATGTCAGTAGCTTGAAATCAGCCTGGTGAGAGTATGAACACCATTGAACTTGGCAAACACAGGGCTCTCCCCACCCCCTTAGCCAGGAGCAAACCAGAGGTGTGCTCTCTCAGTTGTCTTCTTGAAAGGTTGTCTACTTTCCATAGAATCCAAGCTTGTCCACTTCCTAAAACAATGTAACAACAACAATACCTTTAGATGGTGGTTTAGTCACTAAGTTGTGTCTCACTCTTGCGACCCCATGGACTGTAGCCTGCCAGGCTCCTCTGTCCATAGGATTTCCCAGGAAAGAATACTGGAGTGGGTTGCCATTTCCTCCTCCAGGGGATCTTCCCAACCCAGGGATTGAACCCAGGTCTCCTGCACTGTAGGTGGATTCTTCACCAGTTGAGCCACCAGGGAGGCCTGTACCTTTAGATTAGGTAGCTCAGATGGTAAAGAATCCTCCTGCAATGTGGGAAACCTGGGTTCGATCCCTGGGTTTGGAAGATCCCCTGGAGGAGGGCCAGTATCCTTGCCTGGAGAATCCGCATGGACAGAAGAGCCTGGTAGGCTACAGTACAGTCCATGGGGTTGCAAAGAGTTGGACATGACTAAGCGACTTTCACTTATCTTTCTTTCAAATATAACAAACAATTTTTCTGAGACCAATAATTATCTTTGTTGCCACATTAACCAAGGTTCTTAGGAAACTCGAGCCAGATAAGTGAGAACAAGAGAGGGGTGGGGTCTCCCAGGACACACAAAGAAGGAGATGTTCATTAAAGAATGCAGTGGTGGATAGCTAAAGACCATGATAATTAAACAGTTCTGCTTGGAGACATTTACTGGCACATTGTTGGTGATGAGCCACCACCCCCCACGCCCCACCCCAGAAGGCCTTGGGCAACTAGAAGGATTCTGCTCCTAAGACTGAGATTCCTGTTTTTCTCTGAGTTGAGAAATGTATACACAATTCGTTTCCCCTTTTAGGCTGTTGCCTAGAGGCGATGAGCTGGTGAGGGGCTGCTTCATCTAGTAGTTAGCTTCTCACTGACCCATACGTTGCTGCACAGGCAGGGGTCAGGGTACAGAATAGCCAAGAGGCTATCAGATCCAGCATTAGCAGCCTGGTGAATGGAGTGGAACATTAGTCCTGGCTCAAAGCAGTTGCTTCAGCTCACATTGTGTTAACCTGTGATAGATGCTGGCCAAATCTGTAACTGTAGAGAGTCCCAGACTTGTGGACTCAGCTGGAAAGGCTGACCTCAGCTACCCATTAGAATCAGCTGGGCTCTTTTTAAACTCCTGATGCCTAAGATGCAGTTTGGACCAATTGATCAGAATCTCTAGAGGTGGTACTCAGCCATCAGGGGTTTCGAAATCTCTGCACGGTTGAGAACAACTGCACCGAAGAGTGAGGGCAAATACCCAACACAGCCACCTATGGTTCTCATTCTGGGATGAGACAAACACTTTGGGGGATACTGCAAAACCTAAGGGAGTGTTTTGGTTATTACAGCAACTGGGGCTACCACTGGCATTTGGGGTGGGGGTGTGGGTCAGGGACATTAAATACCTCCTGCACTTTGTAGAACGGTTCTTCACAATGATCAATGACAAATCTCCAAGGTACATGCAAGTGTGTGTGTGTGTGTGTTGAATTTGAGAGACACTGAGTACACATATCTTTTGTGTGGAGGGAGATAGCCGGGTCAGTTTTGGCTTGAGATACTGTTAATGCAGAAGCAAGATGTGGAGGTTCTCCCAGGAAAAATCAATAACCTGCTTGCTGACACCTCTCTATAGTGATTTGTCTCAAGTGAGAACACTAGCTGTGCATGTGTGTTCATAGCAAATGGCAAAAATTTCTACTATTTTCTCCCAGAATCTTCTTGAATATTAAAGCAAATCATGGCTGGGGGCTGGTGCTGAGGAGCTAAGTGGGTGTGTAGAGGAAGAAGTATTTGTGGAAATAGTATTGGCCAGGATTGACTGAGAGGACAGGGGTTTCTTAATTTGGCAGATTCCACACGGTCCACTTGGTATCTAAAACAAAAACAGATGACACAAACTAGAAGTCACCATGATTATGGGACACATATGTGATCTGATATTATAGGTAGGGAATCAGCTGTGAACTATAAAGGTCCAAATTTCATCGACCACCTGCCCTGCCTGCATGGATCTGCTGCTGTTTCTGTGATATTTCCAGCATCTCCCTCTCCTCTTCTCTCTCTCAATTTTAGTTTCTCTCAAGCTTCCAAGTAGTGCTCACTGCTCTAAGGAAACACTGAAGGAAGGAAAGGGTAGGGAGAGAGGAAGAGGAGGGGAGGCAGAGGAGAAACATTGGAGAACAAAGCAGCCTGACAGCCCAGCTGTTTGCAAACTCATTGCACATCCTCCAGTTACATGGCAGAAGAGGGAGGGAGGGAGGACAGAAAAGGGGAGGAGGAAAAAAATAAATTATACACACACGAAAATAAAAGAGAAGGAAACAACTGTGAGTTGGTGATCCAGGAAGCAGGGAGGAAGGGGTAACCCTTTTACCTGTGCTAAACTTGGGAGTGGGAGCAGGAGGGAAGGAAAGGAGGGAAGAAACGAAACACTAAAGGTGGAGGGAGAGCGGACACAGACCCAATACAACAGCAGACAAGGCAGCCCCTGATGGCCTCCAGAGTCCTCAGTGCAGGATGGTGATGTGGCGGTGGCGAGGCCTTGGCATTTCTGGGATGGGGGCCGAGGGCAGGGCACAGCCTCTTCGTTGTTCCCCTTGCCCAGAGCACTGAGACCCCAGAGGGATGGGCAACAGGAGTCTGTGGTGAGGCAGGGGCTGACTGCGGACGGAGGGCTGGTATACTGGTGCCCCCTCAGTGGTAGGCGGGAGCGGGGAGCCTGTCATCTTCCAGTACGCTTCACACTCACACCCACATCCCAGGCCCCTTGGAGGTGCAAGATGGGCACAGAGGAGCCTACAGACCATGCCCCCCACCCCTCCTCCCCCAATCCCATCCCTTTGAAAGAAAAAATAAAAGTGTAAATAGAAAAGGTGCTTGTCCAGAGCCCCTGGTGGGAAAACAGAAGGCAGGAAAGGTGGTTCTTCCTGCAGTCCACGCCCCACAAGTTAATTTACAACCTAGGTCCATGGTTTAAAAACAAAATCTGCCAAGGCGGTGCTGGAGGCTGCAGACCTTCCCACCGCCCCCTCCTGTGGCCCCGCCCCGGCCCAGGTCCATCCGCTGATGCTCAGAAGGCGCACAGGTGCGTTGGGCTGAGGCGCTGAGGCGGCGGTGGACGCTGGCGTCGTCTGGCCCAAGTAGACCTGGCCCAGGGATTCTAGGAAGGCCTGGCAGGTAGGAGACTGGCAGCTACGGAGACAAAAGGAGAATGCAATGAGGCGCAGTGAACAGGGAGGGCCTCACAGGCAGAGAGTTGGTGCCGCCCATTCGGGCAGCCAAAAGGTTACCTGCTGCCCCGTCCGCACCTCACACACACACCTCGGCCTTTTCACCTCAGGGCCTGGAGGGATTGTGATGGCCTCAACCCCAGCCGTGCCCCTCTCACCCTTTCTTACCTGTGTGGGGGTTGGGGGAGGGGGTGGAGGGGACATGGACAAGAGGAGATAAGAGAGAAGGAAACCCAGACTGGTACCTCTGCTAGCTGGGGTCTGAGCAGACCCTCAGAAGAGGGCCCACTGTGAGGGGGTAGGGCTGAAGCCAGATGGAGGGAACATGTCAATAGGTGGGGACAGGCATGGCATGACAGGGCTACCAGATACTCTGGGGGACCCGTCTCTGTCTCCAGCCTCTCTTCTTATTGTACAACCTCACCTTGTCCATCACAGCAGAGGCACGTCATCATTGCTTGCTTCAGGTTTTCACCACATCCAGCACCCTGGAGGAGAGTGCAGCAAAAAGGATGCAGTATTGAGCTAGAAGGTCCTCTCTGTGCATGGTTCCAAGCTCTGCCTTGTAGGCTGGGATCACTGAGGCCTAGAGTTTCAGGGTTCCCTCAGGAGAAGAACCTGCTCTTGCTGAAATCCCCGTCAACTGTTTTTTCAGGAGTGATTATGAATCATTCTGCCTAAGGTCACAGAATGCAAACGTCACCAGGTGTGGGAGTTTGTTGACTTGGGAGTGAAGGGCCAGACTAAGGATTTCATCCTGGCTATGTTAGAATCAGCTGAGGGAGCTTAAAAAAATGTTGTCGGTGCTGATTACCCACCCTAGACCATTTGAATCACAATCAGCAGTCACAATTGCTGCCAGGGTTTAAGTATTTATAAACTCTCCAGGTATGGTGTATATACTCTAGGGTGTTCCTTAAAAACCGGTGAGATACTGGTCAACTCCATGAGCCCTATGTCTTCCACAGTAGACAGTTTAGATGTCTGCAAGGTTATTACAATCAGGTAGCATCATTATGTGGAGACTATCCAGAGACGAGCTGCCCACTCTGATCCTCTGAGTGAAAGAAAAAATATTCTTTCTACTAAGAGAAAGACATTGAACTAGTTTATAGGGGATGGTCTGAACTCACCCAAAGAAACAGAACTATAATTAAATCCCAAGGTTTTTTGTTTGTTTTGTTTTTCTTTTTAAGGACAACATGGAGTGTTTAAATAATTGGAGAGTGAAAAATATCTAAGACAAACATAACATCTATATCTCAAACGCCCCTAGTTTTTCTGTGTCATCCATACATTGATCTCATCTAGAACAAAGTGCTCTTTTCTGCCAGAGTCAGATTTATATATTCCTCTCCTGTAGGTAGTATCATGCTTCCTTTGGCTATCTGAAAAAGATCTCTCTGGGGCATTAAAGAACATCACTTGGTTCCAGATGATTGAACCAAGGTTCCAGAAACAGTTTGGGGCTATTTGGCACCCGTTCATATAATTCATGATTTTATGGACTTTCAGCTTTCTGTCTCTAAACTGAAGATTTCTCACTCTTTATAGGCAAAAGAGCTGAAGCATACACCTGTGCTGTGCACAAGGGCCCCCAGCTGAGGGCGCAAATGGGATCTAAAATCCAGACCCCTCTGAATTGGCTGGTGGACCCCGGCTGGGGTTTTGTTTGTTTGTATTCTTAATCACCCACAGGAGCTACATGCGCAAACAGAGTTTCTTCTATAGCCTGTCCTCACATATAGCCAAAATGGAAAATTGCTCTTTATTTTTTTAATTAAAAAAAGAATTTTATTTATTTTTGGCAGTGCTGGGTCTTTGTTGCTGCATGAACTTTTCTCTAGTTGTGGCCAGCAGGGGCTACTCTCTGGTTGCGATACATGGATTTCAGGTGGCTTCTCTTGTTGCAGAGCACAGGTTCTGGGGCGCGTGGGCCTCAGTAGTTGTGGTACATGGGCTCAGTAATTGTGGCTCTGGACTCTACAGTACAGGCTCAGTAGTTGTGTGCACATGCTTAGTTGCTCTGTGGCATGTGGTATCTTCCTGGACCAGGGATTGAACCCATGTCTCCTGTGTTGGCATGCAGATTCTTTACCCCTGAGCCACCAGGGAAGCCTGGAATATCACTCTTTTAAAATGATCAAGTCACAAATCAAAGAATGTTTAAATACTTACCTTTCTGAAATAACTTTCTAGGTCCAAGATGGAGCCACTCCTGCCCCAGGGGTGCCACATCAGCAAACTGAAACTTAGATAACTTTCATGTCCCTGTAAACAATACTACTTGACCAGAAATAGAATATAGTATATTATACTATGGGCCTCCCTGGTGGCTTAGCGATAAAGAATCCACTTGCAATGCAAGAGACCTAGGTTCAGTTCCTTTTTTGGGAAGATCCCCTGGAGAAGGAAATGGCAACCCACTCCAGTATTCTTGCCTGGGAAATCCCATGGACAGAGGAGCCTGGCAGGCTACAGTCCCTGGAATCACAAAGAGTCAGACACCTCTTAGCAACTAAACAACAACAATATTATACTATGAAATAGTATATCCAGTCTCCAAATGCCAAGCCAACTTTGGGCTCTATGTTATTTCCTTATTCCTTCTCACTCTAAATAAGGTTGACTGTGTGCCAATTAGACATTTTCACTTTTCCTCATCCTTATTCTTTACCCTATAAAAGCTTTCTGCTCCATTTTGCAATTCTCTGAATACAGACTACTTTTGTTTCATGAAGCTTTAAGTAAGATTTGTATTGCCTAAATTCTTCTTTAATAAATTATTGACAACCTATTTAAAGAATTGTCTTTAAGGAAGTCCCTCCAAATCTCTCTTTGCCTATGTTAGGAATGCAGCACAGGAAGTCATGTCAATATGCTTAATTTTCCGTGGAAACGAAATTTCCTAGTTGATGTTTTCAGGTTAAAAACCATCATTTTTAAAAATTTATTTTTGTTTTAATTGAAGGATAATTGCTTTACAGAATTTTGTTTTCTGCCAAATATCAATATGAATCAACCACAGTAAAAAGAAAAAACTATTATATTATTTTTGCTAACTCCTTTGTATACCTGAATGAATTTTACTTTTATCTCAGCCATATGATCTGGCTGAGAAAAACTGTGATATGGAGCAGTTAGTGACGAATTCTATCTAAGAAGCTCTATAGTCTCCAAAACAACAAATCAGTACTTAGAAAATGATTCAGTACTATAATGATTGAAAAATTGGCTTGCTTATTTCTAAAAGAATTACCCACCTGCCAAAAAAAGTAATGTTAGGAAAGATAATGTTTAATAATTGTTGTGAAGATGTTGTTTTAAAAAACATGGCTCCTTGAATTGATTCCCTTTTTAAGAAAGTAAATAAATACATGAATTGACCCCAGTACTAAAAATTTCTGTCTTTTTATCTTGTTTCTTAACAGATGTAAAGCCACAGGTGCTATTTTTCCATGTCTCAATCCATGGCTTTTTTTTTTTTTTTTTTAAAGGACAGGTTTGTTGAGGTATTTAATACAGTAAAATTAAATCTTTTAAGAGTATAGTTCAGTTTTGGCAAACTCAGATCTCCTCTTCCTAGATATTTACCCAAGAGAAATGAAACTTATGTTCACATAAAAACTTGCACATGAATGCTTATAGAAGTTTTATTCATAATTACCAGAAACTGGAAATGTTCCAAATGTCTAACTGGTGAGTGGATAAACAAACTGTTCCTTTCAGGGTGGCTGTATAATCTTCCATTCCCATCAGCAATGAAAAAGAGTTCCAGTGGCCCTGTATCTTCATTAACACTTGACATTGTCATTAAAAATATTTTTAGTTCTTCTAATAGGTGTGTAGTAGTAGTTTATTATGGTTTTAATTTGCTTTTCTTTAATGACTAATGATGTGAGCATCTTTTCATATGTGTTTTTAGCATCTGTGTTTCTTCTTTGCTTTATAACTGTTGATTCTTTAGAAAATTGATTTATTTTCTTATTGTTATGTTTTGAGAGTTCTTTACATATCTGGATACAAGTATTTTATCATATATGTGATTTTCAAATATTTTCTCCAGGCATATGGTTTGTGTTTTCATTCTCTTAGTAGTGTCTTCCACAGAGTTTGAGGTTTTAATTTTGGTAAATTTCAGGTCTTTCTATTTTATATAATCTTTTTGTCAATACTACACTATCTTGTTACTGTAGCTTTATAATAAGTCTTTATTATAAGTCTATAATTAATTGAACTATGTGAATACTTTTAACTTTTTTCTTCATTTTAAGAATGGTTTTTAGCTAGTTAATTTTTTTCAACTTTTAAAAATATTTAATTTTAATTGATTTGATTGCACGGGTCCTTAGTTGTGACATGCAGGGTCTTTAGCTGTGGCATGTGGGATTTGCTTCCATGATTAGAGATCAATGGCTAGTCCAGTTTTGTTCTGTTGTTTTTTTATTTTTTGCCTTTCCATAAATTTTAGAATTAATTTGTTAATTTGTGTAAGAAATCTTGATTGATATTTCCTTGAATCAACTAGACAGAATTAACATCTTAACAGAATTGACTCTGTTAGTACATGAACATGGTAGATCTTTCCACATTTTAGGTCTCTGTTTTCTTTCATCGTTGTCTTTCCGCAGTGTTCTCAGGATATAGATCTTGTATTCATTTTGTTAGATTTGTTTCGAAGTGCTTCATTTTTCTATGTGCTATTATAAATAGTGTTTGAAAAAATATATCAAATTCCAAATGTTCACTGCTGATACATGAAATCTGATTGACTGTTATATGTTGATTTGTATCCCTACTGATCTTATTCATAAGTTCTAGAGCTTTAGGGTAGATTAGTTCCAGGAACTTTTTCTGTAGATTACTTGGAATTTTCTACAAAGACATACATGTTGTCTGAGAACTTCTTTCTTGTTCTGTATGCTTTTTATTTCCTTCTCATTTCTACTGCATGGACTCGGTCTATGTGCAATATTGAATAGGATTTGTGAGAATGAACATCTGTTTTGTCCCACCTAGAAGGAAAGCATACAGTCTTTCACCATTAAGTATGATGTTACCTATAGATTTTGCTGAGAATCTCTGTCATGAATGGATATTGAATTTTGTCAAATGATTTAATAGCTATTGATTTGATCATTTGACTTTTTTCTTTAGTCTGTTATTACTGTGAATTGTATTTGATTTTTGAATGTTGAACTAGTTTTACATTCCTGGGTTGATGCCACTTGTTCCTGATGTATAACCCTTTTTATATATTGCTGAATTTAATTTGCTATCTTTTTTTGAGAATTTCTGCATCTATTAATTAATGAAGATGAATAAAAGATTTTAGTCTAGTTTTGGTATTAAGGTAATGCTGACCTTATAAAATGAGTTGGGAAGTATTTCCTTCTTTTCTGTTTTCTAGAAGTGTTTATATAAAATTGGTGTTATTTCTTCCATAAAAGTTTGGGATAATTCACCAAAGAAACCATCTGAACTTGGATTGTTTTCAATTTTCAGAAAGGTTTAAAATACAAATTTCATTTCTTTAAAGGTTACAGGATTGTGTCCTTGGGTGTCACAGATAGGGCTCCTCAGTAATCCTCTCAGTGGTGAAAAGTGAAGTTGCTCAGTCGTGTCCGACTCTTTGCAACCCCTTGGACTGTAGCCTACCAGGCTCCTCCGTCCATGGGATTTTCCAGGCAAGAGTACTGGAGTGGGTTGCTATTTCCTTCTTCAGGGGATCTTCCTGACCCAGGGATCGAACCTGGGTTTCCTGCACTGTAGGCAGATGCTTTACCATCTGAGCCACCAGGGAAGTCTCTCGGTGGGAGGAGCTCTCTAATATTCTGGCCTATTATTATTATGATAATGCTGTTACCTATCAAGCTTGGAAGGTCACAGGTTGTTTTGTCTGAAGTACTAGCTCCAGAAATGGTATGGACCTAACAGAAGCAGAAACTATTAAGAAGAGGTGGCGAGAATACATGAAGAACTATACAAAAAAGATGTTCACGACCCAGGTAATCATGATGGTGTGATCACTCACCGAGATCCAGACATCCTGGAATGCGAAGACAAGTGGTCCTTAGGAAGCATCACTATGAACAAAGCTAGTGGAGGTGATGGAATTCCAGTTGAGCTATTTCAAATAATAAAAGATGATGCTGTAAAAGTGCTGCACTCAATATATCAGCAAATTTGGAAACTCAGCAATGGCCACAGGACTGGCAGAGGTCAGTTTTCATTCCAGTCCCAAAGAAAGGCAATGCCAAAGAATGCTCAAACTACCACACAATTGCACTCATCACACACACTAGCAAAGTAATGCTCAAAATTTTCCAACCCAAGCTTCAACAGTATGCTAACCATGAAATTCCAGATGTTCAAGCTGGATTTAGAAAAGGCAGAGGAACCAGAGATCAAATTGCTGACATCTGCTGAATCACTGAAAAAGCAAGAGAGTTCCAGAAAAACATCTACTTCTGCTTTATTGACTATGCCAAAGCCTTTGACTGTGTGGATCACAACAAACTGTGGAAAATTCTGAAAGAGATGGGAGTACCAGACCACCTAACCTGCCTCTTGAGAAATCTGTATACAGGTCAGGAAGCAACAGTTAGAAACTGGACATGGAACAACAGACTGGTTCCAAATAAGGAAAGGAGTATGTCAAGGCTGTATATTGTTACCCTTCTTACTTAACTTATATACAGAGTACATCATAAGAAATGCTGGGCTGGATAAAGCGCAAGCTGGAATCAAGATTGTCAGGAGAAATGTCAATAACCTCAGATATGCAGATGACCCTTATGGCAGAAAGTGAAGAAGAACTGAAGAGCCTCTTGATGAAAGTGAAAGAGGAGAGTGAAAAAGTTGGCTTAAAACTCAGCATTCAGAAACTAAGATCATGCATGGCACCTAGTCCCAGCACTTCATGGCACATAGATGGGGAAACAGTAGAAACAGTGACATACTTTATTTTGGGGGGCTCCAGAATCACTGCAGATGATGACTGCAGCTGTGAAATTAAAAGACGCTTGCTCCTTGGAAGAAAAGTTATGACCAAGCTAGACAGTATATTAAAAAGCAGAGACATTACTTTGCCAACAAAGGTCCATCTAGTCAAAGCTATGGTTTTTCCAGTAGTCATGTATGGATGTGAGAGTTGGACTCTAAAGAAAGCTGAGCGCCAAAGAATTGCTGCTTTTGAACTGTGGTGTTGGAGAAGACTCTTGAGAGTCCCTTGGACTGCAAGGAGATCCAACCTGTCCATCCTAAAGGAAATCAGTCCTGAATATTCATTGGAAGAACTAATGCTGAAGCAGAAATTCCAACACTTTGGCCACCTGATGTGAAGAACTGACTCATTTGAAAAGACCCTGATGCTGGGAAAGATTGAAGGCAGGAGGAGAAGGGGATGACAGAGGATGAGATGGTTGGATGGAATTACTGACTCAATGGACATGAGTTTGAGTAAACTCTGGGAGTTGGTGATGGACAGGGAGGCCTGGCATGCTGCAGTCCATGGGGTCCAGAGTTGGATACAACTGATTGAGTGAACTGAACTGAACTAGCTCTGTAAGTTATGCTGAAATATGGGGGTGTGATACTCAACCCAAGTCAGAAGAAAAAAGAAGGAAGGAAAGGAAAGCAAGATTAGGTTTAGTTTGGAGAGGGGCAAACAAGCACAGAGAGTTTGTGCTCTAGAGATGGTAGGACTGCACACAGGGTGGAATAATTTTCTGATACTGTCTTTAGGGTTTCTTTCATTTCTTTTTCATCTTTATGACTTTTTTCCTTCTACTAATTTTGGGGTTTTTTTGTTCTTCTTTTTCCAGTTGTTTCAGGTGTAAAGTTAGGTTGTCTATTCAATGTTTTTCATATTTCTTGAGGTAGGATTGTATTGCTATAGACTTCCCTTTTAGAATGCTTTTGCTGCATCCTATAGGTTTTGAGTTATGTTTTCATTGTCATTTGTTTCTATGATTTTTTTGATTTCCCTTTTGATTTCTTCAGTAGCCTGTTGGTTATTTAGTAATGTGTTTGTTTGTGTTTCTTACAGTTTCTTTCTTGTAATTGATATCTAGTCTCATAGTGTTGTGGTCAGAGAAGATGCTTGATACGATTTCAATTTTCTTAAATTAACTGAGGTTTGATTTGTGACAAGATGTTGTCGATCCTGGAGAATGTTCCATGTCCACTTGGAAGGTGTATTCATCTGCATTTGGATAGAATGTCCTCTATCAATGAGATCCATCTTATCCAATGTATCATTTATGACTTGTGTCCTTATTAACTTTCTGTTTTGATGATCTGTCCATTGGTGTCAGTGGGGTGTTAAAGTCTCCTACTATTACTGTGCTACTATCAATTTCTCCTTTTATGTCTGTTAGTGTTTGTCTTATGTATCGAGGTGCTCCTATGTTGGGTGCATAGATATTTACAGTTACTATGTCTTCTTTTGGATTGATCCCATGGTCATTATGTGGTGTCCTTCCTTACCTCTTGTAATCTTCTTTATTTTAATGTCTATTTTGTCTGATATGAGGATTGCTACTCCAGCTTTCTTTTGCTTCCCATTTTCATGGAGTATATTTTTCCATCCTCTCACTTTCAGTCTATATGTGTCTTTAGGTATGAAGTGGGTTTCTTGTAGACATCATATATATGAGTCTTGTTTTTGTATCCATTCAGCCAGTCTGTGTCTTTTGGTTAGTGCCGGGGTCCAGCCCCGGTGGATCCAGGGAATTTGAAGCGGGGATGGCGTCGGCGAGGATCAGGAAACAACTGCTTAATTAAACTTTAATTAAGGATATAAAGAGTAATGGAATAAGGATAGCTCAGTGAGGAAATTCAGTGGAGAAAAGAGGCTGAATAATTCAGCCAGAAGGTGAGAGAACGACATGGGGAGACCAACTTTCGGTGAACAAGGCCTGCACTTTATTTTCCAAAGTAGTTTTTATACCTTAAGTTATGCATAGAGGATAATGGGGGAAGGGGTAGAGTCATGCAGTAAGCCAAGCTTTCTTCCTGCAAACTTATCATATGCAAAAGTTTAGGTGATTTGCATCATCTTCTGGCCCGGAGGCCTTTTTCTCTAAAGGTGATTATTCTAAAGTCAGGCGCCAGCCTCCAAAAAGCATTAGATAAAGTTGCATTCCTACAGAGCAAAGGTGTGGTGGGCTATAACAAGAAAAAGAATTAACTCAAGGGTCCCAGGTTACAAATATTAAAGCTACTACTTACACCAATTATATTAATCAATACACTGCCAGGGACACAGCAGATAAGGGATATGGAGACTTAGCAGCAAACATTGGCCCAACAAGTGAAAAACCCTTCACCAATACAATTTCTAATCAATCTTTTAACTGCTCAAAGGAATCTGTATTTAGACAGTTTAGAACATCTCATGCCTCTCACAGTTGGGAGGCTCTGAACAATCACGTGTGGCCGGAAAAACCTATTCAGGCAGGCTAGAGGATTTCCAAAGGAGTTTGTAGGTTAAACACTGTCACACCCAGGAATTATTAACTGGAGCTGTAAGCTAACTCTTGTTTCAGAGAGAGGTAGTGGGGGACAGCCCCCCATAAAGTCAGAGGTGTAGGTGAAAGCACAAAGCAGAAAGTAGGCAGACTCTGGTTTTGGGGGTAGATGCTCGAGAATTTCCAGGGAGACTCCTGAGGTTTGATCCCGCCTTTGCGTATGCCAAGCCTCCTTCCTCAAGACCTTTGCCAGGGGCGGAGCTCGCTCCCCGCAGGTTAGAGCATTTAATCCATTTACATTTAAAGTAATTATTGAGGCAATGGCACCCCACTCCAGTACACTTGCCTGGAAAACCCCATGGACAGAGGAGCCTGGTAGGCTGCAGTCCACGAGGTTGCTAAGAGTTGGACACGACTGAACGACTTCACTTTGACTTTTCACTTTCATGCATTGGAGAAGGAAATGGCAACCCACTCCAGTGTTCTTGCCTGGAGAATCCCAGGGATGGGGGAGCCTGGTGGGCTGCCGTCCATGGGGTCACACAGAGTCGGACAGGACTAAAGTGACTTAGTAGCAGCAGCAGCATTGATATATATGTTCCTATTGCCATTTTCTTAATTGTTTTGGATTGATTTTGGAGATCTTTTTTCTTCTCTTGTATTTCTTGACTATATAAATCCCTTTAACATTTGTTCTAAAGCTGGTTTGGTGGTACTGAATTCTCATAACTTTTGATTTGTCCGGAAAGCTTTTTATTTTTCCAACAATTTTCAATGAGATCCTTGCCAGGTACAGTAATCTTGGTTGTAGATTTTTCCCTTTCAGTGCTTTCAATATATCCTGCCATTCCCTTCTGGCCTGCACAGTTTCTGCTGAAAGATCAGCTGTTAAGCATATGGGGTTTCCCTTGTATGTTACTTGTTGCTTCTCCCTTGCTGGTTTTAATATTCTTTGCGGTTAGTCTTTGTTAGTTTGATTAGTATGTGTCTTGGCATATTTCTCCTTGGGTTTATCCTGTATGAGACTCTTTGTGCCTCTTGGACTTGATTGACTATTTCCTTTTCCATGTTGAGGAAATTTTCAATTATAATCTCTTCAAAAACTTTTCCCGTACCCTTTGTTTTTCTCTTCTTCTTATGGGACCCCTATATTTCAAATGTTGGTGCATTTGATATGGTCCCAGAGGTCTCTGAAACCATCCTCAGTTCTTTTCATTCTTTTTACTTTATTCTGTTCTTCAGAAGTTATTTCCACCATTTTATCTTCCAGCTCACTGATTTGTTCTTCTGCTTCAGATATTCTGCTATTGATTCCTTCTACAGTATTTTTAATTTCAGTAATTGTATTGTGTGTCTCTGTATGTTTATTCTTGAATTCTTCTAGGTCTTTGTTAATTGATTCTTGCATTTTCTCCATTTTGTTTTCAAGGTTTTTGATCATCTTTACTATCATTATTCTGAATTCTTTTTCATAGAGTCTGCCTATTTCCTCTTCATTTATTTGGACTTCTGTGTTTTTGGTTTGTTCCTTCATTTGTGTAATATTTCTCTGCCTTTTCATTATTTTTTTTAACTTATTGTGTTTGAGGTCTCCTTTTCCATTTCAAGGTTGAATTCTTTCTTCCTGTTGCTTTCTGCCCTCCTAAAGTTTTTCCAGTGGTTTGTGTAAGCTTCCTATAGGATGAAATTTGTGCTGAGTTTTTTTTTTTTTTCCCCCTCCTCTGATGGACAAGGCTGAGTGAGGTGGTAATCCTGTCTGCTGATGATTGTGTTTATAGTTTTGTTTTCTTTTTTGTTGTTTAGATGAGGGATCCTGCACAGCTTGCTATTGGTGGTTGGGTGATGCTGGGTCTTGTATTCAAGTGGTTTCCTTTGTGTGAGTTCTCACTATTTATTCAAGAATTCTTGATGAGTGTGTTTTCTGAGCAGGGCATGAAAGAAGGGCTGCCAAGATCTGTTCCCTTGTTCTCGTATGCTACAGTTTGGGGAGGCAAGTCATGTATTTAAAATACAAAGAGAAAAACCTGACATCACCAAGGACAGTGTGTTTATATTCAGCAGACCCAAGCTCAGTTCAAGATGGGAGGCAGGGCTTTGAGAGCTTCACAGAGGAGTGAGTGAATGATAGCTTTCTCATTTCCATTGCAGCCTAATCTGAACCAATCTAGTCATATTTCAACCCTAAGGTTCTTTTTAGAGTAATAATGGCAGTTGATACCAGAGAGATCTGAGACAGGTGAGGGCTTTCAATTTGCCCACAACATGACTTCTGTGAAATACTGAAGTGAGACTCAGACCACATTCTGCTACGTATAGTTATTTATGAAATAAACATATATTAGCACTCATCATACAGTTAACCTCTTGTTCTGTAGGTAAATAAAGTCCTGATCTTTTAGAAAAACCACAATCTTCTGGTCTTAGCCCATTCAAGCTGCTATAACAAATACCACAGGCTGAGTGGCTTATAAACAATGGAAATTTTTTTCTCACTTCTAGAGGCTAGAAGTCAAGATCAGAATGCCAGCATGGTTGACTTCTGGGTTGCAATCTGCTGACCTTTTGTTGTGTCCTCACATGGTGGAAGGGGTAAGTGAGCTCTGCAGTGTCTTTTTTATAAGAACACGAATCCTAGTCATAGTCTAAGTACCTCTCAAAGGTCTCAACTCCTAATACTAATTAGGCATTAAGATTTCAACATATGAATTTGGGGGGGACATGAACATTAAGATCATATCTTCTAAAATGGCTAGACATGAGACCACTTAGGAATTTAGGCATCATTTGAGTGGTGTAAGTGATAGTGAGCAGTATACCTGTTCAAGGGTGTCTGTGTCTAAATCTATATATCATTTAATTTTTGATATTTTTATTGAGGTACAGTTGACATATATTAGTTTCAGGTTTACAATGTAATGATTCAATATTTGTATATATTGTGACATGAACACCACAATGCTATGCTATGCTAAGTCGCTTCAGTCGTGTCCGATTCTGTGCGACCCCATAGATGGCAGCCCACCAGGCTCCCCCGTCCCTGGGATTCTCCAGGCAAGAACACTAGAATGGGTTGCCATTTCCTTCTCCAGTACATGAAAGTGAAAAGTGAAAGTGAAGTCACTCAGTCGTGTCCAACTCTTAGCGACCCCATGGATTGCAGCCTAACAGGCTTCTCCATCCATGAGATTTTCCAAGCAAGAGTACTGGAGTGGGGTGCCATTGCCTTCTCTGACCTCCACAATAAGTCTGTTTAACACTCATCACCACACATAATTGCACAATTTATTTTATTGTGATGAGAACTTTTAAGATCTACTCTCTTGAAAGTGAAAATATTAGTCTCTCATTTGTGCCCAACTATTTTCAACCCCCTGGACTGTAGCTTTCCAGGCTCCTCTGTCCATGGAATTCTTCACTCAAGAATACTGGTGTAGGTTGTCATTTCCTTCTCCAAGGGATCTTCATGATCCAGGGATCAAACCCAGGTCTCTTGCATTGCAGGCATATTCTTTACTTCTCTTAGCAGCTCCCAAGAATGCAATACAGTCTTAAATACAGTCATTTTATATCAGATCACATCAGATCAGTCGCTCAGTCGTGTCCAACTCTTTGCGACCCCATGAACCGCAGCACGCCAGGCCTCCCTGTCCATCACCAACACCCAGAGTTCACTGAGACTCACGTCCATCGAGTCAGTGATGCTATCCAGCCGTCTCATCCTCTGTCGTCCCCTTCTCCTCCTGCCCCAAATAACTCCCAGCATTAGAGTCTTTTCCAATGAGTCAACTCTTCGCATGAGGTGGTCAAAGTACTGGAGTTTCAGCTTTAGCATCATTCCTTCCAAAGAAATCCCAGGGCCGATCTCCTTCAGAATGGACTGGTTGGATCTCCTTGCAGTCCAAGGGACTCTTAAGAGTCTTCTCCAACACCACAGTTCAAAAGCATCAATTCTTCGGTGCTCAGCCTTCTTCACAGTCCAACTCTCACATCCATACATGACCACAGGAAAAACCATAGCCTTGACTAGACGAACCTTTGTTCGCAAAGTCATGTCTCTGCTTTTGAATATGCTATCTAGGTTGGTCATAACTTTCCTTCCAAGGAGTAAGCGTCTTTTCATTTCATGGCTGCAGTCACCATCTGTAGTGATTTTGGAGCCCAGAAAAATAAAGTCTGACACTGTTTCCACTATTTCCCCATCTATTTCTCATGAAGTGATGGGACTGGATGCCATGATCTTTGTTTTCTGAATGTTGAGCTTTAAGCCAACTTTTTCACTCTCCACTTTCACTTTCATCAAGAGGCTTTTTCGTTCCTCTTTGCTTTCTGCCATAAGGGTGGTGTCATCTGCTTATCTGAGGTTATTGATATTTCTCCTGGTAATCTTGATTCCAGTTTGTGTTTATTCCAGTCCAGCGTTTCTCCCAGTCCAGCGTTTCTCATGATGTACTCTGCATATAAGTTAAATAAGCAGGGTGACAATATACAGCCTTGACGTACTCCTTTCCCAATTTTGAACCATTCCTTTGTTCCATGTCCAGTTCTAAATGTTGCTTCTTGACCTGCTTACAGGTTTCTCAGGAGGCAGGTAAGGTGGTCTGGTATTCCCATCTTTAAGAATTTTCCACAGTTTGTTGTTATCCACACAGTCAAAGGCTTTGGCATAGTCAATAAAGCAGAAATAGATGTTTTTCTAGAATTCTCTTGCTTTTTCTATGATCCAATGGATGTTGGAAATTTGATCTCTGACCTCTGGCAATTTTAATTTGACCTCCAACCTCTGGGAACCACAAATCTGTCCTCTGTTTTCTACGACCTTGACTTTTTTTTTTCAGATACCACATGTGATATCATATGGTATTTGTCATTCTCTGTCTAACTTATTTCATTTAACATAATGCCCTCAAAGTCTATCCATGTTATCACAAATAGCAATATTTCCTTCTTTTTATGATTGAATAATATTTCATACTATACATGGGCCTCCTGTTGGCTCAGATTGCAAGGAATCTTCCTGCCACTGCAAGAGACCTGGATTTGATGCCTGGTTTGGGAAGATCCCCTGGAGAAGGGAATGGCTACTGACTCTAGTATTCTTGCCTGGAGAATCCCATGGACAGAGGAGCCTGGCAAGCTACAGTCCATGGGCTCGAAAACAGTCAGATATGACTGAGCAACTAACGCACGCACGAACACACAATATACAACTTCTTTAACCATTTGTCTACCAGTAGACAATTAAGTTGTTTCCAGGTCTTGGTTATTTATTGTAAATAGTACTGCAGTGCATATGCACTTACGTACATTTTTCAAGTTACTGTTTTTGTTTTCTTCAGATAAAATACTCAGAAGTGGAATTGCTGGGTTATATAGTAGTTCTATTTTTAATTTTTTGAGGAGCCTCCATATACTGTTTTGCATAGTAACTGCACCAATATATATTGCCACTAACAGTGTACAAGGGTTCCCTTCACATCACCATCAGTACTTGTTCTTGTGTTTTGACGATAGCCATTCTAACAGCTGTGAGGTCATATCTCGTTGTGGTTTTAATTTGCATTTTCCTTATGATTAGTGTTTTTAGTATCTTGTCATGTACCTGTTGTTCATATGTCTTTGCAAAAAATACCTATTTAGATCTCCAGCCCATTTTTAAAATCAGATTTTTTTTTTTGCTATTGAGTTGTATGAGTTCTTTATATATTTTGGATATTAACCCCTTATCATCAGTCCATGGCCTATGAGGAACTGGATCACAGAGCAGAATGAGAACTGCAGGCAAGCCAATGAAGCCTCATCTGCCATGCCCCATTACCACCTGAACCATCATCCCCCCACCTCAGTCCATGGAATAATTGTCTTCCATGAGTGTAATCCTTAGGAGGACCACTGCCTTATCAGATATACCACTTGCAAACACTTTCTCCCACTCAATACCTTACCTTTTCATTTTATTGATAGTTTCCTTGTGAAGAAGTTTTTTACTTTGATGTAGTCCTGTTTAGTTTTGCTTTTTGTTGCCTTTGTTAAGGTAGCATACCCATTTCTCTTTCCTTCTACATGTATGTGGGTGGGCTGTGTGCACATGTGCAGGCTCAGTCGTGTCCAATTCTTTGTGACCCCATGGACTGTAGCTCACCAGGCTCCTGTGTCCATGAAACTTTCCAGACAAGAATACTGGAATGGGTTGCCATGCCCTCCTCCAGGGGAATCTTCCTGACTCAGGGATCAAACCCATGTCTTTTGTGTGCATCAGTGCATTTTAAGAATATTTAAGTTTTACCAATGAAAGCCCATTTCTAACATGTATCATGCTAATTAGTATGTCACTCTGTTCATGGTAAAAAGATCAGTTCTGATGTTCATTTTTCTTTTAACAGAGCCTCAAGTATTGATTATTACCTGGATTGCTGAAGCATGTACAATAATCTCATGAGAATGTGGCATTTCTGATATCTTGGTAGCTGGCCACTCTGAGAACCTGGGTCTTCAGTGAAGACAGTTGACTGTTCTCAGAATTGGAACATAAGCTAATCAGCAATTGCGTAATATCACACTGTTTATACTGAGAAGTATTTTAGAGTGACACTAGTATTTTAGAGAGATACCTGTACCCTTTGTTGAGCATTTTACGGAGTTGTTTGTTTAGTACTAGTCCACCCTACCCCCACTTTCCTGGAACTTACTCCTCCCTGTTTTGCCTCCAACCCCACAATAATTAATAATGAACATGGTGTTGCCTTCTCAGGACACAGCTGATTATTTCAGGGATGGGAATGATTGAAGTGTGGGCAATTAGCTTCACTTTACATGAAACTAGGAAGTGAGACACAGAGGAAAGATGGCTTTTTTCCTATCTGGGCCCATTCATGGAAGCCTGGGATCTGAGCGGTGTTTCCTGGTTTGTGCATGGCATGGAAGAGCAGAAGAGGCCAGCTTGGAGAAAAAAGGAAGAACAAAATACAGATAAGGCAGAAAGAGCCTTACAGAGAGAAGGAATACTCTCAGGATTTCCACAGACCTTTGAATCCTGATCATGGTGGCTGTAAAAACATGCTCCCCAAATCTCCTGATATGGTGAGAAAAATTGCCTAATTTTGCTCCAACTGTTGCCCTCTGGATCCACCAACATGTTAGCTCCAAAGCCTCCTTCCCATGGGCTTTTCCCTGACTATGACTGTGCATAGCAGTACTGAAATGCAGGCGTATTCCTGTAAGACACAAGACTCCTCAACCAGGAGACTTTAATTGAAGACTCACCTGCCCCAGATGTTCTCGGAGCTTCACTACAGTCCAAGCTTCTTCCTGCACAATTCTACTTCCTCCCCCTAACCTTCGAAAGTGTCAGAGGTAGATCAAGACTCTTCCTGTCTTGTCTTGTTCCCTCCCCTACTCCTCTTATGGGCATTTCCTCCTTTAAACTGTCATACAACTAATCCCATGTTGGCATCTGTTTCTTGGAACCTGAAGTAACACACTGATTCTACTGATTATATTTTTCCTCTTGGGTGTTATGAGCCACTTCTGTAGTCTAATATTAATTTCTACTTTTAATCTTTAACCTATGTGATGGTTAATTTTATGTGTTCACCTGACTGGCCATGGGGTACCAAGATTAAACATCATTTCTAGATGTTTCTGTTGAGGGTGTTTCTAGATGGGGTTAGCATTTGAATTAGTGGACTCAATGAAATAGATTGCCCTCCCCAATGAGGGTTGCATTATCCAGTTCGTTAATTGCCTGAATAGAACAAAAGGTGGGCAAAAGAGGAATTTGCCCCCTTTTTTGATTGCCTCATTGCTTAAGCTGAAATATTTCATCTTCTCCTGCCCTTGGGCTGGACCTTACACCATTGGCTTCTCTCGTTCTCAGGCCTTCAGACTTGAGCTGAATTACACCACCAGCTTTCCTGTCTTTGCAACCTGTAGACAACAGATTGTGGAATTTCTTGGCCTCCATAACTGCATGAGCCAACTCCTCATAATAGATTATATATCTCTGTCTGCCTATGTATCTATCCATCTATGCATAAATTTCCCACCACTTCTATTTTTTTGGAGAATCTTGGCTAATAAAACTCACCTAAAGGATTTACTGTTGTTTTTTGCAACAAAAGGAGCAAATAGACTTAGCATTTTCCTGAGCTCCATAGATATAGTCTCTCATTTAATTCTTGAATTAACCTCGAGAGGTATGTATTATTTTCACCATTTTCCAGATGAGGAATCTGTTTTAGAGATTAAGTAGTTTGCCTCGGATCACACAATGAAAAGGCTAGGAGTGGAACCTATGACTTCCAGACTCCAAAGCCAATATTCTGAGCCACACTATTTTGTTGGGCGCTATATGCTAAATTAGTTCAAAAGTCAAAACTATCCAACTTGATTGGGTCATTTATTTTTCTGGAGTTGAGCTGTAGCAGTTGCTTGTATATTGTTGAGATTAGTTGTTTGTCAGTTGCTTCATTTGCTATTATTTTCTCCCATTCTGAAGGCTGCCTTTTCACCTTGCTAATAGTTTCCTTTGTTGTGAAGAAGCTTTTAAGTTTAATTAGGTCCCATTTGTTTATTTTTGCTTTTATTTCCAATATTCTGGGAGGTGGGTCATAGAGGATCCTGCTGTGATGTATGTCAGAGAGTGTTTTGCCTATGTTCTCCTCTAGGAGTTTTATAGTTTCTGGTCTTACGTTTAGATCTTTAATCCATTTTGAGTTTATTTTTGTGTATGGTGTTAGAAAGTGTTCTAGTTTCATTCTTTTACAAGTGGTTGACCAGTTTTCCCAGCACCACTTGTTAAAGAGATTGTCTTTAATCCATTGTATATTCTTGCCTCCTTTGTCAAAGATAAGGTGTCCATATGTGCATGGATTTATCTCTGGGCTTTCTATTTTGTTCCATTGATCAATATTTCTGTCTTTGTGCCAGTACCATACTGTCTTGATAACTGTGGCTTTGTAATAGAGCCTGAAGTCAGATAGGTTGATTCCTCCAGTTCCATTCTTCTTTCTCAAGATAGCTTTGGCTATTCGAGGGTTTTTGTATTTCCATACAAATTGGGAAATTATTTGTTCTAGCTCTGTGAAGAATACTGTTGGTAGCTTGATAGGGATTGCATTGAATCTATAAATTGCTTTGGGTAGTATACTCATTTTCACTATATATAGTGAACTATATATACACCAATCCATGAACATGGTATATTTCTCCATCTATTAGTGTCCTCTTTGATTTCTTTCACCAGTGTTTTATAGTTTTCTATATATAGGTCTTTAGTTTCTTTAGGTAGATATATTCCTAAGTATTTTATTCTTTCCGTTGCAATGGTGAATGGAATTGTTTCCTTAATTTCTCTTTCTGTTTTCTCATTATTAGTGTATAGGAATGCAAGGGATTTCTGTGTATTGATTTTATATCCTGCAACTTTACTATAATCATTGATTAGTTCTAGTGATTTTCTGGTGGAGTCTTCAGGGTTTTCTATGTAGAGGATCATGCCATCTGCAAATAGAGTTTTACTTCTTCTTTTTCAATTTGGATTCCTTTTATTTCTTTTTCTGCTCTGATTGCTGTGGCCAAAACTTCCAAAACTATGTTGAATAGTAATGGTGAAAGTGGGCACCCTTGTCTTGTTCTCCTGACTTCAGAGGAAATGCTTTCAATTTTTCACCATTGAGGATAATGTTTGCTGTGGGTTTGTCATATATAGCTTTTATTATGTTGAGGTATGTTCCTTCTATTCCTGCTTTCTGGAGAGTTCTTATCATAAATGGATGTTGAGTTTTGTCAAAGGCTTTCTCTGCATCTATTGAGATAATCATATGGTTTTTATTTTTCAATTTGTTAATGTGGTGTATTACATTGATTGATTTGCGGATATTGAAGAATCCTTGCATCCCTGGGATAAAGCCCACTTGGTCATGGTGTATGATCTTTTTAATGTGTTGTTGGATTCTGATTGCTAGAAATGGGCCAAAGAACTAAACAGACATTTCTCCAAAGAAGACATACAGATGGCTAACAAACACATGAAAAGATGCTCAACATCACTCATTATCAGAGAAATGCAAATCAAAACCACTATGAGGTACCATTTCACGCCAGTCAGAATGGCGGCGATCCAAAAGTCTACAAGCAATAAATGCTGGAGGGGGTGTGGAGAAAAGGGAACCCTCTTACACTGTTGGTGGGAATGCAAACTAGTACAGCCACTATGGAGAACAGTGTGGAGATTCCTTAAAAAACTGGAAATAGAACTGCCTTATGATCCAGCAATCCCACTGCTGGGCATACACACTGAGGAAACCAGAAGGGAAAGATACACGTGTACCCCAATGTTCATCGCAGCACTGTTTATAATAGCCAGGACATGGAAGCAACCTAGATGTCCATCAGCAGATGAATGGATAAGAAAGCTGTGGTACATATACACAATGGAGTATTACTCAGCCATTAAAAAGAATACATTTGAATCAGTTCTAATGAGGTGGATGAAACTGGAGCCTATTATACAGAGTGAAGTAAGCCAGAAAGAAAAACACCAATACAGTATACTAATGCATATATATGGAATTTAGAAAGATGGTAACAATAACCCTGTGTACGAGACAGCAAAAGAGACACTGATGTATAGATCAGTCTTATGACTCTGTGGGAGAGGGAGAGGGTGGGGAGATTTGGGAGAATGGCATTGAAATATGTATAATATCATGTATGAAACGAGTCGCCAGTCCAGGTTCAATGCACGATACTGGATGCTTGGGGCTGGTGCACTGGGATGACCCAGAGGGAGGGTATGGGGAGGGAGGAGGGTTCAGGATGGGGAACACAGGTATACCTGTGGCGGATTCATTTCGATATTTGGCAAAACTAATACAATATTGTAAAGTTTAAAAATAAAAAAAATAAACTATCCAACTTGATATTTATACTTACTTCCAAAACCAAGCATCCAAATAAGTCCTCTGACACATAAATCTATATTTCTTGAGCTGTTTTGTTGGGCTTAGATAGCTCATTGTCCTATCCTTCTTGATTTTTAATCAATATTGAAATATTCCCTACTCCCTTCATCTTCCATACGTGAAGCCTGTGCCATATGGAAGCTAGAAGATAATTGGCTTCATTCCTGTTGCAAATCAGGAAAGGTAAAGCTTCAGATTTAATGACTACCATCTCTCTGCCATCTCCACAAACAGACCTCATTTATGTTGGTGTCAAATTTAGAGGAGGCCAAACAAATTATGTCTTGGGAGGGGATGGACAAAATGCAAAAGGAATTACAAAGATATTTTTATGTGTTCTGCAATTCTTCAAGTCAGGACAGATTTGTTGGCTATGTGCAGTTTTTTTTTTTTTAAATAGAGATTAAAAAAGTAACCCAAGTAAATAGTTTGACAGATTACTGAGAAATGCTATGTGTTTGAGCCATTGAAGGAAAATTTTTCACTCCCTTTTAATAGTCCAAATTGGGTGATAGAAAATATGAAAGTATATCTGAATATAAAGAACAGAATTGTTACAACCATGGAAACTACAAGCAGTCAGGCAAGAATGGTCCCTTTCTTGGAGAACTGCCCCAAGCCAAATATAGCCTGCTTACCTACGCCCTGCCTCTCAGCACACACTCAAGAACTGATTGCCATGGGGGACAGAAGGTTCATCCCCTTACCCTGAATGGGGACTGACTCTGTGGTGAGTTCTGTGTTCCAGAGCTTTGCATGGGATCAGACTAAAGCCAGATTCCTGCTGAGATCACACATGTGCTTAGCTCCTTTCTCTGCCTCATGTTGCTCCTCTCATTGCCCATTGGAAAGCCCTCCCCCAGTAAATCACATCTATAGGAATCATCTCAAGCTCTGCTTCTAGGAAATCTATCATCAGACCGAGGCTTAGAGGAGTTTTATTTTGAAAGAGCTGGAATGCAGCCTAGCATTCTGGACTTTCTTGGACTCTTGGGAATGTTGGAGAACAAGTTTGTGGCTGGTGAGAGATCTTAATGGAAAGGGGAAGAGAGAACGAGGGTGAATACTGAAACGTGAAAGAAGGTAATGAAGAAAATTAATTCCTGACTGATTAAATTAAATTTTCATTATAGGGGGCTGGAATGCAAAAGTAGGGAGTCAAGAAATACCTGGAGTAACAGGCAAATTTGGCTTGGAGTACAGAGTGAAGCAGAGCAAAGGCTAATAGAGTTTTGCCAAGAGAACGCACTGGTCATAGCAAACACCCTCTTCGAACAACACAAGAGATGACTGTACACATGGACATCACCAGGTGATCAATACCAAAATCAGATTGATTATATTCTTTGCAGCCAAAGATGGAGAAGCTCTATACAGTCAGCAAAAACAAGACCGGGAGCTGACAGTGGCTCAGATCATGAACTCTTTATTGCCAAATTCAGACTTAAACTGAAGAAAATAGGGAAAACAACTAGACCATTCAAGTATGACCTAAATCAAATCCTTACAGTTATATAGTAGAAGTGAGAAATAGATTTAAGGGACTAGATCTGATAGAGTGCCTGAAGAACTATGGACAGAGTTTCGTGACATTGTACATGAGGCAGGGATCAAGACCATCCCCAAGAAAAAGAAATGCAAAGGCCAAAATGGTTGTCTGAGGAGGCCTTAAAAATAACTGAATAGAAGAGAAGTGAAAAGAAAAGGAGAAAAGGAAAGATATACCCATTTGAATGTAGAGTTCCAAAGAATAGCAAGGAGAGATAAGAAAGCCTTTCTCCATGATCAGTGCAAAGAAATAGAGGAAAACAACAGAATGAGAAAGACTAGAGATCTCTTCAAGAAAATTAGAGATACCAAGGGAACATTTCATGCAAAGATGAGCACAATAAAGGACAGAAATGGTAGGGACCTAACAGAAGCAGAAGATATTAAGAAGACGTGGCAAGAATACATAGAAGAACTGTACAAAAAAGATCTTTATAACCCAGATAATCATGATGGTGTGATCAATGACCTAGAGCCAGACATTCTGAAATGCAAACTCAAGTGGGCCTTAGGAAGCATCACTATGAACAAAGCTACCGGAGGTGATGGAATTCCAGTTGAGCTATTTCAGATCCTGAAAGACGATGCTGTGAAAGTGCTGCACTCAATATGCCAGCAAATTTGGAAAACTCAGCAGTGGCTACAGGACTGGAAAAGGTCAGTTTTCGTTCCAATCCCAAAGAAAGGCAATGCCAAAGAATGTTCAAACTTCCGCACAATTGTACTCATCTCACACGCTAGTAAAGTAATGCTCAAAATTCTCCAAGCCAGGCTTCAACAGTATGTGAACCATGAACTTCCAGATGTTCAAGCTGGATTTGCAAAAGGCAGAGGAACCAGAGATCAAATTGCCAACATCTGTTGGATCATTGAAAAAGCAAAAGAGTTCCAGAAAAATATCTACTTCTACTTCATTGACTATGCCAAAGCCTTTTATTGTCTGGAAAATTCTTAAAGAGATGGGAATACCAGAACACCTGACCTGGCTCTTGAGAAACCTATATGCAGGTCAGGAAACAACAGTTAGAACTGGACATGGAACAACAGACTCCTTCCAAATAGGGAAAGGAGTATGTCAAGGCTGTATTTTGTCACCCTCCTTATTTAACTTATATGCAGAGTACATCATGAGAAACACTGGGCTGGATGAAGCACAAGCTGGAATCAAGATTGCCAGGAGAAATAATCAATAACCTCAGATATGAAGATTACACTACCCATATGGCAGAAAGCAAAGAAGAACTAAAGAGCCTCTTGATGAAAGTGAAAGAGGAGAGTGAAGAAGTTGGCTTAAAACTCAACATTCAGAAAACTAAGATCATGGCATCTGGTCCCATCACTTCATGGGAAATAGATGGAGAAACAGTGACAACAGTGTCAGACTTTATTTTTTGGGGCTCCAGAATCACTGCAGATGGTGACTGCAGCCATGAAATTAAAAGACGCTTGCTCCTTGGAAGATAAGTTATGACCAACCTAGACAGCATATTCAAAAGCAGAAACATTACTTTGCCAACAAAGATCCATCTAGTCAAAGCTTTGTTTTTTCCGATAGTCATGTATGGATGTGAGAGTTGGACTCTAAAGAAAACTGAGTGCCAAAGAATTGATGCTTTTGAACTGTGGTGTTGGAGAAGACTCTTGAGAGTCCCTTGGACAGCAAGGAGATCCAACCAGTCTATCCTAAAGAAAATCAGTCCTGAATATTCATTGAAAGGACTGATGTTGAAGCTAAAACTCTAATACTTTTGTCACCTGATGTGAAGAACTGACTCATTTGAAAAGACACTGATGCTGGGAAAGATTGAAGGTTGGAGGAGAAGGGAACGACAGAGGATGAGATGGTTAGATGGTATCACTGACTCAATGGACATGCTGCTGCTGGTGCTAAATTGCTTCAGTTGTGTCCGATTCTGTGCGACCCCAGAGATGGCAGCCCACCAGGCTCCCCCGTCCCTGGGATTTTCCAGGCAAGAACACTGGAGTGGGTTGCCATTTCCTTCTCCAATGCATGAAAATGAAAAGTGAAAGTGAAGTGGCTCAGTCGTGTCTGACTCTTAGCGACCCCATGGACTGCAGCCTACCAGGCTCCTCCATCCATGGGATTTTCCAGGCAAGAGTACTGGAGTGCGGTGCCATTGCCTTCTCCGCAATAGACATGAGTTTGAGTAAATTCTGGGAGGTGATGGACAGGGAGGCCTGGCGTGCTGCAGTCCATGGGGTTGCAAGGAGTTTGGCACAACTGAGTGACTGAACTGAACTGAACTGACTAATTAAAACTTGTAGTATAACTGATAAGTTTCCTAAGAACATATGTGCATGAATGTTACTTTTCCAGTGTGTACTCAAACTGGAAGGTGAGATTATTTTTAGGATGTTGCAACAAATACCCATCTTGGATCTTGAGTCCACATTTCCCATGCTTCCTGATAAGGCTTTGTTTTTAAACACGAAAAAGATTTCCTTGAACTTATTTCTAGTCAGATTCAGAAGGGGCTTTCTTACTCTTCAGAGATTTTGCATTTCTGTAGCTAGCAGCTGGCATTGATTATTTTTCCACAGGACGATTAGAATGCTGGCATCTGTAAAATTATTTGCCGTAACAGCTAAAGGAGAATCTAGGATTAGTCATTTCCTTTGTTCAGAACAGTCTGAGAACTACCATTTAGGAAGGACACATCCCAAACTCAGGGAGGCATAAAGTTCTTTAGGTAACAGTATAATGGTTCACAGTATAGGTTCTGTTGTCAGCTCCCCTCCACGGGGTTTGTCATGATTAAATGAGATGATACTTTTAGAGTGCTTAACCCAAGACTGGCATGAAGTAAATGCGCAGTAAGGGTCACCCATCATGATGACAGTTCCTGAACCTGTCTAGGTCTGACTCCATGAGCCCTCTCTTCTTGCCTCTTCGGTTTGCTCTGTTTAGTTGCTCGTGCTTTAGGGGTCTCAGAGTACCCCCTGCTTCTGACAGTGATCCAGATTCTCTGTTGGCTCCCAAACTCTTCACTGTTGGTTCTTAGATAATTGACTCCATAGGACTCCATCTCACCTTCTGGCCCTAATTATTTGGTAACACCCCCAGTTCCCTCCAGTTTCTGCTTTGAGCAGCAAGCCCCTGGCCCCCTTATTCAGCAACTCTTGCCTCTTAGTTTGTGATCATTACCATGACCCTGGCTGAGAAATGTTTCCTCCCCTTTAATGTACTAGGGACTTACATGGAACCCTGTTAGCTGTACTTGTCTTCCCACCCCATGAGTTGAAGGGAATACAGCTGTCTCCTTCTGCTCAGGCATGGAAAAGCATGGACTAGGGAAGAAAGTGATATTTCAGTCCTCCTTACCCACCTTCAGCCTTGGATACCAAGACAGGATCTTTATTATCAAGTGATCTATGCATTAGAAACTTGTGTTTGGTGTTAATTTATTGCTATTTTTAGTCCCACGTGATTGGAGAGTCATATGCTATACCAGAAATCCCTCAGTGTCTGGTCATGGCTCAGTGCTGTCTGTTCCTTTGGAGGCCAAGTGCATCTCTGATGAAGAGGTGAAGAGAATTTTATTGTACTTCACACTTTTCAGAAGTATGGCCTGTTATGACAACATGTCAGTGCTTTGTAATTTCAAGGGATCTGTGTTTGGGGAATGGTAAGCAGTGGTGTTGGTCTCTATTTGACCTTTATGCCTGGAACCCTGCATTTCACATTTCCAATTTTGAATTTCTCCAAATTTGCTACCTTCAGTTCAGTCACTCAGTCATGTCCGACTCCTTGCGACCCCATGAATCTCAGCACACCAGGCCTCCCTGTCCATCACCAACCCCCGGAGTTCACTCAAACTTACGTCCATTGAGTTGGTGATGCCATCCAGCCATCTCATCCTCTGTCGTCCCCTTTTCCTCCTGCCCCCAATCCCTCCCAGCATCACAGTCTTTTCCAATGAGTCAGCTCTTCACATGAGGTGGCCAAAGTACTGGAGTTTCAGCTTTAGCATCATTCCTTCCAAAGAACACCCAGGGCTGACCCCCTTTAGAATGGACTGGTTGGATCTCCTTGCAGTCCAAAGGACTCTTAAGAGTCTTCTCCAACACCACAGTTCAAAAGCATCAATTCTTCAGCACTCAGCTTTCTTCACAGTCCAACTCTCACATCCATACATGACCACTGGAAAAACCATAGCCTTGACTAGACGGACCTTTGTTGGCAAAGTAACGTCTCTGCTTTTCAATATGCCTTCTAGGTTGGTCATGACTTTCCTTCCAAGGAGTAAGCGTCTTTTAATTTCATGGCTGCAGTCATCATCTGCAGTGATTTTGGAGCCCCCCCAAAATAAAGTCTGACACTGTTTCCACTGTTTCTCCATCTGTTTCCCATGAAGTGATGGGACCAGATGCCATGATCTTCGTTGGGTTCCACCTAATCCAGTTCCCAATCACAGTGCTTTGTGTGGGATATAGGAAGTCTCAGCCCAAAGCAACTTTATCTTGGGTACTCAACACTATCTGAAGGGAGTTAGCCTTGGAGCATAAGACAAATAAAAATAGAAAGAAGTCTAGTAGCACTCTTGTGTTCTTGAAAAATAATGAAGTAACATTAGGGATGATTTTTGTGGTTTTGCTCTCTCATTGTTCTATTGGGGGAAAAAAAAAAAGGCTGGGTTCTAACCATGCATTGCTGGACCATGCACATGGTAAAGCACGTAGTTAAGACTTTGGTTTTGCTCCCTTAGCATAGGGACTATAACTATTTGATGGAGTTGCTATGAGGATGAGCATGCCTGGCACAGAGAAATTGTCTGATAAATGGTAAACATTATCATTACCAACTGCAAAGATTAGTTATAGTATCACAGCTGGAATGGGACCTTTATTATCTAAAAGGTTGAGATATCATGAAAGAAAACAAATGTACCAGATGCTGCTTTACTTTTCCCGTAACTCCCCATAAGGAAAAGGTATTGAGTATGATATAAAATCAATATAGAGGCAGAGGAATAAAGATTTCATGTCTAGGCAGGCTTTATTCACATTTATAGGTTAAAACAAACATAACTATATTGCTCACCCTTGTTTCTTATGAATCCAGAATTTATCTCTAAATATCCTTTTGAGACAGAGAATGAGAAAGGGGAAGAGACATTGGGATTGAAGCTTAATTTTATGTATGTTTAATTCATGTTTGTGAATTATTAGTACAATAAATGCTGATTTCATTCATAACCAAGTGGGGCTATTTATGTTTGAATGGAAAGCAACATATATTTGCTCACACAAAGCTTTATTGTGAACTAAAAAAATTTTTTTAAATCAGTTTTTATTGTTCAGACAATTGTGCAGTAACCGAAGGCTCAAAAATGAGGGTTCTGGGAATTGTCAGCATAAACTAGGAATGTTAATGTGCTGGATTTTTTATGTGGTGTAATAGGATGGGTTAAGACCTAATAGAGGTGTACAGACTGAAGAATGTTTTCCAATGGCCTGGATGCTGTTTACTTTACACTTTATTCTTTTCCACTGGGGACTCTGTAGCTCTCAGAAGGATATGTCCTTGATTTCATCCCGGCTTCACAGAGGATGAGAGCTGAGCAGTGCCCAAAACAGCAGCAGCTGTTTGTGGGCACACGTTCACTTACAGGTTAGAGAAGCAAACATGTGCCACATGTACAGAGTCAACAGGTGCTTTGGGAACTAACCACAGGTTGAAGCTCTAGGGGAATTCAAGAGGGACCACTGGCTTAGTGCCTTCTCCCCAAGGCCAATTTTCAGAGAATGGCCATGATCTGTATGCTTTTTATACTTGTATATAAGACCTCCAGAGGCAAAGTACAGGTTTAAATAACTATCTTCCCTGATTTCTAGGAAGAATATTTATGTATTGGGAATTTTTTTTTAAGTTGAAAGAATAAAAATTTCTCCTCAAATTTCCTCCAGAGATAACCACTGAAGGTAACATCATGATATGAATAAATAGCATACATAATGTACTTAGTACAGTGTCTAGAAAATAGTAAGTTCTGAATATATAGCTGAATTTTTTATGTATGAGTGTATATATATATATATATACTGGAGAAGGCAATGGCACCCCACTCCAGTACTCTTGCCTGGAAAATCCCATGGATGGAGGAGCCTAGTAGGCGGCAGTCCATGGGGTCACACAGAGTTGGACACGACTGAGCAACTTCACTTTCACTTTTCACTTTTGTGCATTGGAGAAGGAAAAGGCAACCCACTCCAGTGTTCTTGCCTGGAGAATCCCAGGGACGGGGAAGCCTGGTGGGCTGCTGTCTATGGGGTCGCACAGAGTTGGACACGACTGAAGTGACTTAACAGCAACAGTATATATATATGTATATGTGTGTGTGTGTGTGTGTGTGTGTGTATGTATATATATATATATATATATATATATATATGATGCTGTATGTAATTTTTCTTTCCCTCATTTTCTTTTTTAAAATTTATATGCATGCATTTGTCGAATAGGTAAATATTCAACCATGTTTACTGAGCACTAGGAACTTCAAATGTGTTAGAGAGGGAACTCTACATTAGGGTTGACAAGACATCATCTTTGCTCTTAAGTTGGTCACAATTCTAGATGAAGAAATAGATAGGCAATGGGTGTTTTGTGTGCTGGGGAGGTGACCTGGGTGCTACATGGAGATAAACTGGGGCTCCTTAACCTCACTGAGACTTTCTGGAGAAAATGATGTCCATCCTCAGATGTGAAGGATGGACAGGAGCTGTTTAGTCAGTTGAGTGAAAACACGAAAATATTTCCTAAAGAGAAAACAATACATGTTAAGTTCCTAAAGCAGATGGAGCATGGCATCTTCATGAAACTAAATGGAATTCTGTGTGGCTGAAGAGTATGCAGTTGGGATTAGAAGAGATGGTAGGAGTATGGGAGGGTGGGGCAGGATGGAAGGTGAGGCTGAGAAAGAGGCAGAAAGAATAGTGAGGGGTAAACAGGTGGATGTCATGAGAGCTTCAGGAGCCCTGTGAGAGAGCTTAGATTTCATCTTGAGGAAAACTAGGAGCCACTGAAGCAAGAGACACAGACAGATTTGTGCTTTAAGAAGAATACATTAAGTCAGTAAAAAATAGATTGCCATTAATAAATAAGATAATTAAAAATACAAGAAAATAATTGGGAAAGGATGAACAGAAAAGAGCCTACCTTGAAAATTTTAAAACATCTTTTATTTTTCAGATAAAGATTAAATTGTAAACTTACAAAATTTAAAATATGAATAACACTGAGATCACTGCATATTAAGAGCTGGGATATGTGGCACTTTAAAGTGATATTCCATGCAAAATTTGTAGCTACAAAAGTGTTTACTAGAAACAAATGAAAATGGAGGATGAGTTCTATAGGGAAGAAAATTTACAACCTTCTTAGTATTGAAATGAGTTTTTAATGGAAGTAAACATTTGAATACAAATTTACCATTGGTAAATAATGCTTCTCATTTAGAGTTTAGCTGTAATAAATTTCTAGAAGTGTTCTTTTTTATTTTCTACAAGTGTTCTTTATCAATCTTCACTTTCATCTCTGATGTTTATGGGTATGAGTAAAGAGGGAAGGAAGGGTGTGAGGTTTTGAAGGTGATCATTTTGAAGGAAGGAAAATAGCATTTATGAGATACCTACCTACCATGTCCCAAGAGATACTGTTTGTGGTATCTTGCATGCATGGATGCCAAGTTGCTTCAGTTGTGTCTGAATCTTTGCGACCCCATGGACTGTTGCCCACCCAGCTTCTCTGTCCATGGAATTCTCCAGGCAAGAATACTGGAGTGGGTTGCCATGCCCTCCTCCAAGGGATCTTCCCGACCCAGGGGTCAAACCCGTGTCTCCTGTGGCTCCTACAGCTCCTGCACTGCAGGCAGATTCTTTACCGCTGAGCCACCAGGGAAGCCCCTTATCGTATTTTACCTGTGAGGATATTACTCTCCTATTTCATAGGCGTTAAAGCTCGAAGAGTGTCAATTACCATCGGGATCACAGAGTTAGGATGTATTGGGTTGGCATGTGAATCCAGTACTGTCTACCTTTCCATTGCTCCTCCTCTTGGCCTGTTATCCAGAACCAAAGTAACTTTTTTCCCATATGCCCCATTCTGAACCTAGAAAATCAGGGATGAAGCAACTTGTCTGCAATCAATACTCCCTCTGATGGCTCAGCTGGTAAAGAATCCACCTGCAATGTGGGAGACCTGGGTTCGATCCCTGGGTTGGGAAGATCCCCTGGAGAAGGGAACAGCTATCCACTCCAGTATTCTGGTCTGGAGAATTCCATGGATTGTATAGCCCATGGGGTAGCAAAGAGTCAGACATGACTGAGCGACTTTCACCTTCTGCTATGGCTGATAATCTTGGTGCATCCAAAGGCCACTTTAGACCTAGAGTCCTTCTTCCCCACTGGACAGCACAAAGGAGCACCTTTCAAGGAAAAGTTGAGTCTAGTGTGAAGATAATTGTAGAAATTTTAGAAAAATGCAGCCTTTTCCTTGGAGCTGCTTTTACTTTTGGATTGCTAATTTATTCAGATAAGTGGCCCTGGGCCTGTAACCCTCTAACTCAGCCTGGCGTTAACATGCAGGCAGCCTGGTGGAGCCTGCTACTGATAGCCATGGGAACCAGTCACCGTGTGGCAGGGCTTGGGGTGCAGCGGAAGCGTCTGTGTGGACCACATGGGGCTTCTCAGCTTGTGGGATTGTGGCAACTTGGAACCATTTGCTTTAAAGGTCTATCTGCATTATCAGCAAAGAATATGGAAAACGGCTCAATTTCAGCTGATTACCCACTAAAGTGCCTGGGAGCCGCTCTGTAATTTTCATTGCTGCTTGCAGGGCTCTTCAGCAAAGTTTGCAGGCGAATTTAATGGAAGGCATTCAGCCCTGCTGAATGGCAGACAGAGAAGGCACTAGCTTCCTGTTCTCTTTGTTTGAAAGCATCTGTTACCATAACATAGTAAACAGATTTTAAGCCATTTTGGGAACAGCCATCTGTGAGACACCTCTCCAGTGTAGGCTTTGGTCCAGACTTTAGTTTTCCCACAATTTAACCCAGAAAGAATTATCTCTGCTGTCCAAGGCCAATGAGATTGGCTTTAACAAGGATTTCTAGGAAATGGCTCCTGGCAATCTAGATGAATAAACTCTCCTAACACTAGTTAAGAGTCAAATAAACGCTAACCCTGTGGCACAATCATACAATGGCATACTTGCTAACAACTAAAAAGATGTTGTAGATCCCACTTCTTACACTTCAAGGTGTTTGTGAATCGCTCGGGATCTTGTTAAAATGAAGATCTGATTCAATAGGTCTGGAGTGAACCTCATGTTCTGCATTTCCAACAAGTTCCCAGGTGATGACAGTGATATTGATCCTTGGACCACATTGTGGGTAGCAAGGCTGTAGAAAATTTATAATTGCATGGAAGGTGTTCCTGGCTCCAGTAACTTAATCTTCGTCTCCATCTTCATTGTCTCGGAATAAAAATGCTGTCAGGTCCCTCGTTTTTCTGCTCACTTTAAATGATAGGTAGTCCCACAATTAAGTTAAGTTGCAAAACTAGTTTCAACTCAGTGAAAAAAACAAAGCAACAATCCTTTGTGCCCACTAAAGGATTCTCACTGGCTTTAAATGTTATTACCTCCCTGAACGGGGATCTGGTGTTGGGAAAGGCGGGTTGCCAAAATAGTTAGCTGTCCTCCCCTCTGGATTTCCTGTGGGAAGACAGACTCACTTTGGGTCTGCTCTCTGTTTCACTGGTACCTTGGATGAAATTGAGGCAGAATAGCCCATCCTAATATTCTGACCATAAAAATAGTGATTTTCAGTGATTGCTTCTGGATAGTAGACCTGATCATGGAAGGTTGGGGGAATGGACTTTCATTTTTTCATTTTATAACCTTTTATAAAGCAAATGTGTGTGTATATGTAGATATACACATATGTTAACATATATGTAAATAGGTACATGTGTGTATATATGAACTTATGTGAAGTGAAAGTCTCTCAGTCATGTCTGACTCTTTGCAACCCTATGAATTGTAGCCCACCAGGCTCCTCTGTCCATGGAAGTCTTCAGGCAAGAATATTGGTGGGGTTTGCCATTTTCTCCTCTAGGGGATCTTCCCAGCCCGGGGACTGAACCCACATCTCTCATGTCTCCTGCATTGACAGGCAGGTTCTTTACCACTAGCACCACCTGGGAAGACATGGACTTATACATATAAATGCATATACAGTAGGCATATGAAATTTGCCACAAACACATACCACTTTTATAGCTTAAAAAAAGTAACTATAAGGAAAATAGGGGAGGAATAATCTAAATTCACTAAGTAGCTCTCTAACTGTATTTAAGCTACATAAGAAATGGGAATTCCCAGGTGATGCTAGTGGTAAAGAACCCACCTGCCATGATATGTAAGAGACACAGGTTCAATCACTGGGTCGGGAAGATCCCCTGGAGGAGGGCATGGAAATCCACTCCAGTATTCTTGCCTGGAGACTCCCGTGGACAGAGGAGCCTAGTGGGCTACAGTTCATAGGGTCACAAAGAGTCAGACATCACAGAATCGACTTAGCATGCATGCACTACATAACAAATAGCCATAAGTAAAGTGAAAACTGTTTTTCGTTGTTGCAAAATGAGTAGTTAATACCTTCTTTCGTTTTCCCTACAAAAATCGTATCCAAATTTAAACAAAACTGAAGGAAAAAATTTCATTCTGTAAACATATACTCCAGGTTCCATCTTTCTGAACTATTTAGTGGCGGCAAGAAGATTCTTTGAAGCCTGTGAACTCTTTCAGTTTCCAATTTGTGCTGGTGCTAGAATAGTTGGAGTACTGCAGCCATCACCCTGATATACAGGATTGCACAGATGTCTGGTCTGTCCATTTCCACAGATGTGTTTGATGAGCTGACCCTCAATTAATGGTCTTTGGGACTGAGCTGTCATTGTCAGAGATGTGCTTCTTTCGAGCTATCTCATCATTGCCTCATAAACCATGAGTGAACAGTTCATTGTGAAGACCCGCACTTGAAACACTCACCTGTCAACAGCAAAATTCTTTATACCTTTTACTTCAACTTTCTGTTGTGTGAGAAATGTTGAAACCCAGCCTTCTGGTTGGCCCTGAGTAATTTCCAGGTAGACGGAGATCTGCTGTGAATTTGAATTCACAGGTGAGGTCAGTCGCTCAGTCGTGTCCGACTCTTTGCGACCCCATGAATCACAGCACACCAGGCCTCCCTGTCCATCACCAACTCCCAGAGTTCACTCAGACTCACGTCCATCAAGTCAGTGATGCCATCCAGCCATCTCATCCTCTGTCGTCCCCTTCTCCTCCTGCCCCCAATCCCTCCCAGCATCAGAGTCTTTTCCAAAGAGTCAACTCTTCGCATGAGGTGGCCAAAGTACTGGAGTTTCAGCTTTAGCATCATTCCTTCCAAAGAAATCTCAGGGCTAATCTCCTTCAGAATGGACTGGTTGGATCTCCTTGCAGTCCAAGGGACTCTCAAGAGTCTTCTCCAACACCACAGTTCAAAAGCATCAATTCTTCCAAAGAGTTGACTCTTTGGAAAAGACTCTGATGCTGGGAGGGATTGGGGGCAGGAGGAGAAGGGGACGACAGAGGATGAGATGGCTGGATGGCTCAGCCTTCTTCACAGTCCAAATCTCACATCCATACATGACCACAGGAAAAACCATAGCCTTGACTAGATGAACCTTTGTTGGCAAAGTCATGTCTCTGCTTTTGAATATGCTATCTAGGTTGGTCATAACTTTCCTTCCAAGGAGTAAGCGTCTTTTCATTTCATGGCTGCAGTCACCATCTGTAGTGATTTTGGAGCCCAGAAAAATAAAGTCTGACACTGTTGCCACTGTTTCCCCATCTATTTCCCATGAAGTGATGGGACCGGATGCCATGATCTTCGTTTTCTGAGTATTGAGCTTTAAGCCAACTTTTTAACTCTCCACTTTCACCTTCATCAAGAGGCTTTTGAGTTCTTCTTCACTTTCTGCCATAAGGGTGGTGTCATCTGCATATCTGAGGTTATTGATATTTCTCCCGGCAATCTTGATTCCAGCTTGTGTTTCTTCCAGCCCAGCATTTCTCATGATGTACTCTGCGTATAAGTTAAATAAACAGGATGACAATATACAGCCTTGACGAACTCCTTTTCCTATTTGGAACCAGTCTGTTGTTCCATGTCCAGTTCTAACTGTTGCTTCCTGACCTGCATACAAATGTCTCAAGAGGCAGATCAGGTGGTCTCGTATTCCCACCACTTTCAGAATTTTCCACAGTTGATTGTGATCCACACAGTCAAAGGCTTTGGCATAGTCAATAAAGCAGAAATAGATGTTTTTCTGGAACTCTCTTGCTTTATTCCATGATCCAGCGGATGTTGGCAATTTGATCTCTGGTTCCTCTGCCTTTTCTAAAACCAGTTTGAACATCAGGAAGTTCATGGTTCACGTATTGCTGAAGCCTGGCTTGGAGAATTTTGAGCATTACTTTACTAGCGTGTGAGATGAGTGCAATTGTGTGGTGGTTTGAGCATTCTTTGGCATTGCCTTTCTTTGGGATTGGAATGAAAACTGACCTTTTCCAGTCCTGTGGCCACTGCTGAGTTTTCCAAATTTGCTGGCATATTGAGTGCAGCACTTTCACAGCATCATTTTTCAGGATTTGGAATAGCTCAACTGGGTTTCCATCACCTCCACTAGCTTTGTTCATAGTGATGCTTTCTAAGGCCCACTTGACTTCACATTCCAGGATGTCTGGCTCTAGGTCAGTGATCACACCATCGTGATTATCTGGGTCGTGAAGATCTTTTTTGTACAGTGCTTCTGTGTATTCTTGCCATCTCTTCTTAATATCTTCTGCTTCTGTTAGGTCCATACCATTTCTGTCCTTTATCGAGCTCATCTTTGCATGAAATGTTCCTTTGGTATCTCTGATTTTCTTGAAGAGATCCCTAGTCTTTCCCAGTCTGTTGTTTTCCTCTATTTCTTTGCATTGATCGCTGAAGAAGGCTTTCTTATCTCTTCTTGCCCTTCTTTGGAACTCTGCATTCAGATGTTTATATCTTTCCTTTTCTCCTTTGCTTTTCACTTCTCTTCTTTTCACAGCTATTTGTAAGGCCTCCCCAGACAGCCTTTTTGCTTTTTTGCATTTCTTTTCAATGGGGATGGTCTTGATCTCTGTCTCCTGTACAATGTCACGAACCTCATTCCATAGTTCATCAGGCACTCTATCTATCAGATCTAGGCCCTTAAATCTATTTCTCACTTCCACTGTATAACATAAGTGATTTGATTTAGGTCATACCTGAATGGTCTAGTGGTTTTCCCTACTGTCTTCAATTTAAGTCTGAGTTTGGCAATAAGGAGTTCATGATCTGAGCCACAGTCAGCTCCTGGTCTTGTTTTTGCTGACTGTATAGAGCTTCTTCATCTTTGGCTGCAAAGAATATAATCAATCTGATTTCAGTGTTGACCATCTGGTGATGTCCATGTGTAGAGTCTTCTCTTGTGTTGTTGGAAGAGGGTGTTTGTTATGACCAATGCATTTTCTTGGCAAAACTCTATTAGTCTTTGCCCTGCTTCATTCCGTATTCCAAGGCCAAATTTACCTGTTACTCCAGGTGTTTCTTGACTTCCTACTTTTGCATTCACAGTGAATTCACAGTGAATTTGAATTAATGGCTAAAAATACTCCAAGTTCTGTGTTTAGTGTGTAGGGATGTCATGCCTGCAGCCTCTGAGAATAATCCCAAGGAATGCCAGCCTTCATGGAGGTGAGGAAAGGACAGAATGCTGTGGATGGGACCTGTGGGCCTAGCACCTGCCAAGAGACCAACCAGTAAAATCTTACATCATCCAAATTCTTGCTTTGTGTCCCAGAATGGCACAAACTCCAAGAATCTAAACATGGAGAATTGAAAATACTTTAGAAGGCTAGAAAGTGCTAAACTCAAACATGTATCCTATTCTGTAGAAATGAAGAAAATCAAGAATTTCATAGAAATTAAGAAATTCAACTATGTAAGCATTATGAATGGGTGTGTGTATCTCCATGTGCTTTTACCTTAAAAATCCACACTTCCCACCAAGGTGTAAGAGGCTAGACCCTGCTTCCCTTTCTGCATCACTGCTCACCTGCAGCTCCAGTTTATACTCCACGTTCCAGCCCTCTCAAACTTCAGTCTGTTCTTGAACTTCTGCCAAGTTTCTGGGCTCATCTTATGTGCTATGCCACTTGCCTTCCCCTGGGGGACCTTCCACACATTCCTTTTGTCTCAGCATACTTATCACTTAGTCTTGGAAGTTGTGGGGATCCCCAGCTGCCCTCCCTGGGCTCCATACAGCTGCTCTTGCCCAGCCAGCCCTCAACACCCTGCATCCCTACAGGTACACTCAGGGGAGGGCAGTAAGCCTGCCAACCCTGCTCTGAGCTGTGTCCACAACATCTGGCACAGCCTCACCCCTGGCAGATAAGTGCTCAAAACTGTTTATCAAATCATCAAAGAGAAATGACCATGGAAAATGGACAGATTTTTCTGAACTAGTAAAGCAGAATGCTGGGTGATTTATTTTCTTGCTTTTTCCTATCGTAAAAGAAATATAAAACACTATTTTTAAAACTATAATCATACCATATTAACCGAATAATCATTTTTATTATTATCTTTAAAATTTTATTGATAGTCTTGTTTACATAATTGTTTTTGTTGTTTTTTAATTATTGTCATTATTATCTTCTATGAAAGTGAAAGTCACTCAGTTGTGTCTGACTCTTTGTGACCCCATGGAGTATACAGTCCATGGAATTCTCCAGGCCAGAATACTGGAGTGAGGAGCCTTTCCCTTCTTCAGGGAATCTTATCTTCCCAACCCAGGGATTGAACCCAGGTCTCCCACTTGTATATAGTTCTTCATACTCTTGTTGGTTGGATAATGTATTGAGTTGATATATTATACTTTTTTAGTCCATTTGGTTTTGTGATTGTATCAGGTATACTGAATTTTCTACATTCAGTGAGGTACAGGCATTAAAGTTTTCTTGTTCTCTTTCAATCATCATTTTCCTTTCCTGTTCTTTAGTAACATGTTGGGATGGTCCCACCACTTTGAAGTCATTTCTCATTATTAAAAAATTCTATCTGGTTCAGTTTGAAACCCAGTCCCATTTCTTTTTCCTTCCTTTTCTGGCTAGATTATGACCTTCAGGATCTGTGGTCTGGAGGAGATCCATTTTGTTTTTTCATGCCTTCCTGGGGTGTTGGATGAGGAAGAGAGTCTTAAAAAGGTGGGGTAAGCTGTACTACATACTCTTACCTGCCAGTAGTGGACAGCAGTCCTGATCTTTTCACTGGTTACTTTGATTGGCTGCTGGGGCTCTGCTGGCATGGTTTCTTTGTGTTGTCTGATTTTTCTGAGTGTGTGTTCAGCAGCACTCTGGTCCCTCTGTCACTCTTTAGAAAGGAACAGTGGCATCCTTTTCAAGTCATGCCATTGGCTCACAACCTCCTGTCTCAGTATCACTTCCCCTCATTTGGCTATTGGGCACCATAGCTCCTGCCTCTCCCTCAGGTCCTTCACATGGAGTCATGTTATCTTCCATGTGCTCCAAGGGCCACAGGAAATTGCAGGGTAGAAGGCATCCTTTATGAGCACATTATAGCCTGATTCCTTCTCATTGTTGTATGAGCTGCTCCAGCACATTCCCACTCTCAGAAATCTCCAGCCAAGTTGCCAACATCATAGTGGGTCTGAGGATAGCACGACTTGGCAACTATCCAGTTGATGGGTAGATGGCAGTCTCCTCTTGCACACAGACACCTTCAGCCTCTGTGAGTTATTCTTTAGAGTCCAGATTCTTGGCAAATAGGGGGAGCACTATTATGGAGAGCTGCTAAGTCACGTCAGTCGTGTCCGACTCTGTGCAACCCCATAGACGGCAGCCCATCAGGCTCCGCTGTCCCTGGGATTCTCCAGGCAAGAATGCTGGAATGGGTTGCCATTTCCTTCTCCAATGCATGAAAGTGAAAAGTGAAAGTGAAGTCGCTCAGTCGTGTCCAACTCTTCGCGACCCCACGGACTGTAGCCTACCAGGCTTCTCCATCCATGGAATTTTCCAGGCAAGAGTACTGGAGTGGGGTGCCATTATTATGGAGAGAGGGGATGGTAAACCATGAAGAGTGACTCCCAGTGGTCCCTTCCCATTCCTTGCCCTGGGTGGTCAGGCGAGGCCTGGGGTCATGGGGGTGATGGCTGGGGTAGCATGTTTTAGCACCTAGCCCTAATTGTCTTCTGCTCATTTAAAAATGTTGGAAGGTGGACATATTCATTATCTTGATGATGACAGTTGTTTCATGGATATACACATATGTCAAAGCTTATTAAATTGTGTATTTATGTGCATTTTATTATATGTCAATTATACCTCAATAAAGCTGTCCAAAAATATTGGGGGCAATTCAGTGCTTTTTGTCCTCTTGAACATTTAGTTATAGTACTATAAATAATACATCATGACCACCATCATGCATATAGGTGTTTTTCTTTTAATGCTTCCATAAGATAAGTTCATAGCCAGTTGAATTACTGGGTAAAAGAAAATAACCATTTTTATAGCTCTCAGTGTATTCAGTATATTACTATAATGCTTTTCCAAAGAATTGTGCCTATTTCCAATGCAGCAGAAAGTGTGAAAATACTAGTTTAATAGTAACATTAGACTTGAGAGTTGTTCAGTTGCTAAGTCATGTCCGACTCTTTCAACCCTGTAGACTGCAGCATACCTGGCTCCTCTGTCCTTCTCTATCTCACAGAGTTTGCTTAATGTCCATTGAATCAGTGATGCTATCTAACCATTTCATCCTCTGCCAATCCCCTTTTCCACTTGCCTTCAATCTTTCCCAGCATCAGGATCTTTTCCAGTGAGTCAGCTCTTCACATCAGGTGGCCAAAGTATTAGAACTTCAGCTTCAGCACCAGTCCTTCCAATTTAGGAACATTTTTATAAAAATTAACCTGAGAGTTATTTCTTATGGAAATGTTCCTAGATATAAAATAGTACATTATTTTTATTTCTTAGGTTAATATAAAGGAAAATACATGTGTATATATTTCAGTTCAGTCACTCAGTCATGTCTAACTCTTTGTGACCCCATGGACTGCAGCACGCCAGGCCTCCCTGTCCATCACCAACTCCCGGAGCTTACTCAAACTCATGTCCATCAAGTTGGTGATACCATCCAACCATCTCATCCTCTGTTGTCCCCTTCTCCTTTCTTCAATCTTTCCCAGCATTAGAGTCTTTTCCAATGAGTCAGTTCTTCGCACTGAGTGGCCAAAGTATTGAATATTGAACACTTGGATATTGAATATTAGATATTGAATACAATGAATATTCAGGACTAATTCCTTTAGGGTTGACTGGCTGGATCTGCTTGCTGTCCAAGGGACTCTCAAAAGTCTTCTCCAACACCACAGTTCAAAAGCATCAATTTTTCGACACTCAGCTTTCTTTGTATTCCAAGTCTCACATCCATACACGACTACTGGAAAAACCAAAGTTTTGACTAGATGGACCTTGGTTGGCCAAAAAAAAAAAAGTCTCTGCTTTTTACTATGCCATCTAGGTTGGTCATAACTTTTCTTCCAAGGAGCAAGCATCTTTTAATTTCATGGCTGCAATCACCATCTGCAGTGATTTTGGAGCCCAAATAAATAAAGTCTGTCACTGTTTCCATTTTTTCCCCCATTTATTTGCCATGAAGTGATGAGACCAGTTGCCATGATCTTAGTTTTTTGAATGTTGAGTTTTAAGCCAACTTTTCCACTCTCCTCTTTCACTTTCATCAAGAGGCTCTTTAGTTCTTCTTTGCTTTCTGCAATAAGCGTGGTGTATATTTTTGCAAATTAGTATTTCCTCTATGAGAACAGCCTGTTCTTATTCTTTATCTATTTACCTACTGGGGTTTTGATGTTCTTTTATTTTGATTTCTATGAATGTTGTCATGAAGCTGTTTGTGAAATAAAACATGTTTTTTTCCAAAAGCGATGTTTATTTCCACAGTTAGAGAATTTGAGAACAAAACTGACCAGGGTGAGTGAGACTTGGTTCAGATTGTGGAGGTCTGTCCACTGTCTCCTCTGGTTTCTGGAATAAGGGTACTCCCTCTGTATATGCAAGTTAAGTTGCCTTTTCCAGGCAACCCTGTCTGCCACAAGTCACACAGTCTCCCTGCTTGTTAACATCTTGATCTCTAGTTTTCTGAAGGTGATCTTATTAGAGTTTCATATTTCCTTTCAGGGCATCAATTTTAAACTGGAAGAATATTAGAAATAGGAAGTGGGATGAAGTAGTGGTGACCGCACATGTGATTAAAAAAAGAATCTATGGGCAGAGTTCAGCCTCCCTGTCAAGGCAGTCATAAAGTTTTATTTATAGTATTTTGAAATTTCAAATAGTGTAAAAAGATTTATGTAGACAGTATACAAATTTTTTTTGTATGAATATCAACACAGAGAGAGACTATAAAAGGCTGAAAAACACTGTTTATGCTTCTTTTTAAGTGGTGGCATGGGTTCATGTTTTCAACTGATTCACAGCAATGATAAATTTAAACATACACACCTCAGACACACTTCATGCTTAAAAACAAGCAAAATATCTCTGTAGACAAAAATCAAAATGGAAGCATCCAGCCATAAGTGAGGCTGAAGGAACGATCTGCTGGATTCTGACTCCAGAAATTCCCGGAGTGGGCCTGAACTTGGGTAGACAAGACTAACAGCATCCCATGTGCAAAGGGACAGCATTCACTCTCACATAGTAACACCAGGGGCAAGAGTAGGGCTTCTCACCCGTGAAGGGACAGTGACTAGTTTCTATGTATTTAATTTAACATTGACAATTTATAGGAGACACTCTGTTCATAGGTCAGAGATTCAACATTGCTAATTGTTAAGGTGTCAATTATCCCTAAACTGATCCCTTGATTCAGTGCAAATCCAGTAAAAATCCAGCATCCTTTTTAGATCTTACAGTCTTTTTGTGTTTTGACCTCTCTCTGCAGCATCTTAGTTCCCCAAGCAAGAATCTTAAGAGGGGATCTTATTTCCCAGCCAACGATCAAACCCATGTCCCCTGCATTGGGAGCGTGTAGGAGCCTGGTAGGCTGCAGTCCATGCGGTCGCTAAGAGTTGGACTCGACTAAGCGACTTCACTTTTCACTTTCATGCATTGGAGAAGGAAATGGCAACCCACTCCAGTGTTCTTGCCTGGAGAATCCCAGGGACGGGGGAGCCTGGCGGGCTGCCATCTATGGGGTCGCACAGAGTCGGACACGACTGAAGCGACTTAGCAGCAGCAGCAGTCTTACTACTGGACCACCAGGAAAATCCCTCCAGCATACTTTTAAAAACGATACATTTTTTATATAAATGAAGAAAATACAACAGCATAGCAAAGTCAACAATTGATCAAATTTAGGAAAGTTATGACCAACCTAGATAGCATATTCAAAAGCAGAGACATGACTTTGCCAACAAAGGTTCATCTAGTCAAGGCTATGGTTTTTCCTGTGGTCATGTATGGATGTGAGAGTTGGACTGTGAAGAAGGCTGAGCGCCGAAGAATTGATGCTTTTGAACTGTGGTGTTGGAGAAGACTCTTGAGAGTCCCTTGGACTGCAAGGAGATCCAACCAGTCCATCCTAAAGGAGATCAGCCCTGGGATTTCTTTGGAAGGAATGATGCTAAAGCTGAAACTCCAGTACTTTGGCCACCTCATGCGAAGAGTTGACTCATTGGAAAAGACTCTGATGCTGGGAGGGATTGGGGGCAGGAGGAGAAGGGGACGACAGAGGATGAGATGGGTGGATGGCATCACTGACTCGATGGATGTGAGTCTCAGTGAACTGTGGGAGTTGGTGATGGACAGGGAGGCCTGGCGTGCTGTGATTCATGGGGTCGCAAAGAGTCGGACACGACTGAGTGACTGATTTGATCTGATATGATAGTTATTTTATATCATTTATATCATTATTCATGGTTTTATATTTGTAGATTTGCTTACTTGCTAAAATTTCTTTGTAAGCCCCCAAATCAATACTCACAGTACATTCATGGTCATGCAAGAACAGACACAGACCAGCAAAAAATTCAAGTCATCTGAGGCACACATTCCCAACTGAAGTGCAACAAGATAATTCTTTGCCTTCTTGTTTCAATTATACTGTCAGTAAGTATGCATTTATATATGTTTAATGCCATGTTTTTTGTCTTTTTGTCCATGATTTCATTTTTAAAATGATTCCAAGCATAGTCTGAAGTGTTGTCTAGTGTTCCTAAGTGCAAGAATGTTGTGATGGTCCTTATGATATCTCAGACATGAGATACAGTGGTGTTGGCTACCAGTTCAATTTTAATGAATTGGTGATAATATTAAATAAGGTGTCTTTAAACAGAAACACACAATGTGTTTTATATTGATTGGTGATGAAAATATTGTGACCAGAGGCGCACAGGAACCTAACCCTGTATTTCCCTTGGTAAGAATGAATTGTTCAGGATTTGATGATTCACTACTGGCAGTGTCTCTGTTGTAACTATCAAAAATCTTGAGAATCAACTGTGTGCTCAAGCTGTGTATGTGTTTGTGCATGTGCCCATATGTACACACAGTGTATAGACAGTAAGCATATAAAAATGTACTTACTGAAAGTCTGGAAAGGCGAACAAAATAAACAGAAATACTTCATGCTTGTCAGAGTGGCAAGCAGTTTATACTCTGACAAACTGTTTTCAAGACCAGAGGAAATAGCAACTTTCATGCACTTCAGTGATAGTTTAAATTGGTAAAAACACTTCAGAGTGCAGTTTGACAAAATCTAATCAAGTTGAAAACTTACATTTCCTTTGGCTCAGCAATTCTACTTCTGAATGCATAGCTCAGAAAAACTCATGTGAGTTACTGGTTTTAGTCATTTTAGTAGGCTAACATCTATTTTTTAAATTGAGGTATGATAAGGATGTCACTAAATAATCTTGACTATTATGCCCAGGTGGCACTAGTGGTAAAGAACCTTCCTGCCAATGCAGGCCATGTGAGTTCTATCCCTGGGTGGTGAAGATGCCCTGGATGAGGGCATGGCAACCTACTCCAATATTCTTGTCAGAAAAATCCCATGGATAGAGGAGCCTGATGGGCTGCAGTTCATAGAGTTGCAAAGAGTCGGATACAACTGAAGCGACTTAGCATGCACACACACAAAAACATCGCTAAATAATCTTATCCATTACACTCATTGGCGTTTTCTAACACTACTTGAAGTGAAAATAAGCAGTGTTCCTGGGGAGTCACCCATGGAAGCAGGTATGTATGTATGTGTAAGATGATGTTATTAACATGATATGACGGTTCTGATTGTGTCACATTTTCAATTTCAAGGCCGTTTGTATAGTAAATTCTTCACATGAATCCTTTATAATCCTTCTAATACTGGGATCTGTCTTGGGGAGTCTTGGAACTAATATATATATTAGATTATCTTAGTTTAGAGAAAGATAGATCTAAAACACAACTTTTGAATTAGCATATACAGTCTTTACAAATGTAATACAAACTAAATAATATATCTAACATATATGCAAAATATAAAGATATTAAAAAACACGTGTATCTTTAAAATTTTTTATTAACTATTCTTGATTTACAATGTTGTGCTAATTTCTGCTGAACAACAAAGTGATTCATGGGGTTACACATGTATATACATTTTTATATATTCTTTTGCATAGTGGTTTATCAGAGGATGTTGAATATAGTTCCCTGTGCTATTCAGTAGGACTTGTTATTTATCCATCCTGTATGTAATAGTTTGCATCTGCTAATCCTAAACTCCCAGTCTCTCTCTTCCCCATCTCCCCTCCTTGGAAACCACAGGTCTGTTTTCTATGTCTGTCAGTCTGCTTTGTAAATAAGTTATTTATATCATCTTTTTGGATTCCACATGTAAGTGGTATCATATGATATTTATCTTTCTCTTTTCGACTTACTTCACTTAGTATTATAATTTCTAGGTCCATCCATGTTGCTGCAAATGGTATTATTTCATTCTTTCTATAGCTAAGCAGTATTCCATTATACATATGTACCACATCTTCTTCATCAATTCATCTATCAGTGGACAGTTAGTTTGTTTCCATGTCCTGGTTATTGTGACTAGTGCTGCATTGAAAACGGAGATGCATGTATATTTGTAGTTTTGTCTGGTATATGCCTGAGAGTGAGATTGCTGGATCATACCACATGTGTATTTCAACCCTAACTTAAGAAATAGGATATTAGCAATATCTGCCAAGCCCTCTGTGTACTAACACTCATCCATCCCCTGTTTCCTTGAACCCTGGGATAATCACTATCCTGATATTTGTAGGAAGATTTTTAACTATTGATTTAATTACTTTAATCAGATCATATCAGTCGCTCAGTTGTGTCCGACTCTTTGCAACCCCATGAATCGCAGCACACCAGGCCTCCCTGTCCATCACCAACTCCTGGAGTTCACTGAGACTCATGTCCATAAAGTCAGTGATGCCATCCAGCCATCTCATCCTCTGTCGTCCCCTTCTCCTCCTGTCCCCAATCCCTCCCAGCATCAGAGTCTTTTCCAATGAGTCAACTCTTTGCATGAGGTGGCCAAAGTACTGGAGTTTCAGCTTTAGCATCATTCCTTCCAAAGAAATCCCAGGGCTGATCTCCTTCAGAATGGACTGGTTGGATCTTCTTGCAGTCCAAGGGACTCTCAAGAGTCTTCTCCAACACCACAGTTCAAAAGCATCAATTCTTCGGCGCTCAGCCTTCTTCACAGTCCAACTCTCACATCCATACATGACCACAGGAAAGACCATAGCCTTGACTAGACGGATCTTTGTTGGCAAAGTAATGTCTCTGCACTCACCTAGAGCCAGACATCCTGGAATGTGAAGTCAAGTGGGCCTTAGAAAGCATCACTACGAACAAAGCTAGTGGAGGTGATGGAATTTCAGTTGAGCTATTCCAAATCCTGAAAGATGATGTTGTGAAAGTGCTGCACTCAATATGCCAGCAAATTTGGAAAACTCAGCAGTGGCCACAGGACTGGAAAAGGTCAGTTTTCATTCCAATCCCAAAGAAAGGCAATGCCAAAGAATGCTCAAACTACCGCACAATTGCGGTATGTTACTAGCATGCTAGTAAAGTAATGCTCAAAATTCTCCAAGCCAGGCTTCAGCAATATGTGAACCGTGAACTTCCTGATGTTCATGCTGGTTTTAGAAAAGGCAGAGGAACCAGAGATCAAATTGCCAACATCCGCTGGATCATGGAAAAAGCAAGAAAGTTCCAGAGAAACATCTATTTCTGCTTTATTGACTATGCCAAAGCCTTTGACTGTGTGGATCACAATCAACTGTGGAAAATTCTGAAAGAGATGGGAATACCAGACCACCTGATCTGCCTCTTGAGACATTTGTATGCAGGTCAGGAAGCAACAGTTAGAACTGGACATGGAACAACAGACTGGTTCCAAATAGGAAAAGGAGTTCGTCAAGGCTGTATATTGTCACCCTGTTTATTTAACTTCTATGCAAAGTACATCATGAGAAATGCTGGACTGGAAGAAACACAAACTGGAATCAAGATTGCTGGGAGAAATATCAATAATCTCAGATATGCAGATGATACCACCCTTATGGCAGAAAGGGAAGAGGAACTAAAAAGTCTCTTGATGAAAGTGAAAGTGGAGAGTGAAAAAGTTGGCTTAAAGCTCAACATTCAGAAAACGAAGATCATGGCATCCGGTCCCATCACTTCATGGGAAATAGATGGGAAAACAGTGGAAACAGTGTCAGACTTTATTTTTCTGGGCTCCAAAATCACTGCAGATGGTGACTGCAGCCATGAAATTAAAAGACGCTTACTCCTTGGAAGGAAAGTTATGACCAACCTAGATAGCATATTCAAAAGCAGAGACATGACTTTGCCAACAAAGGTTCGTCTAGTCAATTACTTTAATAGGCATATTTAATAGGCATAGTTTTGATAAAAGTCCTGTATCAAATATGTATTTTGCATATAGTTTCTCCCAGTCTGTGGTTTGTATTTTTATTCATTTAACAGTGTTTTTTGTAGCACAAATATTTAAAATTTTAATGTAGTCCACCTTAACTTTCTCCATAAACCCTGCTTTTGGTGGTATATCTAAAAAGTCACCACCAGACCCAAGGTCACCTATATTTTCTTCCGTTATCTTCTGCAAGTTTGATAACTTTGCATTTGCATTTAGGTCTGTGATCCACTATGAGTTAATTTTTATGAAAGGTATAAAGTCAGTGTCTATATTCTATTTTCTTTCTTTTTTTGCTTATTTTTGGCATGTGGCTGTCTGGTTGTTTCAGCATCATTTGTTGAAAAGACTATTCTTTCTCAATTAGATTGCCTTTCCTACTTTGTCAAAGATTAAGTTTAATGTATTTATGTGGGTCTATTTCTAAGCTCTTTGTTGTATTCCATTGATCTATTTGTCTGGTTTTTTTGCCAATCTCATATGATCTTGATTACTGTAACTTTATGGTTAGTCTTGAAGTTAAGTAATGTCAGTCCACCAGTTCTGTTTTCTCCTTCAATATTCTGGGCCTTTACTTGCAAACTTTAGAATCAATGTGTAAACATCTACAAAATAACTTTCTGAGATTCTGACTGGGATTGCATTGAATCTGTAAATCAATTTGGGAAGAACTGACCTCTTAATAATACCAAGTCTTCCTATTCATGAACATGGGACATCTTTCCATTTATTGAGATTCCATCAGAGTTTTGTAATTTGCCTCATATAGATCTTGTGAATATTTTGTTATATTCATTCCTATTATATTTTTTAATCCAAAAATAAATTATTTATTTTTTGATACTAATGTAAATGATAGTGTGTTTTTAATGTCAAATTCCAATTATTCATTTATTCATTGCTGATATATAGGAAAGCAATTAACTCTCAGTCTTCGCTGGTGGCTCAGATGGTAAAGCGTCTGCCTACAGTGCAGGAGACCTGGGTTTGATCCCTGGGTCAGGAAGATCCCCTGGAGAAGGAAATGGCAATCCACTCCAGTACCCTTGCCTGGAAAATCCCATGGACAGAAGAGCCTGGGAGGCTACAGTCCATGGGTTCACAAAGAGTCGGACATGACTGGGTGACTTCACTATGCTGCTGCTGCTGCTGCTGCTAAGTCGCTTCAGTCGTGTCCTACTCTGCGACCCCATAGACGACAGCCCACCAGGCTCCCCCGTCCCTGGGATTCTCCAGGCAAGAACACTGGAGTGGGTTGCCATTTCCTTCTCCAATGCATGAAAGTGAAAAGCGAAAGTGAAGTCGCTCAGTCGGGTCTGACTCTTAGCGACCCCATGGACTGCAGCCCACCAGGCTCCTCTGTCCATGGGATTTTCCACACAAGAATACTGGAGTGGGGTGCCATTGCCTTTTCCGTCACTATGCTATGCTATGCTAATTAACTTTCATATACTAACCTTGTATCCTAAAACTTTGCTATAATTTCTTATTAACTCCAGAAGGGTTTTTTGTGTGTTTTGTAGGGTTTTTTTGTGATCAATTTTTTGAGACTTCTGTATTTTCTGTTTGTTTGCATAAAGTTTCACAACTGTTCTGTCTTTTTGGTGAATTGAAAGTTTTTTCCAAAGTAGCTGTTTGATCTTTAGCCTGAAATATGCTTTTCAGTATTTTGATTTTCAACTTTTCTGAGCCTTTATGTTTTAGATTTGTCATTTGAAAACAGACATAGCATTTTTGTGTGTTTGTGTATATGAGCACACTTACCAAATATTACAATGTTTGTACTTTAACTGATTTATGTTTATTGCAGTTAAATTCTAATTTAATTCCATTGGGTAATCAGGCATACCTTAAATGGCATTAATTCTTCCAAATTTATTGATAGTAGTTTTATAGTCTATCTTTATAATGTTCTTATATACTGGAAAAGAATGTGTATTATGTTGTTTTGGGGTGGAGTGTTCTATAAATGTCAATTAACTATTGAAATCTCTAAGTAAAATTGTGAATCTTTCTGTTTCTCATTGTAGTTTTATCAGCTTCACTGCATGCATTTTGAAGTTCAATTATTAGGTGCATAAATGTTAAGAATTATGTCCTCCAGTGAACTGACATCTTTATGATGATGAGATGACCAACCTTGTAATATTCTTTGCTCTGAAATCTACTTCATCTGATATTAATAGTCACTCGAGATTTCTTTTGGTTAGTATCAGTGTGTCACATTTTTCCATCCTTTTACTTTTAACCTATGTATCTTTTTTTAATTGAAATATAGTTGATATACAATATTGTATGTTATAGGGAAACAATATAGTGATCCACAATTTTTAAAGGTTACACTCTTTTTATAGTTATTATAAAATACTAGCTTGTATTTATTGGAGAAGGAAATGGCAACCCATTCCAATGTTCTTGCCTGGAGAATCCCAGGGACAGGGGAGCCTGGTGGGCTGCCGTCTATGGGGTCGCACAGAGTCGGACACGACTAAAGCGACTTAGCAGCAGCAGCTTGTATTTCCTGTTATACAATACATGCTTAGAGCTTATTTTACACCTAATAGTTTGAACCTCTTAATCCCCTATCCCTGTATTGCCCCTTTGCCCTGTGCTCTCCCCACTGGTAACCACCAGTTTGTTCTCTATGTCTGTGAGTCTACTTCATTTTTGTCTTAGTCACTAGTTTGTTGTATTTTTTAGATTCCACATAAAAGCAATATCATACAACATTCATCTTTCTCTGTTTGTGTCTTTATGTTTAGACACACTTCTTGTGACAGCTTATAGTACAGTCTTGCTTTGTTATTCAATCTGACAAACTATGTCTTTTAATTGGGGTGTTCCAATCATTTACATTTAATGTGGTTATTAATATAATTTTAGATTTAAATCTATCACCTTGCTATTTGTTTCTCTTCGTCGCATTTGTCCTTTTTCCCTTCTTCTCTATCTGAGTCTTTTTGGGTTGAGTATTACTTATTAAGGATTCCCTTTTATCTCCTTTGTTGTCTTATTAGTTATAACTATTTGGTTGCTTTAAGGTTCGTGGTATGCATCATTAACTTATCTCAGTCAACATTCGAATGATATAATACTTCATGTAAAGTATAAGAACTTTGCAGTAGTGTACTTATCTCTTCCTCTTTGGTTTTTGTGCTGTTGTTATATACTTTATTTTTACACACAACATAAACTCCACAATACATTGTAATCAGTTTTCTTTTAATAATAAATTGCCTTTAAAGAATTTTAAATAGGATAAAGTACATATTAACCCACAAATTAAAAATTTTGTGTGTGTGGATACATGTTTCCATGTAGTATTTTCCTTCTGTCTAACAGACTTTCTTTAACATTTCTTATAGTGCAAGTCTGCTGGTGATGAATTCTTTAAGACTTTATATGTCAGAAAAAAATTTTATGTTGCCTTCAGTTTTAAAAGATATTCTTACTGAGTACAAGCTTACATGTTGGCTCTTTAGGGTAGTTTGCTGGTTTGCATACACAGATCCATGTTCTCCTGAATACTCAAGAGGATCACTGTGAAGCTGTCTCTTCCATGGTACTCTGTCCTGCAAACTCTAGCTGCCTTTATTTACCCTGTCTCCCAACTCTTCATATATTCAGGGAGTCTGTTGGGCTCTGCCTGTATTTCTTTCTGTGCCACACTGCCTGGGAACTTTGAAGGCAGTAAGCTGGGAAAAATCATATGGCTTATCTCATTCGTTTCTCATCTCTCAAGCATTGTTCTCTTTAATTCCCAGCTAGCCACTGTCTTAAAAACTATTGTCTCTTTTATTTAATACAGTATTTTGGTTGTTTCAGATGAGAGGATAAATTTGGCCCATATTCTTTCATCTTGACTGGAAGTGAAACTCACTTCCACTTTGGTTGATGAAAGATATATTTGGAATTTTTGTCCTACTCTTTTACTTTATGCTTTCTATTTATCTTGAATTTTCTATGTTGTTCCCTGTGTATTTCCCCCTCCTTCTTATGACAATAATCAAACATTCCATTTGTCAGGTGCTTATGATTTGCCAGACTCTGGGCTATGTACTTTGCATAAATTTCCTCACTGAATGCTCACAATGACCCAAAGAGGTACCTATTATTAAAAATATGCTTCTTTTACATATGAGGAACTTGAGTCACAGATCTTATAATGACCTCTCCCAAGGTTATATATTGGAGTTTGAATCTAAGTCTTTCTGTAACATCTGTGATTTTTCTATATGGTACTATCCGTTTACCAGCTGAAAAGCTAGTGTGACTATATCCAAAGTATGCTAATTTATGAGTGTGTTGTGGTCAGCAGTTTGGTTGTCACACTGGCCTTTACGTTTGTTGTCTGTGGAGCTAATTCAGAGTAAGTTCTGGCTTCTGTTGTCAAATAATTTGATGTTGGCAGAGTAAGTTATGATGTTAATAATATGAAAATACTGTGAACAGTTAACTACAAGATGCCTTTAGGAATGAGCCTATTGGTTTGGGGAGAGTGGACTATTATAATAACTTATTTAAAGGTATCATTTTCTCTCTCTTTGTATGGAAAGCTAATACAAGATGTCCTGTAGAAATTATCCCTCTGAATTGTGATTGTTCATTATCTAGTTCTTTGAAGCCTTATTCTCACTTGACAGTCCTTGCTCTGGATCTTAACACAAGCCTAGAAGATACTAGAGAGCAAATGAATGAACATGTTTTCAGGAGGCTCTGCTCTTTCAACGCTAAGCCTTTACAGTCTGCAATAGTGCCCACATCCTCCACAGGTGAAGAGCAGCCAGAGTCCACACTCTAGGAATTCTCTTGGCCACTTCTTGCACTGCTCTTTGTAATTGTTTTAACTGTAGACCAGTTTAGCCTTTTAGGAGTATCCCCTCTCAGCCCTGCCACATCCACCAGTGAAGCTGCACAAGATTTTAATAAGAATGTCTGACTTCATGCCTTGAAGGATCACTTCAAGGTGATCCTTGAGTGAACCCAAGGCTGGTAATATGACAAAACAGTAATCCATTAAAGGTAAAGACAATGAAATTCCTGGAAACCATCATGAGTACAATAGCATGGTATGTCATGTACCTTATTGCTGAGTGTGTTCAGATCTTCTAATTTTATGATATACTTAACCAAAAGCACCTTTCAGAGCAAGGGGAAAGTAGAAAGTTCTGAAACCTCACAAGTTTTTTAAGTCACTGCCATGCATTGTATTGAGCAAGCATAGCCTTGCAAACAAAGATGGAAACACATAGCAAGCCCAAAAGCGTAAGTCTGCTTTCTACTAGATCTGTCATGAGAACAAATGGTAGAAACAGGAAGTCTGTTTCACATGGTGAAACTTATGCCAGAAAATCAGATTTAATCCATTTATTCCAGGTTCACAAATGGCATGTTAAGACATTTGCTATAGGGAATGGATTTGGGATTTGAAAAATACCTCTCTCTGAAGAAGTCACAGTTTTCTGAGAAGGATTATTGTTAAGAACTCCAACACACCATGCTTCCCACTGTAAAGAAAAGATGAGCACTGAAACTTGCAGACACTGTATTCTTCCAGAAGCCAGGGACATAAGTGAGGAGAAAATGTACTTCTGCATTCAATAAGCATTTATGGAAGTCGTAATGTGTGTCACGAATTGTGATAGGTGTTAGGAATGAGAATGGGATTGAGGAAGATACAAATATTATCTAAGGCTTGAAGTGAGATGTATAAATATGTGTATGGTGACTGAATGGTGCACATGGGTGCAGACATCTGCAGCACTGCTTGGAAAAGTAAGAAGGCTTTGCAGAGGTAAGGGATGATGTGAGCTGCAAGGATGCTGCAAGGACTTTGTGGGGAGAGAGGAAAATCCAGGAAGAGGCAGCAACATGTCTAAAGGCATGGAGACCTGAAAAGAACTCACAGCTCTGCAGGAGTTGGTGAGTAAATTTGGTCACCTGTGCTTAAGACTAACTGGAGGAAACCCAAGAGAAGAATATTGAGGTGAGGTTGGGGAGGAAGTTATCTGGTGTGCAAAGGAAATTGTATATTATGCTGTGAATTTAACATCAGGGAATAGCCAGCTCAGATTTGTGTTTGCGAAGGTAACTGGAGGTAGCTTGGGAGATAAATGGAAGTGAAAGAGGAAGTAGAATACAGACATTAGGAATGCATGAGTGCTGAGGTAGAAGATGGTGTGTGCTGGACTCTGGTCCAGCTTGTGTTTGGGTCTTTGCTGCTGTTTGATAATGCTGTTTGCCCAAGGACATGGCCTTCATCTTCACTCACCTGGTTCCATGACTGGAAGTTGTTCTGGTTCTTCTCCCACCTTTTATGCACGTAAGCATAACCAATACATGAATCAAAACAGAAGTACTCAGGAATGGAGAAACTACATGGAATAAAGGCAAGTGAACAACAAATTCATTTAAACTTAGAACCAAAACTATAAATCGTGAAGTGATGGAGTTATTCCCCAATCTTGAACATTCTGAATATAGAATAGAATGTAAATGTTAAAAATCTTAATGGATTAAAAAAATAAACTGATAATAATAAATGAAAATTAGGAGGTAGGGATAAGTTCTACTTACCTTTCAAAGCAAGAATTAGCTAATATTTTCTGAAATTGAAATATAAAGCTAAATATATGTAGATAAGACTCCAATCTTTAAATGTCTTTTCATAATCTTATTTTCTTAACCCTAAGAGTCTCTAAAGACCTGTAGTTTCTTTAGTTTCATTTTTTTCATGATTAGAATCAAGTAAATACATTTACTTGTAGAAATAATCGCGCCTTTTTTTCTGTCTTCTGCCTATGTGTCATCCAACTCCAGCTAGATATGTATGTTTGTTGAGAGGCATTTGAAATCCTTTTCATCCAATATTAATATTTTCTTACCTGAGTAGTGAAGATGATTTTATTATTTGTGCTTTTCTTTATTGATTGATTTTTAAATAGCAAGCAAATATTTTCATAAAAACAATAATATTGTTGCAAAAATTGTAAAAGGAATAGAAAAGAAGGAAGAAGGAAAAAAAAAAAAACAGTACTTTTTGACCAGTTATTCTGAGGCACCTGGAAGACATGTGATGGGGTATGAGAGTCCAAGATATATTTCTTAAGTGTCAACTTTACTTCTCTAGTCCTCAGTGTCCTCGTCTGTAAATGTGGTGAGCAGGAGGACCTACTTCTGAAGCCTCTTGGGAGGAGCAAATGAGAGAATGCCTGTGAGCTGTGTAGCACAGTATCTGGCTCATAATAAATTTAATACACATTAACTTAAAAAAAGGATAAAATCATGCAGTGTTTGGAATTCAGAGGAACTTTAGAGGTTTCCTTTTAGCTTTTTACCCATAAAAAACTGAAGCCCCAAGAGGTTTGCCTGGGATCACATGGCTAATTCATGTCAGAACCTTTGTCTTCTGTAGGCCAGATCCTTGCATAGCCTGTGGTCTTTGTACATCCTTTAGGAATGAGAACAGAGACATATAACATACAACCACCAAATGCTTAGGCTAATACTCAAATTACTTTTCAGTGTTCTCAGAGCCCACACCAATATATTCATCATAGAAGGAAGTGCCAGTATGCCCACTAGGCTAGGGAGAACACAGCTTGCAATTAAAAATTTGCCCCAGAAAATTCCAGAGTGCATCACAGGTGTGTGGTTAACTAAAAGGTAACTGTAGTTGGCCCTTTTATCGCCATCCAGCAAGAGTTATTTTTGTCTTCTTATTTATCTTCTGCCTTGAGATGATAGGCTGAATAGCTGGCTCCCAGTTGTTCTATTAATTAAACTTCTTTCCATTCCCATTTTGTGGCAATAAACATGGGCATCGAGATAGAACCTGCCACTCAGATTCTTTTGTGAGTTGTTGGGAAAAGTCTATTCCACCATTTATATTAATGGGAGCGTGGGTGTCAAATTAGGAGGCCTCCTTGCTGTTATTTCATGTGTCATTTATACAAATTAATGAATATCAACGATTGATAGAATGGATGAGGTTTTGCAAGTGATGGCAAAGAAATGTGAAAAGCAGAAGAGCATTTCATGAACAATTTAACTAAATATATGACATCAAAAAACAGCCTCCCAAAGAAAGATGTGATTGAGTGTTACTGTGAAATTTTATGGAAAAAAAATTGTCTGGAGTTGCCAGCTTCAAAGCCAGAGCAGCAATGTTACAATTTCCTGGTGATTTTCTGTACAATGGAGCAATTAGACAAGTATAAACTGGGCTGGGTTAACACAGTATTCTAAGTAATAGACCCAGACCGTCCAGCTGCCTAAATTGATTAATGATATGCAAATGGAATTTACAGACTAGAGTCATCCATTTTCTTCCTCCAGGCTGTCTGTCTTCCTAACCTCACTTCTTGCTTTAACTAAAATGAAAAGAAACTATTAAAAGCATGAGTTAGGCAGTAAATTACTTTCTCTTATTCAGTCTCAGCTTTCTGAGCTATGATTCAAGCCATCAAAAGTCTATCTCCAGCCTATAGAGAACTGACATATTCATTGTAGCGTGTCACTCCTCAAACTCTGCTGCCGTCATTTCAGCTAACCTTAATTTAAAATACCGTCTGCATCAGCTAGAACCCCTAACAAATGGAGCGCCTCATCACCATACTAATTGAACGAAAAATGTGCCATGATTTAAATACCTATTGCTTCATCATTTCCCCAATCTTTGGCTTCCATTTTGTCAGGCATGAAGTTGGTGATTAAATCCAAGGCATAATTATTAGCAACAGAGGAACTGTTGTCTCATCTTGCAGTTTCCTGACCAGGTGCAAGCTCTCCGCTCTTTACTGAGCATGTCTGTCAGTCTTATGAACAATCCCAGCAGAATAAGTGACTGATTTCCTCTTTATAATCACAGAGGCGCTTTACAGTAAATTGTCACACTAGACCTCTACTGCTGAATGGCATAATGAACGTTTCAGTGTGATGAGAAGTTTATGTATTGAAAAGGGGTGTCACAGTTAGAACTAGGACACTGACGTCTTTTATCAATACACCTACCCCGGTTGCCTCCCACCATGTTGGCCTCTGTTGCTTTTGACAGTCGTGTAAAATGAGGAAAGGATTACAAAGCAGGGTGCACGAAACTTGTTTACAAGTTCTTGCTTTGAGTGAAAGTAAAAAAGAGTCTTGCGTGGGCCTGCAGTCCTGTGTATAGGAGGGGAGTTGTAATGGAGACTGATTTACAAGGAAGGAGGAGTACAGGATGTGTTTGGAATTTGGAAAAAGAACCCTTTAAAAGCACATTTCAGAGCCAAACAAAATGAGCTTGGTTTACTTTGGATTTGAGCTGTTTGAATTTTCAGCATCCAAACAGCTGTATTTGTCAGCCAAGTTATCAGAGAAGATAACCTGTTTGAGTTTGATGAAAGATACATTTGAAGTGCTTGTCTTCCTCTACCTCCCATTACAATCAAAAGTTGTATCTAGTTCCTCTCACTTCTCCAAAAATGGAAGCCCTGGGTTATGAAAGTCTCACGTTTTGGAACTTAGAACCCAGATATCTTCAGATGTGATAGATTCTGCTAGTGTATCCCAAGTGCTAGCTTTTGCCCATAACGATGATGTACTCCTTGAAGTGTACTTTCCATTACATCTTCCTCTTTCAAAAGGTTTAGCCTTACTGATAATCATTTGTGTTGACATTAAATTAAAAATGTGGAAATCTTCTAAAGCCCAAATTCCGACCAGGCAAAGTTTATGCTCCCTTTCTCAGACCTCTGTGCATATCCAAGGCTTTTGAGGGTAAATTCATTCTCCATTCCCAAGATGTATTATGCTCCTTCTTCTGAACTGTGAGATAACTCTAATTTGAAGATAAGAAAATATATATAGAGAGAGAGTTATATAAACACACAAAGAACTTTGCCTTTCTAATTTACATTTTAGAAATTTAAGTCCTTGACAACTTAACATGAGTAACGTAAACATCTGTTGACTGATTTTTTTGGGTTATTTTAACTACTAGAAGTAATTTTATCACCCAGAGAAGTATTCAATGTTCATAGAAGAGTAGATCATTGCTGGGTGATTTTTGAGTAAATCTCCTAAATGAGAATTCAGATACATTAAGCTATGGATTCCCACACCCTGCCCCCCAAAAGTTTAATGTACTATTTTTAATGTCACATCTATATCCATTCAAATTTTGAAAAACTACCCTTCTGTGTCAAACTCAAAGGCAATGGTGTATTAAATGCCAGAGGACTGGGTATAAAGATGAGAGAGTCCTGATTTGACCATTCATTCAACACATTCGTTAATCATCTGTGGAAGGAGGTGTCATGACTTCAGGGTTCTTTTCAACTTTAAAAATCCCATGAACTGATTCTCTTAGTGCTTTGCAGATGGATAATACAAGATGCCTGCCCTCAGTATGCTTAGAATCTGCTTGCTAATCACATATTGGAAAATATCACTAGGATAATACATTTCACTGGCACACAAATATTAATTTTGACTTGGAAATGGCAAGACAATGACTGACAAATACCTGTTGATACAGAAAAACAATTTACTACAAGGCACGCTTAAACCAAGGAGAATATATTCTTGTGTGACTATGTACAACTTCTGTGGCAAAGAATATAAAATATTCTTTTATTTTAAATAAATGTACTTCTTGTTATGGGAAAAGCAATGTTTTCAAGGATGATCTTAAACTCGGCAGTGTATAGGATGCATTAGACCTCACTGTAGCTTCTCAGAAATTATTGGAAACAGTGATTGGTAAATATTTAATAAAGGAATGGGGAAGGATATGATTAAAACAGTGGCTCACTGAATGTGTGTTTTAAACAGAGTATAGAGTATATTGTGAATATTTGTGCCTTGATATGTGCTAAGGTATTAAAAGATGCTTACTCCTTGGAAGGAAAGTTATGACCAACCTAGATAGCATATTCAAAAGCAGACACATTACTTTGCCAGCAAAGGTCTGTCTAGTCAAGGCTATGGTTTTTCCAGTGGTCATGTATGGATGTGAGAGTTGGACTGTGAAGAAAGCTGAGCGCGAAAGAATTGATGCTTTTGAACTGTGGTGTTGGAGAAGACTCTTGAGAGTCCCTTGGACTGCAAGGAGATCCAACCAGTCCATCCTAAAGGAGATCAGTCCTGGATGTTCATTGGCAGGAACATCCAGGATGTTCCTGGATTTTGAACATTGGAAGGATGTTCATTGATATTGAAGCTGAAACTCCAATACTTTGGCCATCTCATGCAAAGAGTTGACTCATTGGAAAACACCCTGATGCTGGGAGGGATTGAGGGCAGGAGGAGAAGGGGACGACAGAGGATGAGATGGCTGGATGGCATCACTGACTCGATGGACATGAGTTTGGGTAAACTCCTGGAGTTGGTGATGGACAGGGAGGCCTGGTGTGCTGCGATTCATGGGGTCGCAAAGAGTCGGACACGAGTGAGCGACTGAACTGAAACTGAGTACAAGTAGATGATTTGGAGGTTTTTAAATCAACTCTAACATGACAAATCTTATGAGCCTTGTTGATATCTGCCTCCATTGTTGTTGCTGTTGTTCAGTCACTAAGTCATGTCTTGTTTCTTTGCGACCCCAGGGACTGCAGCCTGCCAGGCTCCTATGTCCTCCATTTTGGTGGTACAAAAGTCATTTCATGACATATTACATGATAACAAATAATTTGATCTGTGTTTACACTGTGAAAAGAAGGAAATGTTCTGGCCAGTTGCTGAGGGTAATGGCCCTCTGAGGAGACACCACCCCTAATCCATCCATCAACCATCAATAGTATGAGCCAGAAAAGTGGGAAATTTTCCACTTGACCTTTAGATTTGAGTCAGTTCCAACTGGTCACTCAAAGTAGCATCACTTTTCAGAAGGTTGCCACAGGGCAGTGGCCCTGATTTCCCCAAATGAGTGGTTCCCTCTTCCTCTTCCAGTGGTTTGGACCTCAGTGTTCCTATAGGGTTCAGGTTTTGCCCACTCTATGCTATTCTCATGGGGTTAGATCTGCCGTGTCCCATTCCTGGCTCTGCCTGCCTGCCTCAGGGCCAGTGGTGGTCAGATACAGACCCCTGAGATCTCTGCCCTTCTGGTTTCCTCCAGAGGTCTTACAGCATTGACTCACTGCATTCCCTTCCTCAGAATCACAGCATGGTAGTGTAGATGTACGTCAGAGGATCCAGGAGCAGCTAGCACAAAGGACATGAGAATAGGGAGGGGCTGCAGACTAGGCTGAGACACAGTGCAGCAACAAAAGCTCAACTTTTGTGAAAGAATGAGTGAATATCCCCAGTGCTTATAGTCTGTCATGGCTCTGTTTGTTTATGTTGAAGGGTGAATGCAAGCTTCTTTAAAAGAGCAAAGATTCATTACTTCCACTGCATGTAATAAATCTTTGTGAAAGAGGCAAGCCTTGAAAGAGTGAAAGAGAGAGAAAAGGGAAACCAATTTCTTAGGCATAGGTGGTGTATATAGAACAGTAAGAAATACCTTGCCTCACCTTTGGGTAGATAGGGGTCCTTTTGCTGACTTTCCCCAAGGACACAGAATTGACAAGGACTAGAATTGCCTTAGGGAGCAACCCCCACCCAGACTCTCAGATCATACTGTTTCATTATGAAACCAATAGGAACTAGGTTTTGGAATAGGCAAAACTGATAATGATAGAAACCTACTCATTCATTCAACAATAAATAACCCTATCTGTGCTAAGATCCACTTCTAAGGTCTAGGAATACAGGAATGAAACAAACAGCCTCTGTTTTATATTAGGCCTGTCACTAAGCAATGACATGAATAATAATATTAGGCACTACCAAGTACTAAGAACAAAAATTAAGCAGCTGAGGAGAGGAACATTATGTGGGCATTATTTTAGATAGCAGGGAAGCCCTCTCTGAGGAAGTGACATTTGATCAGAGGCCAAAATAAAATGAGGGAGTAAAGCCATATGGAGACTTGAGAAAAGGAGTGCCAAGCCAAGGCCCCAAGGCAGGACTCTGCTTGGTATTTAACGAGCATCAGGGAGGCCAGTGTGGCTGGGTAAGACTGGATCAGGGAGTGAGAAGAAAGAAGATTGGAGAGTGCCAGGGACCAGTCCCCAAGGCTTTGGCTTTCATTTAAATGTGATAGGAGCCATTGGAAGATTTTGAGCAAAGAAGTGATAAGATGTGATTTACTTTTGAAAAAAGATCAGCCTGGTTTTAGTGTGATTAATAGAGTATAAGGGGTAGGAGTATGAGCACAGAGAACTTGTAGGTAGTTCAGAAGAAAAACAACAGTAGCTTCATATGACACACGCCTCACATTGGCTCAGCCAGAACCAGTTCTCAATCTCTTCTCCCTTTCCTTTTCCTACCAGAAGAGATGAAAAGCCAAATGCTTGATGTCCTAGAAGCCCTTGCAGCTCTCAGTTGTTCTGACCAATGAGATAGAAATGGTAGTCTGCTGAGAAAACTTCAGGGAAATCTCTGTTCTCTCGGCAAGAAGGACAACTGATTTGGTTGACATGGTTTTCCTGTCCTGTTCTCTTTATGCGATCCACTTCTTCCTACCTGGAATGTGGACATGGTGCACAGAAGTGCAGTAGTCAGTTTGTGACCATGAGGCAATAAGCCAAGAATGAAAAAGCAGAAGACTAGAAAGAGCTTGTGTCCTCTGTGACATCATTAGACCACTGAACCAACCCTTGACTACATACCTCTGAATATTCTTGACAGGAACCTAATAATGAGCCTCTAAGGACAGTGTTCAGTAAACTTTCTGAATAGGGTCAAATAGTGAATCTTTTAGGCTTGGTGATCTAGATAGTTTCAGTCTCAACTACTCAGTCCTGCTATTGTAGACGTGGACAGTATGTAAAAGAATGACAATGATTTCACTCCAATGAAACTTTATTTATCAAAAATTAGATGGTAGGCAAGATTTGTCCTGGGGGGTTGGGGGGGGGGCGAGTAGGGGCATACTTTGCTGATCCCTGACTTAAGCTACTGCAGTTGAATTTTCTATGACTTTCAACTCCAGCCATTCTTAATTGATACACATCAATCAGGGTGGCAGGCACCTATGGAGGTGGCAAGAGGTGATTGATTCAGAATATATTTATTGTCGAGGAAGACACCAAGTTTGGGGGCTTGAAAAACTAAATTGAACAGTTGTGATATTTATTGAGGTGAGGAATGCTAGGGAATACTGGGTTGGGGAAAGCTGGTGGAAAGCAGTAATTTTGGTCTGGATATGTTAAGTTTGAAATACCTACCTGCCATACAGATGGAGATATCAGGGAGGAAATTGAGGGGGAAAATCCGGGCTAGAGATATAAAAGTAGGAGTGATTATTGAGTCATTGGAATTAAAGCCACAGGACAAGATGAGATGACCTAGGGAGTGAGTGCAGATAAAGAAGTTCAAGGATTGAGCTCTAACGTAGTCTAACATTTAGAGTTTAGGAAGAAGAGAATGATTTAACAAGGGGCATTCAGAAGAAATAGCCAGATATTTAGGATGAAAACAATGAGAGTATGATTTCCACTAGAATCCAAGTGAACAAAATGTGTTAAGTTCTTTAGAGAGATTAAGATGAGTATTAAGAATGTATCATCTGACTTGGCAACATAGAAATCATGAGGACCTTGATCAGAGAGGCTTCGTAGAGTACTAGAGACAAAACCATAATTTGTGTGGGTTCAAAAACAAATGGGAAATAAGCAATTGGAAGCATCAAAATGCAAACTCCTTTAAAGAATTTTCACATAAAGATGAGCAGAAAGATAGGCAATAGAAGAGGATTACTAAAGGAGATCAGAGTTTCTTTTTTAAGATGGGATATTATGGCCTATTTCAGTGCTGACAGAGATCATCTGTTAGAGTTCCAGTCATGATATACTAGATAAGTGGGACTTAATCTCCCACTTAGAACAACTAGAAAAGCTGGAAAAAAATTTAAGTCTGCTTGAAAGCATTAGAGAGCTAAAAAAAAAAAAAAAAAAAAAAGACAATGAAGTAACAGGGCTAACATCAAGGGAAAGACAGAAATCTGGGGAAGTAAACCTAGCATTTGGGGTGTTTCAATCCCACTGACCTGTGCTGATTCAGAAGAGATGTCTGAGAGGTTGAGCAATGCCTTTGAAAAACTCATGGTACCAGGAGAACAAGTGAGAGTTCGGCTCTGATACCACTGTCCTCCCATCCTGCAACCCTTGAACTGAGACTGAAGGTCTGTATCCTGGGAGTAAGGGTGAAGTGGAAGTAAACAAGTGCTCACATGGATGGTAGTCTACCTTTGGGTATATTAATTCCTGAGATGGATCAAGTAGGTGGTTTGTTAATGTCTACTGAAAATTGACAGAAGAGAATGAAAATCTTCACTAAGAGAAGATAAAACGATCCAGGCTTCAAATACTTTCTCAGTTTTTCAAACCGGAATGTCTGAAAACAATCAGAGAAAACCAGACTCATGAGAAAACAAAACAAAATAAAATAAAAACCAGCACAAACAAAAGATAATGGAAACATACCTACTGAAATTCTAGATATTAGAATTATTAAAAACAAAGTTTAAAAATAATGTATAATGTTTAAGGAAAGTCAAACTGGAGATCTGGGAATTATTTTTTAAATGCCATAGTGGATTTAAAAAAGAATCAAATAGAAATTCTAGAGGTAAAAACACAATAACTAAATTGGGAAACTCAGTAAATGGGCTTAACAGAAGATTGTATAGAACTGAAGAGAAAATTATTAAAATGAAACATAGGTCAGAAGAAAATTTCCAAAATGAAGCACAGAAAGAAGACTGGAAAAAGCAAAAAAGCAATTATGGTGAGACTAACCCACATATGTGTAACAAATCTAGAAACTTGACTTATGAAAATAGTGTTATAGCAGTCGACAGAATGGTCTTATCAATAATTGGTTGCTGAGCCATTTAAATATCTATATGAAAAAAATTTTCACACCACACACACACTCTCACAAAATTGAACAAAAGGCTAAATAATAAAATATCTATAAAATAATATAGGAGAGCAGCTTCATGATATTGGAGAGGCAAATATTTCCCAGAGTCCTCAAATCACTAACCATAAAAAATAGATTGATAATTTTGACTACATTAAAATTAAGAACTTCTGAATCACATGATTTAGAGTAAAAAATCAAGCCACTGAGAGCAAGAATATGTGTGCAACATACGTAACTGATAAAAAGTTTATATCCAGACTATAGAAAGAATCCTACACCTCAATAAGAAGACAGACAACTTAGTGGAAAAATGTTCAAAGAAATTTTAACAGATGCTTTATTAAACAGGGTATCCAAATGGTCAATAATTATTTGAAAAAGTCTCAACTTTATTATTAATAAGGAAAATTAAATTAAACCATATTGCTATACACCAATCAGAGAAATTAAAATTAGAGACTGCCAGTACCAAGTATTGGCAGGAATATGGCAAAACTTGAAACCTCTTACATTGTTAAGAATATAAATTGGTACAGCACAAGTACTTTTGAAAATTATTTGCCAGAATTCTAAAACTGAAACTGTGCATATCCTTTGCATATCTTTTGATTTAGCAATTCCGTTCTTAGACACATACCTCACAGAAAAGATTGCACATGTATATCAGAGAAATGTGTAAGAATCTTCATAACAGCATTGTTTATCATAACCCCAAACTGAATAACCTAGATGTCCATCAATAGTATAGTGACTAAATAACAAGTATAATGTATAAACAAACAGTATGTTTCTGCAATAAAATACTATAACAAAGTTAATGAAATACAACTATATATAATAAACCATGAAATCTCACAAACACACTGTTGAGTGCTCTGCATCTCCATGTGTTGGCTCTTTCTTATAGGCTAGCTGTTCTCGTGGCACCAGGATGGCTGCTACTGTTCTTGCGGTCATCGGTTTCTGAAAAAGATAAGGACAGATTACTCTCTCGTGAACTTTTTAAAAGTGAGGGGGATATTCTCAGGAGCCTCCACATGCTTCACCTCATATTTCAGTGACCAAAATTGTATCACTTGCCCACCCCTAAACCAACCCTACTGAAGGAGAGTGAAATTATCCATAATTGGCTTGGATTAATCAATATTCTTCCTCTGGGGTGAGGATGTGGGTGGCCGTGGGTATTAAATCCAGGTTCCCCTGAAACATGTGGCTGACTGACACTTGAAAAAAATCAAGGGTTTCCTTAGCAAGATAAAATAGTTATTTGGGGTAGGTAACCACCTATGTCTACCAAGTGATAAAACTGAAAATCCTAGACCCATGTCAGTTGGGTACAGGATGGAAAAAGAGGAGAAAAGTAGGAGTAATGGGGCATAGAAATATCCTTATTTAAAACCAGCTATGAAGGCAATCATGAATGGTATGTCTATGGGCTGGACTTCCCAATTCTTTGACTGGTTAATGCTAGGGTAATCAAACTGTTTCTTGACATTGTGTTACACCAGAACAGTAGATGCTTATCTTAAAAATATATGTAGAGCAACAGAATATTTCCATTATATTCAGCATAATATCCTTTCCTATACTGTTTATTGAATATGATTTGGTACAAAATTTTGCCAGCTCAATCTACATGTTAATATAGAATAAACATCCAATCTAGAAATCAAGTCTGTTCAGAGACCAGTGAAACATGTACTGCCTTCTGTTAAGGTGACATGCTGTCAGATTTGAAAGGATCCTGCTGAGGAAAATAATCTATAGACCTTGTTTTCCCTGCTTTATTTTATTATGTTGGTAAAACTCTGTTGCCCATTATTTTTCCCCCATCTGTTTCCAATCACTGATTTACTGACATGGAAGTGAACTAATCAGTGACCTTTCAAGTACCTCCTATATGCCCCCTGCAATTGAAACACAGTTTGAGGACACACTTACGGTCATTATGTACAAATCTCTTTTTTTCCCCACTCAGCTGCTTTCAAGGCACATGCTCTATTATATCAAACATACTGGTAAGTACACTCTAAATAGGTTTGAAAATAGGTTAAAATATATCACTCTAATCTCACATAATGCATGTGCAATAGCACAGCCATGCCATTTTGATCATTCTGTACAAATACCACAGAAATTGATTGCCAAGAATTAACTGAACTCCCTTTGTGTTTGCGTTGTCTCTTAAGAACATTGAATTAGGTAGCTTTTCTTACTAACAGTACAATTCTCAGGGAGAGTCAAAGTGCTAAAAAATAGTATAAATCTTTTAGTCATATTGGGTTTTCTGATAGATACAAGAATTATCTCAAGGAAAATCAGAACAGAAATATAAAATAAAAGGGAATAAAAGAGTACCAAATTATTGAGGAGACAATCTGGGTTGTTTAGAGATATATTTAGATAAATCCTGACCAATCCTCTACTAAGCAGTTTTTTTAAGAATTGCTTAGCAGAAGTTTTTTTGTGACTACTAAGATTGCATTTTCAAACTGTCTTCTAATTTAGAGGACTAGTTCATTAGATTAGCATAATGAGACACTTTAATATTATGGGGTCCTTTGGAACTGGCAGCTGCCCTGGAGGCCATTGATAAATGTACAGATGCACAGGGCAAGAGTGATATAAAGAAAATTGAAGTCTATCTCACCAGTTTTCTCTGGACTGGCAGGAAAACCTGAGTCTTAGGAACTTCTGGCAACTGTGGGGAGAGTCAATATTCTGTCATAAAGAGGCAACTGTTCAGTTGGCTTGTACCTAACCTCCACTCACACTCTCCTCACCTCAGGACCAGTGTCTCTGCAGTCAGCCTACATATCTGGACTTATGGACAAGGGCATGGTTAGAAAAATATAGGTCTCATTCAATGCTGTTTCTCTTTCCACATCTATAGAAGATTATACTGATTATTAACCCTCCCTCCCTCTCTGGTCCCAAGCTCAGATGAGACCTGAGATGAATCCTTTGCTCCAAAACCTCAGGTGGACTCCAGTGAACTGGAGATTGACTCAAACACTTTGCTTTATGATTATGATTTTTATTATCTTTATCATTATTAGTATTATAATAATAAGCAAACTATTTGAATTTACCTTTTATGTTCTCTTTACCACCTGCTGTTGTTTATGTATTGGTTGTCTAAAACATTTTATAAAATTCTCACACTGTATTTTTGAATTTGCAATTGAATTTACTTTAAGTCATTTACTTTTGTCCAATTAAAAACCCACTAATGTACTTGTTCCCATTGGCATCTATTTACCCTGCTCTTAGATACCCATGGCTTCTTACTATCACCTTTATATTTGTCTGCAAAGACACATGTCCAACCCACTGGGTGCTCGTCCTGTGGAGAAAGCTCCATTTCTCTCCCTTTAGTGTCCCACTGGCCCTGCAATTCACCTTGTCTCCAGAGACCAAAACTTCTAGCTCAGAGGGATCAGTGCTGCCTGGGAATAAGAAAGGTTACACTTAATTTTGGTGGAAAGTGACTGGATAGTTTTGCTACGCATTCAGGCAGGCTGGGGTTAGAGGTATCATGGAAGAGGAAAAGTGTGTCTGTGGCCAGCCTGCCATTTGCCTATTCAATATCCGCTATGACCTTTCTTTCTCACTAACAAGCTCAGTTTGCGTTTGGGTGGTGAGGTGTGCATGTGTGTGCTAAGTCACTTCAGTCATGTCTGATTCTTTGTGACCCTATGAACTGTAGCTTGTCAGGATCCTCTGTCCATGAGATTTTCCAGGCAAAAATACTGGAGTGGATTTCCCTTTCCTACTCCAGGGGATCTTCCCCACACAGGGATCAAACCCATGGCTCTTGCATCTCCTGCATTGGCAGATGGATTCTTTATCACTAGTACCACCTGGGAAGCCCATATCCCCAGCTAAAATGTGTATCTTCTAAGACCCCCTCTGGTGGGGGCTGGCTTCTCAATGACAGCACAAGTTGAGCCGCAACACAAATTCTGGCCTGGCAGCCCCTGTGCTATTAGTTGTGAGAGAGAAACTAACCTCCAACTTTATTTGGGTCACAGCAGCACTAGGGTCACTAGGACTTTTCTGTTCCTTACGGTTGAATCCTAATAGAGTAGGATTTCCTGATGACCTCAGCACTGTTAACATTTCAAACCAGATAATGTGTCCTCGGGGCTGTGGGGTATAGTGTATGTTGTAGACATACTGAGCAGCATCCCTAACTTCTACCCACTTAATGCCAGTAGCACCGCCTAGTCGTGACAACCAAAAATGTCTCCAGACATTGCCAAATGTTTCCCAGGAAGACAGAATTGCTCTAGTTCCTGGAGGTAGAACCCCCAAAAGGCGCAGTGTATGAGTTCATCTATGTCCTTGAGCCATTTGAGTTTATGGTGTTTTTGTGTGAATGTATCACTGAGTATTTGCAGTGCAGCATCTGGTTTCCTTTTTATAGCTTCAGTGTTTTATTCCTTCAATTTTTTTGGTTTCTCTGTGACATTTACGAGCTTTAACACTACCTTTTCAAATTGCTGTGCATTTTCCATGGTCAGTTACTATTGCTTCTTCTCAAAATTTAGCATAACTATATTTATTTAAAAAAGAAAAATTCTGCTTTGCTCTCCCCTGAGATACCTCAATTATTTATATTTAATTTATTAGAAATTTAGAATTTAACTTTTAAACCATGAGGAATTATACGTATTTTATAAATAATGTTTAAATTTATTTGTGAATTTCTGAAAAAATCAACTACATAAATTAAACTAGGTCATATTGTCTTTGAGAAGTTCCACAGCTTGATTAATTTCTTGATACGATTCCTGTTCCTTATTGTCTCTTACTATTATTAGTAATAGCAGGTAGATTTATCATGTGATGTAAGCAGGTAAGTAGATTGCGTGAACTTGAGGCTACCCAGTTCTACCCAGGTGGCAGAGCATACAGGTATGTGCCTTCCCAGCAGGCAGCACCTTTGGGCAGAAGCAGCTCCAGGCCAGGTGGCTTAGTGAGCAGAGTATAGGCTTTGAGTCTACTCAACCCCACTAGGCTTCTGCCAGGGAGCCAGTCAGTGTATTGAATGTCCAGCATAATCGTATGTAGTGGCCTATGGGGCCCAGAATGCAATTTGTTGAAATGGCAGTTCTAGAAGGCCATTTTGGCTTTTGTTCACTCTGAGAAAGAAGTTTCAAAACAATGTCGCAGGCTGTTGCTCCACAAAGTGGGCATCTCTAGTTAGGATTAGGGCTTCCCAGGTGATTGGGTGGTTATAAACCTGTCTGCCAATGCAGGAGACGCAGGTTTGATCCCTGGGTGGAGAAGATCCCCTGGAGTAAGAAATGGCAACCCACTCCAGTATTCTTGTCTAGAGAATCCCATGGATAGAGGAACCTGGCAGACTACAGTCCACAGGGTTGCAAAGAATCAGACACGGCTGAGTGACTGAGCAACATGCACTCTGGTTAGGATTAGTTCCTGGTTTCTAGAGTTCATGGGCATCCCAATTTTATATTTTTAAAATTATAGACACAGCTTCTACATAAGGGGAGAAGTACCCTGTCACTTCCACAAGTTATCACTAAGTTAATCAGTTTTATAAAACATCTGAAAAGTTCTCTAAACTGCTCTTCAAAATTGTTCTTGTCCTCTCCATTATTTTTGTAATGAAAACAGAAATTTCTTCTCAGTGCTAAGGCACCTCTTAGTTAAGTTATACCAAATGGATGTACGTTTTTGTTTCTCACGAAATTAATAAGGAATTTTCTATCTTTGGGCTTAATTCTGTTACCAAAGTCTATGCTAAACAGAGTGACTGATAAAATAATATTTATTTGTTTAGATGCCATCTGAGAGCATAGTGATGATATATGCTTGGTTGCTTTAGTCATGTCCGACTCTGCAACCCCATGGACCATGGCCTGACAGGCTCTTCTGTCCATGGGATTCTCCAGGCAAGAATACTGGAGTGGGTTGCCATTTAAGAAATGGCTTAAGAAAGTCTCCTATAATGATGATACCCTAGAAAATTATTGTAGACAAAGAGTAGGCTGTGAGTCTCCAGTTACATGTTTCTTATTAAATAGAATATAAAACTGTCACATGTCTACCATAGGCTAAGATGAAAAAGCATATTAATAAGATTTTACTGCACTGGCAATATAGAAAGAAAAATCTAGGACTACAGAAATTAAGGTCTGAGATGTCTTTATTTCAGAAACAAGAGATATTTGGAAAAAAGTCCTCAATAATTTTTACTGTAGGGTGGAAGAACACTGGGGAAATGGCTCTTCTTGTGTGCCTAGGAATGGTCTTTTTACAAGGTAAGATGGGGCCTTTTAGGGCCTGGACTCCTCTGAAAGCAGGTTGGAAAGTGCTGTGTAAATTTTGTTGTTTTCATAAACAAATTTAGAAACATGCACTTGGCCCATCTAACTCCAAAATGAATTTATTCCGAATGTGTATAGAGAAGGTTCAAGGAGCTGGTTAGAAGTTGGTGGAAATGGGAGCTCATGACTCAAGCAAGGAAAGGGTGTCCTGTGACACAGAGCTTCAGGGGTTACTCATGTTGGTCAAGGGAGTAGTTAAGGGTGATCTTAGCCACGTTACTCAACCTCTGCCTCAAAGAATTGAGGGTAAACAAGAACAGGTCGTGTATGCGAAGCGCTTAGCACAGGACTTGGCACATAGTAACCAACAAATGGTAGATAAATGGAGAGATTCATTCTTTTAAGTTTTTGAAATACCTACTGAATTAGAACACCTGGGGGAAAGGTGTAGGAATCTGCATTTTTAATAAGCCCATTAGCTGAGGCTAATGCACCTGAGTTTTGAGAGCTATTGGTTAACCAGGTCCATTCCTACCTACCACTGGCTCAGAACCCTCTCTTAGAATCCACTTTGAAGAGTTAATAACCAGCACTGCTGTGAAGTTTTCTAATTCACTGCAGCAGATCTGGAAATCTAGAACCTGGAAAACAAATATGGAAACCAGACTTTCAAGTAGCTGTGGATGCGGTGGTTTAGGACAATGAGTTGCTTCACATCCATCTTGTGGAACCCTGGGATGTAGACAAGGAAAGTGGACTTGGCAGCCTGGCTGCCCCACCCCAGCCCTGAAGGCACCACCAGGACAGGAAACAGCAGAGAGTCTAAGATGCTCTAGAGCTGGATCTGTATTCCAGTAGGACACAGATGACATGGCTTCTCTGACAAGGGACATCCAGGGCTGCCTGGGGCCACCCTAGGTCCCGGTTCATTCACTCCAGGGCAATTAGGTGCTAATCTGAACATGGGCTTGCAACTAACTACTCTCTCTCAAGGGAGACAGGGACCCACTCCACATTCTCCTTCCTCATCTATCTTTCTTCTTCCCAGCCCCCTCCAGAGAGGCTTGTTTTAACTGTAACACAGCTATGTTAATCCTAACAATACTAATTGCCTTTTGAAAAAGGCAATTTTTTATGCTAAGCCCTGTGCAGGGCTTAGCTCTTTTTGTCCTAACAACTGCTCTATCAGATAAATATTATTCTTGTTTAAGATGTGGCTAACTGAGGCTCAAGCATGTTAGATGGAAGCTCATTCCTAAGTGACAGGCAGCATTCCAGCCCAGGTTTCCAACCCAGACCCCTAGCATTCCAACCCAGGTCTGTTCAGTTCCAAAGCTTATACGTTTTAAATTTGACAATGCATCTAATTATATTTATTTGTTGACCTGCTTATTATTTGCTTCTACCATGCAGCAAAATGACACACTTATGCAAGCATGTGCATGCACATGCATACATGTAAAATTAAATAATAAACTAGATCTACCTCTTTGTGTTATTTCATTTTAACACTAGCCTTTATTCATGTTTATTCAAACAATCATCTTGTTTATATATTTTGAACCTAAAAATCAGATATATTCCTCAACAAAGGAGTTTCATTTTTCTTTCTCACTTGTGAATGCATTTATCCAAAGAGACAGCAGCAGGCCAGAATCTTTGAAACTGAAGCTGTCCCAGAAAATCTAGGACAAATAAATAGTTGCTGTAAGCTGTCAATATAAAAAAAAATATTAAAAGGACTGATGCCAGTCATCATTGCCGGTTGCTTAAAAACTGTGCAAAACACAATTTCTCTCTTCCTCTTTGTCATTTATTCATTTTTTTCCCAAAGGAAAGCAAAGATGTGTTTTCTTCCTTAGAAATAAAAGTCAGAATAAAAAGGACAATTAACCACCAAGAAGAATGAGTCAGGATTCATAAAGATAAAGACACAGAGAAGCCCAGGACACAGATGGTCGTTTCTCCCAGAATCCTCATGAAAAAGGACAATGCATCTGCAGACGCGTCGGGCTGATGGGATGATGAACGACAGGCACCCGAATGAAGGGAGGATGGCAGACACAGAAATCAAATACAGTTTCCTTATAAAGCAAAACAGCAAGGAAATTAATGGTTTATTGAAAACAAAGCAGCAGTCTGGTGAATGCTCTCAGGAAAGCCTCTCCTCCAAGCCCAGAGCAAACCAGAAAATGCAATAGGAAGTTTTTATCATTTAATGGCAGGAAGGGGCTGTTAGTATCCAATATGCCAAGAGGTACACCAAACAGAAATATTCCTTAGATTTGTAATTAACTCTTCAAAGTGCTAAGTCTATTTTTTTTAATGCCTCCTGACAGTTTGAGGGTGGGAGCAGTGCTTTTTTTAATGTAAAGCTTATCAAGATATACCAGACACAGAGAAGTTGTCCAGTCAATTAACATCCTGGGAAACTGCTTTAGTGAAGAAAGGCGAAATGGGCAGTTTAATTACATAGGCATATGTACCCTTATTTCTCTAATTTCTCAATTAATGAGTCTACAAATAGCTTGGAGGAGACTATTTCAGTACCCTACCATCTCAGCAGGAGACTTTGAACCTTTTGATGCTGACATTAAAAATAAATGCAAGTTGTGTCTATTGCTTTCCATCTAGAAAATTATTCCCCTGTACAAATGAGGTTTAATTAAAACAATAACAACAACAAAACAACTATTGGGAACAGAGCAGTATTTAAAGTGGTCTCTCTCCTTAGGGGACTATTTTTGGATTAACCAGCATTGTTGTTCAGTTGCCAGCTGTGTCTGACTCTTCGCCACCCCATGGACTATAGCACACCAGGCCCCCATGCTCCTCACCATCTCCTGGAGTTTGCCCAAGTTCATATCCACTACATTGGCGATTACATTACAAGGAAATATAGGGTTTGGGGAAAGCATGAATGTACAGGGATCCGTAGAATGATGGGATGTACATGCTTTACTGATGAAGAAGCAGGCAACATCAATCACTGATTTCACCTCGAAACAAAGTGAGAAATGTACTGACTCTTGGCTTCTCTGGGATTAAAGACTGGTGCATTTCACAGGAGTGCAGATACTTAACCTGACAATGAGAGATAGCTGTCAAGGTTTTAATTTAATATGATTGTATTTTACCTTGTAACCCTATGTTCAAGGTCCTATACAATTTGGAAGAAGTAAACCCCACGATTCCATGCTTTTATTCATTGGCAAAGTGGAGATCACTTTCTATGGCAATATACTGGGAACAACTGTTTTCTTCTTTATTTTTATACTTTTGCAATAGCCATGTCACATTTGCACAAATCTGATAACAAATATGTTTCATTGAGCACATATTCACAAGGGCCTTTCATGGTATGGAGAAAAAGGAATCCTAGTGCACTGTTGGTGGGAACATACTGTGGTAAATAAAACAGGCCAATCCATGAAGGTTTATTTAAAAATATGATAAAAGAGTTCCTGATTTATCTTAAATTCTTATGCTTGAGGAAAATCTCTCCTACCAAAACGTGCAGAGAAGAGCTTTATGCATTCCAGAAAAGGCCTCCTTGGTACGTTGAAGGGCTTCCATAGGACCATTCCTCCTTATGTCAAAGCACGTGTCAAAACATCTAGCTTCCTTTTAGGCAAGAATATACAATGGATTAAAGACAATCTCTTTAACAAGTGGTGCTGGGAAATCTGGTCAACCACTTGTAAAAGAATGAAACTAGAACACTTTCTAACACCATACACAAAAATAAACTCAAAATGGATTAAAGATCTAAACATAAGACCAGAAACTATAAAACTCCTAGAGGAGAACATAGGCAAAACACTCTCTGACATACATCACAGCAGGATCCTCTATGACCCACCTCCCAGAATATTGGAAATAAAAGCAAAAATAAACAAATGGGACCTAATTAACCTTAAAAGCTTCTGCACATCAAAGGAAACTATTAGCAAGGTGAAAAGACAGCCTTCAGAATGGGAGAAAATAATAGCAAATGAAGCAACTGACAAACAACTAATCTCAAAAATATATAAGCAACTCCTACAGCTCAACTCCAGAAAAATAAATGACCCAATCAAAAAATGGGCCAAAGAACTAAATAGACATTTCTCCAAAGAAGACATACAGATGGCTAACAAACACATGAAAAGATGCTCAACATCACTCATTATCAGAGAAATGCAAATCAAAACCACTATGAGGTACCATTTCACACCAGTCAGAATGGCTGCGATCCAAAAGTCTACAAATAGTAAATGCTGGAGAGGGTGTGGAGAAAAGGGAACCCTCTTACACTGTTGGTGGGAATGCAAACTAGTACAGCCACTATGGAGAACTGTGTGGAGATTCCTTAAAAAACTGGAAATAGAACTGCCTTATGATCCAGCAATCCCACTGCTGGGCATACACACTGAGGAAACCAGAAGGGAAAGAGACACGTGTACCCCAATGTTCATCGCAGCACTGTTTATAATAGCCAGGACATGGAAGCAACCTAGATGTCCATCAGCAGATGAATGGATAAGAAAGCAGTGGTACATATACACAATGGAGTATTACTCAGCCATTAAAAAGAATACATTTGAATCAGTTCTAATGAGGTGGATGAAACTGGAGCCTATTATACAGAGTGAAGTAAGCCAGAAGGAAAAACACCAATACAGTATACTAATGCATATATATGGAATTTAGAAAGATGGTAACAATAACCCTGTGTACGAGACAGCAAAAGAGACACTGATGTATAGAACAGTCTTATGGACTCTGTGGGAGAGAGAGAGGAAGATTTGGGAGAATGGCATTGAAACATGTAAAATATCATGTATGAAACGAGATGCCAGTCCAGGTTCGATGCACGATACTGGATGCTTGGGGCTAGTGCACTGGGACGACCCAGAGGGATGGTATGGGGAGGGAGGAGGGAGGAAGGTTCAGGATGGGGAACACATGTATACCTGTGGCGGATTCATTTTGATATTTGGCAAAACTAATACAATTATGTAAAGTTTAAAAATAAAATAAAATTTAAAAAATAAAATAAAAAAAAAAACATCTAGCTTCCTTTTCCTTCATGTGCTTCTAACAGATTTTTATAATTTGTTGTAAGAGTTGAGATCTTTTTCCTTCTAACTCATAAATCAAAGAAAGTGAGAAGAGAGAAACAGAAGAAAAGAATAAAAGAGGAAATAAAAAAGTAGAATGCCTTGAGATTAGATTAATCAAAAGTGATAATAGAAAAAAAAAGGGTGGGGAGTAACTTGTACGTTTTGCTCTCTGTAATGAGGAAGTGTGTGCATGCTCTATAGCTCAGTCATGTCGAATTCTTTGGGCCCCCATGGACTATAACCCACCAGGCTCCTCTGTTCATGGAATTTCTCAGGCAAGGATACTAGAGTATGTTACCATTTCCTCCTCCAGGGGATCTTCCCAACCCCGGGATCAAACTCACATCTCCTGCATTGGCAGGTGGATTCTTTACCACTTGAGCCACCTGGGAAGCCCATAATGAGGAAGGTGGTGGTGGCGGGGGGCGGGCGGCAAGTGGCTACAGAAAGAGGTGGGAGGAGTAAGAGAAAGTTTCAGAAGATGTAAGGGACATCTTGATATTATAGAAGTTTAATTGCATGGCAGGTTATGGTCTTCAGAGGTGACTGTGAACATCTCTCATCTCACATGCTCTTCTCCAAGGTGATAACCTTGCCACTCTCCCGCTGAGGGGAAAAAGATTAAGTCTCCCCTCCTTGTCTCTGCATGGGTTTATGATTCACTTGTCACCAATAGGAGGCAGTCGAAGTGATGCTGCCTGACTTCTGAGATTAGATATTAAAGGAAATGCATCTTGCACCTTGTCTGCTGGGATACCTGCTTTTGGAGTCCAACTCCCCTGAATAAGCCACATGGAGGCTCTCCTGTTGATCACCCCTGTCCCAGCATTAGACATATAAGTGAAGACGCCTCTAGATGATCCCAGTTCCCCTGCTGCTGAGTTGCCCCCAGACAGTCAAGGCCTCAGACATCATGGAGCATGAATGAGCCATCTCTACCCTTCTTTTTCTAAACTTCTGACCCACAAAATTGTGGCTGTCATTTTATAACCACCAAGTCTGGGGTTATTTGCAGCACACATAACTGGAACAAAGAGCAACTCATTTTTATTGGAAACTGTTGCCCCTCTTCCTATTCTAACACTATTTGCAAAGCTAGGCTTATAATACCCTTGCCTCAGAGGAGCAAGGATATTGTGCTCAAGCAAAACCTTCTAATCCTGGGGAAATTTGACTCACTACCATTTAATGGCAAAGCTCTTTAGGTGCCTAGACTTCTTGACTCCTTAGTGAAATCATGTTTTATCTATGTAAAGAAGGTATTTATGGGTAAGGTGAAAGGGCTGAACAATTTTCAAATGAGAAGGAATATGAATCAGAGTTACAGTTAGCATCACCACAACTCACCAGCCAGACAGCCAGTTCTCAATCCATTTATAATCTGTGCTGGAATCCACCAGTGTCACTCACTGCCCACACCTCCTCAGGAGAGCCTGTTCTGCCTTTGGACCTCTCAGACTGGTAAACACTTTTCCTAGCATTGAGCCCAAGCTGTCTACTCATAGTTTTTATACTTTGGACTTAATTTTACCCTATAGTTCAGTTCAGTCATTCAGTCATTCAGTCGTGTCCAACTCTTTGCGACCCCATGAATCGCAGCACACCAGGCCTCCCTGTCCATCACCAACTCCCAGAGTTCACTCAGACTCATGTCCATCGAGTCAGTGATGCCAACCAGCCATCTCATCCTCTGTCATCCCCTTCTCCTCCTGCCCCCAATCCCTCCCAGCATCAGGGTCTTTTCCAATGAGTCTCTCTTTGCATGCGGTAGCCAAAGTATTAGAGTTTCAGCTTTAGCATCATTCCTTCCAAAGAACACCCAGGACTGATCTCCTTCAGAATGGACTGGTTAGATCTCCTTGCAGTCCAAAGGGACTCTCAAGAGTCTTCTCCAAAACCACAGTTCAAAAGCATCAATTCTTCGGTGCTCAGCCTTCTTCACAGTCCAACTCTCACATCCATACATGACCACTGGAAAAACCATAGCCTTGATGAGACGGATCTTTGTTGGCAAAGTAATGTCTCTGCTTTTCAATATGCTATCTAGATTGGTCATAACTTTCCTTCCAAGGAGTAAGCATCTTTTAATTTCATGGTTGCAATCACCGTCTGCAGTGATTTTGGAACCCCAAAAAATAAAGTCTGACATTGTTTCCACTGTTCCCTCATCTATTTGCCATGAAGTGATGGGCCTAGATACCCTGATCTTAGTTTTCTGAATGTTGAGCTTTAAGCCAACTTTTTCATTCACCTCTTTCACTTTCATCAAGAAGCTTTTTAGTTCCTCTTCACTTTCTGCCATAAGGGTGGTGTCATCTGCATATCTGAGGTAATTGATATTTCTCCCAGCAATCTTGATTCCAGCTTGTGATTCTTCCAGCCCAGCATTTCTCATCATGTACTCTGCATATAAGTTAAATAAGCAGGGTGACAATATACAGCCTTGACGCATTCCTTTTCCTATTTGGAAACAGTCTGTTGTTCCATGTCCAGTTCTAACAGTTGCTTCCTGACCTGCATATAGGTTTCTCAAGAGGCAGGTCAGGTAGTCTGGTATTCCCATCTCTTTCAGAATTTTCCACAGTTTATTGTGATCCAGATATGGAACAACAGACTGGTTAGAAGACAGAGATCAGGACCATCCCCATGGAAAAGAAATACAAAAAACCAAAATGGCTGTCTGAGGAGGCCTTACAAATAGCTGTGCAAAGGAGAGAAGCAAAAAGCAAAGGAGAAAAGGAAAGATATAAGCATATGAATGCAGAGTTCCAAAGAATAGCAAGGGGAGATAAGAAAGCCTTCCTCAGTGATCAATGCAAAGAAATAGAGGAAAACAACAGAATGGGAAAGACTAGAGATCTCTTGAAGAAAATTAGAGATACCAAGGGAACATTTCATGCAAAGATGGGCTCGATAAAGGACAGAAGTGGTATGGAGCTAACAGAAGCAGAAGATATTTAGAGGAGGTGGCAAGAATACACAGAAGAACTGTACAAAAAAGATCTTCATGACCCAGATAATCACGATGGTGTGATCACTGACCTAGAGCCAGACATCCTGGAAGTCAAGTGGGCCTTAGAAAGCATCACTACGAACAAAGCTAGTGGAGGTGATGGAATTCCAGTTGAGCTCTTTCAAATCCTGAAAGATGATGCTGTGAAAGTGTTGCACTCAATATGCCAGCAAATTTTACTCTATAAACTCATTTCTAATCTCTTTTTCAAAAAAAGCAGTGGAGAATAAATACATAGAGAATGTGAGATCAAATTGTAAGTATTATACACATGGATTTTTTTTCTATCCTCTTTCCACCCCCAAGCATCTTAACCATTATGAAGTATACAGTCCAATGGCATTTAGAACATTCACAATGTTGTACAACCGTCACTTCTATCTAGTTTCAATATGTGGACTTTTAAATGTGCTTTTTTTTTCCAGCCTTCTTCATTACATTTCCTATCTTTAAGAGTTCCTCTTTTCTCCCCAGAGCTCTCACTTCAGCGCTCCATTTTTGGAACTGAACCAAGCTGATAGCAATATGGGAGAAAAAAATCCTTGACCCCTATCTTACATTATACTAAAAAATCAAAGCTTGATGAAGTCTTCATCATGGTTTTCTTTCAGAAGTATAATTTCTGATAGAGGTCATAAGAGGCACTCCTGGGAAAGTAGGCGCATTTTATATCTTGATTTCTATCAAAATTAACCGGGTGTATTAGCTTTGTAAATCTGCATCAAAGTTACTCTTAAGATGAACTCTTCAATGTATATGGTGTATTTTAACACAATTTTAAAGTCTGGATATTGGGTATAATACACCACACTTCCTTTTATACACACTTTAGCCTTTACAGATGGGTTGGGCAGTGGGCATATCTGTCCTCTACAGCCTCTGGGGAGAAAATCACTCTTACCTAATTGATTTCTCCAAACTTAGCTTCTAGTCATATCACCCCTCATTTGTAGCCTTTCCATAGCTTACAGGAGAAAATGGAGAACTTCTCAGCAAGAAATATGAAAAAATTCATTTTCTAGTGGCATCTTAGGTCCCAGATGTATAATATCTGCCCCCTTCAGTGTCGCATTCCCTCACCTGCAGTCCACTCCTCTCTACTGCATGGGCCAGTCATGTGGAACGGCTCCAAGTGAATGGTATGTCTGCATCTTTGCTGTCCCCCATATGTAATAAAACCCCCTCACCTCACCTCAGCCTGTCAGGCTCCTACAAGGCCTTTAAAGACCCAGTTCGTAATCTCTTTGTCTCCCAAAGCTTTTTTGACGTATTAAAGAAGAGCAGAGCCTTCATTTTATACTACCACTTTGCCTTATCGTAGCAAAGTGGCATTTTATTAGTTTTATATGTAACATGCATAAGCAACACATTTAACCCTTTTAAGAAATAAAACTATTTCCATTAGATTAGTCTTCTCTGACCACCTTTCCTAATCCATATTCCATCCTCTCTCATGTGCCCAGAGGCAACCTCTGCTCTGAGTTTGGTGTGAATCTCTGGGGACTTCTCCTCCAAGACTGTATGTTTCAGAGAACTATCTGCGTTGATATATTTAGAAATAGACCCTTCTTGTTAACTGCTGCATAAAAACCCATGGTATGCATAAACCACATTTTATTTAGCATTAATCATATTGATGGACATTCAGTTTGTTTCCAATTTTTTTCTAGCCCAACGTTACAATAATCATTTTATTTCTGCATCTTTGCACACATGTGTGAGCATTTCCCTAGAGAGCTGCTGGAAATTGGAATTGCTAAGTCATAGGATATGCAGCAGCTTTTAAAATAATTCTATCAGCTAACTAGATAGCTGTTATTTTTGTTTTTGTAACCTTGAGCTTAGCACAAGGTCTGTCATGCATGTACCCTAGGACCTGGCAATCCTACTCACTGTAGTCGTGACTAGGGAATGAATCAACAAATGAATAGATGAATAAATCAATGAATGTCTTTCAAGGAAATGGATTTGGCTCAGCAAGTATTGATATGAGAGTTCCTGCCAAAAATGTGAGAACTAATGAGGATCAATTGCATGGAAAAAGTAAAAATAAAACTCTGGAATGAAGCCACACTGAAGTGGGTGTTAAATGCATATTAAGATTTTAAGGAGATGAAGTAATGAGACTACAGTTTGTAGGGGGCAAGACCTTGCCATGGTCTCTAACAAGTAATGATGACAAAACTTGGCCTTGGCAATGACAAAGCCTAAAGCAGCATGCTGTGGACAATGAGGCAGGTGCTTAATGTCCCTGTTTCTATACTGGTACCTGGAACTCCAGCCCTGTTCTTTGTGGCTCTGATGGCTGGTCATGCGTTCCAAGAACAAATGAACATGAGTGGATGTTTTCTCAAATGTTCTCTGATTTTTTCACCCTTTCCACTTGCTCTGTAAACATTTAAAAATAAATTACCCAAGAGGATGCTGATGGAAGTAGCCTATTCCTGGTGTAGGTGCTGCCTCCAGTGGGAGAGACAGCACACAGGGAGAAGGTACAACATGCTCTGTGATCACAGCCGGGTATACATTGGATTTTGCCAAGTAAGAGAGAGTAACAGACAGGCTCAGGTGTCCCTGGCCTGTGAGTTCAGAGTCTCAGGTGCAAAATCGAGTCCTTGTTCATTAAGTTAGCACTACTGACATTTTGACCAGATAATTCTTCAGTGGAGCAAGAAGCGGGGGGAGGCTGTTGAGCTGTCCTTTGCATTGTAGGATGTTTAGCAGTCTCCCTGGCCTCTGCTCAGCAGATGCCAATAACATCCCCCAGTTATGACAACTGAAAATGTCTCCAGACGATGCCAGATGTCTCCTGGGATCAAAATTATTTCCATTCGAAAGGCACTGCTTTCACTTCACTTTCCTGATTCCTTCAAAATCCTTTTAAGATTCATTTACAACACTGACATTATTATTTTAATATTGACCTAGCATATCTCAGTTTACAAGATCAGTTTTACAATAATTTTCCTAACATATGCTGTATGGCAGAGGGTTTCCCCATGTACTACCACCAACAATAACTGACAATGTTTGGGAGATAAATATGCACCCTGGTTTGTACTAACTGCTATTCTTTTATATCATTTAATCCATAAAATGCTCCATTGAGTAAGTACTGTTATTAATCCTCATTTTATGCTTGAGATGCTGAGGCAAAGAGAGGTTAAGCAGCTTGACCCAGGGTACAGAGTGCTTGTAAGTGGCAGGGTCAGGATGTGAACACTGGCAGCCCAATCATCAGAGGAAATTTAAACAAAGGGATCATCTTTCCATTCATTCAGAAAAAGCTATTGAACAAATGCTTAGAGACAAACATTTTGCAAGGTGCTTGGTTGTAAAGATTAATACAATTTGGCTTTTTGTTTCACTGCTCAATGGGAGAGACAGATAAAAAAGCCACATTCATACCAGGTGATTGATGTTTAAGGTAGGTACAAACTAAGAATGCTGAGATATAAAATGATTAAGACTTGATCTTAAGCATTAACTTTTAAGAATTTAAGTTCTTTTAACTTCATGTGATGAATTTCAGGGCTAGAATGTGGGTGCTTGGCTTCCCTATCAAAGGCTCTAACTATAATATTAAACCAGATCTTCCTGCTTTTCATTACCAATCCCCACAAGCAACTCCATCTCTGCCCAATTATATTCTTTCCTATGATTAAGAGGCTGCTTGGATATGTTCTAACAATTACAGGTTATCACCACTGCAGAGTCCCCTCCAGTAAGGAGAAAAACTAGAGCTGTAGGAAATCTGTAGTTGTTAGGTTTGCAGCAAGAGACATGACACTCAGTGAAAAGTCTGCCATTACCATCCCAAGTCTCAAGGGGTGAATGAAAGGGACAGTGCTGCTGGAGCCTAGAGAGAGCTGGGAGCTCTAGAAGAAGGGCCAGCAGGTCAGAGTGACTGCTGTGGGGAAACAGCCCGTGCTGCGGCAAGACCCTGGGTAAGATGGGGAATCAGACACCCTGGCCTCCCTTTCTTCCCTCCCTCTGATCTTCCCCTGGCCCTTCCTATTTGACAAACCCAACCAACAGCTGGAAAATGAAAGAGGTTTGGTGACACCCTGTGTAGGTGTCAAGTACAAATTGGCACTTACCAAGAGCATTTCCAATGACTGAACAACAAAGGCATTTGCCATCTGCCTCTATGGAGACTGAACCTCATTCTGCTATAGCTGCTGATCTTCAACAATCCCTGAGGGAGTTCAGGGTGAAGCACTCTGTGCTCCAGGGAATCTGGTGGGACAGGTCTTTGGATAGTTGGATGTTTTTCAGAACAAATTTTATGATCTCAACCCTTGCATCTCCTCATATCTAGAGAAGCACTAAATCCCTTCGTGGTGACGTCACATCCTCATGACTAACAAAAACCGTTTTGTAAAATGAGTGCTTCATGGTATTGAACTCCCCCTTCACCAAAACCTTATATATTGACTTTCCCCCACTGCTGCTTTGGAACAGTCTCTCAGAGCTATCTAAGATGCTGCCTCCTGGGCTGCAGTCCTCATTTTGCCCCAAACAAAACTTAACTCTCAAGTTGTTCATCTCTTTTTAGTCGACATAGGTCTGCCTCCAACACTCAGAATAGGGCAGAAAAAGACAGAGAATCAGTAGGATTCTGTGAAAACAAGGGTGATCAGCAGAAATGGGCACATATAGGGTGTGGTGGGCTGGGCATTGCTACTGGAGGAAAGGTCACCTGAGACATCTCCTGGTTGGGTCAAGAGTAAAGCATAGTTGAAGGTGGGAGTCCAGGGGAGTTGCTGAAATGGAAGGCCTGAGGATTAAAGAAAGCAAGGACACTGCAAGTAAGGGGAGGTCAGGGAAAGGGAGTTTTCCTGAAGGCTAACAACAATTAGGATCTACTTTGAGTGCTCAGGAACTCCTTTCCTGGAAATCCTTTGAGCCTTGCCACTGAGCTGCTCCACATTGGTGACTGATAATCTGGTCCCATTTGGGATTCAAAGTCAATGACTTTTCAAGTGGCCTGGAATGAAGCAGCTTAGATTAGTACCAAGCCACAGTCAGCTGCTACTGCTGCTGCTTTTTAAAAAATAATCCCTCAATCCTTGACAGGACTTGAGAAAGTCAAACTTATTGGACTGGTTCTCTCTAGGTGTGTTTTACTGTAGCATTTCTATTTTCTGCCTTAACCACTGTCCCTCTCTGCAGGCTAGTATTGGGAAACTCAAAATCCAAGAGTTGACTGCTGTTTTGTTTTCTGCTTTCTGTTCCCTAAGGGAGCACTATGTGTAGGAATGTCTAGATGGTTAAATGGAGGAGGGTCAAGAAGCAGAAGAAAATACTGAGAATGAAAAACAGATCAGTTACTATATATCAAGTTATGTTTTAATCACAGGGTGTTATTAGAAGGGCTACAAAGAACCTTGCTGGAAAAGCACCTGGTCCCAAGCCATTGTCCAGACTTTATCCAGTTCCTACCCACCCTGCATCGAAATCCCACTTCTCCCTTTGCTCATGGTATCTGCTCTGCCCAGGATCTCCCTCCCTTGTCTCTCCTGTTAATTTCCCACTTATCCTTCAAGGCCCAGGCCGCATTACATAAAGCCTTCTTCAATCCCTGCCATCTATATATTGTGCTTATCTATGATCCCACTTTGTCCTTTGGCCTCATGTGATGGTTATTTGTATGCTTGTCAGCAGCAGCTTCTCATTGTCTTTTCTTGCCCACGGGATGTAAGCTCCCTGCAACTATGTCCTCTCCTGTGGATGATCTCATCTCTGATGAGACTTTGACTTTCATGAGAATGACCATTTGAGTTCTGTGGTATAAAGCAACAGAAACAGGTTCTGGTTAGCTTAAGTAAAAGGTAGGATTTAATGGAATAATACATTTAATCAAAGAATTAGCAGAAGAGATAAGCCATCATATCTCTCAAAGGGGCAGCTCCAGGCCCCATGAATGGCAGAAAAGTTCAGAGGACCTACTCTCCAATGCCCTGCTGGGAGCATGGCTCCACCCCTTCTGATCCCATGCTGAGTGCCTTTCAGTTCCCAGCTTTATGTTCCTGGGAAGAACTTTACTAGGTCATTTTCAGCCAGGTGCCCCACTGGATCATTCATCATGAAGCCAGGGGCACAGAGTCATATCACACAGAAAATGTTGGGACCACCTCTGTGTATCCAGGGATACAGTCATGATGTGGGGGGAGTAGTGGTAGATTTCAGAATTTTGGCAGCTATTCTGCAATGTGTCTCTTTCAAAATAGTCAATTAAGGGTGAGTTGAAGAGAACTGCAACAAATGCAGAATCAGAGAATTAAGACCCAGTTTTGAAGTCATCCTAGTTTCAGACGCTCTAACCTATGGAAGCTGGTGCACATGGGGTCTTGCCTTCAGACAGTCCATCCTAAAAAAACATACTATTCCTGGAGTGTCATGTGAGACAATCCTGCAAACATTAGCATACTTACATACTGCTTATTTTTTTATCTCATTCATTCATGACTTTTACACCAGAAATTATTTTGTACATGAATATATACTGAGAACAGATTTTCAGTTGGATCCTCTGGTTTCTAACTCCATGACTTAGAATTATTTGCTTAATGACTCTGAGCCTTAGTTTCCTCAAGTGCAAAATATGAATAAGGTAATACTTGTTTGGGGGGCCAACTGAGAGGATATTTGTGTAAAGTTCAATGCCTGTAGTTTATTTTTAAAGTCATAATAATTTTATAACTTCACATACAGATATATTGTGCACTGATTGAAAAAAACTACATAATGAATAAAGCCTACTGTGAATTCAATCATATGTTTAAAAGAATTTGTATTTGAAAAATAATAGTATGTATAAGTTCTGTGAGTGTGTGCTCAGTCGTGGCCAGTTCTTACAATTGTTATGTCTTCCTCTTGGATTGATCCCTTGATCATTATGTAGTGTCCTTCCTTATTTCTTGTAATATTCTCTATTTTAAGATCTATTTTGTCTGATATGAGGATTGCTACTCCAGCTTTCTTTTGCTTCCCATTCGCATGAAATATATTTTTCCATCTTCTCACTTTAAGTCTATATGTGTCTTTAGGTCTGAAGTGGGTTTCTTGTGGATAGTATATATATGGGTCTTATCTGTGCCTTGTCTGAATGCATCACATTCAGCCAGTCTGTGCCTTTGGTTGGAGCATTTAATCCATTTGCATTTAAAGTAATTATTGATATATATATTCTACTGCCATTTTCTTAATTGTTTGGGGTTGATTCTGTAGATCTTTTGTCTTTTCTTGTATTTCTTGACTATATCAGTTCAGTTCAGTCGCTCAGTCATGTCCAACTCTTTGCAACCCCATGGACTGCAGCACACCAGGCCTCCCTGTCCATCACCAACTCCCAGAGTTTACCCAAACTCATGTCCATTGAGTCGGTGATGCTGTCCAATCATCTCATCCTCTGTTGTCCCCTTCTCCTCCTGCCCTCAATCTTTCCCAGTATCAGGGTCTTTTCAAGCGAGTCAGCTCTTCACATCAGGTGGCCAAAGTATTGGAGTTTCAGCTTCAACATCAGTCCCTCCAATGAACACCCAGAACTAATATAAGCTCCTTTAATATTTGTTCTAAAGCTGGTTAGGTGGTGCTGAATACTCTTAACTTTTGCTTGTCTGAAAAGCTTTTTATTTCTCCATTAATTATGAATGAGATCCTTGCCAGGTACAGTAATCTTGGTTGTAGAGTTTTCGCTTTCAGTACTTTAAATATATCCTGCCTTTCTCTTCTGGCCTGCAGAATTTCTGCTGAAACATTGGCTGTTAAGTGTATGGGGCTTCCCTTGTACTTTACTTGTTGCTTCTCCCTTGCTGCTTTTAATATTCTTTCTTTGTGTTTAGTCTTTGTTAGTTTGATTAGTATGTGTCTTGGCATGTTCCTCCTTGGGTTTATCCTGTATTGGGACTGTTTTTGCCTATTGGACTTGATTGACTGTTTCCTTTTCTGTTGGGGTCCTTTAATAGACCGGGACCTGGCAGTCCGGAGGTGACGATAAGAAAGTGAAAGAGAAAAAGAGGCTGATACTCCTTGGTTTATGCAGAAAATCAATGAAGTCCTTGACACAGGACTAGCATCTCTCATGAAGGCACTGGGCGCCCTCTCGAGTGGGGTGAAGGCACAGGGTGCCTTCTTGAGAGAGTCTTAGAAGCCTGGGCAGGAGAGTGAGCAAGACAGGTCTCTGCGCTCCAGGGAATCAGCCGAAGAGAGTCAGAGAGAGAGAGAGAATGAAAGAAAGAAAGAAACACATGGGGACCCAAGCTCTGATGGAGCAAAGATGCTTTAATGATTTTTCTGTGAGTATATATAGACTGTAGTGCAAGAAGTTTCTTTCATCAATGATAAAGATCAGAAAACCAAATGTACAAATAACTGTTACTAAGGGAACAAGGGATGATGATGATCACAAGGTCAGGAGACAATCCATATCTCAAGAAAGGGGATCGAGACTAAGCAGTTTTGTCATAAAGAGAATGTTTACTAAAGGAGATTCAAGCCTGTCTCACACAATGACCCCAGTTCCTGGGAGGAGCGTGCTGTTCCGCTTAAAAAGAAACAAAGGACTTCTGAGAAACAGCACGTAGGAATCCTCCTGTTAAACATTCCCTAATACTTTTCCATGTTGGGGAAATTTTCAACTATAACTCTACAAACGTTTTCTCATACCCTTTCTTTTTCTCTTCTTCTTCTGAAAGTGAAAGTGAAAGTGAAGTCACTTAGTCATGTCCAACTCTTTGCGACCCCATGGACTGTAGCCTACCAGGCTTCTCCATCCATGGGACTTTCCAGGCAAGAACACTGGAGTGGGTTGCCATTTCTTTCTCCAGGGGATCTTCCCAACTCAGGGATTGAACCCACATCTCCTACATTGTAGGCAGACAGTTACTGTCTGAGTCTTCTTCTGGGACCCCTATAATTCAAATATTGGCGCATTTGATATGGTCTCAGAGGTCTCTGAGACTCTGTCCTCAGTTCTTTTCATTCTTTTTACTTTATTCTGTTCTTCAGAAGTTATTTCCACCATTTTATCTTCCAGCTCACTGATTTGTTCTTCTGCTTCAGATACTCTGCTATTGATTCCTTCTACAGTATTTTTAATTTCAGTAATTGTGTTGTGTGTCTCTGTGTGTTTATTCTTGAATTCTCCTAGGTCTTTGTTAATTAATTCTTGCATTTTCTCCATTTCATTTACAAGGTTTTTGATCATTTTTACTATAATTATTCTGAATTCTTTTTCAGGGAGTTTGCCTATTTCCTCTTCATTTATTTGGACTTCTGTGTTTCTAGTTTGTTCCTTTATTTGTGTAGTATTTCTCTGCCTTTTCATTATTTATTTTTTTAATTTATTGTGTTTGAAGTCTCCTTTTCCCAGGCTTCAAGGAAAGTTTAATTCTTTTCTTGAGGAAGGTTGAATTCTTTCTTCCTTTTGGTTTCTGCCCTCCTAAGGTCTCGGAGAAGGCAATGGCACCCCACTCCAGTACTCTTGCCTGGAGAATCCCAGCGGAGCCTTGTGGGCTGCCGTCTATGGGGTTGCACAGAGTCGGACATGACTGAAGTGACTTAGCAGCAGCAGCAAGGTTGGTCTAGTGGTTTGTGTAAGCTTCCTATAGGGTGAAATTTGTGCTGAGATTTTTTGTTTGTTTGTTTCTCCTCTCATGGGCAAGGCTGAGTGAGGTGATAATCCTGTCTGCTGATGATTGGGTTTGTACTTTTTTGTTTGTTTCTTGTTTAGATGAGGCTTCCCTGGTGGTTCAGATGGCAAAGCATCTCCCTGCAATGCTGGAGACCTGGGTTCGTTCCATGGGTCAGGAAGATCCCCTGGAAAAGGAAATGGCAACCCACTCCACTACTCTTGCCTGGAAAATCCCATGGATGGAAGAGCCTGGTGGTCTACAGTCCATGGGGTAGCAAAGAGTCAGACATGACTGAGCGACTTCGCCTTCACTTTAGATGAGGCATCCTGCACAGGGTGCTACTGGTGATTGGGTGATGCTGGGTCTTGTGTTCAAGTGGTTTCATCTGTGTGAGTTCTCACTATTTGATGCTCCCTAGGGTTAATTCTCTGGTAGTCTAGGGTCTTGGAGTCAGTGCTCCCACTCCAAATGCTCAGGGCTTGATCTCTTGATCATCTGCACAGATCTTTTCTATTTGAGTTCAAGCTGACAGAGAAGTCATCATATCCTTTTTCTGATGATTCTCCACTGGAGCTGCCAGGCTCCCACCACCTTCACTCTAGGAGCCCAGGACTGCCTAAGCACAAGGGAAAGCTGCCTTCCAGAAAGTCATGGCCGATTCTTTGCGATCCCATGACTGTAGCCCCCAGGCTCCTCAGCCCATGGGATTTTTCTGGCAAGAATAGTGGAGTGATTTGCTGTTGCCTCCTCCAGGGTATCTTCCTAACCCAGGGATTGAACCTACATCTCCTGCATCTCCTACACGGACAGATGGATTCTTTACCACTGGGAAGCCCCACGTGTAAATACCAGGTATTATATCTGGGGTCCTTGTGAGGTCTCAGATGTCATTAAGTTATCTGAGACCTCTGGGGCTTTGGGAGCTGCAGGCTAAGGGTAGCTTCCTTGCGTGTATTGTTCTTCCTACCTCTTGGCTGGGGCACACGTATTAGGAATTTCTCCTAAAATGAGGGTCAACCTTCCCACCACCTCAGGGAATTTGGGAGGCAGAAGCTTCTGCCCTCATTCCCACCTTAAATCCCTTGTGGGTAGGTAGAGTCTCACAGCTGGGCCTCTGCACACTTACTCTCATTATCTCTGAGCTCCTCATCCACAAGCCGGGTTGCGTACCCCACAGGGTAAGTTTTCTGAGACTGGGTCTCCATGACCCCCATGAGTGGCCTGCAGCTCTAGGGTTGATCTGCCTGCCTTTGCTTTCAGCCTCAAATCCAAACTGCATTCTCCATCCCAGTTTTACCAGTGAGAAAACTCATTTGGTTCCCATATGGCTCCTGCATCCAGGTCTGGAAGCAGATGCTATCGGTAGTATATCCATATCTTGTTAGCATGTCTACCTACTGAAGGCTGGCTACTGTGGGCACTTGCGACTCTCTGCCCATGGACTGTCAGTCTGTACAGAAGGAGTTATTAGGTTGGTATAAAAGTAATTGCAGTTTTTCGCATTGTTGAAATTTGCTTTTTGATATTGGAATGCATTCTAAATAAATGTGGTTAGGTTACACATCATTTTAAGTGCATTTCTCTCTTTATATTTTTTGATAATAAGTTATTACTTGCTGTATTTTATATTTATTTTAGACTATGGAAATGATATTAGACAAAAAGCAAATTTGAGTGATTTTCTTATTAGAGTTTCAAAATGGGTTGTAAAGCAGTGGAGACCATTCACAGCATCAACAGTGCACTTGGTCCAGAAAGTGTTATCAACCATACAGTTCAGTTATGGTTCAAGAAGTTTTGCAAAGGACACAAGAGCTTTGAAGAGGAGCCTAGTGGCTGGCCATAAGAAGTTGACAACAATAATTGAAAGCCATCATTGAGGCTGATCCTCTTAAAACTATAGGAGAAGTTGCCAAAGAGCTCAACATCAACCATTCTGTGGTCTTTCTGCATTTGAAGGAACTTGGGAAAGTGAAAAAGCTTGGTAAGTGCATGCCTTGTGAACTGGCCAGAAATAAAAAAAAGAAATTGTCATTTTGAAAGGTTGGTCTTCTCTTATGCTATGAAACAACAACAAACCATTTCTTGATCGGATTGTGACATGCAACTTAAAGTGGATTGCATACAACAACCAGCGACAGCCACCTCAGTGGTTGGACAGAGAAGAAGTTCGAAAGCACTTCCCAAAGCCAACCTTGCAGCAAAAAAAGGTTACGGTCACTGTTTGGTGGTCTGCTGGCCATCTGAGTCACTATACCTTTCTGAATTTCAGCAAAACCATTACATCTAAGGAGTATGCTCAGCAAACCAATGAGATGCACTGAAAACCAACACCTCCAGCCAGCTTTGGTCAACATAAAGAGCCCAACTCTTCTCCACAACAATGCCTGACCACACTTCACACAACCAATGCTTCAAAAGACAAACAAATTGGGTTTTATCTCTCTTTACAAAGTTTTATCTCATCTGCCGTATTCACCTGACCTGTTGACAACCAGTCAGCAACAACTCTCACTAACCTCTTGCCAACCATTTGACCTCTTGCCAACTCTCACCATTTCTTCAAGCATCTCTGCAACTTTTTTGCAGGGAAAACACTTCCACAATCAGCAGAATGCAGAAAAAGCTTTCTAAGAGTTTGTAGAATCCCAAAGCATGGATTTTTATGCTATAAAAATAGGCACTTACTTCTCGTTGGCAAAAATGTGTTGATTGTTATGGTTCCTATTTTGATGAATAAAGATATGTTTGAGCCTAGTTATAATGATTTAAAATTCACAGTCCAAAACCATATTTGAATTTGCACCAACCTAATAGTATCCAAGAAGCAGCATCAAGCACATTAAAGAGGAATTGGTGTCTAAATTCCTCAACTTCTCGCCATCTAGTGGGGAGAAAGTTCCTGCCTCCCAGAGATAACCCATAGATTGAGCTCCAGTTGCCCTCAGTGTAATAGACTTGGCTACACACTTTGCTTCCTTCCCTCCCTGTCTTCCTTTCCCATGACCATTTGCATTTCCTAGGATCATCTCCCAAGAAAAGTACTTAGAGTCAAATCCTTCTCAGTACTGGCTTCTGTGTGTGCCTGCTAAGTCTCTTAAGTCATGTCTGACTCTTTGTGACCCTATGGACTATAGCCTGCCAGGCTCCTCTGTCCAAGAGATTCTCCAGGCAAAATACTAGAATGGGTTGCCATGCCCTTCTCCAGGGGATCTTCCTGACCCAGGGATCAAACCAGCGTCTCTTATGTGTCCTGCATTGGCAGGCGGGTTCTTTACCACTAGTGCCACCTGGGAAGCTGACTGGCTTCTGGAAGAGTCCAAATCAAGACAAAGGTTGTGATTAATTGGCTCCCTCAAAATTGCAGTATTATTTTTTTCTTAACAATTATTGATACAAAAATGTTTTCCAAACTTAACATTAACTTAGGGATAGAGCAAAGCTGGTGAAAGGAAATTAGAATTAAAGAAAAACAACTTGTAGGCATTAGCTGATTTACAAAAGGTAGTAGAAATGAATGACAAAATCAGGCACTTTTCAGAGTTGGAAAGAACCTTGTCTATGGTCTAATCTAACTTACTCATTTTACAGAAATGGAAGTGGAGGTCAGAGGTCCTACAGACTCACCTAGTGGAACTGGCTTCCACCCAGTGGAACTGGAACTCACCCAGTGGAGGCTCCTTTGGAGCCTCCCAGCTCTGTGACCACCTGCTGCCTCAGACCTCAGGCCATCCACTGATGTCAGCATTGCCTTCCTGGGGTCAACTATCATTTACCTGTGCATCATCTTTTGCCCTGCCAGCTGGAGATCAGGGCATGGTGCCAGGAGCCAAGGCTATTTGTTAGGTTGTATCAGTGAGGGTCAACTTGTTCTACTGTTATGAAGGACCTGAAACTTCAGGAGTTGGACCAGGATTTGGAAGGTTGGTGGTTCAGTTCAGTTCAGTCGCTCAGCCACGTCTGACTCTTTGTGACCCCATGGATTGCAGCATGCCAGGCTTCCCAAGGTTGGTGGTAAGCCCACAATAATCCTATCCAAGGCCCATATCATCTCCAGCTCCAGCACTCCTCCCACATCCCAAAGAGCCTCCTATTCTTCTTTTGGTTTACCGGCTACCTCCCCCACCTACAGCTGTGACTACCCGGGCCCTAATCTCTACCCCAACTCCCTCCCTTCCTCATCCCAATCCAAAAGCTTTCAGGAGAAGCTTGTGTTTCAGTGCCTGTACCAGAAGTCACTTTAAATAAGCTTATCTTTCTATCCCCTGAAGCTTTGATAGGTTATTTAACAGCAGTAATTTGTCATTGACTGTGGGCAGTTTTGTATACATTTATCCAGCCTGGGGTTTGAGCTTTTTGTCCTTTTGTGGCTTGATTAAAACTTGAGTATTTTCCTCCCAGCTCACCTTCCTCCTTTCTCACAAACGGTGCCTAGAAGAAAATATTAATACATATTCTTAAATAATGCTGTCACCTGTCACTCAGAGGAAGGAAAAATGAGCCCAAAAGCACTCTCTGCTTGTTCTGGGTAACAACTGGGACTTTTGATAGTATTTTGTTGGCCCTATAGGAAGGTTAATCATTTAATTTGATTTATTGAGTAGTTTTGTGTTTCACTTATATGCTGAGAAGAGAGAGATGACAGAAGAGATTTGAGACTTGAACAGAACTGCCTCCTAAAGCAGCTTCTTAGCCTCAACACTAGTCACACTTTGTAAAGGATAATTCTTTGTTGTGGGTGGCTGTCCTGTGCCTTCTAGGACACTCAGCAGCTTCTCTGGCCTCTCGATCCCAGGAACACCCCCTACCCAGTTGTGACAAACAAAAATGTCTCCAGACATTACTAAATGTCCTCCAGGGGGCAACATAACCACTGGTTGAAAACCACTGCCTTTTGGGGCACCTAATACAGACTGTTCTGATGCTCCACCACCAATAACCTTCTGTTCCATTTCAACTTTTCCAGAAGAACTAACCCTTAATCAAGAAATGGCTATTTGTTGATTATCAGACATGGTTCTTTAGCTGCACCTGTAAACCCCTATATTTGCTATAAGGTGATATAGCTTATAAATTTGTCTGTGGTTAGTATCTCTCTCGGAGAAGGCAATGGCACCCCACTCCAGTACTCTTGCCTGGAAAATCCCATGGATGGAGGAGCCTGGTAGGCTGAAGTCCATGGGGTCACTAAGAGTCGGACACGACTGAGCAACTTCACTTTCACTTTTCACTTTCATGCACTGGAGAAGGAAATGGCAATCCGCTCCAGTGTTCTTGACTGGAGAATCCCAGGGACGGTGATGCCTGGTGGGCTGCCGTCTATGGGGTCGCACAGAGTCGGACATGACTGAAGCGACTTAGCAGCAGCAGTAGCAGCAGCAGCAGTATCTCTTAGGTGAGTCCCTTTTCCAGAGACTAATACATCTCAAGGCCAGTTTTTTTTAAGTTTCCAAATCTGTAAAACTGATAATCAAAACCTGCACCAAGGAACTTAGGTTGAAAGCCCTCAAACAGCAGCACAAATAACTTGATCTTACATCCTGAGTAGGAAGAGTGGGCTTGGAGAAAGAGACAAGGAGTGATGAACAGATATCTAAGTTGAAGATCACATATTCTCTATCCTGACTTGACATGACATGTATTTCTATAAACTAGCTAGCTTGAATGAGATTGCTAAATGGGGGAATGGTGGCACTATGACATGGAGGTTGTGTTAATTCATGTGTGTTTTTTCCCTAGAGTAGGGGAGCCAGAGAGGAGAGGGACAAGATTTAAAACCATCAACAGGATGAAAGAGTGCTTTGCTTGGCTGTGGGACTAGAAGAGCCCTTTTAGCTGTATAACATTGCATTCGAACAGAAATGCTTATCATCACAGGAAAATAAACAATGGATATATGTAAAAGGTATATCTATATCTATATGCCTACACAAATTAGCTAGCTTACAAATAGGTAATGAAGTACAGGGGAACCTGGCATGCTGCAGCCAGCAGGATCACAAAGAGTTGGATATGACTCAGTGACTGAACAATAACAACAAATAATATTGTTAAAGGATGTTTTTGTTTAGTTAAAACCAGTGACATCCCTTGTAAAACTTTTTCTGAGCTTATAATCAGGTGAATATTCTCCCCATTTTACCTTAAATTCTATGTTTTTTCAAGCTATTTTTTCCCTCTGAACTTGAACAGGTCCCACAAACCATTGTCCTAAACACTGACATGTTTTAACTATTGATAGATCAACTGCTGAAAGCAGGTCTTGTAACTTACAAACTGATTGACAGTGTTCTGGTGGGCCCAGTGTGATGGAGCCCGATAGAGTTAGTAGGACCATGTTCTGGCATGTCCCACGTGGAGCCAGATGGAATTAGTAGGATGGTGCTCTGATGTGTCCTGTATGATGGAACCAGATGGAGTTAGTAAGACCCTGCTTCATGAGGCATAGCCTGAAAGACACATGGGTGACCTTATTTGGTAAGTAGAACAGTCAGGTACTCAAGGGAGAGGAGAGCTGCCCATGATAATTTCCAGTGCTGGGGGACCTCCTCTGTCCCAGATTCAATGCTTCTGCAAGCTAGAGGTCATATCCCCATTTTATAGGAAGTGTAGACTTGAAAGGAGTAAGTAACTTTCTCATGGAATACACACTCCAGTTTTCAAGCTCTTAATATTATATGCTATCAAGGAATAGTGGAAGCTATGTATGTGTTTATACAATTGATATGAGTAGGGATAAAGAAAAAAACCTAATGAGGGAATGTCAAGGCTGACAAATAGACCCAATGATGTCACCACACGAAGGTCCTGGTAAGCATGAGGACTAGTGATTATAGACTTTTCTACTTTCTTCTGTCATTTAGGATATAAGTGAAATTTAGTCAATCCCTTGCTCTCAGAAAATCATGCCTGGATGACCAGAAAAAGATGAACCATGCTCCTTTCTGAGCAGTTTGTACAGGAAGCAGAGACTCATCACTGAGGAAATCAGGGCTTCTCTGGGGAAGGTATGTTCATGTCTCTTCCCATTACATATATATTAATATTATGATGTAAACAGTTCCTGGTATCACACTCATTTCAGTTTTGCTAAGCATCATATTTTCAAATTTTATGGTCCAGATGGTGACAATCTGTGGCCAGGATGCTGCTGGGAGTTGACTGCAGGCAGAAAAGTTTCAGACAGGTCAGAAAAAGAGATTGTCATCCATGTCAGTATTTAAATAAATTCTCCCTGGTGCCTGAAATGCTGCCTGGAGAGTGAACCCTTGATTAGCTTACATTCTGTTGACCGGAATTTTCTACAAACTCACTCTGCACATCTGTTCCTCACATATGATTGATAGTTATGATGAAGATGCTGTGGGATTTCAAGAGAGAGTTAAAAATCACCCAAAAATGTTTAAATAAGGTTGACAAATATTATAGTTAACTCACTTTTGGGGGGTTCAGATTCTTAAAAATTGGTATTCTAGGAAGTAAAGCACATACAGTGATTTTCATAAACTACTCCGTGGTGAAAAGGACCTCTCCGGTTGATAAGCTTGTTTTAATTTTCTTACTCTAATGTTCAGAAACTAGTTCTAAAGTTTTCCTCTTATAACTACAACCATGACAGTTCAAATTCCTAGAAGTAAAAGTAGGGTATTCTTTGTTGTTCATCTTCACTAAGAAAGGGATAAAAACAAAATACTATTGAGAAGTTGGGAGTATGCACCCTGAATCATTGTGACAAAATGTGGAATTTAAGGGTCTGATGTTTGAATTGGTGCCTCACAAATCCCTCTGAGTGACTTTCATTGTTTGTATTGAATTCCAAATGAATTAATAAAGAGAAACATGACCATGACTACAAAGATAGTTTAGAAACCAGAATGATGCCTTCTTATCAAATGCAGATACTAAGCATTAAAACATATAAGGTTAGAAAGAAAATGATAAATTGTCATTGTATCATTGACAAAGAAGAGTAAAGAGCAACGGTCTGCTGCCTCAGAGGTTGGAAGCACAATCCTGGTTCATTCCTTCACTTCTTTTTCTTTATAAACACTGAAAAACAAATGTATGCAATAAGATCAGCAGAAATGACCACAGGAAGCAGGGTTGGGTAGGAAAACCTGGACTGTAATTGACGAATTGCTGGAGGCTTAGTGTGTACAAGTTGAGAGTTGAAAACTCCTGGTGGGCCCAGTCATATGGGGCCCTCCACAGTATTGTGAAATTTACCTCCTGAAGCTTGACCAGATTCCCACAACAAATATGGGAGAAAAACTGTCTCATGTTTCTGGGAGAGGGAGGGAAAAAGAAACCTTTGTGAAAGACCCTAGAACATTTTATTCTTCTAAACAAGCCTGCCCTCAGCAGAAACTAGTTAACCAGAGCCTAACGTACTCTTGCCTGGAGAATCCCATGGACAGAGGAGCCTGGTAGGCTGCGGTCCATGGGGTCGCTAAGAGTCGTGCACAACTGAGCGACTTCACTTTCACTTTTCACTTTCATGCATTGGAGAAGGAAATGGCAACCCACTCCAGTATTCTTGCCTGGAGAATCCCAGGGACAGAGCAGCCTGTTGGGCTGCCATCTGTGGGGTCGCACAGAGCCGGACACGACTGAGGCGACTTTGCAGCAGCAGCAGCAACGTGCTGGGGAATTATCAGAGCCCCTACTGACCTGGGGGAAAGGAAATACCCAACTCAAGCCTGCTCTAGCCATCCTATTACATTTAAGGGGAGAAAAAAATTGAAAAGCACTTGTGAAGTTCACAGTCTTACTTAGAAACCGAGACCTAATCACAGGACCAAAGACTGCTTCCTTTCCCCATATCTAACCACCACATCACTAAAGGCCTATTTATAGCAGCATCTTTTGCTTGGTACATCATGTCTGGCTATCAAGAAAAAATTACAAGGCAAAAAACACAATTTGAAGAGATAGAGCAATCATCAGAACCAGACATGGCAAGGATATTGGAATTATCAGACCAAAGATTTAAAACATGGTATGATTAATATGCTTAGGGCTCTAATGGACAACATGAATAGCATACATGAACAGATGGGCAATGTAAGCAGAGAGAAGAAATCCTAAGAAAGAACGGACAGAAATGCTTGAGATCAATTATACTGTAACAGAAAAGAAAAATGCCTTTAATGGGCTTGTTAGTAGACTGGACACAGCTAAGGAATGATGCTCTGCACTAGAGAATATAACAATTCAGGCTCCAGCCAAAAGATTGCTCTTGTAAGGCCCCTGGCTTTCTTAAGAACAGTTGACAATATATTCCTCTCTTAACAGGAGAGTTTGGAGGAATAATTAGTAATAAACTGTGCAAAAGCTAACCACTAATCTTGAAAATTTTTTTTCATGGTAACCATGAACTTTAAGCATGTACTTCTGGCAAAGTAGTACTTTTTTTTTTGTGCCAGTAGTGCTGGCACTTTTTTCACCAGAAAAGTGCCACACTTTTATCTTGGATAAGTAATAAAGTTATATGTGCTCAGATAATGTGCAATAGAAGCATTTTCTTTGACAGAAGACTCCTGGAAAAAATTATATGTAAAAACACTAGTTTGTTCTGAGTAAACATATTCCACCATGTGTCTCCCACTGAATGCAGCTGTAAAACCTGGAAAGAATGCAATAAGGAACTGTTGGAGGGCTCTGAAAAGCAGTACTGTTTAGAGGAAATTTACACCATTAAATGCTTATATTGGAAAAGAAAAAAAGTTCTTTAATCAATAAACTTTTTTCTTAAGAAACTAGAAAACAAGAGCAAAATAAAACCTAAGCAAGTAAAAGGAAATAATAAAGAGCAGAAATCAATGAAATTGAAAACAAACAGGTAAACCAGTGAAACAAAAGGTTGTTTTATGAAAGAGCAATGAAATTGATAAGGCTCAAATAAGACTGATAAGAAAGAAAGAAAGAACTTACCATTATCATAAGTGAAGAAAGGGAAATCATTACAAGTCCCACAGACATTAGAAGGACAATAGGCAATGCTGTCAACAACTGTACAAATATAAACTTAACAGCCTAGATTAAATGGAACAATTCCTCAGCCATGATAAAATAGATAACTTATAGTACTGTATCTGCTTTAGAATGAATTTGTGGTTAAAGGCCTTCTGAAAATGAAATCTGCAGCCTGAGGTTGGTTTCATGGGTGAATTCTATCAAAAATTTAAATAACATTAGTTCTACACCCTTTCTTCCAGAAAACAAAAGAGGAGGGAATATTTTCCAGCTCATTTTATGAGGCCAGCATTTCCATGATACTAAAACCAGACAAAGACAATACAAGAAAGCTACAGACCAAAGTCCCTCATGAATCCTCCTCAACACAATCCCCCTCAACAAAATACTTCAGTAATATCCATCAGTGAAATCAAATCCAGCAACGTGAGAGAAAGAACAATATGTAAGTGCAATTTGGCCCTAGAATGCAAGAGCAACTCAGTATTCAAAAATCAATCAAAGTAATCCATCAAATTAACAGTCTAAAGAAGAAAAAACACATGATCATATTCATTTGTGCAGAAAAAAAAATTGTAGAAATGTGTATCCAAAAAAGTAAAGTTTAAAAAAACCTCTGAGCTATCATTTAGGCCATCAGCATTCTTTCAAGTGAGATAATACGTAATCATCTCAGCTAGACATCTCATCTATTGCTAAAGATGGAGATTCCACAGTCTCTCTTGATGACAGTCCTAGGACCAAGCAGCCCTGGCCTCCCTTTCCGCCATCCCTTTCCCACCTCTCTTAGATTTCCTTCCCACCCTCTGTCTCTGTGTGTGTTCACCTTTAAACTTGCCCCCAGAAAATATTCTCATGTCAACCACTGAATATGAGACAGAGAATTACTTTGTCCCAAGCTCTTTGCATTTTAAGTCTTCATTCTAAATATGGAATAAAAGTTTCTTTCTCCTTTTGAGGGATTTGCAGCACCTAGCAGAAAGGATTTGTTTTAGGGACATCCTTCCAATATCTCTGAAACCACTTATTTAGGCAATTATTTGCCCATGGATAATATTTGTCCCACTGGAGGCTGTTTGAAACTTCTCAGCCTTGACTTTTTTAAAAGAGCCTAAGGCTCTTTACCTGGTATCACAATTGACAGCCAGTGAAGGTCAGGGCTCTGTGCCTCCTTATTCATATTCAGCAGGAGAGAATGTTAACCTGTTCCTCAGCAATGGAATGTAATGTACCATTTTCAGGAGACCCTAGAACAGATGGTTATCTCTAAACCAGTAACAATTGCCAAAGGAAGTAATGGGTTGAATGGTTTGGATTAATCAGCAGAGGGGAACTATCCCTATAGTGTCTTTATTAGTAATGATGATTTTCGTACCTCCTAGCTGCTGCTGCTGCTAAGTCATTTCAGTCGTGTCCAACTCTGTGCAGCCCCATAGACAGCAGCCCACCAGGCTCCCCCGTCCCTGGGATTCTCCAGGCAAGAACACTGGAGTGGGTTGCCATTTCCTTCTCCAATGCATGAAGGTGAAAAGTGAAAGTGAAGTTGCTCAGTCATGTCCGACTCTGAGCGACCACATGGACTGCAGCCTACCAGGCTCCTCCCAGACCCAGGTCCTAATCCTGGCTCTCTCCTATCTAGTTGAAAGCTGATGATTTTTTGTTTAAAATATGTTATCTATAAATTGAAGTTATCTATAAACAATTTGGTAGCTGGGAGGTACTCAGTAAATGACAAGGTTATAACTATCCTGGGACCAGCTCAGTCAGATTAGAAAGCATTCTAGTGATAGAAACAAACATGAAGGGGAAGCAATGCTGTGACATTCATGATGGAATTTGAATGGGGAAAATAAGATATTTCTAATTCATTATTCTCTAAGGTAAAACTTGAGCAAAAACATTTGTAGCCCATTAATCCCTGGATTTTTTTTAACAACCCCTAGTGTACAAAACAGATTAGAGAAATTGCTTCTCTGTCTACTCATATGTGTAGAAATACATTAGTAGGGGCATCCTGAAAGTATCAGTCAGTCAGTTCAGTCGCTCAGTTGTGTCCGACTCTTTGCGACCCTATCCTGAAAGTATGGTGAGTCACAGAAATCTGCATAAACAAGGAGACTCGAATTTTATTTCTTCAGCCTGAAGGGGAAAATAAAAACTTTCTACAGCAGAGGATCCCAGCCTTGGCTTCCTTCCATTAGAATCATTTGTGGACCTTTTAAAAGCCCTGAACACTAGGCTGTATCCCAAACTAATGATATCAGAAGTCAGAACGGGAGCCAATGGGTTACAATGTACTGCCAAGGTTTAAGGCTCATGCTCTCAAGGTGTATGGTGCTTTTTGATGATGGAATGAATCCTTACAGGAATGGACCACATTATTAAAGAACTACCATTGAAGTCATTGAGGTGATGTATTGTCTCAACTGCTAAAGACCCTTAAAACCATACCCTACTGGGAACCTCAGAGAAAATACAGCCACAAATGGTTTTTAGGTGCTCTCAAGAGAGCTGAATGAATATATTTTTGGTTCCAGTGAAGAAGTTAATATTTTTTGCCCCAGTAAGAGTTCCATCACTTTTTCTATGACTTGTCTATTTGCCACCAGTGAGTGAATTTTACATTCCCAGAATTGAAGGCAGTTAAGGAACATCGTGAGAGATGGAAAGATTATGTACAATAAAACAGAAAGCCCTATGATTCAAATAAACATTTGTAAAACAAATAAACAGTCACTGTATCAACCTAAAGAGAAGAGTGTAGAAAGTAACTGTCATCAACATTTAATTTAAATGGAGAGCCTCATTCTCTCGTTCATTGTCTTGCAGGAAGAAATATATATCTTAAATAAGCCAAGATAATTCATACCTGCCTTTGTAACTATGAATTTAAATAACAATGGCATTAGCTTGTCATCTCTAATTTTCTCACTTTCACCTCTTTCTGGAAGCCCACTTTAATATTTGTCAAATTCATGTCTTTTTAAGTAATTACTGTTGTTACAACTTAATCAATGGGTCTTTTAAACAGTTTTGCTGAATTATGGGGTTAGTTTAATTATACTAGAATTAACTGCTGTAATTCTACACATAAACCGAGGGTGAAATAGAAAACTTAATCTTTTCTACTAAATTCTCACAACATTCTAATAGATAGTTATTACAGCAAACATTGCATTTCTAGAGCATTTCCCAAGCCATTACAAAATGTTTTTTATAAGGAGAAGAAGGATATTACCAGTTTACCTTGAGAAAGTACTATGTGTTGCAAGAACTAAAAGAAGCAGAAAAGAATCCTCAATGGATGCTAAGTGGATATTTATATAGTCTCAAAGTTATTGTTGTTCAGTCACCTAGTTGTCTGAGTATTTGCAACTGCATAAACTGTAGCACACCAAGCTTCCCTGTTCTTCACTATATGCTGGAGTTTGCTCAAACTCATGTCCATTGAGTCAGTGATGCCATCCAACCATCATTCATCCTATGTCATCCCCTTCTCCTCCTGCCTTCAGTCTTTCCCAGCATCAGAGTCTTCTCCAGTGAGTTGGCTCTTGGCATAGGTGGCTAAAGTATTGGAGCTTCAACTTCAGCATCACTCCTTCCAATGAATATTCAGGGTTGATTTCCTTTAGGATTGACTGGTTTGATCTCCTTGCTGTCCAAGGAACTCTCAAAGAGTCTACTCCAGTACAGTTTGAAAGCATCAGTTCTTCAGTGCTCAGCCTTCTTTATGATCCAACTCTCACATCCATCCATAACTACTGGACACATAGCTTTGACTATGCAGACCTTTGTCAGTAAAATAATGTCTCTGCTTTTTAATACACTATCTAGGTTTGTCATAGATTTTCTTCCAAAGAGCAAATGTCTTTTAATTTCATTGCAGCAGTCATTGTCTGCAGTGATTTTGGAGCCCAAGAAAATAAAGTCTGTCACTGTTTCCATTTTTTTCCCCATCTATTTGGATGGGACTGGATGCCATGATCTTAATTTTTTGAATGTTGAGTTTTAAGCCAGCTTTTTCACTCTCCTCTTTCACCTTCATCAAGAAGCTCTTTAGTTCCTCTTCACTTTCTGACATTAGAAAGCTGCCATCTGCTTATCTGAGGTGGTTGATATTTCTCCTGGCAATCTTGATTCCAGTTTATGCTTCAACCAGCCCAGTATTTCACATGATGTACTCTGCATATACGGAGAAGGCAATGGCACCCTACTCCAGTACTCTTGCCTGGAGAATCCCATGGATGGAGGAGCCTGGTGGGCTGCAGTACAAGCAGGGTGATAATATATAGCCTTGACATAGTCCTTTCTCAATTTTGAACTAGCCCATTTTTCCATTCTAATTGTTGCTTCTTAACCTGCATACAGGTTTCTCAGGAAGCAGGCAAAGTAGCCTGGAAGAAAATCCCCTTATCTTTAAGGATTTTTCACAGTTTTTTGTGATCCACGTAGTCAAAGCCTTTAGCATAGTCAATGAAGCAGAAGTAGGTGATTTTCTGGAATTCTCTTGCATTTTCTATGATCCAACGGATATTGGCAGTTTGATCTCTGGTTCCTCTGCCTTTTCTAAATTCAGCTTGTACATCTGGAAGTTTTGGTTCACATAGCAAAAGACAAAGGAGAAAGGCAAATATATACCCGACCTGAATGCAGAGTTCCAAAGAATAGCAAGGAGAGATAAGAAAACATTCTTAAGTAAACACTGCAAAGAAATGGAGGAAAGCAATAGAACAGGAAAGACTAGCAATCTCTTCAAGAAAATTAGAGATACCAAGGGAATAGTTCATGCAAAAATGGGCACAATAAAGGACAGAAATGGTAAGGATCTAGCTGAAGCAGAAGAGAGTAAGAATACGTGGCAAGAATACACAGAACTGTACAAAAAAATTCTTAATGACCCAGATGACCAAGATGGTATGGTCACTTACCTACAGCCAGACATCCTGGAATGTGAAGTCAAGTGGGCCCTAGGAGGCATTACTACCAACAAAGCTAGTGGAGGTAGTAGAATTCCAGCTGAGCTATTTCAAATCCTAAAGGATGACGCTGTTAAAGAGCTGCACTCAATATGTCAGTCAATTTGTAAAACTCAGCTGTTGCCACAGGACTGGAAAAGGTCAGTTTTCATTCCAACCAAAGAAGGGCAATGCCAAAGAATGTTCAAACTACTGTACAATTGTGTTCATTTCACATGCTAGCAAGATAATGCTCAAAATCCTTCAAGCTAGGCTTCAACAGTCTCAAAGTACCTCCCCACAAGTTACTTATTACTTTCAAGGGAAGAAAGTAACATCGCAGTGGAAAACCTAGGAAACACCTAAACTGAGTAATCAAAGAGAGCAATACCAGTAATGGAACAAGCACAAATCTCATGTCTCCTGTTATAATGCACTGAGAAGGACATGACATCATCCTCTGGTCTTCCTACCTGATATACATAACTTAAGTCTAATCATGAGGATACACTCGGCAAATTCAAACTATTGGCACTCTACAAAATAACTTACCAGTACTCATCAAAATTGTGAAGTTCATGAAAGTTTAAAGAATTTTAAAATGTGTATACTGGATTTTTTTTTCTGTAAATACACTAGAGGATAGTGTAATGATAATTTTCTGATTTTGTCATTTAAACAGTGGTTATATAATGTCTCTCCTTCAAAGAAAAATGCAGCTTGAAGTATTTAGGAGTAAATGCCGTTAACTTGGTTTCAAGTGTTCATTAAAGTATATACTTATATATTTTACATATATGTATGTATACAGAGAGAGGATGATAAAGAAATATTGGTAAAATACCAACATTTGGAGAATCTGGGTGAATGGTATTGAGTCGTTCTTTGTAACTGCTGTCTTTTATGACTATAATTATGTTGAAATACAAGTTAGAAAATAAAGGAGGCAGAACTCTCCATGCTTTAAGGGCAGTAAGACCCGAAGGCATAATGGCAGTTTCTGTAATGCTTAGCCATCTGGGACATCTGGAGAGTGTAGGAAGGTCCTGCTAAATTGGGAAAGACTTTAAGAGGAAAGCTTGACCGGTGCACAGTGGACGCACAAGAGTGTAAACCTTCTTTTGATTTACAAATCAAGGCACTGAGAGTTTGTGTAACTCCCTGAGCACTGTAGAGATTTGAATTCAAGTTGCTATAGCCATTTTTCATCTTATACCTCCAATGTGTTTAGTCAAAAGAAACACACTGAGATTTTCTTCTAACACATCCTGTTTGGATTATATCAGTTAAAATAGTATGATTTTTGATACTGTGAACTATATAAGGTATTTGGATCTTGTGAACATCCACGTAAATAAGTACACAATTCAATAAATAAGAATGGTTTACCAGTCAGTCATGGTCTATAAAGGGAGGCTTCCCTGGTGGCTCAGATGGTAAAGAATCTGACCGCAATGCAGGAGATCCTAGTTTGGACCTGGGTCAGGAAGATCCCCTGGAGAAGGGAATGACAAACCCACTCCAGTATTCTTGCCTGGAGAATTCCATGGACAGAGGAGCCTGGCAGGCTACAGTCCATGGGGTTGCATAAAGTTGGACATGGCTAAGCATGCACACATGGATGGTCTATAGAAATACACTCATAATAAAATGAATGAAATTACTGCTCTCTTCTATGTGGCCAGAATATATTTTTATCCATTTCTAGAGGTGAGCAGTCTTTTCTGTGCCCAACTTATTTTCTAGATGCTTAGAAAAGTTGCTTTCATAGAACTGACCCTAAAATCTGTTAGGAGAGATTATCTTAAGTGTGCATTTCTTTCAACTTCCTTAGACAGAACCTGTAGGGACCAATTTCTGGATAAAACAGATCTCTCTCCAGTGGAAAAGTGATTCAGCTGCTGATCAATTGCTCATTGGTTCCAGCTCTTGCATGTTACCTTGACTCTGTATAAACCCAAATCTCTTACATATCTTTCTCATCAAGTCATAGCTGTCAATATCATCCCAAGCTTAGTGTGTAAGTAAGATTTATGACAGACTATTTAGTTTAACAAATACGTATCATCTACTATATGCTTAGCTTTGTGTGAGTTTATATGAAATGTGTTTATGTAAAAAATCATTTAAAATGGAAAAGAAAAAATATACTTAGAATGATAAGTCTCACATGCCACCTTCTATAGGTAGAAAGTATAGCTTCAAGTATCCACCAGATATTTGCCAGACCTGGAATAGAAGTTTCCATCCAGCAAATCGAAGGCAGTGGGGTGGGTTATGTTAGCAGAGAAGGGTTGTAGAGCACATATCTATCATCAATCCCATTAGAGGGGGAGGGGGTGCAGTGAAGAGAGGAAAGGGAGAGTGATATGCCCACGGATAGTAAAGTTAGAAAAAATCTTTTTTCTTATTTGACTAAGGATAAGTCTCTAAGATTTAAATAAAATAAGGGAGGGTAAGTGGCACAACAATCCCAACCACCAACAGAAGAAATTAGGTGAGTTATAGAGAATACTTGGGCCCCAAGTGAAATTTGAAATTTTAAGTATTTATGCTTGGGGAGAAGATTCACTGCTCATCATCCTCCACTTCTCACCCCCATCCCCCGCTCCATCTCCCCCCACCATTAGCTAATTTTTGCAGGTATTTAAGTAGGAACTTGGAGAAGGCAATGGCACCCCACTCTAGTACTCTTGCCTGGAAAATCCCATGGACGGAGGAGCCTGGTAGGCTGCAGTCCATGGAGTCTCAAAGAGTCGGACACGACTGAGTGACTTCACTTTCACTTCTCACTTTCATGCACTGGAGAAGGAAATGGCAACCCACTCCAGTGTTCTTGCCTGGCAAATCCTGGGGATGGGGGAGCCTAGTAGGCTGCCGTCTATGGGGTCACACAGAGTTGGACGTGACTGAAGTGACTTAGCAAGTAGGAACTAGTGACAAATGAGTGCCCAAAACAGCAGATGTTACAGCTACACCATGAGATTAAACATGGAGAGTCTCCTCCTTTCGGTTCTGTTGAAACCACAACACAATAAATGAGGTACATATTCAGAGAAAGAGGAGAATGACTATCTTCCTGTTTCTGTAATGTTAGGCTTGTAGGCAGTGTACTTTCTGGGTAATGCCTCATGTCTTAAAAACAAAACACACAAAAAAACTGCTTGGGGCTATTGTGTCATCAGAAAATTATACTTACACTGTGTAATATGTGATTACTGAAAGCTCTCATGGCCATGAGCAGAGCCCTGGCTTGTTTATAGCACCTTTATTTTCTTATATTTGTCACAATTTACTCTCATATGGAAGTGTATTTTTGATAAAGGTAACCATACTATTTCATCCACAAGAAGGCTTTATCAGTAGAGCTATAATTGTTGAGTGGACCTCTAAAATTACTCATACATAGAACTATTGCATTAGTGTAGCCAGAATGCAAACCCACTCACCCGGAAAACGGAAATTACTTGGGGCGGAAAAGTCCTTCTGCTGTGGTAAGGATGAACCTTTTTCTCATTTCAGCTTTCTTTCCCATTTAGCTTTAGTCCCATATCTCTGAAAAGCTCTGTTCATTTATTTTTAAATCACCAAAATATAATGACTTTAGGTACTTGTCCCAGAGTACCAATCCCATAAAATTTCCATATGTATGTACATTTTGTGGTCAACAGCCAAATGCAAACTTTAGTTACAGGCAATCTATGAAGCTACAAGGAGAAATTTCTCTCCTCATTGATTAAGGAGTCAAGCCTTTTTCTCTTTTTGTTACAGTGGGTGGAAGAAATAAGAGTAGCTCAGTTCAAGCCACAAGAGTTCCTGTATTAATCTTTTTAAAATTATTATTATTTTTACAAATTTGATTGGAGCATAGTTGATTTATAATATTGTGTTAGAATTCAGCAAAGTGAATCAGTTATACATATACATATGTCTACTCCTTTTTTTAGATTCTTTTCCCATTTAGGCCATTACAGACTACTGAGTAGAGTTCCCTGTGCTATACAGCAGGTTCTTGTTAGTTATCTATTTACTCAGATGTTGTTCCCCTAATCTATGTAAACAAAACTATTTGTATGGTATCTGCCCTTTCTACAAGATTCAAGTCAATCCTTTTATGGCCCGGGATGAATCTGGTGCCAAGATTATCCCAAAATACATCTTATGGATGAGGGGCCTGGTGCCATTCTGAGTTTTAAGACATTCCTTTCTTTCATTAACAGACTGCTAGTGACAATGGCACCCCACTCCAGTACTCTTGCCTGGAAAATCCCATGGACGGAGGAGCCTGGTAGGCTGCAGTCCATGGGGTCGCTAAGAGTCGGACACGACTGAGTGACTTCCCTTTCACTTTTCACTTTCATGCATTGGAGAAGGAAATGGCAACACACTCCAGTGTTCTTGCCTGGAGAATCCCAGGGACAGCAGAGCCTGGTGGGCTGCCGTCTCTGGGGTCACACAGAGTCGGACACTACTGAAGCGACTTAGCAGCAGCACCAGCAGTGACTATATATGGAGAAGGCAATGGCACCCCACCTCAGTACTCTTGCCTGTAAAATTCCATGGATAGAGGAGCCTGGTGGGCTGCAATCCATGGGGTTGCTAAGAGTCAGACACAACTTCACTTTCACTTTTCACTTTCATGCATTGGAGAAGGAAATGGCAACCCACTCCAGTGTTCTTGCTTGGAGAATCCCAGGGATAGGGGAGCCTGGTGGGCTGTCATCTATGGGGTCCCACAGAGTCGGACACGACTGAAGCGACTTAGCAGTGTGTATATGCAGAGAAGGCAATGGCACCCCACTCCAGTACTCTTGCCTGGAAAATCCCATGAATGGAGGAGCCTGGAAGGCTGCAGTCCATGGGGTTGCGAAGAGTCGGACACAACTGAGTGACTTCACTTACTCTTTTCACTTTCATGCATTGGAGAAGGAAATGGCACCCCACTCCAGTGTTCTTGCCTGGAGAATCCCAGGGATGGCGGAGCCTGGTGGGCTGCTGTCTATGGGGTCGCACAGAGTTGGACACGACTAAAGCAACTTAGCAGCAGCAGCAGCAGTGTGTATATGTCAATCTCAATCTTTCAGTTTATCCTTCCTCCCACTTACCAACTGATGTCCATATTTGTTTTCTATATCTGTTCTACATCTATGATTCTGTTTTATAAATAAGTTCACTTGTACTCATTTTTAAGATTCCACATAAAAGCAATATCAAATGATATTTTTATTTCTCTTTCTGACTTACTTCACTCTGTATAAAAGTCCCATTCACATATCTGCAAATGGTATAATTTCCTTCCTTTTTATGGCTGAGTAATATTCCATTGTATATATGTACCACATCTTATTTGTCCATAACTCTTTGATGGCCCATAACTTTCGATTGCTTCCACGTAAATTCCACCATTGTAAATAGTGCTACAGTGCACTTTGGGATGAATACGTCTTTTTGAATTATGGTTTTCTCTGGGTAGGTACCCAGGAGTGGGATTGCTGGGTCATGTGGTAGTTCTAGTTTTAGTTTTTAAGAAACCCCCATACTGTTCTAAATAAATTTACATTCCCACCAACCGTGTAAGAAGATTCTCTGTTATCCACACCCTCTCTAGAATTTACTGTTCGTAGATTTTTTGATGATGACGATTGTGACTAGTGTGAGGTGATACCTCATTTTAGTTTTAACTTGCACTTCTCTAATAATTAGTGATGTTGAGCATCTTTTCTTGTGCCTTTTGGCCATGAGAATGTCTTCTTTGGATAAATGTGTATTTAGATCTTTCATCCATTTTTTGATTGGGTTGTTTTTTTTGTATTGAGCTGCATGAGTTATTTGTGTATTTTGGAAATTAATCCTCTGTCTCTTGCCTCATTTGCAAATATTTTCTTCCATTCTGAGGGTTGTCTAGTTTTGTTTATGGTTTTCTTTGCTGTGCAAAAGTTTTTAAGTTTAATTAGATCCTATTTGTTCATTTTTATTTATATTTTCTTTAGGAGGCAGATCAAAAAAGATCTTGCTGTGATTTATGTCAAAAAGTGTTCTGCCTGTGTTTTCCTCTAAGAGGTTTATGGTGTATGGCTTTATATTTAGGTCTTTGATCCATGTGAAGCTTATTTTTGTGTATGGTGTTAGAGAGTATTCTAATATGAGACCTGGGACTTGTTGTGGCAGACAAAGGCTTTAATGCCATAGTCTCCTGGGAGAAACACAGGCCCTTGTTAAGAAACTCTCTCCCTTACATGTCTATCTTTTGTCTTATATATTGGGTATAAATAAAAAGCTGCTTAAATCAAATTCCATTTTTTAGTTTGATTATTATTACTTATTTTTCCTTATATTTTAATTTTTTTGTAAATTCAAAAGGAATATATATGTGCTACACACTAGAATAAATCAAAGATAGTTTGAATTCATCCCCACTCCTTTAAGCTAAGTATAATAAATTTCCTCTTTTATGATCAAACAAAAATACAAGCATAGGGTGTTTTTCCCCTCCAAATTAAACTGTGGTGTGTATATATATATATATATACACACACACACACACACACACATATATATATATATATATATATACACACACACATATATATATGAAATATTTTGCAGTGTTGTGATTACATATCACAAGATCGCAACATATTTCATCTATCAGTATTACATGTATATTCTCTAGCTGTAGCTATGCCTTATTAAAAAGTAGCTGCCTAATATTCTATGCTCTATATTGTGTACAGTAATTTAGTCCCCCATTTCTCTTTACTGGATATTCAGTTTTCATTCTTTTGCCAGTATAGTGTTGCAGTTAAACATAAATTCTTACATTTTCTTATAGTTCTTTCCTTCTCTTAGGTTCCCAAAAAATGGGCTTGCTGAATCAGAAAGAATGAATACTTTCTTGTTCAGTTGCTAAGTCACATCTGACTCTTTGCAACCCAATGGACTGCAGTATGCCAGGCTTCCCTATTCTTCATTATGTCCCAGAATTTTCTCAAACTCATGTTCATTGAGTCAATGATGCCAACCAACCATCCCATCCTCTATACCCCCTTCTCCTCCTGCCCTCAATCTTTCCCAGCATCAGGGTCTTTTCCAGTGAGTCTGCTCTTCATATCAAGTAGCCAAAGTATTGGAGCTTAAGCTTCAGCATCAGTCCTTCCAATGAATATTCAGGGTTGATTTCCTTTAGGATTGACTGGTTTGATCTCTTTGCTGTCCAAGATACTCTCAAGGGTCTTTTCCAGCACAGTTTGAATGGATCAGTTGTCCAGCACTCAGCCTTCTTTATGGTCCAACTCTCACATCTGTACTTGGCTACTGAAAAAAACCATCACTTTGACTAGATGAACCTTTGTCGGCAAAGTAACATCTCTACTTTTTAATGTGCTGTTAAGGTTTATCATAACTTTTCTTCCAAGAAGGAAGCGTTTTATTTCATGGCTACAGTAGCTGTCCACAGTGATTTTGGAGCCCAAGAAAATAAAATTTGTCACTGTTTCCACTTTTTCTCCATCTATTTGCCTGAAATGATGGGACCAGATGCCATGATATTAGTTTTTTGAATGCTGAATTTTAAGCCAGCTTTTTACTCTCTTCTTTCACCCTCATCAAGAGGCTCTTTAGTTCCTCTTCATTCTCTGCCATTAGGGTAGTGTCATCTGCATATCTGAGGTTGTTGATATTTCTCCTGCCAATCTTGATTCCAACTTGAGCTTCACCCAGCCCAGCATTTCTCATGATATACTCTGTATAAATTAAATAAGCAGGGTGAATATATACAGCCTTGACATACTCATTTCCCAACTTTGAACCAGTCTGTTGTTGCATGTCTGGTTCTAACTGTTGCTTCCTGTCCTGCATACAGACTTCTCAGGAGACAGGTAAGGAGGTCTGGTAGTCTTATCTCTAAAATTTTTCAGTTTGTTGTAATCCACACAATCAAAGACTTTAGCATAGTCAATGAAGCAGAAGTAGACTTTTTTTTTTTAATTCCCTTGCTTTTTCTATGATCCAATAGATATTGGCAATTGGATCTCTGGTTGCTCTGCCTTTTCTAAATCTAGCTTGTATATTGAAAGTTCTCAGTTCGCATGCTGTTGAAGCCTAGCTTGAAGGATTTTTAGCATAATCTTGCTAGCATGTAAAATGAGTGCAGTAGTTTGAACATTCTTTGGCATGGATATTTTAAATATTAGTCAGTACTTTGAAGGGCTCCCCTTGTGGCTCAGATGGTAAGGAATCTGCCTACAATTCAGGGAACCCAGGTTTAATCCCTGGGTCAGGAAGGGAATGGCTACCCACTTTAGTATTCTTGCCTGGGTTCCATGGACAGAGGATCATGGCAGGTTGCAGTCCCTGTGGTCTCAAAGAGTCAGTGAGCATGATGTAGCAACTAACATTTTCACTTTTTCACTTCAAATACCTTACAGTTCCATCCCAAAACATTATAAAAATTCAGCTTCAACCAGCAAGCTATGAAAGTATTTGACTTTCCACATTCTAGAAGTCATTGGATCATATTACTCTTTTAATTTTTATCCATGTCTGGGACAGGGAATATATCCAACGATATTAGGACATCTTTAAAACACAACGAGGCTCTCAGAGACTTATGATATCCTGGCAAACAGTCACTTAAGCTGGTTAGAAAGATGTCTCACTAACAAAATTGGGACAAATTAAGCATCAAAAAGAGTAATAGCTGTAATAAATTGAAATATTTCATATAACATACATATGTATGTATATCTTCTTCAATTCCTTCATCAAAAGGCTATCAGGAACACCTGTAATTGAACAAATTGAGTTAATTTTTCTCACTCATTGCAGCAAGGAAGAGTATACACCACGGGGAAGCAAGGTGTGAGGGGGCAGTAAAGGAGGCACCTCAGGAAGGAAAAAGTCAATAGTAGTATGGACTTCTGGCTTTGGGTAGGTAATTTGGGGGCAGGTCTAAGGATGTTTGTTCTAGATTGGGTGTTGTCAGAAAGTGGAGGCAATGCTATAATTGAATATCTCATAAATTTTATCTACAGGGAAGGCAGAAGAGCGAAGATAAAAGCTGAAATGGCTCAAGAAGCAGAAGTCACTCATACTAGCTGCCAGAGAGGAGTGTTTGGTATTTTATGGATTACATGGAGATTTTGAAGTGGATGTTCTATGAGATTGTTTATTTCTAAGAGGAGAGCAGCATGGCTCTGCTGTAAGCATTAGGTCCATCTGTAATGACATGAGGCCTGGCTATGGTTTTTGGGTTATTCTCGGACATCAGGGGCTGCTTGATTTCCAGGTAAATAGGTAGGCAGAAGGCAATGTTCCCCACTCCAGTACTCAGAGCCTGGAAAATCCCATGGACGGAGGAGCCTGGTGGGCTGCAGTCCATGGGGTCACTAAGAGTCGGCCACGACTGAGCGACTTCACTTTCACTTTTCACTTTCATGCATCGGAGAAGGAAATGGCAACCCGCTCCAGTGTTCTTGCCTGGAGAATCCCAGGGACGGTGGAGCCTGATGGGCTGCCGTCTATGGGGTCGCACAGAGTCGGACACAACTGAAGTGACTTAGCAGTAGCAGCAGCAGGTAGGTAGAGAGCTAGGTGGATACAGAAAAAGAGAAAGCCATCTTTTTTAAAGTAAGAAAGAAAAGAGGAACCTCATGAATCATCACTGGAGGTAGTTATTAGACTCACTTCTTCCTCTGAAAACTGCTGATAAAGCAGGAGGAATTAGTGAGTTTTCTTGCCTTTTTAGTATAAACTCTCTACAATTTCCCCCACTATCCAAAAGCAGAGCATTCCCATGAAACCTTTCCTAAGCTGAAATGGTATAAGGTGGAGAAGCAATTACCTAAGGATACATCTTTCTAATGGATGCACAAAATAAATCAAGATCAAGCTCTGATGCTCACAGACACAGTTCAAAGCTAAAGTGGCCTAATGGTGAGATACTGACTGGTTCCAAGAGAAGGAGCTTGGTGGTGCCTCTGGAACCACTGACTGTGAAACACACTAAATGTGTTTTCATTTTTCACTTTTTCCCTAAAGGCGAAAAGCCTCTTCAGATCTATCTGTATTAGTCAAAACAGGTACCATTATAGATCTATCATAAAAGTGAAGTGGCTTAAAGTGAATTTTCAAAAAGCAGGAGATACCTGTATAGGGATCACCTTAATGAAGAGGGACAGGTCTTAGAGAAGAATTCCAGGTAATAAATGTTGTACAAATGATAAAAGTTTTGCCATTTTTCAACCCATGATGAAAAAATTCATTCAGGTTAAGATTATCAGTAGATGCCAAAGCAATTGGGGAGAAGATGAATGGAGAACTGTGTGTTTAAATGTTGCCAGAATACTGCTTCACAAATAACATACTGATCACAGCTGGGAAACACAACTTTACAGCATAGAACGATGTTATTGCCACCTTGACCCAATGAATAATCCTAGAACCAGTAATAGTGGACACCAGACATTATCTGCTCCCCCTGGTATGGTGTGACCCCTGTGAAATCCTCTTGCCCAATGCTTAGCCTAAATCTAATCAAACCTTTAGATCTAATTTCAGTTTACAGAAAGCACAGGGACAATAAGGAAAGCTACAAGGAAATAAGCCAGGAGGTGGGACATTCTGTGATGCAACTGGCTAGTCTCCAGCAGATCACTACCATGGAAAAAAGGTGCGGGGATACCACTGAGGATTAAAAGAGATTCAAGAGACATAATGACCAGATGAAATAAGTGATTTTTATTGGGTCACACTTTGGATGAATCAGTTGTAAAAGATACTTTAGGGTCAGTTGAAGAAATTAGGCTAGGTATTAGATAATACGAAAGAACTACTGTTTTTTCTGCTAGTTGAAACAGTATTGTGGTTATTTAAGGAAATAAGATATGATAGAAACTACAATAAATTAATTTATCAATTTGAGAAGTATAGTATGCCTCTTCATGTTTTTAGAACTTGTATTATATCTCTCAACAAAATTTTATAATTTTTTTTAACACATATGTTAAAACTTTTTCAACTTACATAGATAACCGTCACTATAGGGAATAAAGCACGCTCTCAGCCTCACTTTTTCATAATCTAATTTAGCATTTCTAAGGCAGACAACTGCTGTGGGCTTAATATTATCAACTCACAGTTCTTTCTTATCTGTGCTCTTGGAAGCATTAAGAGAAGTCCAAGCATGAATGGAAGTAGGGTATAGAGGAATGAGGAAGTAAAATACCTTGAAGAGAGATGTCATTAATAGCATTTAATAGATAAATGAAAGTTGAATCCTGACAGATGAGAAGGAAAGCTATGCAGTAGAAGAAAAGAAAAATGTAGCTGATCTTCCAAATTAATTTGGAAAGGAAAGAAAATAAATAGCCCGTGGATCAAAAATAAAGTAAAATTATATATTTTCTAGAAAGAGGTAAAGTATAAATAGCTCATAGAAAAGACTATTAGCACAGATACATTTCTAGTCTAAGGAAATTTTAGAGTTGCAAAAGTTTAAAAAAAATAAGGAAATTAAATAATTTTCAACCATAAGATGTTATAAAAAGAAAAAGCAAATAAAACAGAAGAAACTAGACTATGGTAAATGATAAAGATAAAAGCAGAAATCAACAAAATAGAAGACAAAAAATGGTAGAAAGGAAAAGTAAAACCAAAAGTTGGTTCTATGGGAAAAATAATAAAATAATCTTCTGACAAGTCTGATTGAGGATAAAAAGAACAAATATATACTATGTGAGAAATGAGAACATGAGACTAAATCCTGGATGCTAAAGAGATTATATAAATTAAAAGATAATAGTATATGTAAGTATAAGGTAATAAATTTAAAAATCTAGGGGAAACAATTTTTTAGTTTAAAAAAGTCTACTAGAAGTGATTGAAGAAGAAATACAAAATTTGAACAGACCAATAGAGATGGGAACAATACAATATTTATTTTTAAAAAAAATTGGAACTAGAGGGTTTTTATAGCTGAGCTCTATCTAATCTTTAAGAGAAAACCATTTCAATATTTAATTAAAGCATTCCAGACCGCAGGGACTCTGCTGCTGCTGCTGCTGCTGCTGCTGCTGCTGCTGCTGCTGCTAAATCGCTTCAGTCGTGTCTGACTCTGTGTGACCCCATAGACAGCAGCCCACCAGGCTACCCCATCCCTGGGATTCTCCAGGCAAAAACACTGGAGTGGGTTGCCATTTCCTTCTCCAATGCATAAAAGTGAAAAGTGAAAGTGAAGTCACTCAGTCGTCTCCGGCTCTTAAACAAAATCTTAATATTAAAATCTTAAAAAGACAGAACATAAATATAGAAACAAAACTGTTTCACTTATGAATAAAACTATAGGATTACAAAATAGAATATTATCATATCAAAGAATAGTAGTGATGATAAAATAGAATTTATTCTAGAATGTAAGGATGATACTGTATTAAGAAATCAGTTGATATAATTCATTATATTAGCAAATTAAAAAATAAAAACTCCTTGATTAATAGATGCTAAAAAGATATTTGAGTCATTTCAAGAACTATCCTTTGTTTTTTTAAAAAAAAATTTTAAAAAAAGAATGAAAGAAATATACAGTTCTTAAAATTGAAGAAGACTGTACCAAAAAAAAAAAAGCAAATGTTTTATTAAATGAGGGAATTTCAAATCAAGAATAGGAGAGATCTTTGCTACCACTACTATTATTGAATATTAGTTTTGGAAATTTTAATAAAAGCAATAAGACAAGAAACAAATTATCAGTAAACAGGAAAATCTGAAAATTATGTTTTCATCATTAATATGATTATTTACTAAGAAAACTATCAGAAAGCCAAAATCTGTTTAAATTAATGACATAATTTAGAAATTGGCTATAATAATAAATAGCTGTTTTAAAATCCATAGTAACTGTCTGCCCCAGAAATGATAAATTAGAAATGAGAAGGTGAGGGTTTGGAACAAATGCTATGGTTCTCCTTTCCTCCTACTCTCCCTCCCTCTCTCCCTTTCCAGTTCTATCTATCAAAGTATATGAACTTGCAAATAGGATTAACTGTTACCCATTGCTTGTGTGTTTGTTTTTTCCAATGGAGAGCGTATAATTTAAGAGTACAGATAGAAAAGCAAACTATCTGTTTTTAAACCCAGGCTTTGCCTTTTGCCAGCTCTGGGAACCTGGAGGGTAATATTTGGAGATATTTATCTAGATTTTCTTTTGTGCATTTATATGTATAAGTATATGTGTATGTTGTATTCACTTTACCCTTGCTGTCCTTTATAGATAGATAGAGAAATTCCCTCAGTTGTGTCTGACTCTCTGCAACCCCATGGACTATACAGTCCATGGAATTCTCCAGGCCAGAATACTGGAGTGGGTAGCCATTCCCTTCTCCAGGGTATCTTTCCAACCCAGGGATCAAACCCTTCCTTTCAAAGTGAAAAATGACTTGGGTGATCAAGAAGGCTGACTGAGGAGGTAAAATTTAAGCTGAGAGCTGAATATTAAGAAGGATTGGACCCTGAAGGTACAAAGAGAAAGCTAATAGTCCTGTCAGAGGGAATAAAGAGCCTGAGAAACCAGAAGTGACTGGGAGGGTGGTGAGCAAGGCAGTGGTATGAGATAAGTCGGCAAAGTTACAGGGGATCAGGTTATGTAAGATTTTGTAAGCCTGGCTGAGAAGTTTGGATTTTGTTCTAAATGCTTCTTATTCCAAGAATCTATAGTACTAAAGGGTTTTTAAGTAAAGGCCAATCAAATCCATAGATTTCTACAGAAGTGCTGGTCAGGGAAGAGGCAAGAGCAGAAGCAGGGAGGCTAGCAGGAATTTGCAACAGTACAAGGGAATGAGCCATTGTGGCTGTGGGAAAGGACACATTCAAGATTGGTTTGGGAGGCATTATTAATGAATTACATGATTGGAATGTAGTAAAGTCAAAGATTCAAGAAAATCCCTACCCCGAAAGAAGTTTTAAGAAATCTAAGAGCAGAAAGCTTCTCAGAGGTATCTTCTTAATTTTTCTCCTTCTTTACTCCATACAATCCGTCACCAAGTCCTGTTCATTCTGCCTTCAAAACATATTCCCAGTCCTACTGCTTCTCATCACTTCCACCACTAGGCGCAGCTTCCAGCAACCTGGATTATTGTAACTACCTCCTAAGAGGTCTCCTGCCTTTACTGTTATTCCACCTTGTCAACTTCGTTGAAGCGGTCAGCATGATCTTTTACAAAGGTAAATCGTATCTCAGTTCTCAAAACTTTCCAACTTCCTATCATTTAGAATACAATGTAAAGTACTCACCATGGCCTGCAGGGTCCTTCACCATTCAGCGCCTGGGTCTGTTAGCCTCACCCCAACTCTCCTCCTCGTCACTCTGCCAACACCGGCTGTACTATTTGGATCACAGGGAGAATACAGCTGCCTCAGGGCCTTTGCACTTCCTGCCCTTTCTGCCTGGAATGCTTTTCTCAGAGTTATTCACCTGGTCCCCAGCTTCATTCAAATTTCTCATCTCCAGAGACACCTACTCTGACCTAAATTCCTCACCCCCTCACTATCTAGCCCCTTAACTCTCTTTTATAAATCTTTATTGAACAAATTACCCACCTGAAATTATATTTCATTTGTTTATCTGTTAAATGTGTATCTGTTATTTATTTAATATACATCTTGTCTATCAGCATGTAAACTCCATAAGGAAAGCAGGCTGACTCTCTGGCTCACTGATATATACCATGTGCCCAGAACTGTGACTTGGTATAGTGACATTTGTAGAAATGAACAGAAGAATAAATGTTAGCTATTATTACATTGTTAGTATTATTATGAGTCACTTGCCATATGCTCTTTTTTTCCTTCTAAATACCTTCTTTTCATACCCACTGCTATCACCTGAATCCAGACCTCTCTCACTCCACACATGACAACCACTGAAGCCTTCTTCCTGGGCTTCAGAAATCTAGTTACTTTCCTTCTCCAGACATCTGCTGTGTGATTGCCTGGTAACTCTTTCTGAAACACTGCTTAATTATTTCAAATCTCCTTTCTAACACCTGAGTCTAATCACAGTATAGCCTTCCAGTCATTTCCCTCATAGCTGGTCTCTCTCAATCTTCTTTTCCAGCTGCATTTCCCATTACTTCCTTGTATGAACCCTCACACCCAGACAGATTGTTACACTTGCTTGTCTGTTAGTTGACCTTCACCATTTGGCCCATCTATCCCAAACCTCCACTGCTATTCAAAGTCAGGTTCAAATCTCACATCCTTGGTGACTGTCCCAGGAACAAGCACACATTCTTCTATATATAGTCTTACATTTATTTCCCTATTTGGACCTTGTATTGGCTCAGTCTTGTATTATATGTCTATACACTTTGTGTATGAATGTATAGGTATTCTCAGTCCTATCTTCACAGGTATAGAGCCAGTATGTCCAATCTGTATACTTTAGCTTAAAGTTTTAGTTATGTCCACTTTAGCTTAAGACTCTCATTTATATTCCTGCCCTGTCTCTTGTTATGTGTACTTGGACATATTCTATAATCTTTCCAAGTTTCTGTTTCCATTTCAGTAAAATGGGGATAATAGTCTCTTTCTCATAGTGCTGTCATTATAATTGGATGAGTTCAAATGCAGTGCTTAATATACAGTGGGCCCCAATTAATTGTTATTTCTTTTTGTGTTTCCCATGGTGCCAGTTCATAGTATGGTTGATGGCTTTGCAAATAGGCAGGGAAATATCTACAGTAGGCATTATACGACCCATTAGCCATGTCCTGCATATTTCATAAAGACTACTGCTTTAAATAAATGTATATTCCCAGTGCCTTCCTATTCCTGTCTTGCTTTGGATATTATTGTTTTCACTAGATTGATGACACCTGAGTCCATCTGGGTGACTCTAAGCTCTCCCTAAATGTTCCCACTTCTGTGGGAGCACCAATCATGGTGTCTTTCCCCACAGAGGGCATCTCAATAATGTATGAGGATGGGAATGTGGATAGGAATGACTACTTTTGCAACCAGATTTCTGGAAGGTAAATGATTCACGCAGTGTGGTTTCAGAAATAAACTTAGATACAAGGGAAATGTAGCTGCCAACATCAGTATGCTGCTGCTGCTGCTAAGTCGCTTCAGTCATGTCCGACTCTGTGCGACCCCATAGACGGCAGCCCACCAGGCTCCCCCGTCCCTGGGATTCTCCAGGCAAGAATACTGGAGTGGGTTGCCTTATACCCACAGGCTAATGGAATCTGGAGCAATCCAATTTAGACTGAAATCATTTTTGCACATTAGTTTATGGTTATTTCTTTTGTACTGTAGTTAGCATGCTAATCTGTTTAAATTTTAAAGCATGTTCCCCCCACCATCTTGTTCTATATGTATTTTATAAATTATATTCAGAGTAGAGGTCTTTGAACTTATTTTTGTGATATAAACTGCTTTGGTAGTCTGGTGAAACCCCTCCTTAGAAAAATGTTTTTAAATGCATAACAAAAAACATAGGATTCCAAAGAAAAATTTTCATATTGAAAAGCAGTAATAAAAGCTTTCAATGTTTTAATGTGATATAAAATATATGTGTTTGTATATATATATACTTAATGAATTAAGTAATGAAATCTAGCAGTGGGTCTAATAAAGTGGTGTGTCTAGTAAATACCACACTTTTGAAGTTTTAAGCACTGTGTTCTTTTGAAGTTTCCATATCAACTTTCATGTGATATGAAACTTGTAATTTCTACTATTGTCAAAGTCAGATGTACTGCTAACATGGCCATGGTCACTGCCCACCTTGATAAATGAAGGAAATGGCAAATTGAAGTTAAAGATTAGTGATAACAGAGGTGTATTTTTCATTCAAGTTCATGTACATCCTGAATTCTATCTACAAACCCCTTATTAAGAACTCTTGCTAGAATCTCCTAAGCCCTCTCCCAACTGAAATAGTAACAAAGGCAGCATGAGACTAAACTGTTCAGATGTATAGTTTCACAGGAGTCAGATCATATCACACCTCCTAGCTCCTCATCTCATGCCATGAAAAATTCTAGATAAAGATTAATGGGCCAGAGAGGAAGAGCCACTCCATAGTGAGGAGATGAGAAGAATGAGAATGTTCTAGCAGACTCCAAGAGTCCTGAAGAGCTAAGCTGGCTCCAGGCTTTCCCTGAAGCCATGGGCATAGCATACCCCCTCCTCCACCCACAAAGTTGGCCTGTTACACACTGAGCATTCAGTCTTTGGAGACACATTCTCTGGTCAATGCCTCAATCATCTGTCTCGTGCACTCCTCCTTCTCACATGGACCAAACACTAGAAGAGAGGGCTTGAACATCTCCCAGAGTAGTTAAAGTTCTACCTTTTTGACCAAAGTTGACTGAATAGAATTGATGTGATATAGGTAAAGATGCCCAGGCCAAAATAGAGTCTAAAGGGGACACTAATGATGATAGCTACAGAAAATACCTGAAAATTAAATACAAACCCCACCCAGATGGGTGCCAAGTTATTTAGAAGAGTTATAGTAATTGCAGTCAGCTGCATACTTGGATACCTCCAGCTTCAGTAACACTGCAGGATTCTGGACAGTTAAGCAAATCATGGGAATAATTTACAGACTGAAATTATGCTTGCAGGTGTGGGCCTAGTAAAGCCTTGTTATTATCAAGAGTGGAGGCTCTGGCTCCAAGACAGCTTCCTGGGCAGTGTTGAGTCACGAGGTAATGAAAAGCTGGCAGAAGATAGCATTTCAGTGGCTTGACCTCTCAGTCACTCTTGTGATCCCAGAGAAGACACACCTATCTGAAGAGAGAATTGTAATTCTAGTAACAAAGATTGGACTTATTCAGTCCTTTAAGGGAAAAGTGACATAGGGGCAGTGAGAAATGTAGTTTACTACACAGGTCCTAAATTCCTCTCCACTCTCCCTACGTGCTAGGAGGTCCTAAGAGATTACTGGGGGAGAGAAGAAGATGAGGTTGATGACAGCATGGTGAGGCCTTCTCACTGGTCCCAGCCTCTTTGAGTCCTCATGGGAACATGTGTGAAATTTTCTCTAACAGTAGACATTTGAGACCCTACATAAGAGGGGAAAGAAGAAGACTGAAGCTCAACTCCTCCATTTTGGATATGGGAGACTAGGACTCAGAGGTAAAGTGATTTGACTTAGATGTGACATTTTAGGACAAATAATACAAGACTAAACTGCAGGTTTTCTGATCTCTGATCATTGTGCTCTTTCCATTATTTAGAAAAATGTCTGAGCAAATCACAACCACTGTTTACATCTTGGCCTTCATTGCTCAATCTCAGCAGCAGTAATGAAGGATGAAGACCAACCTGGAGCAGATTGGATCAGGTTCCAGAAAGCACAAACCTACTAGGTACATATTGTAAACTGGCTCACTCAAAACCCATTTGCATATCTTGTCTTCCTATACTATAAAGCTGGAAAGTTAAAACTTTCCTTCCCAGACTCCCTTGCAGCTAGAAGAAACCATGTGAGATCTGGGGAGTAAGATATAAGTTCAAGTCAGCTGGTTCTGTCTCTTCTGCTTCTTCTTTCTCTCTGACTAGAATGTGAGCTTGATATTAGAGGGGTATCTGTCATCCTCAGGATGCTAGGGCAAGCCCCTTGATGATATTTCAAGGTAATGTACTAGCCCTGATTTGCTTAAACCCAGACTTCTTCTCACCAGGGTAAAGAAATCCCTTCCTTTAGGGAGAAAGTCCATACTCATTAGATTTTATGATATGTGTGTCGAGCATAACCCTAACTTGTATCTCAGTCTATGAATCAAAAGTGGACTCAAGGATGGCAAATATACACTAAAACAGATTTCAGCAGGGTAAATCCATGTGCCAATTGAGTTTAATGTTGAATGTTATGTAATATTAGTTAGCAAAGAGATCCAATTAAAGAAGGTAAGAAAACTGTCTAGATTTGAAATGCTTTTTGTATGAAGTGGCTTTGAAGGCATACAGTGTGACCTGTGGATATGTCTTGGTAGGATAACTCTCCCGCATTAAATAATCAAGGAACCATGATTCAAGACCATCATTACTTATTTGGGGCCCTCTATCCTTGTTCCTCTTGTAAAAATGAAATAAAATGGCCACCAGAAGGTGTGGGCAAGGAAATACTGAGGTGAAAACATGCCTGCAAACCAGATTGTTCTAAGGATGTTGTCACAGTGGGACCTGAGGTAGCCTATGGCCTGTTGGAATAAGAGGGGATAAAACACAGCCTTAGAATGAGATTAGAGAACTTTGGTTTCTTGGCCTAATTTCATCCCACTGGAGACAATTATCTTATGAGGTGATATTAGCTGTAGCATTAACGTTTAAAGAATCATGTTCTCATGGGTAGACTGCCGTGGGTTTCTGAGTCAGAATTCTCTAATGGTTTGATGAGAGCAGCTGAAGGTACACAGAGTGTGTACTTTCTTCATTTATCCTGAAGGGCTTTTTACTTAGTTGTATATTAAACAGCCTCCATCAGGGACCAATAAGATTAAAAAAAAAAAAGTACAGAGTGAATTTGAATTGAAAAAGAGACTTTGATCAACTAAAATAAATGTTTCCAAATGTAAAATCAACAACTATTTTAATATCTCCAGAAAGGGGGCAATTAAAAAAGATAAAATTAAGAATATCATGCAGTAACATTCCTTGGAAACCTTGTAAACTGATCCATTCTTATGGTACTAAAATATATTTATAAAACCTAACCATTACTTCCCAATACTGCAAAACCCTCAGATTTCTATAAGGGGAAAAACAGGTATTTTAAAATTTGAACTCTAAAATTTTTGAAAGTAAAAAGGACTTCCCTCGAACTAACACTGAACCAATTAGAAGCAAGGGTACTCTGAAAAATACTTCTGATGAGCTCAGCAGAGTTTGAAAGGTCTATGAAAACAGCCTTCGGGTAACTCCCATCATCTTAATTAAAAAAAACAGGAATTCTCTAGCCTTATTTTGGGTTTATTCATGAAATATGCTATGCCTTGTGGCTCAGTTAATTTTCACTTCCCTGGGATTACAGTCCTACTAAGGACCAAGCATGTATTTTCACTTTGGAAAGAGCCCCATTCATCCTGTCTTGAGGTAAGATGGAGGGACCAGAAATTTAAGTGGACACATTCATCAGCTTAGCCTTAGGTAAGCCTCTGATCCACCACTCACAGAGGTAGCCCCTCTACCTCATCCATAAAGGTACATACCCTCTTTCAGAAAACATGTTCTCTCATTCATTACTAGTTGACACATCTTTGGAGAAAGAAATATGGCAAGAGCTATCAACATTTCAAATGCATGCTTTCTTTGACCAAGAAATTCCATTTCTAGGGATCCAACAGTTGCATCTGCCTACATGGGCAAAAATGAATATCCAGTTACTCATTGATATATTTTTTGTAGTAAAAGGATATAGAGGGGGGAAAGTAAATGTTCAGTAAGAAAAGACAAAGTAAATAAATTTTCTTCTTTAAAAGGATGTCAGTATGTCTGGATGCAGACTTGGGGCTAGTCTCTAGTTCAAACTCATCACACCTAGATGGTGTAGCAGACGATGCAAAGAATCTGGGTCTTGGTGACATAACTGAACTGTAGAATTAACTTTTAGTAGAGGTGTCCTATCTTTTGGCTTCTGATTTTGTGAGATTATAAATTTGCATCATGATTTTAGACAACTAAACCTGATTTCTCTTACTTTCAGCAAAATCATCCCAAGAGGGTATCCTATGCAGAGGAAGGTTTGGGGAAAGGCCCTGAGATGATGCTCCTACAGGTAAGATGGAAGGAGTTCCATGGCTCTGTATCCACTGTCACACTTTGAGATACCAATTGCTATCTCAACATCTTATATCTCTAATAATGGTCCCCTATTTCCCACATGACCATTTTCCATCAGTTTAAATGAACCCACAGAAGTAAGTAGATGAGGGGAAACACCTCACAGAGGCCTGCATTTTCCATCTCTGAGACTCAAGAGACCCAATCTGTGGCAGCTAAATTCCTGACTTAGCATTGTTTCTGCCATGGTTTCACTCAGAGTTTTTACTTTTAGCTCTCAGGATTTGTTCCAGTTACTTCACTCAGAAAAGAATTATTAAAGGGTAGACTCTTTGGCAATAAGTGCTAAAAAAATAGACTCTAGATGGAGCTTCAATAAACAACCCCTCAAATATCATCATAGAAACAGACCACCAAGAACACTGCTATCTTTGCCTCAGTCAGGAAATTGCAGAATCTGGAATCTTCCATCAGGGCCATCTGCTCCAGGCCACTCTGTTCCTGTTCTGTTTGGGTCAGGAAGAGAATATTCACACTTGTTTTCCTCCCCACATAACTTAGTTCTTTCATAACTCAAGGTTGTTTAAAACTTGTATTATGTTTAAAAAAAAAAAAACTTTTATTATGTTTAATAATATGCCTGGAGAATTGAACATCTTTATTCAGTTTTGAGGCTTCCCTGGTGGCTCAAACAGTAAAGAATCCACTTGCAATGCAAGAGACCTGGGTTCAGTCCCTGGGTAGGGAAGATCTCCTAGAGAAGGAAATGGCAACCCCCTCCAGTATTCTTGCCTGGAGAATCCCCATGGATAGAGGAGCTTGGCATGCTACAGTCCATAGGGTCACAAAGAGTCGGACACGACTGAGTGACTAAGCCCAGCATTCAGGTTTGAATCAAGATCTCAAACAACTGAATCTGAACTAAGCCACATCTGAACCCTAGTAGCAAGTGAGGCTGGGAAGCTAATGATTACCTGCCAGCCTCTGGAGTCCTGGGAGACTGGAGGTATCCTGCAGCGGGTTTCCAGGAACATCCAATCCACAATATCCACGGTCCCCAAAGTGCAAACAACATAGCCTCACACCAAAAATGGAACTGCCTTCAAACTCAGCTCTATCAGGAATGAAGATAAGACTCCTCAGTGAGCCCACCAGGTAGTCAATGCTATCACCTGAGGGGCATATTGCTCTACACTGAATTTTAACAAGCTACAAAAAAAGAAATCAATACTTTCCTAGAAAGTCTGCTTTCAATGTGGTAAAAAGTGCTCTTATCCCTACAATCACTTTTAAGGTTCTCTTTTAGCAAAATAAATGTTCTGCTATTGCACAAGTTGTTGTGACTAGAAGCACGGGACTTGAGTTAATAATAATAACAACAACTTATTAGAAACTGTGGTGAGAAAAACACAAAGCCAGTGTCAACTCAGCATTGTGGATGCTATTTTGGAATCTTCAGTTTCTTCCCACATACGCAAAGTGGAGGAGAGATTTGCAGCAATTATCAAAATACTTTCAAATTTTAAAAATTATATTTTCCTGCAATTATCTAGATATTTCAGATAAATTTGGGGGTAATTTTGGTCCAAACAGTCTTTATAATTGCCCAAATTCTCTTGTACATGTACTTCTAGACACTGCTAAAAATACATAGCAATCAAAGCAGTGCTGTTGGTAAACCCTGTTTCAATTTCACAGAGAAGCTGGGAAAGATATACAGGAATCAAGAAGCTTCTCTTCTCTCAAATGTAATAAAATGCAGACAAATCTATAAGAATAGCAAAAAAAAAAAAAAAGTCAGAAACATCCAAACTAAGGAAGAAGCACAGCCTCATAATGTCACCATTTTAAAACAATGTCTATTGAGAAAAGAGTCTAGAAATTGACTGTAGCTTCTACTTGACTCCTCCAGAAGCTGAACAATGGATAAAAATGTGAAGAAATAAAAGTCCTTAAAAAATGAACTCTACCTCTTATTTGGAGGATAGTGGGCCAATGATGTGAGGGATGGGGTTTGGAAATGAAGCTCAGAAGAAAAGTATCAGGAGTCTCTTTAAATGGTTGCCTGTCTCAGTGTGAGAGGAAAATGGCTCATTCATTAGAGATGGTAAGAACTACTAAGAACTGGCACTTTGTTTTATTATCTAAAAGAAACACAGGATATAACTAGTAAAGGGACACCTCTGATGAATTCCTAGTTTGTGTATTTTTCTTAATGCCTTTTCCACCCATATCCCAGAAGGAAACAGGGGAGACAAATAGAGAAGAGGGGAGGAAGTTACCACTAAGGCAACTTGTCTTTGAGAAATGAAGAGGCCCTGGATTTCCCCAGCATCTGGTGAACAACCTAAAAACCAAATATTTTTATCACTGCATCAGATGCACCCTTAACTAATCAGAGTAAAACTCAGTACAGAACTTTTAACTAAGTCACAGCAAAAGTCTTCAGTGGCAAAGCCCTCCAACTGTGATACCCACAGCCCTGGTTCCATCCTCCCACCCCAGACTCCCTTTGGTCCCATCCTTGCCCTCTCCTCAGACAACTGAAGAGCAGATGTAACACAACCCATGAATACAACAGCCTAAGTTAGGCCTAAGAGAAATGCAAAGAAATTGATTACAAATAGAAAGATAAATACAAGACTCAAATAGAGGTTTTCCTTATCTTGGGAAAGGTACTCCTTTCCCAATTTGGAACCAGTCCATTGTTCCATATCTAGTTCTAACTGTTGCTTCTTGACCTTGTTGCATACAGGTTTCTCAGGAGGCAGGTAAGATGCTCTGGTATTCCCATCTCTTTAAGAATTTTCCACATAATTTTCCACAATATCTAAAAATAAAAAAGAATGAAATACCAAAAGAAATAGAGGGAAAAAGTAAAGAAAGTCAAGAATTAAAAACTGAGTTCTAATTAGGAATACTTTTGACTGCAAGTAGCAGAAAACCCAGCTAACAGTGGCTTAAACTATGTAGACATCAATTGTTAAGACATCCAGAGGTAGGCAGTACCAAAATTAGTTTGGCATCACTGAGTTCATCAATATCTAGGCCTGTCTTATGTTTACATTCTGTCAGCTTCCATATATTTGCAATATTGCTCCTCATGACCACAAGATGGTTGCCATAGCTCTAAGATTCACAGCTGCATGCAACAGTATTCAAAGCAGAACAAGAGGGGAATCAAAGCAAAGGATATTCCTCTTTCTTTTGAGAAAGGAAATACTTTCCTAAAAGCTCTCAGCTTATTTATCCTGGTATTTCATTGGCCAGAAGTGGTTCATATGTTCACCCCTAAACTAATCACTGGCAAAGGCAAGAGAATAGTCATAAATCCATCCCTTGCTAGAAATATTAATGTCAGAACTAAACTGGGATCTGTTAGCAAAGAAGCAGCAGGCAACTAGATGGGCAGTCAAAATAACAATCATTATTGAATTCAGAGTATTCTAACTTGTTATGAGAATCACTGAAAGAAATAAAACAGATCATACACTTTCTAATATGCTAGAAATAGCATATAAAGAAACTACCATAGGTTCCAACAACACAAGAGATGATTCTACACATGGGCATCACCAAATGGTCAATACCAAAATCAGATTGATTGCATTCTTTGCAGCCAAAGATGGAAAAGCTCTATATAGTAAGCAAAAACAAGACCGGGAGCTGACTGTGACTCAGATCGTGAACTCATTATTGCAAAATTCAGACTTAAATTGAAGAAAGTAGGGAAAACCACTAAAAAATTCTGGTATGACCTAAATCAAATCCCTTGTGATATACAGTGGAAGTGACAAATTCAAGGGATTAGATCTGATGGAGTGCCTGAAGAACTATGGACAGAGATTCATAACATTGTACAGGAGGCAGTGATCAAAGTCATCCCCAAGGAAAAGAATTGCAAAAAGGCAAAATGGTTGTCTGAGGAGACCTTACAAATAGCTGAGAAAAGAAAAGAAGTAAAAGGCAAAGGAAAAAAGAAAAGATATATCCATCTGAATGCAGAGTTCCAAAGAATATCAAGGAGAGATAAGAAAGCCTTCCTAAATTATCAATGCAAAGAAATAGAAGAAAACAATAGAAGGGAAAAGACTAGAAATCTCTTCAAGAAAATTAGAGATACCAAGGGAAAAGTTCATACAAGGATGGGCACAATGAAGGACAAAAATAGTATGGACCTAACAGAAGCAGAATATATTAAGAAGAGGTGGTAAGAATACACAGAAGAACTATACAAAAAAAAGATCTTAATGACCCAGATAACCACGATGGTGTGATCATTCACATAGAGCCAGACATTCTGTAATGTGAAGTCAAGTGGGCCTTAGGAAGGATCATTACAAACAAAGCCAGTGGAAGTGATGGATTTCCAGCTGACCTATTTCAAATCCTAAAAGATGATGCTGTTAAAGTGCTACAGTCAATATGCCAACCAATTTGGAAAACTCAACAGTGGCCACAGGACTGAAAAATGTCAGTTTTCATTCCAGTCCCAAAGAAGGGCAATGCCAAAGAATGTTCAAACTACCATATAATTGCACTCATTTCACATGCTAGGAAGTGAAAGTCACTCAGTTGTGTCTGACTCTTTGTGACCCCATAGACTATACAGTCCATGGAATTCTCCAGGCCAGAATACTGGAGTGGGTAGCCTTTCCCTTCTCCAGGGGATCTTCCCAGCCCAGGGATCGAACCCAGGTTTCCCACATTGCAGGCAATTCTTTACCAGCTGAGCTACAAGCAAAGCACTACTATATGCTAGCAAGGTCATGCTCAAAATCCTTCAAGCTAGGCTTCAACAGTATGTGAACTGAGAACTTTCAGATGTACAAGCTGGATTTAGAAAAGGCAGAGATCAAATTGCCAACATCTGATGAATCATAGAAAAAGCAAGAGAATTCCAGAAAAACATCTATTTCTGCTTCATTGACTACTCTAAAGCCTGTGATTTTGTGGAAAATTCTTAAAGAGAATTGGGAAAGGAGTATGTCAAGGCTATATATTGTCACCCTGCTTATTTAGTTTATATGCAGAGTACATCATGTGAAATACTGGGCTGGATGAAGCACCAGCTGGAATCAAGATTGCTAGGAGAAATATCAATAACCTCAGACATGCAGATGACGTCACCCTTGTTGTAGGAAGTGAAGAGGAACCAAAGAGCCTCTTGATGAAGGTGAAAGAGGAGAGTGAAAAAGTTTGCTTAAAACTCAGCATTCAAAAAACTAAGATCATGGCATCCAGTCCCATCACTTCATGGCAAATAAATGGGGAAACAATGGAAATAGGATTTTGGGCTTCAAAATCACTGCAGATGGTGACTGCAACCACAAAATTAAAAGACGCTTGCTGTGACAAACCTAGACAGCAAAATCTATGACAAACCTAGACAGCATGTTAAAAATCAAAGATGTTACTTTGCCAACAATGGTCTGTATAATCAAAGCTTTGGTTTTTCCAGTAGTCATGTATGGATGTGACAATTGGACCACAAAGAAGGCTGAACAGTAAAGAATTGCTTTTGAACTGTGATGTTGGAAAAGACTCTTGAGAGTGCCTTGGACTGCAAGGAGATTAAACCAGTCAATCTTAATGGAAATCAATCCTGAATATTCATTGGAAAGACTGATGCTGAAATTGAAGCTGAAGCTCCAATACTTTGGCCACCTGATGCAAAGAGCTGACTGATTAGAAAAGACCCTGGTGCTGGAAAAGATTGAAGACAGGAAGAGAAGGGGACGACAGAGGATAAGATGGTTGGATGCCATCACTGACTCATTGGACATGAGTTTGAGCAAGCTCTAGGAGATAGATGGTCAATGACAGGGAGGCCAGGCATGCTGCAGTCCATGGGGTCGCAAAGAGTCGGACATGACTGTGTGACTGAACAACAACAACAACCATAGGTTATAAAGCAAAAGATAGCAAACAAAAGGAAATAACCTATATCATTAAAGATATTAACCTATATCATTAAAGCAGTATGGTACTTGTATTTATACTTGTATAGACAGAAAGACCAATTGAATAAAACAGAAAGTTCAGAAATTGACACAGATATTTATGGAAATTTATTACTGTACACATAAAGGTAGCATCCCAAAGCTATGGGAAAAATTACAAACTTTTCAATAAGTTGTATGAGAAAACTAATAGATAATCTAAAGAAAAAATAAATTTGAAATCCTAATTTATTCACCATACCCAGGATAAATTCCAGGTCTTAATATAAGAAAAGAGAGAGAGGAGGGAAGGAAGGAAGGGAGGGAGGAATAAAAGAAGGAAGAGATTATGAAAGTACAAGACAAAAAAGGGCAAAGTCTTTTTTTTTTTTAATTATAGAACAGGAATTAGCAGTATTTTAACTGGTTGGTCACATAGTAAATGGGCTTCCCAGGTGGCACCAGTGGTAAAGAATCTGCCTACCAATGCAGGAGTCATAAGAGATGTGGGTTCAATCCCTGGTTTGGGAAGATCCCCTGGAGTAGGGCACAGCAACCCACTCCATAATTCTTGCCTGGCGGGCTACAGTGCATAGGGTCACAAAGAGTCAAAAGTGACTACAGTGACTTAGCGCACAAGCATGCACATAGTAAATAGTAGCTGCAGCTACAAAATTCTGCCACTGTAGCAAATGAGCATAGCTGTTTTTCAATAAAGCTCTATTTACAAAACAAATAAAGGGCTGGATATAACCCTTGAGCCATATTTCACAAGCCCCTATAGCATGTGAAAGTAAGACCCCAAACTCAGAAGCCACTAAAAAAAATGTTGATACATTCAACCACAAATTAAATACTTCTACAAGGTAAAAACAACACATTTAGTTCAGTTCAGTTCATTCGCTCAGTCATGTCCAACTCTTTGCGACCCCATGAATCACAGCACACCAGGCCTCCCTGTCCATCACCAACTCCAGGAGTTCATTCAAACCCATGTCCATTGAGTCAGTGATGCCATCCAGCCATCTTATCCTCTGTCCTCCGCTTCTCCTTCCCCCAATCCCTCCCAGCATCAGGGTCTTTTCCAATGAGTCAACTCTTCACATGAGATGGCCAAAGTATTGGAGTTTCAGCTTTAGCATTATTCACTCCAAAGAAATCCCAGGGCTGATCTCCTTTAGGATGGACTGGTTGGATCTCTTTGCAGTCCAAGGGACTCTCAAGAGTCTTCTCCAACACCACAGTTCAAAAGCATCAATTCTTCGGCGCTCAGCTTTCTTCACAGTCCAACTCTCACATCCATACATGACCAGTGGGGAAAAACAACACATTAAGGATAGTCAAAAGATAAAATGATAAACCATGAGTAAATATTTGCAACTCATTTCAAAATGGGATAAAATTCCTAATATATAAAACTTCTAGAACTCTCTCCATTATTTTTTGCTCTTCCCTAATTATTCCCATTAGCAGGCCAACCTACTCCTTTTCCCAGTCTTAAAGTCTTAAAAAACCTTTCTTTTGACCCCATTTCTGTCACCAATTACTACCTCATGTTCTACTCCTTTTTGCAGTGAAACTCTTGGAAAGAATTGTTTCCAAGATCTTTCCTCTCTTTCTCCTTTAAGCTCTGCTGGTCCACCAAAACTGCTGTAGTCAAGATTCCTACATTGCTCAAGACAGTGGTCAATTTCAGCCTGTATCTCAATTGACTTTTCATCAGTATGTGCTGTAGATATTCACTTTTTCTTCCTTAAAAAAAAAAAAAAATTGCACTTGACTGTGAGAACATCAAGCATCAAATTCTTGGTTGTCCTCTACCTCCTTGGTCCCTCCATCGCAGGCTACTGTGCTCATCCCTTGTCATCTCCTGAACTCGTCAATTTTCACTCACTGCAGGACTCCACTGGGGGCCCTTGTCTTTCTTAACTGGGTTCCTGGTCAGTCTTACAAATTGTCACAGCTTTAAACGTCACCTAAAGGTAAATACCTCTGGAATTTAAGTCTCAAAGCTAGATCACTCTCCTTTACTCTGGATTCCTACATACACCTGACTTCTCCCCTTGCAGTCTAATAAACATTAAGATCTTACCATATTTTCAGCTGAGCTCCCAATGTCAACCTCAAATATACTCTACCCAAGGTTACTTCCATTATAATGGGAGGTAACCCCATCCTTTTAGTTGCTCAGGCCAAAATATGTGGGACCATCTCCTCTTTCTTTTACACTCTTCACTCTACCTTTAACATATATCTGGAATCAACCATTTCTCGCCTCTCCTCTTCTACCACCTTGGTCCTAGTCACCATGATGTCTCATTGCATTACTCTACTGGCCTCCAAACTGGCTTCACTACTGCTGCCCAAGCCCTCATCAGGTTCTCAATGCAGCAGCCAGAGTGATTCAGTTAAAAATAAGTCAGATTATATCACTCCTCTGCTTCAAAACCTGCAGTGAACTCTCCAATTTGCTAATGGAAGTGCCAAAATATGTACAAAGCACTCTAAGATCTTTTCTCTTCCATTTCTCTCTAACCTCATCTTTTATTATTCTTTTCCCCTCTTACTTTGCTCCAGCCCCAATAGCTTCCTTCCTGATCTTTGAAAATACCAGGCACATACCTGCCCTAAGGTCCTTACATCAGGCTTTCCTCTGCCTCTGCGGCTCTGCTCATGTCATTTGCATGGCTCACTCCCTCACTTTCTTCAAGTCTTTGCTTAGTGTCATCTTCTCAATGAGATCTGCCCTGACCACTTGTGTTATAACAAGAAATATATTTAATCTTTGTTCCTGGTTCCTAGAACAGAGTTCCTAAAACCCTTGTTATTTTGAGTGATAAAAGGGTGTTAGGTGCATATTTTGTTCTAATATTTGGTCTTTAACTCCAGTTCCTGACACAGGAACTTCTAAGTCCTCTGGACTCTCACGAGTGAGAAGGGTGTCTTTTGTATGCTAATGAGATGATTGGTGTCTGGAAGGTCCTAGAGGGCTTCAGGTTGGGGGCTGGTCACAGAAAACCAAGTCATAATTAGAGGCTTGGAACTTTCAGTTCCTACCCTGCAACCTGCAAGGAAGGAAGAGAAGCTAGAAATTGAGTTATCACACATTTCTGATGAAATCTCCATTGAAAAACCCCCAAACTGTCGGGCTCAGACAGTTTCCAGGTTGGTGATGATCTGGAGGTGCTGGGAGGATAATGCATCCAGAGAGAACATGGAAATTTCACGGTGCCCCTTTCCCATACTTTGCCCTTCATTTGGCTGTTCATTTTGTCCTTTACAAAACCCCTTGTAATATACCAAAAAACTTAAGTAAATGTTTCCGTGAGTTTTGTAAGCCATTCTACCAGATGTTTTGTGAGTAACTGGTGGCTTGTGGGAACCAAGTCCAATATAAATTGGTTCAGGTTAGAACCCCAACCTCAACCAATTTATAGCTGGTTGGCCAGAAGTATAGTTGACAATCTTAGACTTAAGGTTGTCATCAGAAGTTGGGGGCAGTCTTGTGAGACTGAATCCTTAACTTGTGAGAGCTGCACTAAGTCCAGGCAGGTAGTGTCAGAACTGAGTTTAATGGTAGGACATACAATCAGTGACCACTGAGAACTGAAGGATTGCTTGGTATAGAAAAACTCACACATTTGCTATCAGAAGTGTTGTGAATAGAACTTTCCTATAAATCCCCCACTTGCACTTTCAATCTCCCTTCTCTGACAATTAATTTTCTCCATAGAACTCATTATTCTATATTATGGGAGTATTTTTGGTTGATCTTTATTTGCTCAGTTGTGTCTGGTTCTTTTGCAACCCCATGGACTGTAGCCCACCAGATTCCTCTGTCCATGGGATTTCCCAGGCAAGAATACTGGAGTGGGTTGTCATTTCCTTCTCTAGTGGATCTTCCTAACCCAAGGATGGAACCCATGTCTTCTGCATTGGCAGGCAGATTCTTTACCACTGAACTGCCAGGGAAGCCCCATTGGAAATATAATGATGAACAAAACATATGCTCTCACAGAGCTTACACTTATGAAATGTCAGAGACACCAAGCAAATAATAATACATATACTAATACAGCTAATTTGACAATGACAGCTATGAAAGTATCTTTAAAGGGAAAGATTAAAGTGCTATGAAACATACAATGAGGCAAGATGGAGAGAAACCTATTCTAGATTCAGAGATTATAAAGAAATGACATGCAGAGTAAAATATGAAGGATAAGTGGGAGTTGGCCAGTAGAATCAAAGGAAAGGAGAGTGTTCCAGGCAGAGAAAGCATATGCAAGAGACCTGGGATGGGAAGTAGTTTGGCATATTAAGGACCCTCAAATTGTGGTTTATGCCCAGTTGTGTCCAATCCTTTGTGACCCTTTGGACTGTAGCCTGCCAGGCTCCTCTGTCCATGAAATTTTTTAGGCAAGAATACTGGAGTGGGTTGCCATTTCTTCCTCCAGGGCATCTTCCTGACCCAGGGATCAATCTCTTGTCTCCTGTGTCTCCTGAATTGCAGGCAGATTCTTTACCAATGAGCCATTAGGGAAGCCCCTTATGTAAAATATTAAAGTTCTAAACCAGATGTCTGCATACTTTCTATTGGCTTCCCTGGTGGCTCAGTGGTAAAGAATCCACCTGCAGTACAGGAGATGCAGGTTCAATCCCTGGGTTGGGAGGATCCCTTGGAGAAGGAAATGGCAACCCAGTATTCTTGTCTGGGAAATGCCATGGACAGAGTGTCCTGGCAGGTTATGGTCCATGGGATCACAAGAGTCAGACATGACTTAGTAACTTAACAACAAAATACTTTCTATAGAGAGCCAGAGTAAATATTTTCGATTTTGTGGGCCAGGATTACAACCCCTACAGTACGTCTGTCGTAATTTCTCAACTTTGCCATTATAGCAGGAAAGTGGCCTTAGACAATATGTAAATGAATGGGCATGGCTATGTTCTAGGAAAACTTTATTGATGGAAGTGGCTCAGACTATAGTTTGCCAATCCCTATTCTTAATAATAGGCTCCTATGAAACTCAATTTCATAAAAATATTTCTGATCAAGATGTATTCTTTAGGGGTCAGTTTAGTGCTGGGAATCACACTGCTGCTAAGTCGCTTCAGTCGTGTCCGACTCTGTGTGACCCCATAGACGGCAGCCCACCAGGCTCTCCCATCCCTGGGATTCTCCAGGCAAGAACATTGGAATGGGTTGCCATTTCCTTTTCCAATGCATGAAAGTGAAAAGTGAAAGTGAAGTTGCTCAGTCGTGTCCGACTCTTCATGACCCCATGGACTGCAGCCTACCAGGCTCCTCCATCCATGGGATTTTCCAAACAGGAGTACTGGAGTGGGGTGCCATTGCCTTCTCCAGGAATCACACTAGGGATACAGAAATTAATAAAAAATGTGTAGTTCCTTCTCTTATGGCATTAATAGATATTAACAATATCAATATAATAACTATATAATACACTCAAACTGTAGCTAGGGGCATTTAGTAAGTTCAAGGTCCTCTGAATTTATAATAGGGGATCTAATCCAGCCTCAAGGACTAGGAAAATCTAAAGTGACGTTTCAATGTGAAACTAGAAGGATGTGTAAGTGTTGGCCAGGTAAAGAGTTGAGAGAGAGAATGTCTCAGAGGAAGAATATAGCACTATGAAAACCCAAGTTGAAAGGTTATTTAAGGATCAGAAAGAAAGCCCATGGGCAGGAATATAGGGAATGAAGGAGAAAGTTAGGTTAGATAAACCTAGGAGGTACATAAGGCTCAAAATATGTGAACCCTGCGTTTCAATTTAAGGATTCTGAAAATATTTTGGACTTCCTATGAAATTTAAGAATTAGGAATTTCAGAATTAGAAAATTAGAAATTTATGTTCATGGAAGCTCTATTTTAGATAATCTGTACTTGTGGCTTGATCAGGATTTTCTGATTTGGACATTTAGCCCCAGATTCCAGGTATGAGCCTTTAGCTAGAGGTAGAGATTTCAGACTCATAAACCATGGAAGTAGATGAGTTCACTTGTTTAGTGTGTGCAGAATGGAAGGGTTAAGGGTGGGGCTGTAGTTACAGAAGGGAAAGTTAGCAGAGAAGACTGTGGCCAGTTCAGAGGGAAAGAAAGTGACCCAGAGGACAACAGTGAAGGCTACAGTCAAGAGAAGTTAGATAACTAGTAAAGGTCCTTGCAGCTTGCAATTTGGAGGTCTTACTGATAGCAGGTTCAGTAGCTAGATTCAGACAAACTTATATTGCCATGGTTTTATGACCAAACCAAAGTGAAGAAAAAGAGACAATGAGTATAAACATCTTTTTTCCCCCCAAAGCCTCACTATGAAACTTCTACTTCTGGGTAAGAAATAAAAGAAATAAAAAGAGGAACTGGATTTGCCCTCCTGTTTGAATATCTGAAACACCAGACAAAAATACATGAAACAACATTCAAATACATTGGACATCAGGCAGCAAAGGACAGTGATCTCTTAGAGATGGGAAACAATTGAGGGGAGCTGTATGACTGTCTCAGCCCACTGCATGAAGAAATTATCCAGGTTGCAGTGTAGAGGGGGAAACTGAAACAGCTGAAGTTTATGAGTAGAGTACCAGATAAGAGAGAGAACACTCAAAATCTTCAGAGTGTCCAGCTCAAATATATAATGAATTGCTGATCAGATCGTGCACATGAAGAAATCACCTGAGACCAGGAAAAGAAATGCTTAATAGAGGAAACAGTGTGCAGTGTCCACAATATAATCCTGTTCCAACAGCCAGAGGGAAAAGCTTCATAATTCAGGGGACATCAGCTATCAATTAAAGTAAGAAGGTGCTTTCCTTGAAAGTGGGGAAAATTAAACCTAGACTAAAGCCAGCTCTGGGCACACGTGAAAAAACCTTAGATGCAATAAATCAAACTACTCCCAGTTTTTTAAACTGTGTCCCATAACAAGGCTCAAAAAAAGTTTTAGGACTGTAAAAACATCCAACAAAACAGCAAGGTAAAATTTACAATGGCTGACATCCTTTCCAAAATTATCAGGCAGACAAAAAAAGAAAATACAAGTCATAGCGAGGTAGAAATAATCCTAAGTAGCGCAGAAGTGATACCAATGAGAAATAGTAAACATATTATTATAATGTACATTCAAGAAGCCAAAGAAAAGATTGGACATATTAAGACATGAAAGAAATAAAAAAGGATCCAAATTGAAATTCTAGAGATAAAACTATATGGTCTTTGTAGTGATTACACATTGCAGAGGAAAATATTAGTCAACACACACAAAGAGCAAAGCATACAAAAACAAACAGACCAGCAGTGAACTGTGGGACAACATATACCTATGATGTGACCTAGCCATTCTATCCCAAGCAGTTCCCTAAGAGAAATAAAAGCATATGTTGGTATAAAAGTTTATAACAAATGTTTATAGAAACTTTATTTGTAATAGTCCAAACTGGAAACAACCCAAAATCCATTAGCAGTTGAATAGATTTTTTTAAGTTTAAATTATATCCATATAACAAAATCCTACTGAGCAGTAAAAAATGAATTATTGATACATGCAACAACATAGGTGGATCTGAAAACAATGATTCAGAATGACAGAAGGCAGACAAAAGATACATACCATGGAATTGCATTGATACAGCTCCAGTAAATGCAAACAAATGTATAATGACAGGAAGCAGATCAATGGAGAAGGGGAACAGGGACAAGCAGGAGGTAGGAATTACAAAGGGACATGAGGAAACTTAATTGTAGTGATGACTTCACTGGAATATGACTAAGAATGTACCCAATGGGATATGCTAAATGTTTGTAGCTTAGTGTTAGCCACTCAGTCATGTTTGACTCTTTGCAACTACATGGACTGTAGCCCGCCAGTCTCCTCTAACCATGAAATTGTCCAGGCAAGAATATTGGAGTGGGTAGCCAATCCCTTCTCCAGGGGATCTTCCTAACCCAGGGGTCAAACCCGGGTCTCGCCCATTGCAGGCAGATTCTTTACCATCTGAGCCACCAAGGAAGCCCCATTTGTAGCTTAGTATATCTCAATTGTATCTCAACAAAGCTGTTAAGAATAAGCATAAATAAATGATTTTGAAACAAAGGAAAGAAATGGTTCAGCAGCTAGAAGTGCCTCTCTTTTTATCAAGAATGGAATAAGACTTAGAAAGTGTTTTGCTCTAACTTTAGCAAAGGCTCTTTCATATAAGCATTCCTGAGCAGCCCCGAGAGCCTGGCATTTGTGTTCCTGGCATATGTTTGTGTAATGTGGCAAGGGGATGTCACCTAAGTGAAAAGGATGTTGGTCTTCAAAACCACACACACACACACACACACACACACACACACACACACGGGATTGCTTGCTGCACAGTAATTTATATTTAATTTAATGCTGTTAAAACAGCACAAAAACAACATGTCAGTTTAACAGAATCACTTGTCATTTTAGCATGGAAATAACTTGTAACTTAGTGCTTTAATTCCTTAACATGCCATTTATTTAGGAAGATTCAGACTTCTAGAAGTATTTATTCAGGGAACTTTAAGACCTAATCCACTACATGAAATCCTGACCCTGTAAAAATAGTTTATGAATCTTTCATATTCATTCTGTAGGTTTAATGCGATGGGCAAATTAATGATTTTTTTTAAACCTGTTTCAATTAGAACCCACGTTCTCAATCAATTAATCAAACCTATTTGGCACTATTCAAAGGCCAGCAGATAAAAGAAAATTGCTGTTCATTTGACTACCTGGTCGATTTGGACCAAGACTTTTCGTTCGCGCTTTAAGTAGTCTCTCCGAGCTTAAAACTCCGTTCTTTTTCAGCAAACCCAGAAAGTGTCCCACCTCTGAGTAGTTCTCAGTCGCTACACACTGTAGGTAACGACTGGACTCCCGGCGTTCGGGCGAGTTCTTGGAGAGGGCCGATCTCCACCAAAACCAAGCTGGGAAAAGGGACAAAGCCACAGAAGGTTTTGCTCAGCCCTGGAGGAGTGGGTGTTGGGGTCCTCTAGCTCGGGACTTCGGGCAGGCTTCTGGGAGCTGCTTTAGGCGCAGGAAAATCCCGGCACCAAGTTTTCTCCCCCGAAAACACTCAGGAGTCGTGTCCGCGACCTAGCCACAGGGATCCCAGAAAGCCTTTACCACGTAGCGGATACGGGTACCCCAACCCTGGTGCCCAGCTGGTGGTAGTCCAGGTGACGGGCGACAGAGAAGATCTGGGCTGCACCTATCTCTGGCAGGACTAGACCGGGCGTGGAGGACGGCAAGGTTTGGCCGCCGCAGGAGGGCAGGAAACTTGTGCTTTGGCGTGGTCCAGTGCTCTCGGAGCACGTTGCTGCGCTAGCATCCTGCTAGCTTCCCTTTCCTGGGGCCTGGCTGGCGTTGGCAAATTGGGGTGTGGGTGGCTCCCAGAGCCGAGGCTCGCGCGGCAGTAGCTCTGGACCCCCTCCCTTATCCCCCGCCAACGGGGGCGGGAAGCTGCGGGGTGGGAGTAGCGGAGCGTGATTGCCCGAGGCCCCTCCTGCCGTGGCTAGGGAGAGCCATAAAAACCCTGTTGCAACCTGCTCCGGACACCCCCTTCTGCCGGCTCTCACCCCTAGAAGAGGCTCGCCAGACTACTGAGCCCTAGCCACCCAGCCACGCCCGCCAGCCAGCCAGCCAGCCCGCCACTGTGAGTGCCAAGACCCGCTTACTTGACGCGAAGCAAGGGAGAGGGGGCGCCTGTGAACTTCCCGGGGGCGCTGGGAGGGTCGCGCCCAGATCCCTAACCCCTATGCGCCGGGCTTTCAGGCGCCTCGACGCGCGCTAGCCCCTTTTGGCGGCTAAATTCCACCTGCCCCTTCCTGTTCCCTCTGATGGTACAGCTGCTCTCTCCCCGACCCTCCTGGCTGCGCCGGCCCTCTGGGTTATCTTATGGTGGATAAGGAGGGAGAACACGAGCCCCATCCCAGGGCAGCTGGCAGTTTCCTCAAGGGTCGCCGCCTGGAGGGAGGTTTCCCAGGCAGCGCTCCGGAATGAGGAATCCCCGGAGCTTGGAAGAGCCGCTCCCTGCTGCCTCTTAGGATCTTTCGGATCCGATCTGAGACCCACCGGCTAGGGAGCCGTTCTCTCCCCTCTCCCCGCCACCCGAGTACTGTTTGCCATTACTGTCGAGCTCCTGCAGCGGGGCAGACCAAAACTGAAAAAGGAGAAACCTCTTCCCTCTAACAGGGCGTTTGGGGAAGAGGGTAGGAAAGGGATAAGTTCTCAGTGCAGGGGGAGGAACTTCTAATCTGTTTTTTAAAGTGTTTTAAATTGGCGCCGGAGCCTCCCCAACTCAGCGCCTCTCACCTCTGAATCCTTGGCTCTGCTACTGGACCAAAGTTGTTCAGAGTTTTCGGGCGGAGCAGAGGGGCCGGGCCAGAGCAGATCTTGACCTGAACCCACAGGATGGTCTCACCACTCTCTGCTCCCTCTGCGTGACTGGGTCGAGCGTAGATTGAAGGTTGGGGTGTGGGGGTCGTAGGAGTGGGATGGGCGCTGGGGCCAGAGAAGGAAGGTTCGGAGCTTGGGTCCTCTGAATCCCCTAAGCCCCCTTCTCTGCACCTTCGGTGTCCGCAGATGCTGGGTAGCAAGCGACTGGGCTTGTCCGGACTGACCCTCGCCCTGTCCCTGCTCGTGTGCCTGGGCGCCCTGGCCGAGGCGTACCCCTCCAAGCCTGACAACCCCGGCGAGGACGCTCCGGCGGAGGACTTGGCCAGATACTACTCAGCGCTGCGACACTACATCAATCTCATCACCAGGCAGAGGTAGGTGGGCTGCGCGGGACTCACGACTCCGGGAGCGCCCCACTTGCACACCCGGAGATCATGGGCATCTTGAAGGACAAGGTCTTTTTCTTTTTATTTTTTGTATCCCAGGGCCAGACAACATCAGGCACATACTCAGCTCTCAGTAAATGTTTGCACAGGGAGCAACTACCTCGGCCACTACTGTCACAAAATCCTGATCCCCAGACTCAGGTCCTCCAGTCTGGGGGTCTGACTGGCCATTTCCTCTCACCCATCCCTTTGTCTTTTTTGTTCTTAGAGCAGTCGGGGGACTGTTTGGAAACCTGGATAGGAAAGTACCCAGTGAAAGGGGTCAGGAGGGCGCTGGGAGGTGGCTATTAGCTGAGAGGGCTGCAGGGTATCTAGAAAAATAACAGCACAAGCTAGGGAGGAAACAGCTGGGTCACCAAAGACATTGCCAGATTTTTCAGCCTGCCCAGACTGAAGTGAAAAGACGACTAGAACTATTTCCCCCGTACAGTGTTTTATTTCGGTCTGAACCCCTTACCTGAAAATCCTGCTCCTAATAAGTAGAGATTTAGCATGAAAACATTAGTCTAAAATGCTGAGACTTTTCCCATTTCATAGCAGGTGAGTTCGGAAAAGAAAATGCCCACTTGGTGCTTTTTTAAGGAGAAACTTACAATGATCTGTTCACTTTAGGATGAATCCAGGGATTACATGTACTTTGAGAAATTGTCATCTTTATTCTGAACCCCTAGAAAGCTAAAATGAAAGGCCACATTTCATTCTCAACATCAAATCTTAAGCAAGAAATCAAATCCAAACTATTTTAGAAGTAACATAGGATTTAAAATTTGTTTCCAAAATTAATTCATCTTAGTTTTGAATCATTCAATTTTTAAAATTACTGAGATCAAATGTCCTTAATAAGCTGAAAACAATGAGCTTTATTACTGAGATCAAATGCCCTTAACAAGCTGAAAACAATGAGCTTTTTACAAAGTTTAATGTTATTTAACATATTTATGTTTTTAAAGTATTGTTTTTTCTTTGCTGTTTTACTATATTTCAAGGAATAGTTGGAAAGAATTTAAAGTGGGGAAAAATTTGTATTAAAGAAAACTCTAACTTTGATGAAACTTTCTGTTTCATCAAAAAGCTTTTAAAGAACCAATTTATATGAAATTAGAAATATATGAAAATGCTAGAATTAAATAGCATTGGTTTATGATCCCTGAAGTCTGATACTTTTCATTAGTGAAAAGCAAGAATGTCTTATATCTTAATAGACCTTCAGAAAGTTAATTGCTTCATATTCTTGCTTATGCATCATAAAGACCAGAGAAAAAACTGTACAAATTGTTTTTTTTTCCCCCTAGGAAAGACTTTGTTAGTTATTTAGTCTGTTAATTATAGCATATAATGGAACTTAGTTTTACAAAGATGATTGATATAAACCTTTACTATTGTGTAAAGCTTTGGCATTTCAAAATGTTTTCCTAGGCATTACTTTGTTCAGTCTTTACCTCAAAGCTTTGAAGTGAGTATAATTATCCCCAGTTTACAGATCATGAAATTAAGGACATTTCATGGAAACCTTTTTTAGGGGTGATTAAATTGGAGCCCTCCTCTTGATCTCTGGATGTTGTCACTACTATCAGCACTTAGAGTGATCTTCAATACCTTTGAGGAGGAGAAAATAAGGGAAAGGGCTAATATTCAGGTTAGCAAGTGTTCCTGAAGCAGTTTCCTATCTCCTTTTCATATAAGTTCCTTCTTAGAAACACTCAGAGGCTCATAATCTGCACCCATCACCTCCATTCTATACTCTCATCATCTTCCCACCACACACATCCACTCATCTGCACATTTGTATTTTTGAAAATTACGTTTATACACATACATTTTAATTTGGTATAGATGGTACTGTGATATTCTCTTTCCTCCCCTTTTCTACTTGGTTCATGTTCTAAAGCTATATACTCCTCGTTCATTGCTTCCAAAGGTGGCATCATTTATTCTAGAGCATAGATCTACCGCATTTTATTTTTACAGTCATCTATATCAGTGGTTCTCAACTGGGGTTGACTTTATGCTCCCCAAGACATTGGGCAATATCTGGAGACGTTTTCAGTTGTCATAATGGTGGGATGGGGTGGGGTGGGGTGGGGTGGCATGGGGGCTACTACTGGCATCTAGTGAGTAGAGGCCAGGGACGCTGCTGAACATCCTGCGGTCCCTAGGACAGCCCTTGACAATAAAGAATTATCCAGCTCAAAATGTGCACAGTGCCAAGACTGAGAAACTCAGCCCTGGACTAGAGTTTCTTCCTCCTAGTCTCATTGTTATCATCTGGGGAACTTTTAGAATATACTGATGCTGAGCCGCACCCCTGAGGAGTTAAATCAGAATCTCCCAGAAGGTGGGACATGGGCTTTTTAAAAACCCCCAGGGTGATTCTAACATCTAGCCAGGTTTGATTTTCCTAGAGATGCTATCTTTGAAAGATAAAGCATTGTCAAGAAGAAGGATAATCCAGAATTAATTCGAGATGGGAGAACAGTCATTGATGCTGCTCTGGGTACCTACTACTTTCTGACTACAAATTCTGCTATTGCAGACTTAAGTTCTCTAATGGTAAATTGGAGAAAATATTCACCAGTTCTTTAATTCACTGCAGCATGATGAAAATAAACGAGTTAAGGTTGCCCAAGAGTTTTAGGATTAGTAAAATCAACTGATGGACAGAATAAATACATATAAATTGCTGCCTACAGTCTGATATCACAACACCAGAAAATCTTTGAGGAAATCTCGCAAATGATGGGGGCGAGAGAGTTGGCTTTGCTTTTGTATTCCTTGAGTCCCTGCAAAGGAGCAATAATAGGAACGTTTTCCTCCAAATTTAGATTTAATTGTGCTTGATAGGCAGCTAGCATATACTCTCTATCAGCTTTATTCCACTGTTTTATCTGATATCTAATCAATCCACAGTAGACTATTTTTTTATTTGTGAAAAAAAGCAGCTACTGATGTCCAATGCTCTTTTTGAGAAAGGGAAAAATAGTGTCTTCAAAAAAATACAACTTGGTGTAGATTTCTCAGCTCCTTTGGCAGAGAGAGAGAGACAGACAAACAGACCATGTCCTCACTCACCTGGGGCCAGCAGCATATACTACCCTGGCAGGAAAACATAACCTTGAATCCATATATTGTTCTACCCATACCCTGCTATGGGAGAAAAGAGACTACCCATACCCTGCTATGGGAGAAAAGAGACCAAGAACATTTCTATGGACCAGTAGGTTTCCTTCATATTTTCAGGGCAGTTTAAAATCATGTTAGGAGAGAAGACTTTTAGCTTTTGGCACCCCAAATAAACATGGAAAATATAGGACTCAGAATCTGCTGGTAGCTGTGAGAATGGATGCATTTCAGCAGCAGTAATGTGCATTTTTGTATATCACTCTGTTGCTTTCAGAGCATTGTGACTTACAGTGGATATTCATCAAGATTCTAATTTAAGCAGGAGTTATGATTTTGTTGATGTTTTATATTTAATACCACAAATCTTTCTTTTCTAAAGGTGTTTATGGTTTCTCCAAACTTGCCTTAAAGGACTTTTACTCCCCCAACCCATTTTTTTCTTCCAGATACGGGAAACGATCTAGCCCCGAGACCCTGATTTCAGACCTCTTGATGAGAGAAAGCACGGGAAACATTCCCAGAACTAGGTATGAAAAGACTTAGTGGGAACACTGTTGCAGAGCTCAAGGTGGTCAGGGAAAGGAAATCAGAGAGGACTGCTGGAAGAAGGTGTTGGGATGGGGTCCTCCAGACCAGGTAAGATTTGGACAGAAAGAGTGATGGGGAACAGAGCATGGAGGACCTTTCTCTTCACATACTCATTTACAAATCTCTGAACTTGTGGGATAATATTTTCTGATTCAACTTAATTTGATGCTCCTTTGAAATTTTCAAATATAAATGATTTTTGCCTCAAAAATTACTGTATAGAAAATTTCTGATTGACTTAGATTGGGGAAGCATAGGGTATGCCCTAATATCTACATTGAAAAAACCAACTGTCTGTCTTTGGCTGAGGTAATCTTTAGTTCTTATAGTCTACGCAGAGGATTTACACATCCTTGGAAATGTTCCCTCCTGGCTTCACTCCAGTCACACTGGTTTTACAAGAAGCTGTAGATAAATCAAGGGGTGCTCCTGTTTACTTTTTGACTTATTTTAGTTCATCTGATGTCACATTGTAATTTATCACATTCAGTGAATGAGCATTGAACAACATGTTATTCTTAGGGCTTGCTTGGAAACTTGGGGCTTTCTTGGAGTGTGGAGCTGCCTCAGGACAGGTGCCCTCTAATATCTAGGTGTCAAACATTGGGCTGGGGTCATTCTAGGTAAAGACTGAAAGTGAAAAGACGCCTGCTCCTCCTCCTTTTCCATAGCTGGCTCTCCTGTCCCAGGCCCACTGTCCCTTCCCCCAGTAAGATGGCCTGTCTACCTTAAACCCAGAGCTCTACAACATCAAGAACCAAGCTCCCCAGAAGAGGTCACTAGAACACTTGCTCAGTGCATGTGACTGGCTTGTCACTCTTCATTGGGTTCTCCCTCTGTTCTCTTGTGCAATGGCCAGGCAGTGGGAAGGTGCAAGTCTAGAGTTGTCAGGTTTGTTTTCTCTGAAGGACACACAATTTGGATTGGAATAAAACTCAGTGCTCTTGTCCCTGGTGGCACTAGCAGACTTGAACAGCAAATGCAAGGGAAGCAGGTGGAAAACTCATAAAGGTGGTTTTAAAATACTAAGCAATACATGCTTTAATGTTTCATTAATAGGCATATGATGTTTGTCACAGTAATAAGTTTAGGATATGCTATATCTACTCAAGATTAGAAATATGATCATCCAGACCAACCTACAGCCTTAACGCTGTTCTTTGTTTTGTGGCCCAAAGTCACATGGCTGGTGAATGAAATAGAGTTAATTGTACTCTGATTGACAGCTTCAATCATGTGCACTTAGAAGGAGACAAAACCTGACAGCCTTAAAATTGCTGTGAATGTGATTTTATTCAAAAGGGTTCTTTATAGTCTATTAAACAGCATCTTACTATATAAAAAGCCTTGCAGGAAAACACAGGAAGCATATTCAGAGTTGAATAACAATAACTTTCTTTTTACAGTTTCATGTGATTCCTATAGTTTTGATCTTCAGAAATATTGCAGAGTTCTTTGGCTTCTTTGATAAATACCGAGCCTTTTAAATATTCCCTCTGAGATTTGCCTGAGACTCCCGTTAACATGAGAAAAGCTACTCAGCTGGGTCTCTGTACATTATGCCACTGTCTCCCACTCTGATATTCTACATGGTCTTCTATTTAGAATGCCAGCAGCCTTTTCAACAGTTTCTGATCATCTTTAAGTTCTGAGCTGGATGTATCACCCTTGCAAGCCTCCCAGGAAGTTAGAAGCTTCTCTTACGTGCTTTGCTTTTTGTGTTTGACAGGCTGGAAGACCCTTCTATGTGGTGATGGGAAATGAAACTTGCTCTCCAGTCTCTGCCTCTTTTTCAGCCCCCATTTCATCCTGTAAAACTAGAGTCTGCCAGTCCTCCCAATGCATGCAGCCCCTGTGCTCACCTCTGCAGTTTCCCTTTGTCATCATTGTATATATGTGTGTTTAAATAAAGCACTATGCACTCAAAAGTGTATGCTCCTCAATGCAAAATCTGCTGTTGCAATAGTAAGAAATATTTGAAGTTATTCATTAAATCACAATCTCCCTCAAGTAGCAGATTCAAGGTTTGTTTCACCAATATTAAAGCAGTGGCTATGGAAGATATAAAGATACAATTTATGATGACTAAGACTCAGCTGTGGTGGGGGTGTGTGTGTGTATGTGTGTGAACAGGAGACATATCTGAAACACTGGGCAGAGCAATGCTAATTTGGAACAATTTTGCTGAACTTTTCCCCCATTCACAGGGAATTCATGTTAGCCTTGTTAGCCTATGCTGTCAGCAGAAAGGGTTGCTGTCTAATAGAACCTTCTGCAAAAATGTCTGTTGAGTATAGTAGTCACTAGGCACACATGACTTTTGAGCACTTGCCCGTATCAAGTGCAAACAAGGAACTGAGTTTTACATTTTAGTGTATCTTAAATAGCCCTGTGTTTCCAGCAGCTACTGTATCAGACAGCTCAGATCTGCACGTTTCCTTAGGCCAGTACTCTTAGAATTTGAGTCATAAACAGAAACACACTGAGTAGGATAATTATCTTTTCACACAACATGGGGTATGTTAATTTAGCTACAGGTTATTAAACTCCCCCTCTCTTTCAGGTACTTATCTGCATAGGCTTAATGTTATTAGATTCTTATGTGTAATTTCTAAATCAAAGAAATGGGTCTCATTCTATATTTTTACTTTGAACTACACTCTAAAAAATATACATAAATATTTCTATGTGATGTCTTAAAACTGCTTACCAAATCCCTGTAGCACATCATGACTTAGGGAATTTTATGATATACAAGATATTCTGTGTTCATAAAGCATTCTAATGTTTTTCCAGTGCCCTTATGAAAGGAACCAAAAAGGCCCCTCATCCCTTCCATCACGTGAGGACATAGCAGGACAAGGGTTGGCTATGAATCAGGAAGCAGGCTCTTACCAGACATCAGACCTGCTGGTGCCTTGATTTTGGGCTTCTCTACCTCCAGAACTGTTAGCAGCAAATCCATGTTGTTTTTAATCCCCAAAGTCTATAGTAATTTGTGATAACAGCCCAACAGGATTAAGACATTCCTAATAAACAAAAATTCACTTTAAGAAATATAATAATGGTAAACTTTAAATTTTAAACTTTAATTGCAAAGCTACATTCCAAGAGATTCCATAGTAGTATTTCTGAAACATTTACAGCCTGATAACCATTCTTGGAATGGGTTTAAATGCAACATGTCACACATCTATCACTGCAAATTGTAATCATCTTCACTAGAGTTACAGTAAGAACAAATTCAACCTTCATTAATGAGATGCCTATGAGCAACATAGTCATTATGAAGTAAATGTATAAGAATTTATGAAGCTCTCCTCTGATCCTAGATTTATCTGACATTCTATGAGGTATAAATTGTGTATGTTTTTTGTAGATGCCACTGTTTTTATTTTGATCCTTTCAATGCTCATGACACATTCAAGTAGAGGATTATCCCCCCCATTTTCACCGGTGAGGAAACTGAGGCCCAAAGAAAACAAATGACTTTTCCCACCTCATTCAAGTTAGGGAGGTTTGATGGCAGCTGCTCTGTTTACAAACTCAGGCCTGCCTGGTGATGTTTTCGTGGAAGAAGTCAGTCAAGACCAGGTCACATATAATCTAATTAAGAACCTAATCACGACACACTTAAAACAAATTAGACAATAACAAATAAACCATGCAAAGGGCATTTAGAAGAGGAAATGAGTGTGGGCAGAATGAGCTAGAAGAGACTTCACAGAAAATGTGAATGTTAAGCTGGGATTGAGTACATTCTGGGTAGGGTGACCAGTTAAGCTCCACACAGAGGTGGGTTGGCTCACAGAGTGGCCAGGGTTGGATCAGTGAAGAAAAGTCCAAAAATGACCAAACTCATTCATCCATTCATTCATTCACACACTTACCATGTTTTGAGCACCTAGAACCCATTGGACATTACACTGAACACTGGGGATACAAAGATCAATAACAGTTTCTCAGGGAATTTGTCATCTAATGAGGGAGACATGTAGTTATGGTGTATCGTTGGAACTGCAGAGGTGGGCCTGTTAGAGTTTGGGGTGCTAGAGGCCTCCTTTCCACTCATCATGTCTCCCTTTGCAGTTTCCTGACAGAAGAGCTATAGATTTAACAATCAGTGGGCAAATGGAGAACAAAGTAGCCGATCCAGTGAGGTCAAAGGCAGGGCTGCCCTAAGCTAACTCAGGATGCCTGGCTGAAGTCTAAGCCTCCAGAGTAGCCCAGCCCCCACACCAAATTTCAGCTCCCTGGTGGAGAGTGCAGGAATAGTGAGGTTTGTGGCAGCTTCCCAAACGCGCTTACCTAAACAGACACACAGACAGGAAGAGCTAGCCTGCTGTGTCCAGCAGCAGATGGAGGAAGAGAAGGGACACTCATGAAACCATGTTACCTCCTGGTACAATGCTCGTGCCCACGGAGCAATGTGGTCTCAAGAATCAATCAGAATAGCAACTTCATTCCATGCAGATGCAGACAGTAAAAGAGAATAGAGGAGGAATGCCCAGAAGCCTCTGCTAGCCAAGACAAAACTTGGGCTTTTCAAATTCAATACACTCAAAGCTGTAATTCCATTTCAGGGGCCGTGATATCTCCTCGCTCTCTTACAGGGAAGTGGGCATGAGGTGTTTCAGGAACTCCGCGAGGACACCCATCCCAGGCTGGGAAGAGTGGAGGAGGAAGGTCAAATTTCCTGGAGTAACTGATGCTTGAGCAGAGGTTTGAAGGTGGAACACCAATTGCCAGATGAAGAATGCAAGGTAGGAGGTAGAGGACCTGCAGGTATGAGAAAACAATACCTATTTTGAGTAGTTTTAAATTATTCATGTTTCCTCTACTTTGAAACTGACCGTGTGCTAAGCTCAGACCTCTGGGTTACTATTCTAAAAGCAGAATCCCATGTAGGATGGAATCAAGCCCCATAGCCACCCCAAACCCTTTTCTCCCAGGCATTCCTCCCCTCCAACCCCACCTGTCCTTCCTATAGACTTGGATCTGGGAGAAAACCAGCCCCCCTAATAATATTCTTCATTTAGCCAAATCAGGACTCAACTTCTCAGCCTGGGAGTTCTTAATCATGATCTTATGGACAAACCTACAAGTTCAGAGAATAAACATTTTAGAGTTGGTTCTATTCCCTAATTCAGGAGAGATACAACTCACTTTTGCTGTATTTTAACGGCCTAAATACCTACCAGCCTCTTCCCCCTGCTTAAATAAGGAACAGGACAGAGGAGCAGATAAAAAGAAATGGAAAAATCAGCATTGTTTGGGACTTCCACATAATGATACAAAGTTTCTTCCCACTAAGCAAAGAGGGCTATCTGGAGCCAGGTCCACACTAATCCTCCATGTGCCCTGCTGATGGCAGGAAAGCAAAGAAGAGGGCAGATAGTCATTCCTCTCTTTCTAATATACCTGCATTATGCTAGCAAGAGAGTTCCAGAAAAACATCTATTTCTGCTTTATTGACTATGCCAAAGCCTTTGACTGTGTGGATCACAACAAATTGTGGAAAATTCTTCAAGAGATGGGAATAACAGATCACCTGACCTGCCTCTGAGACATCTGTATGTTGGTCAGGAAGCAACAGTTAGAACTGGACATGGAACAACAGACTGGTTCCAAATAGGTAAAGGAGTACATCAAGGCTGTATATTGTCACCCTGCTTATTTAACTTATATGCAGAGTACATCATGAGAAACGCTGGACTAGAAGAAGCACAAGCTGGAATCAAGATTGCCAGGAGAAATATCAATAACCTCAGATATGCAGATGACATCACTCTTATGGCAGAAAGTGAAGAACTGAAGAGCCTCTTGATGAAAGTGAAAGAAGAGAGTGAAAAAGTTGGCTTAAAGCTCAACTTTCAGAAAACGAAGATCACGGCATCCAGTTCCATCACTTCATGGCAAATAGATGGGGAAATATTGGAAACAGTGGCAGACTTTATTTTTGGGGGCTCCAAAATCACTGCAGATGGTGACTGCAGCCATGAAGTTAAAAGACGCTTGCTCCTTGGAAGAAAAGTTGTGACCAACCTAGACAGCATATTAAAAAGCAGAGACATTACTTTGCCAACAAAGGTCCGTCTAGTCAAGGCTATGGTTTTTCCAGTAGTCATGTATAGATGTGAGAATTGGATCATAAAGAAAGCTGAGTGCCGAAGAATTGATGTTTTTGAACTGTGGTGTTGGACAGAACTCTTGAGAATCCCTTGGACTGCAAGGAAATCCAACCAGTCCTTTCTAAAGGAAATCAGTCCTGAATGTTCACTGGAAGGACTGATGTTGAAGCTGAAACTCCAATATTTTGGCCACCTGATGCGAAGATCTGACTCATTTGAAAAGATCCTGATGCTGGGAAAGATTGAAGGCAGGAGGAGAAGGGGACGACAGAGGATGAGATGGTTGGATGTCATGATCAATTCAATGGAGGTGAGTCTGAGTAGGCTCTGGGAGTTTGTGATGGACAGGGAGGCCTGGCGTGCTGCAGTCCATGGGGTCGCAGAGTCAGACATGACTGAGCGACTGAACTGAACTAATGTTTAGATGGTTACTTAATACTGTGTATGCAACAGAGAGTGTTTTTTTTTTCCCCTCTATGTAGAACATTGGAATCAGTTACAATGTCATCAGAATTCAACAAATACCTTTTCCATCATCATAAAAGAAAACAGCCTTTCAAATGAGATGTTTCAGTGAAATATTATTTTATTGTGTTTTGTCAGTAGGAGGATTATGATATTGTCACAACTAAGTTATTGCCTTTTCTTCTGCCTATTAGTAAAATTAGCACAGTGTGATATCACACAGAATCTTTTCCTCTTTTTAAAATTGGAGTGGAATAACATATAATTAATCATATGTCATCCAGGCTCATTTTTTTTTAATGTGCTAGTAAGAGTTATCAATTTAAACTTGTTCTAATGCTGCAGGATTGAGACGCCTGCAATCATGGGAACAGGGTGATGATGTGAACGGTACCTGCTCTGTTGCCTGACACACAGTAGGTGTGCAGTGAGGACCAATGCAGCCTGCACTGGATTGGGATGACTAGGAGTGATCCTGGAGGGGCCAGAAGCAAGGTGATGTTTGATGAACAACCTCGAAGGGTTCTTCATCATTCTCATCATTCTCCTGACCCAGGGATCCAACCCAAGTCTTCTGCATTGCAGGCAGATTCTTTACCATCTGAGCCGCCAAGGACTAGGTACTGTTTATGCAAGGCCTTGACAAAAGTAGAAGAGTTTTTTGTAACAACTTCCTGGTGTTCTCAGAATCATTGGTTAACAGACTGTAGTTTTTAGTGATCTTAGAAGTTCTAGTCACATTAAGTTATCTTTAGTATCAAGTTTAAAAAGAACTTATTTTATCCTTGAATATTGTGATCCTCAAATTTCCTGAAACACCTTTGCATGCATGTGTGCTAAGACACCTTAGTCGTGTCTGACTCTTTGCAGCCCTATGGTCTGCAGCCTGCCAGGCTTCTCTGTCCATGGGATTCTCCAGGCAGGATTGCCATGCCCTCCTCCAGGGGATCTTCCTGACCCAAGGATTGAACCTACGCCTCCTGGATTGGCAGGTGGGTTCTCTACCACTAGCACCACTTAGGAAGCCCATGGAATACATTTAGGTCACTGATATTAATAATTTTTTCCTGGCTTTGAGTTTAATGATAATTTTGGAGTTCTCACAAGCTGTTAACACTTACACTGCTAGTGTATTGACATATTACAAGTATGTCATGTTGGCATAGTACACTTCTTACTAATGTATTGACTTTAATTTCGGGGGACTCTAGTTTGTCCTTAGGCAGATTATTTTGATATTAAAACTTGTTAAGGATTTGAGCCTTTTAAAAAAGCTATTTTATATACAAGACACAGATTCCTCTAATTCTCAATCTGGTCCTAATTTCAGTATTCTTCGTTTTCCCAGAAGTTAATTGAGTTTGAAACTTTATTTGTTCAGTGTATTTATTTGAAATCTGATTTGACTCATTAATTTGGCTGCTATACTAAGAGGTTATGAGGCAATTTAAAGTTGAAATGAGAAACTTTGAGTAGAAAATAAAAGCCACAGTTTGCCCTTCCATCTCACTCAATGTGTGTTTACTTGCTCAGTCATGCCCAACTCTTTGCAACCCCATGAACTGCAGCCCACCAGGCTCCTCTGTCCATGGACCACAGCCCACCAGTCTCCTCTGTCCATGGGATTTTCCAGGCAAGAATACTGGAGTGGGTTGCCATTTCCTTCTCCAGGGGATCTTCCCGACCCAGGGATTGAACCCAGGTCACCTTACTTTTTGGGTGTTATCTTATTTGGGTATTATCTACTAGAACGTGTGTGCATGCTCACTTGCTCAGGCATATCTAACTCTTTTCAACCCCATGGACTGTAGCCTGCAAAGCTCCTCTGTTCATGGAATTTTCCAGGCATGAATACTGGAGTGGGTTGCCATTTCCTCCTCCAGGGAATCTTCCCTACCCAGGGATCAAAACCACATCTCCTGTATCTCCTACATTGGCAGGTGGATTCTTTACCACTGAGCCACCTGAGAAGCCCAGTAGAGAGAACAGCACTGTTCAAATGATTTTTCAATTAATGTTTGTCGAGAGTAATTTGAATTTTATTTATTCTGATTTCTCTATCTTTTCTATCACAGGCAAGTCTTTTCAAATCATAGTGAGCTGCTAAGTCAACTAGTCTGTGAATTTCAATGCAAGAATAAGCAGTGTTGGCAGAACAAATTTAATGTAGTCATTCCTCCTAATAGACTGAATTATTGACCAAGTTATAATGGAGGCAGCTGATCTCTGATGAGTTCCTAGAGTCCCAAGGATGTTATCAATTCCTAAGACATTTATTGAATAATCTGTCTATGACAGGTACTCTGCAAGGTTCCGAGAGTCATATAAAGATGAGTGAGAGAGTTTCTCTGCTCTTAAAGACCTGGAAATTTATGAAGGAGACAGACACATGCTTGAGTGACTGCACTATAAGGTAGACCATGATTGAGATTTAAATAGAAACATAAAGTAGTTGCAATGATAGAACAGGGGAGGCTGAAAGCGTTTCCTTCCACTACTGTGTGTAGGGAGTGGGGCTGTTATTTGAAGTGGACCTTGGTGAATGGCAGTTGTTCAGTAGGTTACTCTTCACTACTGCTAATCTCAAGGTTATTATTAACTATGTTATAGTCTTAGAAAAAAGGCTGTGCAGGTGCCCAAGCAATCTTCCCTGAGATAAATGTCAAGATGTCTAGGGACGTGGATATTGGCCATGCATCTTGGAGGCAGCATGATTATATAAATTGGTATAAATGGGAGGTGGGATGAGAGAATAAACACCGTGGAGGGGATAGGATGGTGTCTGATGTTCTTTTAATGCTCGAACCTCCACCCTGAAAATCAGGGATTCATTTGGGCAACAATGAGTTCAGTTCAGTTCAGGTCAGTCGCTCAGTCATGTCTGAATCTTTGCGACCCCATGAATCACAGCACGCCAGGCCTCCCTGTCCATCACCAACTCCTGGAGTTCACTCAAACTCATGTCCATTGAGTCGGTGATGCCATCCAGCCATCTCATCCTCTGTCATCCCCTTCTTCTCCTGCCCCCATTCCTTCCCAGCATCAGGGTCTTTTCCAATGAGTCAACTCTTCGCATCAGGTGGCCAAAGTACTGGAGTTTCAGCTTCAGCATCAGTCTTTTCAATGAACACCCAGACTGATCTCCTTTAGGATGGACAGGTTGGATCTCCTTGCAGTCCAAGGGACTCTCAAGAGTCTTCTCCAACACCACAGTTCAAAAGCATCAGTTCTTCAGCACTCAGCTTTCTTCACAGTCCAACTCTCATATCCATACGTGACTACTGGAAAAACCATAGCCTTGACTAGATGGATCTTTGTTGGCAAAGTAATGTCTCTGCGTTTGAATATGCCTTCTAGGTTGGTCATAACTTTCCTTCCAAGGAGTAAGCGTCTTTTAATTTCATGGCTGCAGTCACCATCTGCAGTGATTTTGGAGCCCAAAAAATAAAGTTGGGCACTGTTTCCACTGTTTCCCCATCTAATTCCCATGAAGTGGTGCAAAGAGATGCCATGATCTTAGTTTTCTGAATGTTGAGCTTTAAGCCAACTTTTTCACTCTCCTCTTTCACCTTCATCAAGAGGCTTTTGAGTTCCTCTTCACTTTCTGCCATAAGGGTGGTGTCATCTGCATATCTGAGGTTATTGATATTTCTACCACCAATCTTGATTCTAGCTTGTGTTTTTCCAGCCCAGTGTTTCTCATGATGTACTCTGCATAGAAGTTAAATAAGCAGGGTGACAATATACAGCCTTGACGTACTCCTTTTCCTATTTGGAACCAGTCTGTTGTTCCATGTCCAGTTCTAGCTGTTGCTTCCTGACCTGCATATAGGTTTCTCAAGAGGCAGGTCAGATGGTCTAGTATTCCCATCTCTTTCAGAATTTTCCACAGTTTATTGTGATCCACACAGTCAAAGGCTTTGGCATAGTCAATAAAGCAGAAATAGATGTTTTTCTGGTACTCTCTTGCTTTTTTGATGATCCAGCAGATGTTGGCAATTTGGTCTCTGGTTCCTCTGGCTTTTCTAAACCCAAAAAATAAAGTCTGACACTATTTCCACTGTTTCCCCATCTGTTTCCCATGAAGTGGTGGGACCGGATGCCATGATCTTCGTTTTCTGAATGTTGAGCTTTAAGCCAACTTTTTCACTCTCCACTTTCACTTTCATCAAGAGGCTTTTTAGTTCCTCTTCACTTTCTGCCACTTCCAATTTGCCTTGATTTATGGACCTGACATTCCAGGTTCCTATGCAATATTGCTCTTTACAGCATCAGACCTTGCTTCTATCACCAGTCACATCCACAACTGGGTATTGTTTTTGCTTTGGCTCCATCCCTTCATTCTTTCTGGAGTTATTTCTCCACTGATCTCCAATAGCATATTGGGCACCTACTAACCCGGGGAGTTCCCCTTTCAGTATCCTATCATTTTGCCTTTTCATACTGTTCATGGGGTTCTCAAGGCAAGAATACTGAAATGGTTTGCCATTCCCTTCTCCAGTGGACCACATTTTGTCAGACCTCTCCACCATGACCCTCCCGTCTTGGGTGGCCCCACACAGCATGGCTTAGTTTCATCGAGTTAGACAAGGCTGTGGTCCATGTGATCAGATTGGCTAGTTTTCTGTAATTATGGTTTCAGTGTGTCTGCCCTCTGATGCCCTCTCGCAACACCTACCGTCTTACTTGGGTTTCTCTAACCTTGGATGTGGGGTATCTCTTCAGGCTGCTTCAGCAAAGCACAGCCCCCATATTTTTGAAAGAAATGATATTTTGGCAGAGCAGTGGTCACACTGGGATCTAAGTAACAAAGTTTAACAGATGAGATTAGTTCTCTTCTCCCAGGCTCAGACCCCAGAGTAACAGCACCCACACACAGCTCAGTCAACTGTCAGACATCAAGTGCTGAGCCCATAAATACAACAGGAGAAACTCTATCACTTGGCAGAACAGGCTTCTCATGAAGGGCTCCTGCAGTTGTGGCTGACATTTGGCAGATCAGTTTTGGGGTTTGACTTGTAGGGTCACCAATCATTCTGGTTTTCCCATGACTTTTCCAGGCTTGGCACTGAAAATCCTTCATTCCTAGAAAACCCTTCAGTTCCAGGAAAGGCAAGGCAGCTAGCTGGTCACCCCACTTGGGAAACAGACTACTTGTGATCTCGTTTTTAGGGAAACTATGCTCTGAGTGCTCTACTATGTAAAGTGAGCATCTCAACCGTCCATCTGCATTTACACACCTGAACACAAATGCTTAACTGCATGCTGTTTTCCTAATTGACTTTCCTAATTGACTCTTTGGTGAGAGTACAGCATTCTCTCTAGATCATTATAAAACGTGATTTCAAAATATTCCCATGATAGAAAAGAACATCAGCTGTTAAGATATTGAGAATGTTTTATAATTTCTAGACTAGCCACTTCCTTATTCTAACATTATGAGCACATTGGTTCTGTGAATGCATAAATATTTAATTTCATGGATAATTAAGTCTTTATAAGAAAAATTATTTCAACTTGAAAGCTTAAATGGCTATTTGCCTTCTGAAATTACAAGTTTTGCAGGTTTTGTTTTTTGTGACAAGAAATAGGATGAGAGATCTAACATTTGTTGAGAAGCTGGTATAAACTAGAATTACTGTAATTCTTTTAATCCTCATACAAAACATGAGATGCAAGTATGGCTGGCCATATCTTACAGATAAGGAAACTGAGGCATGGAAAGGTGAAATGAAACAAGGCAACAAAGCTAGTAAGTGGTGGAGATGGAACTCCAACCCAGACCAGTTTGACTACCTATGGGGATTTTAAATCATTGTATTATTATTCTCTCAGTAAAACTCCACCCTGCTGTTTTATTACATATAATCAGGCAGTATAGAGAATTACTGAGCTGGATCATGGAGTCAGGAAAGAATGAAGTCCTTCGTCTTTGGGCAATGACTCCCCTCTGTTCTCTAAATGCTTATTTCTTAAAAGTCTAGTGCGTCTAATACTAATACAGCTATACTAGCTTTTCAGACATTCAGTTCAGTTCAGTTTAGTTCAGTCGCTCAGTCATGTCCAACTCTTTGCGACCCCATGAATCACAGCACGCCAGGCCTCCCTGTCCATCACCAACTCCCGGAGTTCACTCAGACTCACGTCCATCGAGTCAGTGATGTCATCCAGCCATCTCATCCTCTGTCGTCCCCTTCTCCTCCTGCCCCCAATCCCTCCCAGCATCAGAGTCTTTTCCAATGAGTCAACTCTTCGCATCAGGTGGCCAAAGTACTGGAGTTTCAGCCTTAGCATCATTCCTTCCAAAGAAACCCCAGGGCTGATCTCCTTTAGAATGGACTGGTTGGATCTCCTTGCAGTCCAAGGGACTCTCAAGAGTCTTCTCCAACACCACAGTTCAAAAGCATCAATTCTTCGGTGCTCAGCCTTCTTCACAGTCCAACTCTCACATCCATACATGACCACTGGAAAAATCATAGCCTTGGCTAGACAGACCTTTGTTGGCAAAGTCATGTCTCTGCTTTTGAATATGCTATCTAGGTTGGTCATAACTTTCCTTCCAAGGAGTAAGCGTCTTTTAATTTCATGGCTGCAGTCACCATCTGCAGTGATTTTGGAGCCCCCAAAAATAAAGTCTGACACTGTTTCCACTGTTTCCCATCTATTTCCCATGAAGTGATGGGACCGGATGCCATGATCTTTGTTTTCCGAATGTTGAGTTTTAAGCCAACTTTTTCACTCTCCTCTTTCACCTTCAACAAGAGGCTTTTTAGTTCCTCTTCACTTTCTGCCATTTACCTATCTTCTTTCATCCATTTACTTTCAATCTTTCTGAGCCTTCAAGTTCTTGTAGCAAAATAAAGTTATTAAAAAAAGTTGGTAAGCCCTTTTACTATCAAGTTTAGGCTATTTACATTTACTATGATTATTAATTTCTCAAGAGGCAGATCAGGTGGTCTGGTATTCTCATCTCTTGAAGAATTTTCCACAGTTTAAGCAACAGTTAGAACTGGACATGGAACAACAGACTGGTTCCAAATAGGAAAAGGAGTTCGTCAAGGCTGTATATTGTCACCCTGTTTATTTAACTTATATGCAGAGTACATCATGAGAAACGCTGGGCTGGAAGAAGCACAGGCTGGAATCAACATTGCCAGGAGAAATATCAATAACTTCAGATATGCAGATGACACCACCCTTATGGCAGAAAGTGAAGAGGAACGAAAAAGCCTCTTGATGAAAGTGAAAGTGGAGAGTGAAAAAGTTGGCTTAAAGCTCAACATTCAGAAAACGAAGATCATGGCATCCGGTCCCACCACTTCATGGGAAATAGATGGGGAAACGGTGGAAACAGTGTCAGACTTTATTTTTCTGGGCTCCAAAATCACTGCAGATGGTGACTGCAGCCATGAAATTAAAAGACGCTTACTCCTTGGAAGGAAAGTTATGACCAACCTAGATAGCATATTCAAAAGCAGAGACATGACTTTGCCAACAAAGGTCTGTCTAGTCAAGGCTATGGTTTTTTCCTGTGGTCATGTATGGATGTGAGAGTTGGACTGTGAAGAAGGCTGAGCACCGAAGAATTGATGCTTTTGAACTGTGGTGTTGGAGAAGACTCTTGAGAGTCCCTTGGACTGCAAGGAGATCCAACCAGTCCATTCTAAAGAAGATCAGCCCTGGGATTTCTTTGGAAGGAATGATGCTAAGGCTGAAACTCCAGTACTTTGGCCACCTGATGCGAAGAGTTGACTCATTGGAAAAGACTCTGATGCTGGGAGGGATTGGGGGCAGGAGGAGAAGGGGATGACAGAGGATGAGATGGCTGGATGGCATCACTGACTCGATGGACGTGAGTATGAGTAAACTTCGGGAGTTGTTGATGGACAGGGAGGCCTGGCGTGCTGTGATTCATGGGGTCGCAAAGAGTCAGACAGGACTGAGCGACTAATCTGATCTGATGATTATTAATGTACTTAGATTTATTTCTACCATCTTATTTTGTTCTGTTTATCATGCTTTTGCTTTACTTCTATTTTGGTGGTGTTGTTTTATGGAATAAATCATTTCCTTCTTCTTTTTTCCCTCCACGAGGTTACATATTATGCTTCCCGTTGTTGTTGTTTTTCAGTCACCCAGTGATGTCTGACTCTTTGCAACCCCATGGATTGCAGCACGCCAGGCCTCTGTGTCCCTCACCATCTCCCGGAGTTTGCCCAAGTTCATGTTCATTGCACAGTGATGCTGTCCAGCTATCTCATCCTCTGATGCCCTCTTCTCCTTCTGCCCTTGATCTTTCCCAGCATCAGGGAATTTTCCAATGCATCATCTGTTTGCATCAGATGACCAAAATACTGAAGCTTCAGTTTCAGCATCAGTAGTTCCAGTGAATGTTCAGGGTTGATCTCCCTTAAGATTAACTGGTTTTATCTCCTTGCTGTCCAAGGGACTTTCAGGAATCTTCTCCAGCACCACAGTTTGAAGACATCAGTTCTTTGACGTTCTGCCTTCTTTATGATCCAGCTCTCACACCTCTACATGACCACTGGGAAGACCATAACCTTGACTGTACTGACCTTTGTCCGCAGAGTAATATCTCTGCTTTTCAACACACTGTCTAGGTTCATCATCACTTTCCTGCCAAGAAGCAATCGTCTTCTGATTTCACAGCTGGCTGCAGTCACCATCGCAGTGATGATGTATTTTCTATCCTTCTTCTAAACAAAATAAGGAATTAGAATGAGCCCAACTCCAATAACCTCCCCAGCCATTTTGCTCATTTGTCCTCCCGACTAGACATTCTTATTTCTGTTATTCACGGTCGTCAATGGTGATTTATATTTGCCTGTGCTTACTTTTTTTTTTTTGATCACTGTTGCTACGTTCAATGTATGCCTTCTTTCTATATTCAGTTTCCTTCTTCCTACTGTAGTATATGCTTCAGAAGTTCATTTAGATAGTGTCTTGAAATCATGTATTTTTTCAATGAGTAGCTTTATTTCAGTTTAGCTGGACACAATATTCTACCTCTCCAGTTATTTTTTTTCAATACTCCATAGCTATCAGTTCATTGACTCTTAGCGTCCTTATTGATTTTCAGAAATCTGTAATCTTTCAAGTGTTTTTTTCCTGTAGATAATCTATTTTTTCCTCTATGGTTGCTTTTAAGAATTTTTCTTTTTCATGGCAGTCTGAAATTTCACACTGATGTGTTACTTTGTAAGGTTTTTGGTTTGGTTTTTTTTTTAATCATTTTTTTGTACTTTAAAGTCTAAGGATTTGGGTCTTTTATCAACCCACATATGCGCTCTCTTTAAACATTGCCTCTCTTATTTTCTCTATTATTTCATTCTGGAAATTCTATTGAGTGAACCTTCTTATTTTATGTTTCAAAACTTTAAATCACTCTCCTATTTCTCCTCTATTTATTTATCTATGCTACATATTCTGAACAATTTCTTCAAATATGTTCTGTTGCCTCTAGAATTCCCTTCAGCAAGTCTAAAATGCTGTTTAACCCATCCTTTGAGCTTTTGTTTTAATGACTGTAGTGTTAAATTATTATTTTTAGAATTTCTGTTTCGTTATTTTGAATCCTTTCTACTTTTTCATAGTGACTCATTCTTCAGACTTTGATTCACTTTTGTGTTCTTCATTATTTAAATTAACTGAAGTATACCTGTACTATGTACCCTTTCAGATTGCTGGTTTGTATTTCAAGTCCTTGAGGCTCTACTGTCCCAGCATGTTGGATTTTCTTATTCTTAATCCTCTTTTTTGTTCCTCATTCCCTACAGAAGCTCCATACAACTTTAACTAGGGGAATGTTCCTTCAGGATGGTTTTGTGTATATCTGCCATGTGAATTCCCAACCAGTTTATGTTAATTTCTTAGCTTGGTGGGTCCTGAATTATGGGGTTAGTGTACATTTTTCAATCCACAAGATGTTCAATTTGGAGTTTTAGTTTCCTATAGAGACTTTTTTCCCATCCAGAATCTAGGCACTGGAAGGCAAGCTAAGCCATATTTTTCCTATTCCATCCTTTCATTCTCTGTTATATTTGCAATAAACAGATATTTGAAGATCCTGCATTTATGCTGAAATCTCAGTTCCACCCAAGCGAAGTCAAGGGCTGAAAGCCTCATCTACTGAAACCAGAGCTTCTGCATTCCTTGAACTTACTCCCAGTGAGATCTTAAACAGGATGAGGCATAAGCATGGATGCTAAGATCTTTGCTTTTTAGTTTCCTTATTATTTCTGGTACCTGGATAATTCTTCCACCCTTTTTTGTGAGCTCTCTTTTGCACTTCTAACATTATATATTTGGTTCAGTATCCCTAGTCTATTTGCATCATCTTCATACTTGATTTTTACTGAACTGGGGCTCACAGTGGTTAATTGTTTACTCATTGCTATGTTCTAGTGTGCACAAAAGGGCAGCCATTCCTTCATATACACATGAGAAAGAGTTATGGAAATATATTTAAACTAGTGTATTAGAAAGACTGTCATCAAAGAGAAAGAAAGATGCACATAAATTTATGCTACAAATAGTTAAGGAAACTACAAATTAGTGAGAAAGAAGTAGGAAGTACTACTACTATAAAAGTAGGAAGTAGAGGACAGAATGGGTAATTATATTCCTGCTCCATCCTTGACTACTTGAATGACCTTGAATGAGTCACAGTCTGTTTCTTAGTTTCAACTTCTGGAAAAATTATTAATACCAACCTTGCCTAACCATTAGAATTAAGTGAACGAATGTGTAAATACTTGTCAAAATACATGGCAAATAGTGAGTACTCAATATATAGTAGCTCCCTCCCTCCATCAAGACAGAAAGAATAGAGGTGTACATCATCATATCATTAATTAGAGATGATCTGACAAAAAGGGATTTCAGCATCTAGTTTAGATGCTTAGTGAATATAGCCTTTAGAAATCTGGAGGATTCAACTGGGAAAAAAAGGTCAATAAAGATGCAAACCCTGACTTGTGCTTCACTTCTAACACCTAGTGTGTTAAAGTTTCACAGTCTCTGAGTTTCAGCTTATAGAACCTCTCTATGACAGCTGGCTGGCACTGTATTTAGAATATGAGTGGGGTCATTGCTTTAAATTACTGTTGAATCTGATCTTATCAAAGAATAATGACTTCCATGTAGAAACCATGTAAAACCATTGAACGGTTTCCCTTGAGGTAGCCTGCCCCTCCCCCCATCCCAGCTGTTAAGGAGTGAAGGGAGGCAGTAAACAGAGAAGACAGCCACTTTCCTGGAAATCTGGGTCAAAATTTCACAACAACCAAGAGATAGAAATGACTTTAGAAATCATTAACTTGTTGGGAATTGTCAAATCTTGTTCCACGTATCAGTCCTTCACATACCTGGTTGAGGTTATTCATAACAATATGATGGATAATAATTACATCCTGAAGGAATACAGTGAAGTTACTGGATAGGAACTACTTATACTAGAGAACTAAAAGTGATCTTCTACATTATTAACATTGTATTTTCTAAGGTTGGGATTTGCCAGAATGTTAAAGTAGGCTGATTTTCTCATCTATTTTAGTGAAGAAATCCACTTGAGGCATGTACTATGTATTCTTGCCTAGAAAATCCCATGAACAGAGGAGCCTAGTGGGCTATAGTCCATGAGGTCACAAAAGAATCGGACATGACTTAGCAACTAAACAACTGTGTCTCAAATGCAGAAAAAAATGTGGAAGTAGGAAATTCTTTATTCCAAGAAAACAGGGAAGCCTGGTGTGCTGCATTCCATGGGGTCGCAAAGAGTCGGACATGACAGAGCGACTGAACTGATGAATTTAAATAAACTCCACATCTAAACTGTTTCTCTCCTTCAAAGGTTCCCCTTCTTCCTTCTGACATACAATCTAAGTGCAAGGAGAAGCTTGGTGTTGCAGTAAGAACTCTTGGCCCAAATGCCTCCCATCTCTGGAGACTCTTCCTTGCCCCTACAGCAACTGTAATTTTCTTCCACTGGTATATGGGCAGCAGTGGCCTCTGCTCTCACTGAGTCCTCTGTTCAGGTGTTCTAGACTGGAATAACTCATGACTTATCTCAGGGTGGCCCAGCAAGACAGGTCCCATCTGACTGGATCTTCACTTGCCTCTCGCTATGTGCCTCCCCTCTGAGGCCCGGCTGTGAATCCCAGCTGGCAGCTCAGACAGCCCCCTCCCAGCCTTCTGCTAGAGGGACATTCCCCCTCCATTTTAGCACATGAGGCCCAGCTAGCATGTTCAGCTGCCTTCCCTATGGCCTGAGAACTTCAAGATCCCTTCTGCGCTACACTCAGAACATGGGAAAGCATGGGGGGTGGGGGTAGAGACTGTCCTACCCCCACTGTCCCCTAAATATTCCATATCACTTTTTCTCTCCGATTCTGGATACCTGTGTTTGAGAAGGTCAGCTTATTAACCTCTTCACTCTTTCTGGACTCTCTCTAATCTCACTCCACCACCAACCCCCACCACCATACACACTAAGTTAACCCAAAGAGCAGCAGTATCTGAACCCTAGTCTTACCTTTCTTTCACTCTCTCCCTTTCAAAAGGACCTTTGTGTTATATTCTCCTCTTTCCTACTTTCTTTGTTCTGGGAAGTACTCACCCTCCCCTTCCCAGGTAACATAAAACACTATTCATGCCAGAAAGGACTACATTTTAAGAATGGTTGACTGGAAGGAGAAATGCCTCAGGAGGTAGTTCAGTGATATTATCCTTGTTTCATATTTGAGGACAAGCCAAAGTAAAACACGTAATGACCACTATACGTATAGGGAAGAGCTGGTCACCAGCATCTACTGATATTAGTTCTGCGTGCTGCTCCTGTGTACCAGGGGAACCTCCTTGGGACCCAAGTGAATAGAAATGTGAGCCCTGCAGGGCAATGAATTTTTGGTGTCACCTTTGAACCATCTCCACTTACATGTTCCTCTAGCCACAGTTTATCAGAACTGCCATAATACTGAGAAACATCAATTCCATCTGCTCAGTTAGATGGTGAGGAGGTCAAGGTGGGCAAAGTTAAATACCTAGACAAGAGTAGGAACTCAAATCCAATTCTTTCGACACCAAGTCCAGTACTCTGTGGGGCTTCCCTGGTGGCGCAGTGATAAAGAAACTGCCTGCCATTGCAGGAGACTGAGGTTTGACCCCTGGGCCAGGAAGGTCCCCTGGAGAAGGAAATGGCAACTCACTCCAATATTCTTGCCTGGAAAATTTCATGGACAGAGGAGCCTGGCAGGCTACAGTCCACGGGGTCACAAAGAGTTGCATACGACTGAGCACACATGCATATGCTTATGCCAGTGCTCTACATGAGTGATACTCATCAGTGGAGCAGTAAAATAATACAACATGAATGGGGCGGGGGCGGGAAGTTGGGAAGAACCTGGGATTTCTTTGGAAGGAATGATGCTAAAGCTGAAACTCCAGTACTTTGGCCACCTCATGCGAAGAGTTGACTCATTGGAAAAGACTCTGATGCTCGGAGGGATTGGGGGCAGGAGAAGAAGGGGACGACAGAGGATGAGATGGCTGGATGGCATCGCTGACTCAATGGACGTGAGTCTGAGTGAACTCCAGGAGTTGGTGATGGACAGGGAGGCCTGGCGTGCTGCGATTCATGGGGTTGCAAAGAGTCGGACATGACTGAGCGACTGATCTGATCTCTCTCAAAATATTTTCCTTATTAACTTGTTCCATATTCCAATACAATAGAAAGTGAAAGTCGCTCAGTCATGTCCGACTCTTTGGGACTCCATGAACTATACAGTCCATGGAATTCTCCTAGCCAGAATACTGGAGTGGGTAGCCTTTCCCTTCTCCAGGGGATCTTCCCAACCCAGAGATGGAACGCAGGTCTCCTGCATTGCAGGTGGATTCTTTACCAGCTGAGCTATCATGGAATCCCTCCAATACAATAGGCTCTTATTAAAATGCAGATATTCCTGAGGGTGTATATATTATATATCATATTTATCTCATGTATATCTGATACATATATATATATATATATATATAATATGTAATACATTCAGATACCTGGGGATAATATCTACCTGGGAATGGGTGGATAAGGCAGTTTATTCACCATTGTTAACATTAATAACTTGGTATGAAATAGTTTATGCGTCCCTATCTCAAGGACAGCCAGCTGAAAGGTTTCAGTAAAGATAAGTAGAGAAAGATAAAAGAAGATACAGGTCCTTCCGAAGGAGAGAAGACCGTGTTTGGGGAGTGTGCGTGTTTACAGTGTATCAGCAGAGAACAAGCTTGGAACCTGGAGCAGGTGAGGGTGTGTGGAGCCGGGGAGGCAAAGGTGGCCGAAGGGGAGTGGGGAGTGCTCTGGGGACGCACCAGACTCTCTGCACCTTCGCGCTCTGGACCGAGGCATGGGTTACTTCACCTCTCTAAGCCCCAGATTCTTCATGATAATTCCTGCCTCTGATAAGACTCAGCAAGTTGTTGATATGAACTCAGCAAGTTGTAAACACTCAAGCACTGTAGAAACGATAGTCACAATTATCAAGGCATCTGTCCAACCCAGGGATTGAACCCAGGTCTCTTGCATTGCAGGCGGATTCTTTACTGTCTGAGCCACCAGGGAAGCCCTACTGAAGACCACATGAGTGACTTTACATTTTTTGACTCATTGCAGAATGCCCTTGTAATATGTAAAAAGTGCCAAGGAAACATGCCAATAATAGTTCATGGACATAAAAGGGTTTCTTTCTTTTTTTTTTTTTAATGGGATTTTTTCTAATTTATTTGAATAATACATTTGAGGGTCTTGGTAAAAGCATAATTCTGCAGCCATGTTCCTTGATACTTGGCTTGTGAATTCGGATTGGCTTGGAAGAAAGGAAATGTTATTTAAGAGTTTTGCCTGAAAGGTTAAATACAAAAGCTTAGTGGTGTACTTGAAGGTATCTGAGTTCTCAGCTCATAAAAAAGCCGAGAGATACAGGGAAAGGTCAAGAAGGCCCCGCAGTGGATGCTGTGCTGTCATGACATCCCTCATTTCATGTCCGAGGCACTCAGTTGTCTAGGTGCTGGGAGAGTTGGCAACTACTGGCGCTCAGCCAAGCTGCTCAAAGAGAACTAGCCTCAGCAGCGAGAACTGTTTAGCCCAAGGTCCTGCGCATCTCCCCTCCCCGCCTACAAGGAGTCTCTGCACGTAGATAAAGCCCAGCCCCCTCGCCCTAATTTGGGACAGCTTTATAAAGACCCTTTCCAGCTCCAGAACTCCTGGTGGAGGTTTTTTTAGGTAACTGTAGAGTCGTTCCCTCTGTCCAACCACAAGCACACTCCCCAAAGAACTTCCTGCATGCAAATCTCCATCCAAGAGACCTTCACCAGGGACCAACCTGAGACACTCCCTCCCCGCTCTGCTGCCCTTGGAGGGGCTGGCCTGCAGAACAGGAGGGATTGTTCTTGTTCACTCTGCATGGAGCTGATTAAAAATTCACTTAGGCAGAAGGAAATGATAGCACCTTTAGAGCAGCAATGTTGAGTCAACAGGGAGGATGTTTCCAAAGAGCTTGTGTTCAGGGGTCAATGTCTTTCAACTGACCATCGCTTACACTGTTTTCTGAGGCCTTGGAGTCTGCAATACTTGCGATGTAGTAAAATTTCCTGCCTTTTGCTTGTATCAGTTATATAGCAGTGCCTCATGGTAACGTTTGTTATTGTTCAGTTGCTAAGTAGTGTCCGATTCTTTTGTGACCCATGGAGCCACCAGGCTCCTCTATCCATGGGATTTCCTAGGCAAGAATGTTGGAGAGGGTTGCCATTTCCTTCTCCAGGGAGACTTCCTGACAGAGGGATGGAAACTGCCTATGTCTCTTGCTTTGGCAGGTGGGTTCTTTACCACTGAGCCACCAAGGAAAACTCCCATCTATACTGTAAGGAAAAACTGAGGAAAATTCACAATAAGCTAAACATACCAACTTTTATCCATTGTTAATTTATTAGAATAAAACCTCAATTCATCTATCAATTGGCAAAGATGATAGATGATAATATCTGACATAGGTGAGTCCATGAGTAAATGGTCATTGTTACAGAATATCGTAAAGATTTCAATTCTCTTCCAAATTAAAGTCAATGAAATACTGGTTACAGACCCCATTGGAACCTTTATAAAGAGATTCTTAAATTCATTGGAAAGAGAAAAAAAAAGAATATAAAAACTCTTTTTAAAAAAGATAAGTAAGGTCTTGCCCTACCAAACATAAAAATTTAAAGTATAAAATTATGGGGAAAACATAAAACTAAAGAAGTGAAGAGTGTGGTATTTGTGTAGGAAAAGACCAACTGATCAATAATACAGAGTAGAGCCTGTAGAAACCCCACCTGTGGATGGCTGGGAGTTTGTTATATGCCAAAGATGGCATTTCATATCAGTAGGGAAAATATAAACCATTCTTGAATAAGTTTATGTCAGTGGATAAAATAAAATTAATTCCTTTCTCACAAAACAAACTAAATTCTAGGCATTAGTTGGACAACATTCTAGAAAGGACATGAAGATAAATATTTTCAATTTTATGGACCATACAATTTCTGTCACATATTCAACCGTGCCCCAGTGGTGTAAAAACAGTCATCAACAATATGTAAACAATAGATGTTGCTGTGTTCCAATAAAACTTTATTCACAAAAACAGGCAGCAGGCTGGATTTGGCAGTAATCCAGGTTGCTGAACCCTAAATTAAAAGACCATCAGCATTAAAATACACACACACACACAAACACACTATAATAGAAAATATAGGAAATTTGTTATAACATTGATGTGAATAAGGCCTTCCTCTAAGCAAGACATAAAGGATTAACTGGAAATACTCAGTGTGGGCAAGAACACAGGGAAAGGTTTTTAAATGCATTCCTTTGGGGCCATTAATTCCATTGCAAGGAAATTATCCTATAGCAGAGATTGCATCCATACACAATGATAAATCTATATCTCCATAGATCTATGTATAGAAAAAGTTAAAAATTAAGCTACATGTTTTTTAACAGAGGTTTAATTAAATTCCAGTACATCTGTACTATGTCTAGCATAGTGTAACAATAACATTAAAAAAAATAAGCTTGTTCTGTGTGTACTGACATGGCAAGATAAACTTGATACATTAAGTTTTAAAAAAAGCAATTACTTTCTGGAGTGTATACAGAGGGTCCCTGACTTACAATTTTTCAACTTTACAATGGTGCAACAGCAAGATACATTCAGTAGAAAACGTGCTTCAGATTTTGAATTGTGATTTTTCCTGGGTTAGTATATGTAGTACCATGCTCTTGTGATGCTGGGCAGGGCAGTGAGCCAGATTTTTGGATTATGTTGTTTGTTTTGGGTTTTTTGTCATTATTATTGATTTGCATAAGTTGTTTTTATGTTTCGGAAATTAAACCCTGTTGTTTGCTGCATTTGCAGTTATTTTCTCCCAGTTCATAGGTTGCCTTTTCATTTTGTCGATTGTTTCTTTTGTTGTACAAAAGTTTACGTTTGATTAGGTCCCTTTTGTTTATTTTTGCTTTTATTTCTATTGCCTTTGTAGACTGACCTAAGAAAATACTGCTAGAATTTATGTCAAAGAATGTTTTGCCTATGGTCTCTTTTAAGAGTTTTGCAGTGTCAAGTCTGACATCAAAGTCTTTAAGCCATTTTGAGTTTATTTTTGTGTTGAGTGTGAGGGAGTCTTCTAAGTTCATTGATTTACATGCAGCTGTCCAGCTCTCTCAACACCACTTGCTGAAGAGACTGTCTTTTCTTTATTGTATATTCTTGCCTCCTTTGTCAAAGATTAATCAACTGTAGATGTGTGGGTTTGTTATAGACCCTTCATTATGCACAAGAATACTCCCATATATCTACCTTTTCAGCTTAAAATTCAGTCTATGATTAGACCTGAGACCAGAAAGTATTCTCACAGTTAAATTGCTTTAAATTAACCCTCTTACTTAGTCTCTGTGAAAAATTGCAAAATACTGAATGTCTATCAATAAGGATATGATTGGATCAGATATGAAGTATTCATGGTTTGGAATATCCTACAGCTCCTAAAGGAAAAAATATTTGAACTATACATACTGACCTGCAGGGATGTCCATAATTTATTAAGTGAAAAGAGCAGATTGCAAAGCAGTGTGTGTACTGGGATATGAACTCATCTTGTAACAACCCAAAAAAGTGGAAAGAAAGGGAGGCAAACTCATATAGGAATATGTATATTTGTGTATGTGTAAGAAACACATTGGTGTGAATGGATTCATGTCATACTGTTGGCCTTGGTTACTTTTGAAGATCAGGACTGGAGACGTGAAGTGATGAATTTTATATCTTTGTAACATTTGATGTGCAAAAATAAATATGTATTATTTAAAATTTTTAATCCAATAATTCAATCCCAGTTGCAAGTACACTGAAGTCTTGACAGACCCCCACATTTTCACAATATACTGTATATCCATGCTTCATAAACTTTCGAGTGCATGAGGATGCCTGGAGGTTTGTTAAAACACAGATTGCCAGGCCTCTCACCTTCAGAATTTAACTCAGCAGATCTGGGATCAGGCCTGAGAATATGCATTTTTTAACAAGTTGCTAGGTGATGCTAATGCTACTGGTTCATGGTCTGACTTTGAGTAGCTGTAAATCTGATTTCCCTGAAGAGAGAAAAGTTAAGGAGACCTTCAAGGGTACCTGAGAAGGACTGAGACTAGACAGTTTTCAAGTGTGGTGCTTGAGTACCATCACTGATGGGAAAATGTACTCATTCTCTTCAGTGGTACTTAACTGCCTCCTCAGAACCTGCTCAGTGACTGCAGATGCTCTCCTGTATGTAGCTCATAGACATTAAGTGTGGGACTGCTGTTGGTGATTCACGTTCAGAGCTTTGCTGTGTCTTTCCACAGCCTTTAGTTCAGTTCAGTCACTCAGTCATGTTCAGCTCTTTGCAATCCCATGGACTGCCGCACACCAGGCCTCCCTGTCCTTTGCCAACTCCAGGAGTTTACTCAAACTCATCTCCATTGAGTCGATGATGCCATCCAACCATCTCATCCTCTGTCATTCCCTTCCCCTTCTGCCTTCAATCTTTCCCAGCATCAGGGTCTTTTCAAATGAGTCAGCTCGTCGCATCAGGTGGCTAAAGTATTGGTGTGTCAGCTTCAGCATCAGACCTTACAATGAATATTCAGGACTGATTTCCTTTAGGATAGACTGGTTGGATCTCCTGCTGTCCAAGGGACTCTCAAGAGTCTTCTCTAACACTACAGTTCAAAAGCATCAATTCTTTGATGCTCAGCTTCTTTATAGTCCAACTCTCACATGCATACATAACTACTGGAAAAATCATAGCTTTGACTAGATAGACCCTTGTTGGCAAAGTAACAACTTTGCCTGCTTTTTAATATGCTGTCTAGGTTGGTCATAACTTTTCTCCCAAGGAGCAAGTGTCTTTTACTTTCATGGCTGCAGTCACCATCTTCAGTGATTTTGGAGCCCCAAAAATAAAGTCTGTCACTGTTTCCACTCTTTCCCTGTCTATTTCCCATGAAGTTATGGGACTAGATGCCATGATCTTTAGTTTTCTGAATGTTGAGCCTTAAGCCAACTTTCTCACTCTCCTCTTTCACTTTCATCAAGAGGCTCTTTAGTTCTTCTTTGCTTTCTGCCATAATGTGATGTCATCTCCATATCTGAGGTTATTGATATTTCTCCCGGCAATCTTGATTCCAGCTTGTGCTTCATCCAGTCCAGGATTTCTCATGATGTACTCTGCATAGAAGTTAAATAAGCAGGGTGACAATATACGGCCTTGATGTACTCCTTTCCCGATTTAGAACCAGTCTGTTGTTCCATGTCCAGTTCTAACTTGCTTCTTCACCTGCATACAGATTTCTCAGGAGGCAGGTCATGTGATCTGATATTCCCATTTCTTTAAGAATTTCCCACAGTTTGTTGTTATCCACACAGTCAAAGGCTTTGGCGTAGTCAATAAAGTAGAAGTAGATGTTTTTCTGGAACTCTCGCTTTTTTGGTGATCCAAAAGATGTTGCCAATTTGATCTCTGTTTCTGCTGCCTTTTCTAAATCCAACTTGAAAATCTGGAAGTTCACAGTTCACATACTGTCAAAGCCTGGCTTGGAGAATTTTGAACATTACTTTGCTAGCATGTGAGATAAGTGCAATTGTGCAATAGTTTGAGCATTCTTTGGCATGGCATTACCTTTCTTTGGAATTGGAATGAAAACTGACTTTTTCCAGTCCTGTGGCCACTGCCGAGTTTTCCAAATTTGCTGGCATATTGAGTGCAGCACTTTCATAGCATCATCTTTTAGGATTTGAAATAGCTAAGGTGGAATTCCATCACCTCCACCAGCTTTCTTCGTACTAATGCTTCCTAAGGCCCACTTGACTTCGCATTCCAGGATGTCTGGCTCTAAGTGAGTGATCACACCATTGTGATTATCTGGGTCATGATGATCTTTTTTGTATAGCTCTTCTGTGTATTCTTGCCACCTCTTCTTAATATCTTCTGCTTCTGTTTGGTCCATACTATTTCTGTCCTTTATTGTGCCCATCTTTGCATGAAATGTTCACTTGGTATCTCTAATTTTCTTGAGGAGATCTCTAGTCTTTCCCATTCTGTTGTTTTCCTCTATTTCTTTGCACTGATCACTGAGGAAGGCTTTCTCATCTCTCCTCGCTATTCATTAGAACTCTGCATTCAAATGGGTATATGTTTCCTTTTCTCCTTTGCCTTTCATGTCTCTTCATAGCTATTTGTAAGGCCTCCTTGGACCATTTCTTTTTCTTGGGGTTAGTCTTGATCACTGCCTCCTGTACAATATCACGAACCTCCATCCATAGTTCATTAGGCACTCTGTCTATCAGGTCTAATCCTTTGAATCTATTTGTCACTTCCTCTGTACAATTGTAAGGGATTTAATTTAGGTCATACCTGAAGGGTCTAGTAGTTTTCCCTACTTTCTTCAATTTAAGTCTGAATTTGGCAATAAGAAGTTCATGATCTGAGCCACAGTCAGCTCCCAATCTTGTTTTTGCTGACTGTGTAGAACTTCTCCATCTTTGGCTGCAAAGAATATAATCAATCTGATTTCAGTATTGACCATCTGGTGATGTCCATGTGTAGAGTCTTCTCTTGTGTTTTGAAAGAGAGTGTTTGCTATGACCAGTGCATTCTCTTAGCAAAACTCTATTAACCTTTGCCCTGCTTCATTCTGTACTCCAAAGCCAAATTTGCCTGTTACTCCAGGTAATGGCAACCCACTCCAGTATTCTTGCCTGGAGAATCTCATGGATGGAGGAGCCTGGTAGGCTACAGTTCATGGGGTCGCAGAGTCGGACATGACTGAGCAACTTCACTACACTTCACTTCCATGTATCTCTTAATTCCTACTTTTGCATTCCAGTCCTCTATATTGAAAAGGACATCTATTTTTGGTGTTAGCTCTAAAAGGTCTTGTATGTCTTCGTAGAACCATTCAGCTTCAGCTTTTCAGCATTACTGGTCGGGCATAGACTTGGATTACTATGATGTTGAATGGTTTGCCTTGGAAGTGAACAGAGATCATTCTGTCATTTTGGAGATTGCATCCAACTACTGCATTTTGGACTCATTTGTTGACTATAATGGCTACTCCATATTCTCATGGAATCCAGTTGCTTGCCTGCTGGCTGCTTGAAATGATGTTTTGCCTTTGTGGTAATTGGCAATACTGTGGGCACTTAGAAGAAGCAGCAGCATGCCTGGCTCCCTCTGGCCTGAGGGAACCAACAAGCATTAACTCAAGGGTCTGTGAGAGCTAACACATGATGGGAGCAAATGGTGTCATGAAAAGTTTTCAGTTTTCATTCTCCTAGATGTCTTGTTTGGTGGGGCAGATGACAAAACTATTGAAGTAGAAGACCTAAAATTAGGGTGAGAGTTGTTGGGGATTTCCAGAAGGAACCTGAGGGATCAGCCAGATTACTAGGCATTCATTGAATGCACCATGTTCTCTCATTCTCTCTAGGTGGCTGAACAGTGGGTCAGACTTCAGGGTTTGACATTCCATCAACTTGATTTGGAATGCTAGTTCAACCCCAGCCTAAGATGTGATCCTGAGCAAAGTACTTAACATTTCTGAGCCCTGGTTTCCCCACCTGTTGAAACAGTAGAATAATAGGTGTCACAGAGGATTATCATTGGCATTAAGGGAGAAATGTTATATGTAAAGACCCTAAGTTTTCTTTGTAGTTATCATCATCATTATACTATTTCATGGATTATAAGAAACACATTTAAAATTTTTTTATATCTTTGAAATCAGGAAGCATAGGCAACTGGTGTGAGGTAATTGTTATTGCCTGTGCATGAGAACTTGCAAAACCAGCATTAGCAGCTTGTATGAAAATCTCAGAAACTATAGTGGAGTTCTCACCTAAGAAACGCAGCGTTGCTAACACTTTCGGTGGCCTAGACTTGAAGATGATATTATTGTGAAAAGCATGGACAGTGATACCCAAAAGGTGAAAAGTGATTTAGGAGAGCTGAATTCTCAGTGGGGGAAGAAGTTTTAGAAATACCATTACCATATTATCAAAGATCCAGCAGGGATCAGGTAGTGTACTCAAATTGGGAAATTAAGGAAAGTTTAGCAAAAGGGCAATTTACAAAATTATGGATCAGGTTTAAGACAACCAGCAAAGGATAGTGGAGTGGATCCAGACCACAAGAGTGGTGAGCAGTTACCACCCCTTGGCTTGAAGGGGCAAAGACTTACTAGACCCCTGAGAAAGTAGCTGTGTATAGAGGGGGGCTGGCAAGAGCTGTGGCCTTTGATAGACAGAGGGACAGTAGAAGGGAGGGGACTTGGAGAATAAACACACAGCCTCACAGACCTTCCACCCTCTGACCTCCCTCTGGTGGTCCTCATCAGCTGAACTGATGAGAACCCAAATGAGGAAGAGCCCTTATGTGAAGTCCCCATAGTTCATTCTCCTGGGGCATTCAGGACATAAAAATTGCAGAGGGTGAATTGGAGGGTCAAGTAGTGGATGCCCACATACTAACCTGTATATTGCTTACATTTTTTCCTATGGATATGATTTTTTACATCTTTGTGGATATATCTAAAATATCTCTTTCCATAGGTATGAAATAAAGATTCTAAGTAGTAGAAAGAGAGCTTCTATTTAGCTCTGGAACCTCCAAAGCCTAAAAAGTCTTGCAAAATACTATTTCCTATCACATCCTCAAATCAATTCCAGGTAGATCATATATCTAAATGTAAAAGGCAAAACCATATAGCTTTCAGAAGCTAATGTTGGAAAATACTTTCTTCACTTTTGGATAATGCAAGACTTCTTTAATGGGCCATAAAAAGAAGTAACAGGAAATGAAAATATTGGTAAACTAGATGACACTGAAATTAAGAACTTTGATTTCTCAAAAAATATTATTAAGAGGGTAGAAGGGAAACCACAGAGTGAGAGAAGTGATCCGCAGTACTTAAGTGCAGAACATAAAAAATCCTGTAAAAGAATGAATCAAACAACCCAGTAGAAAAAAAAAGTGGGTAAACAACTCCCCAAAAGTGACCAAGAAGCATATTATTAATATATGGTTTTCAGCCTCCTTGGTAATCCAGAAACACAAATTAAGCTCACAGCAAAGATTAGAACAAAGTTACTAGATGGACAAGACCAAGCATGGTCAAGAACGTGGCACTTTGGGAAATCTATACACTACTGTTTTTGTTGTTGTTTAGTTGCTGTCATGCCCGACTCCATGACCCTATGGACTGTATGTAGCCCACTGGGCTCCTTTGTCCATTGGATTTCCCAGGCAAGAACACTGGAATGTGCTGCCATTTGCTTCTTCACTGTACACTACTCAAAAAATGTAAATTGTGATAACCACTTTGAAAAACTGATCAGCATCACATAGTATTGTTGAATGACAACATCCAACAATTCAGCTACCAGATATAAACCTAACAGAGAAGTCTGCATATAGATTCAAAAGACAGGAGCAGAATTGTCCACAGCAAGAAGGCTTATCATATCCCCAACTTGGAAATGAGCTTCATGCCCACCAGTAGGAGAATAATATTTAGCAATTAAATGAATGACTACAGCCACACACAACTGTATGGATGAATAGGTTTATATTAAAAAACCAGGCAGCATTATTCTGTGGTGCTACTAGTCAGGAGAGTGGTTATCTTTGGGGAGAAGAGAGAGGTGAGTGGGGTGGTGTGTGAGGGGGCACATGTGGTACTGGTAATGTTCTATGGTTTGATATGGGTGATGGTTACATGAGTATGCTCACTCTGAGTTAATTAACTGAACTGTATACTTCTACTTGCATATTTCTTTTTCTGTGGATCATAAGTCAATAATAAACTTTAAAAATAAAAGACCTTATAAAAGTTCGTAGGAATTAGATATAAGGAGACACTAAGTAAAGGCTGATTTGGGAAGGAGAAAGTCTGAGATTGATGTAAATGACTGAAATTCTGTTTTAACCCCAGAAGCACTGACTGTAATGGATCATCATGTACTGTCTCCCAACCCAAATCTGGAAAATCATGTCCTAAAAAGAAATAGTTAGAGACTTTAAACTTCACTCTATCATCCCTGTCCCTTTCCCACCAGGCTGAAATTAAAGCTCTATTAAAAAGTGAATTCATTTAATATATCTTAAATTGACTGGCTTATCTGTCGAAGCCAGAACTACATTTCACAGACCTTCACGTAACAGCCAGTGCATATATAACACTTTGTTCTCTGCTGTTCCCAAGGTCTAAAGAGCCTGCACACAAACAAAACAAATCCATGATACAAATTATGGGTATGGATAATATAAAACCAATGGACCAAAATTATGTATTTTAATGATTTCTAAATAATGTTCTATATACCTAATAGCATAATTTGAGGAACTCAACAAAGCAACAAATTCCATTAACATTCTTATTAGTCCAAAGCAATCTCCCTTTCTTTAGGACACCTAACTTATCTCAGCAGAATTTAAGAGTCACTGCAGTATGAAGGGTAGAGTCTAAAAACTCTGGATGCCAACCAGAGCCATATCAAGAGTCAGCCCCAGTCACAACCTCATGTATGAAGAATTGTCTCTCTTATTTCTACCTAGATCAGACAGCTAATCCACCCAGCACACGTGAACAAACCCACCCAGTAAAATAAAGAAAGATGTTGTATGCCACTCAGCTCCAACCACATAGACAGTGGGGAAGGAGTTGTCTGTGATCATTCAAAGTTCAGGTCATTCTCTGGGTCAACAGCCAGCCCCACCGAGTGCCCACTTCACCCAGCACCAGGCTCACTGATACTATGACAGAGAAGAATAAGACTCAGTTCCTGCCTCAAGAGTTCATGGTCATTCATTTATTCTAGAGAATTTAGAAGCTACATGAAAGCAAGTTGAATAAAGCTAAAATCTGTTTTTTTCAATTACAATAGTAATTGAAATGTTTTTAGTTTTTAAAAATGTTCTTCCAGTTACAAACAATGCTACAGATTGAATGTTTGTGCCCTCTTACCCCTACCCCAAATTCATATGTTGAAATCATGATGCCTCATATAATGGTGTTAGGCGGCGAAGCCTTTGGGATGCTACTAGCTCATTAGGATGAAACTGTCATGAATGGGATTAGTGTCCTTATAAAAGAAGCTCCAGAAAGCTCCATTTCCCTTCTTCCATGTGAGAGCATAACAGGAAGACAGCCATCTATGAATAAGAAAGCCAACCTCACAGACGCTAAACCTGTCAGAACCTTGATCTTAGGCCTCCCATTTTCCAGGACTATGAGAAGTAAATTTCTATTGCTTATAAACACCCTGGTCTATGGTATTTTGTTATAACAGCCTGAGTAGACTAAGACAAACACATGATTTTTTTTCTTTTTCAAATCAAAACATGCTCACACTCTATATACTATCTCGTAATCTGCTTTTTTCAATTACTATTTTGTAAACAAAATAGCTTCTACCACCCCATAAGCTACACGTGAATGGAATATTCACATGTTATTCACTGGCTATCTTTTGCTCATTCCTGAATCCTTAGGATCTGAAAGAGTTCCATCCATCAGGCATCATTCTCTCCATCTCTATTTTTTCTTTACAAATTCTTCAAAAAAAAAAAAAAAAAAAGACTATATATTATTACTTCCAGAATGAGAGGGAAATTTTACAGTTTCTTCAAGAGCTTTCTATGGTCCTAAAGTCTCATATGTCAAGGCTGTATATTGTCACCCTGCTTGTTTAACTTATATGCAGAGTACATCATCAGAAACACTGGGCTGGAAGAAGCATAAGCTGGAATCAAGATTGCTGGGAGAAATAGCAATAACCTCAGATATGCAGATGACACTACCCTTATGGCAGAAAGTGAAGAGGAACTAAAAAGCCTCTTGATGAAAGTGAAAGAGAAGAGTGAAAAAGTTTGCTTAAAACTCAACATTCAGAAAACAAAGATCATGGCATCTGGTCCCATCACTTCATGGGAAATAGATGGGAAAACAGTGTCAGACTTTATTTTTTAGGGGTCCAAAATCACTGCAGATGGTGACTGCAGCCAAGAAATTAAAAGACGCTTACTCCTTGGAAGAAAAGTTATGACCAACATAGATAGCATATTGAAAAGCAGAGACATTACTTTACCAACAAAGGTCCATCTAGTCAAGGCTATGGTTTTTCCTGTGGTCATGTATGGATGTGAGAGTTGGACTGTGAAGAAAGCTGAGCAACGAAGAATTGATGCTTTTGAACTATGGTGTTGGAGAAGACTCTTGAGAGTCCCTTGGACTGCAAGAAGCTCCAACCAGTCCATTCTAAAGAATATCAGTCCTGGGTGTTCTTTGGAAGGAATGATGCTAAAGTTGAAACTCCAGTACTTTGGCCACCTCATGCAAAGAGTTGACTCATTGGAAAAGACTCTGATGCTGGGAGGAATTGGAGGCAGGAGGAAAAAGGGGACGACAGAGGATGAGATGGCTTGATGGCATCACGGACTCGATGGACGTGAGTTTGAGTGAACTCCGGGAATTGGTGATGGACAGGGAGGCCTGGTGTGCTGCGATTCATGGTGTCCCAAAGAGTCGGACACGACTGAGCGACTGAACTGAACTGAACTGAACTGAAAGTCTCATAGAATGGTCCTTAAATTTACTCTGAAAAGATACCTTTTCCTAAATACTTTTAATTTTGAAAAAAGATGGTTTCTTTGTCAAGCCTCACTTGTTCCAAGATGCCTGGGCTGTGGTTGAGAGCCTGGGCACTGACGGGACAGGGGTGAGTTCAACTTCCAGCTCTACCCTCTCAAGCCTGTGATTCCTCTTCTATGTCTTAAGGAAAAGAAAAAAAGCAACCTGAAAAATAGGGCCTCCTCCTCCTTAGATCTATAGTAAGATGAAGTGAGCTAATGCCTAAATAGACATAAGAGTGCCTGACAGGGATAGGTACTCAATATCTTCTCTGTATTTTTTTTCTTAGCTGTTCCTGCTGCTACTGCAGAGCCTAAAATCCTCTGAGGCAATTTTTCACTGAAGCTGGTTTTACACTGGAGTGCTTTGCTCTGAAAGCATTTCCTTTTAAGTTACTTCTGTATTTCAAACAGAATGTGGTCTGACAGAATGTGGTCCACTGCAGAAGGGAATGGCAAACCACTTCAGTATTCTTGCCTTGAGAACCCCATGAACAGTATGAAAAGGCAAAATGATAGGATACTGAAAGAGGAACTCCCCAGGTCAGTAGGTGCCCAATATGCTACTGGAGATCACTGGAGAAATAACTCCAGAAAGAATGAAGGGATGGAGCCAAAGCAAAAACAATACCCAGTTGTGGATGTGACTGGTGATAGAAGCAAGGTCCGATGCTGTAAACAGCAATATTGCATAGGAACCTGGAATGTCAGGTCCATGAATCAACGCAAATTGGAAGTGGTCAAACAAGAGATGGCAAGAGTGAACGTTGACATTCTAGGAATCAGCGAACTGAAATGGACTGGAATGGGTGAATCTAACTCAGATGACCATTATATCTACTACTGCAGGCAAGAATCCCTCAGAAGAAATGGAGTAGCCATCATGGTCAACAAAAGAGTCCAAAATGCAGTCCTTGAATGCAATCTCAAAAACAACAGAATGATCTCTGTTCATTTCCAGGGCAAACCATTCAATATCACAGTAATCCAAGCCTATGCCCCAACCAGTGATGCTGAAGAAGCTGAAGTTGAATGGTTCTATGAAGACCTACAAGACCTTTTAGAACTAACACCCCCAAAAAATATCCTTTTCATTATAGGGGACTGGAATGCAAAAGTAGGAAGTCAAGAAACACCTGGAGTAACAGGCAAATTTGGCCTCGGAATACGGGGTGAAACAGGACAAAGACTAATAGAGTTTTGCCAAGAAAATGCACTGGTCATAGCAAACACCCTCTTCCAACAACCCAAGAGAAGACTCTACACATGGACATCACCAGATGGTCAACACCAAAATCAGATTGATTATGTTCTTTGCACCAAAGATGGAGAAGCTCTATACAGTCAAAAAAACAAGACTGGGAGCTGACTGTGGCTCAGATCATGAACTCCTTATTGCCAAATTCAGACTTAAATTGAAGAAAGTAGGGAAAACCACTAGACCATTCAGGTATGACCTAAATCAAATCCCTTATGATTATACAGTGGAAGTGAGAAATAGATTTAAGGGACTAGATCTGATAGATAGAGTGCCTGATGAACTATGGACTAAGGTTTGTGACATTGTACAGGAGACAGGGATCAAGACCATCCCCATGGAAAAGAAATGCAAAAAAGCAAAATGGCTGTCTGGGGAGGCCTTACAAATAGCTGTGAAAAGAAGAGAAGCAAAAAGCAAAGGAGAAAAGGAAAGATATAAGCATCTGAATGCAGAGTTCCAAAGAATAGCAAGAAGAGATAAGAAAGCCTTCCTCAGCGATCAGTGCAAAGAAATAGAGGAAAACAACAGAATGGTAAAGACTAGAGATCTCTTCAAGAAAATTAGAGATACCAAGGGAATATTTCATGCAAAGATGGGCTCCATAAAGGACAGAAATGCTATGGACCTAACAGAAGCAGAAGGTATTAAGAAGAGGTGGCAAGAATACACAGAAGAACTGTACAAAAAAGAGCTTCACGACCCAGATAATCACGATTGTGTGATCACTGACCTAGAGCCAGACATCCTGGAATCTGAAGTCAAGTGGGCCTTAGAAAGTATCACTACGAACAAAGCTAGTGGAGGTGATGGAATTCCAGTTGAGCTCTTTCAAATCCTGAAAGATGATGCTGTGAAAGTGCTGCACTCAATATGCCAGCAAATTGGAAAACTCAGCAGTGGCCACAGGACTGGAAAAGGTCAGTTTTAATTCCAATCCCAAAGAAAGGCAATTCCAAAGAATGCTCAAAATACCACACAATGGCATTCATCTCACATGCTAGTAAAGTAATGCTCAAAACTCTCCAAGTCGGGCTTCAGCAATACATGAACCATGAACTTCCAATTGTTCAAGCTGGTTTTAGAAAAGGCAGTGGAACCAGAGACCAAATTGCCAACATCCACTGGATCATCAAAAAAGCAAGAGAGTTCCAGGAAAGCATCTATTTCTGCTTTATTGACTATGCCAAAGCCTTTGACTGTGTGGATCACAATAAACTGTGGAAAATTCTGAAAGAGATGGGAATACCAGACCACCTGACCTGCCTCTTGAGAAATTTGTATGCAGGTCAGGAAGCAACAGTTAAAAGTGGACATGGAACAACAGATTGGTTCCAAATAGGAAAAGGAGTACATTAAGGCTGTATATTGTTACCCTGCTCATTTAACTTATATGCAGAGTACATCATGAGAAACGCTGGGCTGGAAGAAGCACAGGCTGGGATCAACATTGCCGGAAGAAATATCAATTACCTCAGATATGCAGATGACACCACCCTTATGGCAGAAAGTGAAGAGGAACTCAAAAGCCTTTTGATGAAGGTGAAAGAGGAGAGTGAAAAAGTTGGCTTAAAGCTCAACATTCAGAAAACAAAGATCATGGCATCCGGTCCCATCACTTCTTGGGAAATAGATGGGGAAACAGTGGAAACAGTACCAGACTTTATTTTGGGGGGCTCCAAAATCACTGCAGATGGTGACTGCAGCCATGAAATTAAAAGACACTTGCTCCTTGGAAGAAAAGTTATGACCAACATAGATAGCATATTGAAAAGCAGAGACATGACTTTGCCAACAAAGGTTCATCTAGTCAAGGCTATGGTTTTTCCTGTGGTCATGTATGGATGTGAGAGTTGGACTGTGAAGAAGGCTGAGCGCCGAAGAATTGATGCTTTTGAACTGTGGTGTTGGAGAAGACTCTTGAGAGTCCCTTGGACTGCAAGGAGATCCAACCAGTCCATTCTGAAGGAGATCAGCCCTGGGATTTCTTTGGAAGGAATGATGCTAAAGCTGAAACTCCAGTACTTTGGCCACCTCATGCAAAGAGTTGACTCATTGGAAAAAACTGATGCTGGGAGGGATTGGGGGCAGGAAGAGAAGGGGACGACAGAGGATGAGATGGCTGGATGGCATCACTGACTCGATGGCTGTGAGTCTGAGTGAACTCCGGGAATTGGTGATGGTCAGGGAGGCCTGGCGTGCTGTGATTCATGGGTTCGCAAAGAGTCAGACACGACTGAACGACTGAACTGAACTGAAGTGAACTGTATTTCAAAATTGTTATCACTGGAATATGTAGAATCGATAATACATACAGCAGGCTCTTGGGGCCGTGTCAGCTCCTTCTTGGGAATGGGTTCCCTGAACAGCTGGGAGGGTGTGAGAGGGCACTTAGCTGACCCCAGAGGTTTTTCCTCAGCCTGCTGGGGGAGCCCTTTTCTCATCATCACCCATTTAGTAACTCCAGTGAAATGTTGAAAAGTTGTTTAAAAAAAAAAGTATCAAGTGTGTGGAAGAATAAAGCTATATGCTCCTTATTTCACCTGTGTTAGTAAAATATCTTACATTCCTTTGTCCTTTTCTGTCAATAAAATTGAGTCCTGCTGGCCTGCTTTTTTTTGCTTATAATGCTGACTAAAGAAATCTCAGGCCTTAAAAATATGTCTTCATAATGGACAAGAGGAGTCGGGTAGAGATGCAAGAGGTTGCCCTTCTCCTTTTCTAGAGAGGGAGAGAGACCTTTTTCCCATAAAACTAGTTCCAATTATCTAATTTGGTAAAATGCTATAAATTGAGAGCTTTCACAAGAATATCAATCTTGCTTTTGTGTGATACGAGCTTAATTTTCTTCCTTTATCAAAAATCTACCCTTGAAAAGTATTATGAACAGAGGAGTCTTGTAAGAGTCCTAAGACTTAAAAAATTGGTGCCCTGACCTATGAAAATATGGTGATTGTGATCCTCTGCAGCTTTCCTCTGCCCTGATGATCCATTCTTTTCCTCTGTGGGCCTTGTCCTGGGCCTGAGGAAGCTGAGTCCCCTGGATCACATGCCCCAGCCTCCCTTTGGCCAGTGGGAGAGCCTGGACTTGGGACTTTGGTAAGGCAGGTGAAGTCCAGCATGAAGTTTAAAGAGACCCTCACTCTCAAGTGTGAGCCTGAGCATGAGGTCTCCCTGCCTGCCTCACACATGGGATAAAAAGAGGGCATTCACTCCCCCTCCATGTTTTGGCTGTTTCTGGCTCTGCCAAGGGAAGAACATCAGGAAAGGCTCCTCCGGGGCTCCAGTCCAACCTAGGCTCACCTGCCCCTCCAGCCCTAGAGATAGAAATGATTTACCAGTGTTACTGGTCTCTGAGTTGCCCAACTTCCCTCCATGGTTCTCTTAACAACACTTAGCTTTATAAGTAGTTCCTTCATTAAAGGAAGTTTTGAACCATCTGAGTCAGAAGTTATTTCCCATAAGGACTCTCAGTACAGTTCAGTCGCTCAGTCCTGTCTGACTCTTTGCAACCCCATGGACTGCAGCACACCAGGCTTCCCTGTTCATCACCAACTCCTGAAGCTTGCTCAAACTCATGTCCATAGACTCAATGATGCCATCCAACCATCTCATTCTCTGTTGTCCCCTTCTCCTTCTACATTAAATCTTTCCCAGATTCAGGGTCTTTTCCAATGAGTCAGCTCTTTGCATCAGGTGGCCAAAGTATTGGAGCTTCAGCTTCAGCATCAGTCCTTCCAATGAATATTTAGAACTGATATCCTTTAGGATGGACTGATTTGATCTCCTTGCAGTCCAAAGGACTCTGAAGAGTCTTCTCCAACACCACAGTTCAAAAGCATCAATTTTTTGGCGCTCAGCTTTCTTTATGGTCCAACTCTCACATCCATACATGATTACTGGAAAAACCATAGCTTTGACTAGGTGGACCTATGTCGGCGAAGCTAAGCTAATAATCTTTGGCAACAACAAAAGTAATTCTGATTGTTTATCTTAGGTTATTTATTGCTCACCAATAATGTTGTGATTGATAGCTCAGTATTCTTGACTAGTACAAATAATTGAAGTATGACTGTCAGATCAGAGAAGGAACAGAAGAGAACTTCAAATTCCATGCATTTGCATGATTTCTTAATTTTAAACATCCAGAGTTTTGTCCCACTTAGATGAGAGGAAAAAATTTTAGAGAAAATTGCAAAGTGTGGATGGAGAAAATGTTTAGGAAGCAAGTATGTTTGTGCCTGTACAAAACCTGCAGAAAATGGCAAGTTTTTTTGCACTATTCCTGATTCTCCAGGGTCTGTTCCATGACAAAGGAACAGAAGCCATTGTCATGCCGGGAAGTTGAGGTGCATGTCTTCAGCTAATGCTGAACAATGCATATTTTGGAAGATGCATTACTTGCTGCAGAGAAACTCCTCATTGGGAGGAGAGGACACATGGCAATTCCTCCACTGACACAACTCTCTTCCCTGAAAGTTGCTTTGCCCTCTGGGGAGCTGGTGAACAAGTTGTGACTCCCAAGCAGCAAAGCACTGCAAAATTCAGTGTCCCCATTTTGAAAAGGTATAGATTTAGTTTTGTGGGAGTGAAAAGGGCAGAGGGGGAGGGGAGGAAACTGTTGCTCTGGGACCAACACCTCTGCCCTGCAGGCTTGTCCCCCTGCCCCTGGAGGCTATGGTTTCACCACCCCAGCCAGTACTTGCCAACCAAAGAATGCCATGAAGCTCATATTCTTCATTCATCTATTGTATTGGGGAGTATGGCGTGGACCTGTTAGGACACTGTGCTCAACAAAGAGGCTTTCAGAAGCCATAATTTCTGAGAGTCTCAGTTCCATTTAGATGGCAAAATAATTGCAAGTTTCCAGTGAGAGTTTCCATAGCTGCAGAGGCACGGAAGTCTTGATTTACACTTGTATAGTCCTGGAATAGTTGTTCATATGAAAATGTTAATTAGTGTTATAACTGCTCTTTAATTTGCATATTCTGTTAATTAGCTTTCTCTTTGGGAGTGACCAGATTTGGAATATGGGTATGAGAGACCTATGCAACCTCAGAGATGAAAATGGATTAAAAATACTTTTTCCTCAACCACCATTCTTTTTTTTTTAATTTATTTTTTATTGAAAGATAATTGCTTTACAGAATTTTATTGTTTTCTGTCTAACCTCAACATGAATTAGTCATTGGTATGCATATATCCCCTCCCTTTTGAACCTCCCTCCCATCTCCCTCCCCATCCACCCCTCTAGGTTGATACAGAGCCCCTGTTTTGCCTGAGCCATACAGCAAATTTCCATTGGCTATCTATTTTGTATATGGTAATGTAAATTTCCATGTTACTCTTTCCATACCCTCTCCTCCCCTCTCCACATGTCCATAAGTCTATTCTCTATATCTGTTTCTCCATTGCTGTCCTGTAAATAAATTCTTCAGTACCATTCTTCTAGATTCCATATATGTGTGTTAGAATATATTTCTCTTTCTCTTTCTGACTCACTTCACTCTGTATAATAGGTTCTAGGTTCATCAACCTCATCAGAACTGACTCAAATGCATTCCTTTTTATGGATGAGTAAGATTCCAGAAATATTACTTTGCCAACAAAGGTCCATCTAGTCAAGGCTATGGTTTTTCCAGTGGTCATGTATGGATGTGAGAGTTGGACTGTGAAGAAAGCTGAGCCGAAGAATTGATGCTTTTAAACTATGGTGTTGGAGGAGACTCTTGAGAGTCTGTTGGACTACAAGGAGATCCAACCAGTCCATCCTAAAGGAGATCAGTCCTGGGTGTTCATTGGAAGGACTGATGCTAAAGCTGAAACTCCAATACTTTGGCCACCTCATGTGAAGAGTTGACCCATTGGAAAAGACCCTGATGCTGGGAGGGATTGGGGACAGGAGGAGAAGGGGATGACGGAGGATGAGATGGCTGGATGGCATCACCGACTCAATGGACATGAGTTTGGGTGAACTGCAGGAGTTGGTGATGGACAGGGAGGCCTGGTGTGCTGCGATTCATGGGGTCACAGAGTCGGACACAACTGAGAGACTGAACTGAACTGAACTGAATATTCCATTGTGTATATGTACCACAACTTCTTTATCCATTCACCTGTAAATGGACATCTAGGTTGCTTCCATGTTTTAGCTATTATAAATAGTACTGCGATGAACAATGGGATACGTATGTCTCTTTCAATTTTGGTTTCCTCAGGGTATATGCCTAGGAGTGGGATTGCTGGGTCATATGGTGGTTTTATTCCTAGTTTTTGTAAGGAATCTCCATACTGTCTTCCATAATGGCTGTATCAATTTACATTCCCACCAACAGTGCAAGAGCGTTCCTTTTTCTACACACCCTGTCCAGCATTTATTGCTTGTAGACTTTTTGATGATGGCTATTCTGACTGGTGTGAGGTGATATCTCATTGTGGTTTTGATTTGCATTTCTCTAATAATGAGTGATGGTGAGCATCTTTTCATGTGTTTGTTAGCCATCTGTATGTCTTCTTTGGAGAAATGTCTGTTTAGGTTTTTTTACCACTCTTTGGGTTGTTTGTTTTTCTGGCATTGAGCTGTATGAGCTGCTTGTATATTTTGGAAATTAATCCTTTGTCAGTTGTTTAATTTGCTATTATTTTCTCCCATTCTGAGGTTTGTCTTTTCACCTTGCTTATACTTTCCTTTTGGAGAATGAAATGGCAACCCACTCCAGTATTCTTGCCTGGAGATTCCCAAGGACAGAGGAGCCTGGTGGGCTGCCATCTATGGGGTTGCACAGAGTTGGACACTACTGAATCGACTTAGCAGCAACAGCAGCATACTTTCCTTTGCTGTGCAAAAGCATTTAAGTTTAAACAGGCCCCACTTGTTTACTTCTGTTTTTATTTCCATTAGTCTAGGAGGTGGGTCATAGAGGATCTTGCTTTGATTTATGTCATCAAGTTTTCTGCCTAAGTTTTCCTCTAGAGTTTTTTTATAGTTTCTGATCTTACATTTAGGTATTTAATCCATTTTGAATTTATCTTTGTGTATGGTGTTAGGAAGTGCTTTTACTTCATTATTTTACATGTAGCTTTCCAGTTTTCCCAGCACCATTTATTGAAGAGGCTGTCTTGCCCTATTGTATATTCTAACTTTCTTTGTCAAAAATAAGCTACTCATAGGTGCATGGGTTATTTCTGGGCTTTCTATCATGTTCCATTGGTCTATATGTCTGTTTTTGTGCCAGTGCTGTACTGTCTTGATGACTGTAGCTTTGTAGTATAACCTGAAATCAGGAAGGTTGATTCCTCTAGCTACATTCTTCTTTCTCAAGACTGCTTTAGCTATTTTGGGTCTTTTGTGTTTCCAGTGAATTGTGAATTTTTTTGTTCTAGTTCTATGAAAATGCCATTGGTAACTTGATAGGGATCACATTGCATCTGTAGATTGCATTTGGTAGTATAGTCATTTTCAAAATATTGATTCTTCCTATCCAGGAACATGGGATGTCTCTCCATGTGTTTATGTCTTCTTTGATTTCTTTCATCAGTTCAGTTCAGTCACTCAGTCGTGTCCAAATCTTTGCAACCCCATGAATTGCAGCACACCAGGCCTCCCTGTCCATCACCAACTCCCGGAGTTCACTCAAACTCACGTGCATCGAGTCGGTGATGCCATCCAGCCATCTCATCCTCTGTCGTCCCTTTCTCCTCCTGCCCCCAATTCTTCCCAGCATCAGAGTCTTTTCCAATGAGTCAACTCTTTGCATGAGGTGGCCAAAGTACTGGAGTTTCAGCTTTAGCATCATTCCTTCCAAAGAACACCCAGGACTGATCTCCTTTAGAATGGACTGGTTGGATCTCCTTGCAGTCCAAGGGACTCTCAAGAGTCTTCTCCAACACCACAGTTCAAAAGCATCAATTATTTGGCACTCAGCTTTCTTCACAGTCCAACTCTCACATCCATACATGACCACTGGAAAAACCATAACTTTGACTAGATGGACCTTTGTTGGCAAAGTAATGTCTCTGCTTTTCAATATGCTATCTATGTTGGTCATAACTTTCCTTCCAAGGAGTAAGCATCTTTTAATTTCATGGCTGCGATCACCATCTGCAGTGATTTTGGAGCCCCCCAAAATAAAGTCTGGTACTGTTTCCACTGTTTCCCCGTCTATTTCCCATGAAGTGATGGGACCAGATGCCATGATCTTCGTTTTCTGAATGTTGAGCTTTAAGCCAACTTTTTCACTCTCCTCTTTCACTTTCATCAAAAGGCATTTTAGTTCCTCTTCACTTTCTGCCATAAGGGTGGTGTCATCTGCATATCTGAGGTAATTGATATTTCTCCCGGCAATCTTGATTCCAGTTTGTGCTTCTTCTAGCCCAGCGTTTCTCATTATGTACTCTGCATATAAGTTAAATGAGCAGGGTGACAATATACAGCCTTGACGTACTCCTTTTCCTATTTGGAACCAATCTGTTGTTCCATGTCCACTTCTAACTGTTGCTTCCTGACCTGCATACAAATTTCTCAAGAGGCAGGTCAGGTGGTCTGGTATTCCCATCTCTTTCAGAATTTTCCACAGTTTATTGTGACCCACACAGCCAAAGGCTTTGGCATAGTCAATAAGGCAGAAATAGATGTTTTTCTGGAACTCTCTTGCTTTTGTGATGATCCAGTGGATGTTGGCAACTTGATCTCTGGTTGCTCTGCCTTTTCTAAAACCAGCTTGAACATCTGGAAGTTCACGGTTCACATATTGCTGAAGCGTGGCTTGGAGAATTTTGAGCATGACTTTACTAGCGTGTGAGATGTGTGCAATTGTGCGGTAGTTTGAGCATTCTTTGACATTGCCCGTCTTTGGGATTGGAATGAAAACTGACCTTTTCCAGTCCTGTGGCCACTGTTGAGTTTTCCAAAAATGCTGGCATATTGAGTGCAGCACTTTCACAGCATCATCTTTCAGGATTTGGAATAGCTCCACTGGAATTCCATCACCTCCACTAGCTTTGTTCGTAGTGATGCTTTCTAAGGCCCACTTGACTTCACATTCCAGGATGTATAGCTCTAGGTGAGTGGTCACACCATTGTGATTATCTGGGTCATGAAGATCTTTTTTGTACAGTGCTTCTGTGTATTCTTGATACCTCTTCTTAATATCTTCCACTTCTGTTAGGTCCATACCATTGCTGTCTTTTATAGAGCCCATCTTTGCATGAAATGTTCCCTTGGTATCTCTAATTTTCTTGAAAAGATCTCTAGTCTTTCCCATTCTGTTGTTTTCCTCTATTTCTTTGCATTGATCACTGAGGAAGGCTTTCTTATCTCTTCTTGCTATTCTTTGGAACTCTGCATTCAGATGCTTATATCTTTCCTATTCTCCTTTGCTTTTCACTTCTCTTATTTTCACAGCTATTTGTAAGGCCTCCCCAGGCAGCCATTTTGCTTTTTTGCATTTCTTTTCCATTCATCAGTGTCTTATAATTTTCTGTGTACAGTTCTTTTGTCTCCTTAGGTAAGTTTATTCCTAGATATTTAATTCTTTTTGTTGCAATGGTGAATGGGATTTATTCCTTAATTTCTCTTTCTGATTTTTCATTGTTAGTATATATAAATGCAAGTGATTTCTGTGTGCTGATTTTGTATCCTGCAACTTTGCTAAATTCACTGATTAGCTCTAGTAATTTTCTGATACTGTCTTTAGGGTTTTCTATGTAGAGTATCATGTCATCTGCAAACAGTGAGAGCTTTACTTCTTTTCTCATTTGGATTCCTTTTATTTATTTTTCTTCTCAGATTGCTGTAGCTAGGACTCTCAGAACTATGTTGAATAATAGTGGTGAAAGTGGACACCCTTGTCTTATTCCTGAACATAGGGGGAATGCCTTCAGTTTTTCACCATTGAAAATGATGTTTGCTGCAGACTTATATATGGCCTTTACAATATTGAGGTAGGTTCCTTCTATGTACATTTTTTGGAAGAGTTTTAATCATAAATGGGTGCTGAATTTTGTCAAAGGTTTTTTCTACATCTATTGAGATTATCATGTGGTTTTTATCTTTCAATTTGTTAATATGGTGTATCACATTGATTGGTTTGTGTATCCTGAAGAATCCTTGCATTCCTGGAATAAACCCAATTTGATGATGGTGTATGAGCTTTTTGATATGTTGCTAAATTCTGTTTGCTAAAATTTTGTTGAGGATTTTTGCATCTATGTTCATTAGTGATATTGGCATGTAGTTTCTTTTTGTGTGTTGTCTTTGTCTGGTTTTGGTATCAGGGTGATGGTGGCCTTGTAGAATGAATTTGGAAGTGTTCCTTCCTCTGCAATTTTTTGAAAGTTTTAGAAGGATAGGCATTATCTCTTCTCTAAATGTTTGATAGAATTCTCCTGTGAAGCCATCTGGTCCTGGGCTTTTGTTTTTTGGGGAGATTTTTTATCACAGCTTCAATTTCAGAGTGTGTAATTAATTTGTTTATGATTTCTATTTCTTCCCGGTTCAGTCTCAGAAGATTGAACTTTTCTAAGAATTTGTCCATTTCTTCCAGGTTATCCATTTTATTGCCATATCAGTTCAGTTCAGTCACTCAGTCGTGTCCGACTCATTGCAAACCCATGAATTGCAGCACGCCAGGCCTCCCTGTCCATCACCAACTCCCGGAGTTCACCCAGACTCACGTCCATCGAGTCAGTGATGCCATTCAGCCATCTCATCTTCTGTCGTCCCCCTCTCCTCCTGCCCCCAATCCCTCCCAGCATCACAGTCTTTTCCAATGAGTCAACTCTTCTCATGAGGTGGCCAAAGTACTGGAGTTTCAGCTTTAGCATCATTCCTTCCAAAGAAATCCCAGGGCTGATCTTCAGAATGGACTGGTTGGATCGCCTTGCAGTCCAAGGGACTCTCAAGAGTCTTCTCCAACACCACAGTTCAAAAGCATCAATTATTTGGCGCTCAGCCTTCTTCACAGTCCAACTCTCACATCCATACATGACCACAGGAAAAACCATAGCCTTGACTAGACGAACCTTTGTTGCCATATAGTTGTTCATAAAAGTCTCTTATAATCCTTTGTATTTCTGCACTGTCTGTTGTACAGTTCAGTTCAGTTCAGTGTCTGTTTTAACCTCTCCTTTTTCATTTCTAATTTTGTTGATTTGATTCTTCTCTCTTTTTTTCTTGATGAGTCTGGCTAAAGATTTGTCAATCTTGTTTATCTTCTCAAAGAACCAGGTTTTAGTTTTATTCATCTTTACTATTGTTTTTTTCATTTCTTTTTCATTTATTTCTGCTCGTATCTTTATGATTTCTTTCCTTCTACTAATTTTGGGTTTTTTTAATTCTTCTTTTTCCAGTTGTTTTAGGTGTAAAGTTAGGCTATCCATTCAATGTTTTTCTTGTTCCTTGAGGTAGGATTGTATTGCTATAAACTTCCCTCTTAGAACTGCTTTTGCTGCATCCCATAGGTTTTGAGTTGTTGTATTTTGATTGTCATTTGTTTCTAGAAATTTTTTGGTTTCCCTTTAGATTTCTTCAGTAACCTGTTGGTTATTTAGAAACGTGTTGTTTAATCTCCATGTGTTTGTGTTTCTTACCATTTTTTTCTTGTAATTGATATCTAGTCTTATAGTGTTGTGTTCAGAGAAGATGCTTGATATGATTTCAATTTTCTTAAATTTACTGAGGTTTGATTTGTGACCCAAGATGAAGTCTGTCCTGGAGAATGTTCTGTGTGCACTTGAGAATAAGGTGTATTCTTCTGCATTTGGATGGAATGTCCTGAAAATATAGAGATTGATCTTGTCTAATGTATCATTTAAGACTTATGTTTCCTTATAAATTTTCTGTTTTGATGATCTGTCCACTGGTGTGAAAGGGGTGTTAAAGTCTCCTACTATTTTTGTGTTACTGTTGGTTTCTTCTTTTATATCCATTAGTGCTTTTCTTATGTAGTGAAGTGCTCCTACATTAAGTGCATAGATATTTACAGTTGTTATGTCTTCCTCTTGGATTGATCCCTTGATCATTATGTGGTGTCCTTCCTTATCTCTTGTAATCTTCTTTATTTTAACGTCTATTTTGTCTGCTCTGAGGATTGCTACTCCAGCTTTCTTTTGTTTCCCATTTGCATGGAATATATTTTACCATCCTCTCACTGTCAGTCCATCTGTGTCTTTAGGTCTGAGGTGGGTTTCTTGTAGACAGCATATATATGGGTCTTGTTTTTGTATCCATTCAGCCAGCCTGTGCCTTTGGTCGAAGCATTTAATCCATTTACATTTAAAGTAATTGTTGATATATATTTTCCTATTGCCATTTTCTTAATTGTTAAGGGTTGATTTTGAGATCCTTTTTTCTTCTCTTGTATTTCTTGACTATATAAGTCCCTTTAACATTTGTTCTAAAGCTGGTTTGGTGGTACTGAATTCTAGTAACTTTTGCTTATCTGAAAAGCTTTTTATTTCTCCATCAATTTTGAATGAGATCCTTGCTGGGTACAGTAATCTTGGTTGTAGATTTTTCCCTTTCAGTGCTTTAAATATATCCTGCCATTCCCTTCTGGCCTGCACAGTTTCTGCTGGAAGATCAGCTGTTAAGCATGTGGGGTTTCCCTTGTATGTTACTTGTTGCTTTTCCCTTGCTGGTTTTAATATTCTTTCTTCATGTTTAGCCTTTGCTAGTTTGATTAGTATGTGTCTTGGCATGCTTCTCCTTGGATTTATCCTGTATGGGACTCTTTGTGCCTCTTGGACTTGATTGACTATTTCCTTTTCCATGTTGGGGAAATTTTCAACTATAATCTCTTCAAAATTTTCTCATACCCTTTCTTTTTCTCTTCTTTTTCTGAGACCCCTATAATTCAAATGTTGGTGCATTTGATATGGTCCCAGAGGTCTCTGAGACTGTCCTCAGTTCTTTTCATTCTTTTAACTTTATTCTGTTCTTCAGAAGTTATTTCCACCATTTTATCTTCCAGCTCACTGATTTGTCCTTCTGCTTCAGATATTCTGATATTGATTCCTTCTACAGTATTTTTAATTTCAGTAATTGTGTTGTGTGCCTCTGTATGTTTATTCTTGAATCTAGGTCTTTGTTAATTGTTTCTTGCATTTTATCCATTTTGTTTTAAAGGTTTTTGATCATCTTTACTATCATTCTGAATGTTTTTTAATGGAGTTTGCCTATTTCCTCTTCATTTATTTGTACTTCTGTGTTTCTAGTTTGTTCCTTCATTTGTGTAGTATTTCTCTGCCTTTTCATTATTTTTTTTTAACTTATTGTGTTTGAGGTCTCCTTTTCCCAGGCTTCAAGATTGAATTTTTTCTTCCTTTTGGTTTCTGCCCTCCTGAGGTTGGTCCAGTGGTTTGTGTGAGCTTCATATAGGGTGAGATTTGTGCTAAGTTTTTGTTTGTTTTCCCTCTGATGGGCAAGGCTGAGTGAGGTGGTAATCCTGTCTGCTGATGACTGAGTTTGTATTTTGTTTCTTGTTTAGATGAGGCATCCTGCACAGGGTGCTACTGGTGGTTGGGTGATGCCAGGTCTTGTATTCAAGTGGTTTCCTTTGTGTGAGTTTTCACTATTTGATACTCCCTAAGGTTAGTTCTCTGGTAATCTAGGGTCTTGGAGTCAGTACTCCAACTCCAGAGGCTCTGGGCTTGATCTGCTCTGATATTGACTGGGCAGGATCCAGTCTCCCTCCATCTGTGGCTCTGCCTCCAAGAAGCCGTTTAGCCTGGGGAGAGACCATAGATCATCTTTCTGAGGCTGGCAGGGAAAGGCGTCACACCAACAACCGAGGTGCAGAGTCTAAAGGAGGCAGAGGTTCAGTTCCGGCAGGAGCAGCTGCCACTAATCCCTCAACCACCATTCTTATACAGAATCTTCTCCACCTTGTCACTCCCAAGGGTCTTTCAACTTCTGACTGTACACTTCTAATGATTTCCCTAGGGGATAGGGGATGGTACTAGTATTCAGCCATTTGCTGGATACTGTGTGCTAGGTATTCTCTCCTGTATGCCCTTTAGTCACCCTAGCTGATAAATATTGCTATTCCCAGTTTGTAAATGTTGACACTGAGGTTCACAGAGCTTAAGAAACTTGTTCTTTAAAAAGTATGTAGATTTCAATTTTAGCTCAACATATGAAAACTTGGAAATCCCATTCTAACATTAAGAAAAAGCTGAAAAAACTGAACATCAGTTACTTAGCTTGTATTCATCAGAACACAGAATTCACAGAGCAAACTGCAACCCCCAAATCTGGAGAGTCAGGTGAACACAGAGAATACTGCTGAGATCCACTTCCTTGGAGCCCAAGCTACTAGTGCCATAAACTGGTAAAAATGCTTAAATGCTAATTGTGAAAAATTGCTGGAAGCTGAATGTGGACTAGCTTGAGGGTGAGAAACTGCTAGGGGCCACAGTTCTAGCGGGGGCTTCACTCTTCAGGTGGGCTTTACATCCAAGAAACCCACCAGGTTGTCACAGTAAAGATCAGAAAAAGATCCCTTTGTGGATCAGCTCATGGAAGAAAAAGCATAATCATTGTGAAATATACTGAAAGCATTTTTTATAATTCACTCTTTGCAACCCTATGGACCATGCCAGTCTCCTCTGTCCATGGAATTTCCCGGATAAGAATATTGCAGTGGACAGCTATTCCCTTCTCCAGGGGATCTTCCCAACCCAGGGACTGAACCCAGGTCTCCTGCATTACAGGCAGATTCTTTACTGTCTGAGCCACCAGGGAAGCCCCATAGTGCACTCCAGAAGACATGTTATCTGAACCTTATCTCAGGCAGGGGAAGGGCATTCTTCCCACCCCAGCTCCATCTTTCCTCCCTGTTTCATCTAAGGGAAACAAGGTGAAAGTGAAAGTGAAGTCACTCAGTCGTGTCCGACTCTTAGCGACCCCATGGACTACAGCCTACCAGGCTCCTCGGTCCATGGGATTTTCCAAGCAAGAGTACTGGAGTGGGGTGCCATTGCCTTCTCCAAAAGAAACTACAATACAGGGGGTTAAATTTTTTCTATGATATGCTCTTTTGCTAAAAAATACTTTAATAATTCTAAAAGTAATTTTGGAAGGCATGGGGGAGGACGGAAGAGCTGAATTATTATTGCAGGGTCTCTGATCAGTGCTTTTTGTCCAATCCAGTGAGGTAATTAAAGATTTATAAAAATATACATATAAATGAATCACTCTGCTGTACACCTGAAACTAAAACAATATTGTACATTAACTATACTTCAAGAAAAAAAATTGAATTAAAAAACCAAAAGATTTATAATAGAAATCAAGGTGATAAAAATAACATTCAGCCGGGGATCATACCATTCAAGAAAAAGATCAAGAAAACCGCTTGTTAAAGCCAAGGTAATATAATCAAATTATATTAATAATATCCTATTCTTAGTAACAGAAATACTCAGTATAAGTGTTACAAAAACAAGTCTTATCATGTATTCAACACCATCATTTGCCAAGCGTTATGTTAGGTGCTTTACAATCATGATTCTAAATTCTAAAAACTATTCTTAGGAAGATGGGTAAGGTAAGGGAAACAAACAAACAAACAAAACTAGAAAAAACAACCATAGGTAACAGGGATCAGGCCTTTAAGGAAATAAACTGAGACTACTATAGCCAGATGGGCTTCCCTGGTAGCTCAGTTGGTAAAGAATCCGCCTGCAATGCAGGAGACCTCGGTTCGATTCCTGGGTCAGAAAGATCCCCTGGAGAAGGGAAAGGCTACCCACTCCAGTATTCTGGCCTAGAGAATTCCATGGACAGTCCATGGGGTCGCAAAGAGTCAGACACAACTGAGCCATTTTCACTTCACTTTCACTATAGCCAGAAAAGGGAGCTGTGGACAAGAAGAAACACTTGTGAAGGTCACAACCAAGAAACACAAGCCTACCAAAGCAATTGGGTTTAACTTGAAGATTGCAGAATGTCACTTCTTCTCCACACCTTACTACTCCACGGACAGTGTCCCAGTAGACTAATAATGGGTTGTAGCCTGTTAAATGGTTAAAATAGAACACAATAATTGAGGTACACCATTGTGAGGTTTCAGAACTCTTGGATAAAGAGAAGAAACTTCAGGGAGAAAAAACAGGTTTTGTACAAAGGATCAAGAAGCTGAATACCACTGGACTTCTCAACAGCAATAATGAAAGTATTATTGAAATACTGGCAATAATGAAAGCCATTACAGAAGGTAATGGCTAGAATAGCTTCAAGATTCTCAAGGAAAATAGTTCCAACCTAAAATGTCACGCTCGGCCTACCAGTTATGCCAATTAAATGTGACATTTTTCAGAAATCAAATATCACCAAATTCCCTTGCATTTATTTTCAGAAAGTTGATAGAGGATATACCATACCAAACAAGGGAGAAACCTTTCCTGAAAGAGAAGACATAACTGACGACTCCTTCCACTCCTCTGTCCCAGAGCTCAATCCCTACCATTAATGAATGTTGTTTGTATTTCTGTTTCTGCAGCCTAAGATCCCACTGGATCTTGGTAGTTACATCATGTTCTCTGAAATAAATTTCAATCCAAATCCTCAAATTAACTGACCAACTGCTAATGTTAAACCATATCCTCCCCCAACACAGACACACCAGGTACCCACACTTGATTATCCCAAACTTGGAGATTTATATTGATAAGTTCCCTGGATTGTGCCATGAGCCCTGCCTTGTTTTATCTAAGTGCAGAATCTGCTATCTACTACTGTTAAAATCCATGTTGTTAGTTTTGTCCCATTGCTCTAGACTGTCAGGATCCTTTCTGATCCTCTTTCTGTCATCCAGTGTACTTGCTGTCCTTTCCAAACTCCTTTCATTTGTCATCCACAAATGAAATCAATGTGTTCTGTAAACTTTCAACCAAGTCATGGACACAAATGCCAAACAAAGCAAGGCTGCATCATCCAGAAGTTCATCAATCAATGCCAACAGCTGATCTACCAGTTACGACTTTCCCTAACTCTGATGGGGAAAATGCTCCTGGAGAGAGCACCAGATCTGTAAACAAAAAACTGTTTATCATTAACATGGGCTATCTGGTTTCTATGCTGTAATGCAATTCATGAGACATTTGCAATTTTAAGTGCAAACAAATTCTTTGCATAAAGTTTGAAATTGATACATTATCTTAGCCTCAGTTTGTGAAAACCAGCTACAGAGGAAAAATATAGGAGGAGAATCTCATATATTAGTTCTAAAGAAAATATAAAATAGACATTGCCTCCAGTCCCTATTACCCTTAAAATCCCTTTAGGAAAAGCCACATTGGAGAACATCTCAGTCTCTCAGTGAGATCACCAACATGAGTTTCCTTTCAGCATTGGAACAGATTGCTGTCTCTTTAGCTGATCATCAGTGAAGTAGCTGGTTCCATTTTAGTGACCATATTAAAAGAAAAATATGTTTATTTAAAGAAAATTTAATCAGGTGTATTTGAATTAGTGTTGTGTTAGTTTCATGTGTACAGAAAAGTGATTCAGTTATACATACATATATTCATTCATTTTTAGATTTATTTTTCTCACATAAGTTATCACAGGATATTGAGTAGAGTTTACTGTTCTATATAATAGGTCCTTGTTGATTAGCTAACTTATACATAGTGGTGTGAATATGTTCATTCCAACCTCATTTATTCCCCCCCCCCCAACATTTCCCCTTTGGTAACCAAAAGCTTGTTTTGATATCTGTAAATCTGTTTCTGTTTTGTAAGTTCATTTGTATCACTTTTCAAAATTAGATTCCACATATGAGTGGTATCATATGATATCTATCTATCTGATTTACTTTACTTAGTATGATAATCTCTAGATCTATCCATGTTGCTGCAAATGACATTATTTTGTTCTTTTTATGGCTCAGTAATATTACATTGTATATGTGTATTACATCTTCTTTATCCATTCCTCTATTGATGGTCATTTAGGTTGCTTTCCATTTCCTGACTATTGTAAATCATGCTGCAGTGAACATCAAGGTGCAGGTACATTTTTGGATTATGGTTTTCTCTGGACAAATGCCCAGGAGTGAGATTGCTGGATCATATGATAGCTTTATTTTTAGTTTTTTGAGGACCTTCTATACTGTTTTCTATAGTGGCTGTACCAGCTTGCATTCCTACCAACAGTGTGGGAGGGTTCCCTTTTCTTTACACCCTCTCCATCATTTACTGTTTGTAGACTTTTTGATGATGGCTGATCTGACTGCTGTGAAATGAAACCTCATGGTAGTTTTGATCTACAGTTTTCTGATAATTAGTGATGTTGAACATCTTTTCATGTGGTGTCTGAACCTTTATGTCTTCTTTGGAGAAATGTGTATTTAGATCTTCTGCCCATTATTTGATTGAGTTGTTTATGGGTTTGATTTTTTTTTTTAACATAAAGCTGCATGAATTGTTTATATACTTTGGAGATTAATTCCTTGCTGATCACTTCATTTGCGGAGGTTTTCTCCCATTCTTTGGGTTATCTTTCATTTTGTTTATTGTTTCCTTTGCTGTATAGAGGCTTTTAAGTTTAATTAGGTCTTATTGGTTTATTTTTGTTTTTATGTATCTTTTCAGTACTAGAATCACGCTCCTTGTGGAAAGATACACCCACTGTTAGGAAAGCAAAAGCATTGTGTGACTATCAGGTTTTCATCTCACCTAGACCCCACAGCACGCACTTAGTGAATGGAATAGATGGAAATATTACACAGTCTCTTACTCTCAATCTCTCTCTTGTGTCCCTTTCTTCCCCACAACCTGCCCCATTCCTCAGAGTAGAATTTACTTTAGTTAAACATGAATATTTTGGTTGTTTAGCCATACCACATTTAGACAAAAGGGTCAAAAGTATGCAGATTTCTGAAACCTGAGACCAGAAAGGATGTTTAGAGGCAGACAGTCCTTCAAATTAAGGTCAATTACCTTACAGTCTGTTATTTTGGGAGATTCAGGGCTGGCCATTTCAGCAACAGGGTAAGTGTCCATTATAATCCAGATTTGTCATAGTTTAATTACATGTCTACCTTGGGGAATTATTGGGTGCCTAGATCTGCTCTTTCTAGTTACTCTCCTATCATTGTCCCCTGTCTCATAAAGTTGAGAAGAGACCAGGTCAACTGGAAACACGTTTTCAGTTCAGTTCAGTTCAGCTGCTCAGTCATGTCTGACTCTTTGCGACCCCATGAAGCACAGCACGCCAGGCCTCCCTGTCCATCACCAACTCTCGGAGTTCACCCAAACTCATGTCCATTGAGTCAATGATGCCATTCAACCATCTCATCGTCTGTCATCCCCTTCTCCTCCTGCCCTCAATCTTTCCCAGCATCAGGGTCTTTTCAAATGAGTCAGTTCTTCACATCAGGTGACCAAAGTATTGGAGTTTCAGCTTCAACATCAGTTCTTCCAATGAACACTCAGGACTGATCTCCTTTAGGATGGACTGGTTGGATTTCCTTGCAATCCAAGGGACTCTCAAGAGTCTTCTCCAACACCACAGTTCAAAAGCATCAATTCAAAAACACTCAGCTTTCTTTACAGTCCAACTCTCACATCCATACATGACCACTGGAAAAACCATAGCCTTGACTAGAGAGACCTTTGTTGGCAAAGTAATGTCTCTGCTTTTGAATATGCTATCTAGGTTGGTCATAACTTTCCTTCCAAGGAGTAAGCATCTTTTAATTTCATGGCTGCAATCACCATCTGCAGTGATTTTGGAGCCCCCCAAAATAAAGTCTGACACTGTTTCCCCATCTATTTCCCATGAAGTGATGGGACCAGATACTATGATCTTCGTTTTCTGAATGTTGAGCTTTAAGCCAACTTTTTCACTCTCCTCTTTCACTTTTATCAAGAGGCTCTTTAGTTCTTCTTCACTTTCTGCCATAAGGGTGGTGTCATCTGCATATCTGAGGTTATTGATATTTCTCCCGGCAATCTTGATTTCAGCTTGCACTTTTTCCAGCCCAGGATTTCTCATGATGCACTCTGCATACAAGTTAAATAAGCAGGGTGACAATATACAACCTTGATGTATTCCTTTTCCTATTTGGAACCAGTCTGTTGTTCCATGTCCAGTTCTAACTGTTGCTTCCTGACCTGCATACAAGTTTCTCAAGAGGCAGATCAGGTGGTCTGGTAAAACTGGGGTTTTAGAGTCCCCTAATATAAATAATGCAAAGGAAAGTCATTGCTCCTCCATTGCCTTGCCTGGCTAGCAGTTTTTAGGAAGGAGGAAAATTCGTCTTATGAAAAGAGCAGTGAGCTTGTTTTTCATGACAGGGAACTACAAAAAAGAAAACCAGGGTGTATTGAAGGGTTTGACATAGGCAGTGTCATAATGGTGTGCATATCTAATGTACCCAATAACCTTACTTGAAACAGATATGGGCATCTGTAGCATTTCTACTTATTACTACAGTGAAAGTGAAGTTGCTCCGTCGTGTCCGACTCTTTGCAACCACATAGACTGTAGCCTACCAGGCTCCTCCGTCCATGGGATTTTCCAGACAAGAGTACTGGAGTGGGTTGCCATTACAGTAGGAGGATTTTATTTTTAACCCAGATAACAGGACCCGAGCCAGGTATGTATGTATGAAATAGTAACCCAGCCCTCAGAAAGAGAAGCACACTATTGACAAACAATGCCTAACTCTAAATGAAAATTTGGACTCACATGGTCTTTGGCTGCATGAGGAAAGCACTTAGGTTCAGTAATTTACAGAATTAAATGAGTGTCATATTCAAGAGCTTTTAGTAGGAATGGTACAATTAAATGACCAATATTTCAACAAAGCATTTAAAATTCTTATCCTTAATTCAATTTGACCATTTAAGGAGATTTATTAAGCAGATAAATATTATCCTGAAACCTGAGACAGAACTGTGTTTGAGTGTCTCTTCTAGAAGTACAGGTCAGCAGTGGACTGTTGCATAAGCAGGGGCTCTGGGTGCAGCAGACTTGGGTTTGGCATAAGCCCTCTTGGAGGAAGTCGCCATTAACCCCACCATAGAGCTGCCAGAACTTACATTGGACTGGGAAATAGACTCTTGGAGGGCACAAACAGAACCTTGTGTGCACCAGGACCCAGGAGAAAGGAGCAGTGACCCCATAAGAGACTGACCCACTCTTGCCCAGGAGTGTCCAGGAGTCTCCCTTGGAGGCGTGGGTCAGTGGTGGCCTGCTACAGGGTTGGGGCCCTGAGTGTAGCAGTACACCTATGGGACTTTTTGAAGGAGGTCGCCTTTATCTTCATTACCTCCACCATAGTTTGGCCTCAGGTCAAATAACAGGGAGGGAACACAGCCACTCTTCAACAGAAAATTGGATTAAAGATTTACTGAACATGGCCCCGCCCATCAGAACAAGACACAGTTTCCCCCTCAGTCAGTCTCTCCCATCAGGAAGCTTCCATCAGCCTCTTAGCCTTCTCCAACAGAGGGCAGACAAACTGAAAACCACAAACACAGAAAACTAACCAGTCTGATCACATGGACCACAGTCTTGTCTAACTCAATGAAACTATGAGCCATGCCATGTAGGGCCACCCAAGAGGGACAGGTCATGGTGGAGAGTTCTGAGAAAACATGATCCATTGGAGAAGGGAATGGCAAACCACTTCAGTTTTCTTGCCTTGAGAACCCCATGAACAGTATGAAAAGGCAAAATGATAGGATACTGAAAGAGAAATTCCCCAGGTCCATATGTGCCCAATATGCTATTGGAGATCAGTGGAGAAATAACTCCAGAAAGAATGAAGGGATGGAGCCAAAGCAAAAACAATATCCAGTTGTGGATGTGACTGGTGATAGAAGCAAGGTCTGATACTGTAAAGAGCAATATTGCATAGGAAGCTGGAATGTCAGGTCCATGAATCAACGCAAGTTGGAAGTGGTCAAACGAGATGGCAAGAGTGAACGTCGACATTCTAGGAATCAGCGAACTAAAATGGACTGGAATGGGTGAATTTAACTCAGATGACCATTATATCTACTACTGTGGGCAAGAATCCCTTAGAAGAAATGGAGTAGCCATCATAGTCAACAAATGAATCTGAAATGCAGTACCTGGATACAATCTCAGAAACAACAGAATGATTGCTGTTCATTTCCAAGGCAAACCATTCAATATCACAGTAATCCAAGTTTATGCCCCGACCAGTAATGCTGAAGAAGCTGAAGTTGAAAGGTTCTATGAAGACCTACAAGACCTTCTAGAACTAACACACAAAAAGATGTCTTTTCAATATAGGGGACTGGAATGCAAAAGTAGGAAGTCAAGAAACACTTGGCTGCTGCTGCTGCTAAGTCACCTGAGTCATGTCCAACTCTGTGCAACCCAATGGACGGCAGCCCACCAGGCTTCCCCGTCCCTGGGATTCTCCAGGCAAGAACACTGGAGTGGGTCGCCATTTCCTTCTCCAATGTATGAAAGTGAAAAGTGAAAGTGAAGTCTCTCAGTCATGTCCGACTCTTCGCGACCCCATGGACTGTAGCCTACCAGGCTCCTCTGTCCGTGGGATTTTCCAGGCAAGAATACTGGAGTGGGGTGCCATTGCCTTCTCCGAAGAAACACCTGGAGTAACAGGCAAATTTGGCCTTGGAGTACAGAATGAAGCAGGGCAAGGCTAACAGAGTTTTGCCAAGAAAATGCACTGGTCATAGCAAACACCCTCTTCCAATAACATGAGAGAAGACTCTATACATGGACATCACCAGATGGTCAATACTGAAATCAGATTGATTATATTCAATGCAGCCAAAATGGAGAAGTTCTATACAGTCAGCTAAAACAAGACTGGGAGCTGACTGTAGCTCAGATAATGAACTCCTTATTGCCAAATTCAGACTTAAATTGAAGAAAGTAGGGAAAACCACTAGACCCTTCAGGTATGATCTAAATCAAATCCCTTATGATTGTACAATGGAAGTGACAAATAGATTCAAGGAATTAGATCTCTTAGAAAGTGTGCCTGAAGAACTATGGATGAATGTTTGTGACATTGTACAGGAGGCAGGTATCAAGACCATCCCCAAGGAAAAGAAATGCAAAATGGTTCTCTGAGGAGGCCTTACAAATAACTGTGAAAAGAGAAATGGAAAGCAAAGGAGAAACGGAAAGATATATTCATTTGAATGCAGAGTTCCAAAGAAGGAATAAGAAAGAGTAAGGAGAGATAAGGAAGCCTTCCTCAGTGATCAGTGCAAAGAAAGAGAGGAAAACAATAGAATGGAAAAACTAGAGATCTCTTCAAGAAAATTAGAGATACAAAGGGAACATTTCATGCAAAGATGGGCACAATAAAGGACAGAAATGATATGGAACTAACAGAAGCAGAAGATATTAAGAAAAGGTGGCAAGAATACACAGAAGAACTGTACAAAAATGATCTTCACAACCCAGATAATCACAATGGTGTGATCACCAACCTAGAGCCAGACATCCTGGAATGCGAAGTCAAGTGGACCTTAGGAAGCATCAGTACGAAGAAAGCTAGTGGAGGTTATGGAATTCCAATTGAGCTATTTCAAATCCTAAAAGATGATGCTGTGAAAGTGCTGCTCTCAATATGTCAGCAAATTTGGAAAACTCAGCAGTGGCCAGAGGACTGGAAAAGGTCAGGTTTCATTCCAATCCTAAAGAAATGCCATGCCAAAGAATGCTCAAACTACTGCACAATTGCACTCATCTCACACACTAGCAAAGTAATGCTCAAAATTCTCCAAGCCAGGCTTCAACAGTACATGAACCATGAACTTCTAGATTTTTAAACTGGATTTAGAAAAAGCAGAGGAACCAGAGATCAAATTGCCAACATCTGTTGGATCATCAAAAAAGCAAGAGAGTTCCAGAAAAACATCTATTTCTGCTTTATTGACTATGCCAAAGCCTTTGACTGTGTGGATTAAAACAAACTGTGGAAAATTCTTAAAGAAATGGGAATACCAGACCACTTGATCTGCCTCTTGAGAAATCTATACGCAGGACAGGAAGCAACAGTTAGAACCAGACATGGAACATCAGACTGGTTCCAAATCAGGAAAGGAGTACATCAAGGCTGTATATTGTCACCTGCTTATTTAATTTATATACAGGGTACATCATGAGAAACACTGGACTGGATGATGCACAAGCTGAAATCAAGATTGCCAGGAGAAATATCAATAACCTCAGATATGTAGATGACATCACATTATGGCAGAAGGCGAAGAAGAACTAAAGAGCCGCTTGATGAAAGTGAAAGAGGAGAGTGAAAAAGTTGGCTTAAAACTCAACATTCAGAAAACTAAGATCATGACATCTGGTCCCATCACTTCATAGCAAATAGATGGGGAAACAGTGGCTGACTTTATTTTATTGCTGCTTAGTCACTTCGGTAGTGTCCAACTCTGTGCAACCCATAGACGGGAGCCCACCAGGCTCCCCCGTCCCGACTTTATTTTGGGAGGCTCCAAAATCACTGCCAATGGGGATTGCAGCCATGAAATTAAAAGATGTTTACTCCTTGGAAGAAAAGTTATGACCAACCTAGACAGCTTATTAAAAAAGCAGAGACATTACTTTGCCAACAGTAGTCATGTATGGATGTGAGAGCTGGACTGTAAAGAAAGCTGAGCATGGAAGAATTGATGCTTTTGCACTGTGGTGTTGGAGAAGACTCTTGAGAGTCTCTTGGACTGCAGGGAGATACAATCAGTCCATTCTAAAGGAAATCAGTCCTGAATATTCATTGGAAGGACTGATGCTGAAGCTGAAAATCCAATACTTTGGTCACCTTATGTGAAGAATTGACTCATTTGATAAGACCCTGATGCTGGGAAAGATGAAGGTGGGAGAAGCAGATGACAGAGGATGAGACGGCTGGATGGCATCACCAAATCAATGGACATGAGTTTGGGTAATCTCTGGGAGTTGGTGATGGACAGGGAAGCCTGGCGTGCTGTAATCCATGGGGTCGCAAAGAGTCAGACAGGACTGAGCGACTGGACTGAACTAAAACCTGAAAGACAAAAGAATAAAATAAAATCTCAATTGGGATCTCTCACTTGCTAATATTAACTTCCTTTGTATGTTTTAAACCAAGCAACAGATTTGTGCATGCATGCTCAGTCGCTTCAGTCGTGTCCAACGCTTTGGGACCCTATGGACTTTGGCCCCCCAGGCTCCTGTGCCAGTGGGATTCTTCAGGAAGGAATACTGGAGTGGGTTGCCATGCCCTCCTCCAGGGGATCTCCTGACCCAAGGATAGAACTTGTGTGTCTTTTTTTTGTCTCCTGCATTGGCAGGCAGGTTCTTTACCTGGGAAGCCCAATAGTCTTTGTACTGAAATCTAAAACTGTACTTTTAAATACGCTCAGGGCCTTTCACTATACAGTTTAATGGTTTCCAGGACTTATTGATCTCATAATGTCAAAACAATTATTTTTCTTTGCCTCAAGGCACTTAATCTTCCATTAGAGGAGATCAGTACCAAAATTGGCTGTAGAGAGCTTTAAGGCTGAATTAAAATTGCACCAAGTAAACAATTGTGTCATTTATATTTGTTAGGAGGCAGTCACCACCTGACTTATCCTGCTTGTGCTGTAGGAACCAGAAGTCAGAGGGCAGTTTTCCTAGTGGAAGTTTTTATTCAAACTGTTGTGTCCCATCCGAGCTATCCTGTTGAAATATGACATTTCTGACCCTGATAACATCATGGGAATTTGAAAGAGGATATAGATTGATTTTTTCTGTGTTTCCTTATTCATTGACCAAAAGGAAAAAATAAATAAATTTTGTATGTATTCATAGACCAAAATATTTAACTTTGAAAGATTTTTGTCCTCAGAAGTAGGAGAGCAAAATATAAATAAGAAAATTCTCTTGATACTGTTATTCATCTTATTCACCAACAGAACTCTGGCCAAGGGACCTTGGCCAACATTTACCAAGCACTTACTATGCATGCCAGGCTCTGTTAATGCTGAATTGTATTGTCACTTAATCCACATGCTGATTCTATGAGAAATGCTTTATTGTTGCCTCTATTCTGCAGATAGGGAAAGCAAGGTATAGAGCAAATAAGTCAACTTGTCCAAAGATATGGGCGCAGAGCTGGCTTGAAGTCAGGTAGTATGACTACAGCCTCTTATTCTGCCGTATTTCTTTTGGAAAAAATCCATCTCTGAAATAGAAAGACCCTCACCCAACCCTTTGACCTATTGACTGTAAGACTCAGACAACAGACTGGATAAAAGTAATGTATTTTCAGATCTCAATGTTAATTTCCCTCTTGATCCTTCTTCCTGTTCTTTCTATAAGCTTTGAAAAGACGTTGGCCAAGCTGACAGGCTAGGCTGTACTTATTCAGAGATATTTTATTTTTCACGAGTGTCAAGGTAAGGAAATAAAGAGGAAGTATAAAGACCAAAAGCACTTAGGCCACCTTCTCTGCTTTTAGTCTTTGTAAAACAGATGCAGGCTCATGTATCTGTAGTGACACTGGGTATAAATTACCTTTTGGTATTTGGCTTCAGGAATCAGAGGAGTATAGGGCTTTTCCATTTGGCTTTTTATTTCCTCTTTTTTCTTCCAAAAAAGGACCTGATGAGGCATTTTCTCTTTATTCTGTGCAAACCTAAACTCTCTAAACAGAAGTTTATTCTGTGCAAACCTAAGCTCTCTAAACAATCAGGCTGTGCTGTAGATATGTAGTTTTGGGAACTCACCTGGTTGGTGGAGCAGCTGCACAATTTATTTGACAGAGGTTGGAAGTAGGGAGGGGTGTTTTGCTCAGGGAATCACTTTGCATCTCATTTTTAGAGCAGCTTACAGTTTAAACTGTTTAAACTATTGCACTGGGTGTGGGGCAGAACTTTCTAGCCAAGGTGGCTTGATGAAGTCTTCAGAAAGAAGCAGAATCCTGTTCTAATCCTCAGAAAGACCATTCTACATCAGAGAAAGGACTCATCTTCTATGTGGTGGCCAACACAAGTCCTTGGAGACTCCTGACCTGCAGTTGGGAGCTGAGAGAGAGGACACATTCAGGAGGCATTGTTTTCTGCCTTCTGTCTTGTCCTCAAGTTTTCCCAGCTTAGAGAGAACTTTACAGTTCATCTAGTTCAACCCTGGACTCTGCTTGGAGAGAAGGTTTTGTCCAAGTTTGAGGCTTTCATCTTTAGCCCTTTTTGGAACATTGGCTGGATCATTAGGAATCCACCTCCTGAAGTCATTGGGTTTACCAACATTTCCTGAGTCTTTGCCTTGTTCTGTGTCCTGCTAGTTCTAGGACTGTGAAGAGATGACCCACTTCTTCTCTCTGGCTGAGAGAGGAGGTAGTTAGGCATGATTTACCCTAGGAGTGACTGTTTACACCCAGGAGGCTAGATCCAGCTGGAACACAGCCATGCTCATTTGTTTGTATATGCATGTGACTGCTTTCAGGGCTTTCCAGGTGGCTCATGGTTAAGTAATCTGCCTGCCAATTCAGGAGTTGTGGCTTCGATCTCTGAGTCAGGAAGATCCTCTGGAGAAAGAAGTGGCAAACCGTTCCAGTATTCTTGCCTGGGAAATCCCAGAGAAGCCTGGTGGACTACACTCCATGGAGTCACAAAGAGTCGGACACGACTGGGCGACTAAACGGGGAAAACAACAGTGACTGCTTTCGTGCTCCAGTGGCAGAGACGAGACAGAGACTGCACGGCCTGCAAAGCTGAAAATATTTACCGTCTTACTCTTGACAGGAAAAGCTTGCCAATGCCTGGTTTAATTCCTTTCCTCTTGGGGTTTCATTAAGAGCAGTGGCTGATAGATGAGGGTGCTTTGGCAAGGGCCATGTTTTGTAAAGCAGAATCTGAATGTGCCTAAAGGATGCTCATGACTCTTCACATGCAACTCATCCTGTTTTCCTAAACCCAGCTACCTTCATGCAAGGCTACCTCTGTGGCTTCAGAAGATATTTGGATTTAAGAGCCTTGATTCCAGGCAAGATCACTTAAGATGGACCAAGTAAGGAGTGGCTCATCTTCACTCAGCTTCACCGTTAAGCCTTGACATAGGGACTTATGTTCTTTACCTTTAGTCACTCTCCCCATAACAGAATCTTCAAATCCTCATGGAATTATAGAAGGAAAAAAGTACAGAGTCCACCTGCCCTCTTTGACCCCAGGGGCAGGTCTTTATTAGCCTTTCAAGCCTGAAATAACACCCAGCACAGAAGAGATCCTCTACAAATATTGTTGAATGACTCAGTGGTGGAGAAAAGGGGAAGAACAGAGCAAACAATTGATGCTGCTTGGTAGTTGGCCAATAACAAGTTGAAGTCGCCTCATTCTATTTTCCATAAATTTTTAAATACTTATTTTAATGGTATAAAGATAGGCTTTTTGATTAGAAAACCAACCATATGAAGAAGTTTCTATGATCTGAACAATTAATATGACCAATTTTATTGTCAGTTCATGAATCTCCCAACAGTCACTAAAAAGAAAGCCTAGGAATTGGATAGATGGTAACTGTAGCTGAGTGTTCCATATGTTACTGGATCGTCTTTAAACTGACTTGACTTTTAGCTTTTAACCCTTGGCTGGTCCAAGGGTCCCTATTTGTGTAAAGATCTTAGTGATTGAGGGATTGCTGGTTGGTTTTTTTTTTTTTTTTTTTTCTGTAAGCAATAGAAATCAGCATTTTATTATATATAGAAAGTATAACTTTATATTACAAATGATAGAACCCAAAGGAGCTATGAAGGATCCCATAGTTACCCCTTGGTTGATTGGCAAATTTCCCACCTGAGCTATGGTAGACAAAATGAGTTCTTTCTACTTAAAATAGAGAGAACTTTCCCTCAGTTCAGTTCAGTTCAGTCACTCAGTCATGTCCGACTCTTTGTGACCCCATGAATCACAGCATGCCAGGCCTCCCTGTCCATCACCAACTCCCACAGTTCACTCAGACTCTCGTCCATCAGGTCAGTGATGCCATCCAGCCATATCATCCTCTGTCGTCCCCTTCTCCTCCTGCCCCCAATCCCTCCCAGCATCAGAGTCTTTTCCAATGAGTCAACTCTTCAAATGAGGTGGCCAAAGTACTGGAGTTTCAGCTTTAGGATCATTCCCTCCAAAGAAATCCCAGGGCTGATCTCCTTCAGAATGGACTGGCTGGATCTCCTTGCAGTCCAAGGGACTCTCAACAGTCTTCTCCAACACCACAGTTCAAAAGCATCAATTCTTCAGCGCTCAGCCTTCTTCACAGTCCAACTCTCACATCCATACATGACCACTGGAAAAACCATAGCCTTGACTAGACAGACCTTTGTTGGCAAAGTAATGTCTCTGCTTTTGAATATGCTACCTAGGTTGGACATAACTTTCCTTCCAAGGAGTAAGTGTCTTTTAATTTCATGGCTGCAGTCACCATCTGCAGTGATTTTGGAGCCCCCAAAAATAAAGTCTGATACTGTTTCCACTTAAAATAGAGAGAACTTTCCCTAGTTATGTTTGAAATAGACAGAGGTCTACTTACCTTTCATCAATGGCTTGAACATCAGGAGCAGCTAACATTTATTGGATGCTTACTAGAGAGCAGGAGCTGTGCTAATTGCTATACATGTAGTATTTAATTTAATCACCACCCAAAGATATGAGAGAGATTGGATTATTATTTTTATCTTACATATTTAGGTACTGAGGCTTGAAGAGGTCAACTAAGTTACCTGAAGTCAGGCATGAATTTATTGGCAAAGGTAATCCACTTCTAACTCCAAAGCCACTTAGCCACTAAAATGCCAATTCAATAATCTCCCTCAATAGTCCATGTTTAATTGTTTGCTGCTGCTGCTGCTGCTAAGTCGCTTCAGTCGTGTCTGACTCTGTGCGACCCCATAGACGGCAGCCCATCAGGCTCCACCGTCCCTGGGATTCTCCAGGCAAGAACACTGGAGTGGGTTGCCATTTCCTTCCCCAATGTATGAAAGTGAAAAGTGAAAGTGAACTTGCTCAGTCGTGTCCAGCTTAGTGACCCCACGGACTGCAGCCTACCAGGCTCCTCCATCCATGGGATTTTCCAGGCAAGAGTACTGGAGTGGGGTGCCATTTCCTTCTCCATTTAATTATCATTTTTTAAAAAAGAAAATTCTATATGGAAATACTGGCTAGGCTATATATTACATTATGAAAGTGAAAGTCTCTTAGTCATGTCTGACTCTTTGCGACCCCTTGGACTATACAGTCCATGGGATTCTCCAGGCCAGAATACTGGAGTGGGTAGCATTTCCCTTCTTTGAGGGATCTTCCCAACCCAGTGATCGAACCCAGGTCTCCCTCATTGCAGGTATATTCTTTACCAGCTGAGCTACAAGGGAACACTGGTATCATTCAAAGCAGTTATGAACCTATGATCCACGGATATATACTTTACATGTTTACGAGCACTTCACAAAACCCATATATTTACACAAATTTGTGTACTTGTGTGTTTTGGTGCATGGGTGAGCATTTTTCTGGGAAGGAGCACTTATCAAAAATGCTGAGAACAGTTCACATTCTCAATAATTCAACTGTTCTTTGACATACTCAGTAAAAGTTTCCTGATTATCAACCATCTGGCCAGCACTTTGGAAGGGAGATACATGATGAGTGATATACTGAAGAAGGCCTTCCTGCCATTTTTTGCAGTCACCCTAAAATAAGGAGGCCCTTTATATCTTTCCTCACTTAATTGGGCTCCAACATTGAACCTATATCTTACATTAATTTATGAACTTAAAGCTCAATATAAAATTAAACATGCTAAATATGTTCACTAGTTAACTGAAAAAATTAGAGGTACCATTCTTACCAAACAATAAAAATACTCTATATTATCATTTCGTAAATTCCGTAAGTATTCTGTCTTCATTGAATTGTCTTGGTTTTCTCCAAGTAATCAGTCTTTGAAAAAGTTTTAAAAAAATGTTTTTAGCAGTGAGATTGAGTCTTTTCCTACTAGATTTATTTTTCAGGAGCTTTTTAGTGTCAAGTGATAGAAACCCAGACTTAAATAATAATAGAAATGTATTTCATCATACAGCTGAAAAACCCAGTGCAAATTTAGTTTTAGGAATGTGTGTGTCCAAAGTTCAAACAATCATGTCAAAGTTCATTTCTCTCTCCATTTTTTCAATAGGCTTTTGCCATGTGGTGAAAAATAGCCTCAGGTCCTTAGTCTATCAAGATAGCAACTTAAGCAGAAAAATGATCTTCCCCCATCTCTCAGCAAAGAAGTCACAACAGTATTTGGACTGGCCTGAGTTAGACATGCTCAACAGTAAGCCAAAAACTCCAATAACTATAGCCAAGGAGCACTCAAGGCCAGAATCACACACCTGCCTTTGAGCTGGGGGGCTGGGGGGTGGGGGGGGGAATTGCGCCTCTCGGTTAACATGGTATCATAGAGAAGGGAAGGCTCATGTTACCCTAAGAGATGCAAATGGTGCTTAATGTACCAAAACCACTGATACCCATCACACCAACATGTGTGTTCTCAGGAGGCTGCCTACCAGGCTGACAGTCTATCCTTTGCTCAGGCACACGTGCTAGGCATTATTTTAGGCACCAGAGATACAGGTAGGACTTCCCTGGTGGTTCAGACAGTAAAGCGTCTGCCTACAATGCAGGAGACCCAGGTTCGATCCCTGGGTTGGGAAGATCCTCTGGAGAAGGAAATGGCAACCCGCTCCAGTACTCTTGCCTGGAAAATTCCATGGATGGAGGAGAGTGGTAGACTACAATCCATTGGGTCACAAAGAGTTGGACACGATTGAGTGACTTCACTTTCACTTTCAGAGATGCAGGTAGACAGAAGAGGCAGAGATCCTGCCTTCCTGGGGTTACATTCTAGTTAGGGGAGAGAGTCAATAAATAAAGCAAATAAGTAAATTAAAGAGTAAGTTTTCAATAGAAGGAAAGAAGCTTTATAGAGAGCTACAAAGCAAGAGAGAGAAAGAGTGTATTAGAAAAGAAAAGGAGTTTCAAAGTCTGCATGATCATGAAGGCCTCACTGGGTGACTCTGAACAAAGACCTGAAGTAATTGAGAGATGAATGTGTAGATATCAAGGGGATTAGAGGTCAGGAGAAAAGAAACAGCATGTGTAAGAGATGGGCACATGCCTGGTTTACTCAAGGTTTAGGAAAGAGACTAGACGAGCCGAGATTGAGTGAGCAATGGAGAGAGTAACAGGACATGAGTTCAGAAAAATAATGGCATGCCTTACTGGGGCTTTGGTTTTTACTTTGGGTGAAATGAAAACCACTGCGCTCTCTGAAGCAGATAAACTTTTCAAATAGCGTCACTCTGGATGCTGTGTTGAGATTAGGCAGAGGAGGACCTTGGGGCAACATCAGGAAGACAATAGGGTTTGGTGAAAATTCAAGTGAGAGATGGTGACTTGAACCAGGAAAGCAGCAGAACAGACGGTAAGTAGAGATCAGACTTTGTGCCTGTGCTAAAGGTAGAATTACCAGTTTATGCTATCTGAGTTTGATGTTGATCTAAGAGAAAAGAGAATGGTTAAGCTCAATTCCAAGATCTTTAATTAAAGTGGGGAAGATTGAAGAAGTAGATTTGGGGTAAGGGGGAAGATCTAGAAAATTACTAAAGTCTACCACACTATATGCAGGTCAGGAAGCAACAGTTAGAACTGGACATGGAACAACAGACTGGTTCCAAATAGGAAAAGGAGTACGTCAAGGCTGTATATTGTCACCCTGCTTATTTAACTTCTATGCAGAGTACATCATGAGAAACTCTGGGCTGGAAGAAGCACAAGCTGGAATCAAGATTGCCGGGAGAAATATCAATAACCTCAGATATGCAGATGACACCACCCTTATGGCAGAAAGTGAAGAGGGACTAAAAAAGCCTCTTGATGAAAGTGAAAGAGGAGAGTGAAAAAGTTGGCTTCAACATTCAGAAAACGAAGATCATAGCATCTGGTCCCATCACTTCATGGGAATTAGATGGGGAAACAGTGTCAGACTTTATTTTGGGGGGCTCCAAAATCACTGCAGATGGTGACTGCAGCCATGAAATTAAAAGATGCTTACTCCTTGGAAGGAAAGTTATGTCCAACCTAGATAGCATATTCAAAAGCAGAGACATTACTTTGCCAACAAAGGTCCGTCTAGTCAAGGCTATGATTTTTCCAGTGGTCATGTATGGATGTGAGAGTTGGATTGTGAAGAAGGCTGAGCACCAAAGAATTGATGCTTTTGAACTGTGGTGTTGGAGAAGACTCTTGAGAGTCCCTTGGACTGCAAGGAGATCCAACCGTCCATTCTGAAGGAGATCAGCCCTGGGATTTCTTTGGAAGGAATGATGCTAAAGCTGAAACTCCAGTACTTTGGCCACCTCATTTGAAGAGTTGGCTCATTGGAAAAGACTCTGATGCTGGGAGGGATTTGGGGCAGGAGGAGAAGGGGACGACAGAGGATGATATGGCTGGATGGCATCACCGACTCAATGGACATGAGTTTGAGTGAACTCCGGGAGTTGGTAATGGACAGTGAGGCCTGGCATGCTGCGATTCATGGGTTTGCAAACAGACATGACTGAGTGACTGAACTGAACTGAACTGAACCACACTATATCCATTTTCAAATCTATTTTCAAATCCCCTGAGTTTGATTTCTGTCTCCCTTAAGAAAATTTCTTGTGTCGACCAGTGCCAACTTTGTAGTTGGTCCTGTGCTAAATATGACTCAAGCCATAAACCTACAGTTTACAGGCTGTATGGGAAGACAGTGTTTCCCCACATGGATGTTTAGTAGTAGAAAACTGAATGACTATTGTTGTTCAGTTGCTCGGTTGTGTCTGACTCTTTGTGACCTCATGGACTGCAGCACACCAGACTTCCCTGTCCTTCACTATGTCCCTGAGTTTTCTCAAACTCATGTCCATTGAATCAATGATGCCATCCAACCATCTCATCCTCTGTCATCCCCTTCTCCTCCTGCCTTCAATCTTTCCCAGCATCAGGGTCTTTTCAAATGGGTCAGCTCTTCACATCAGGTGGCAAAAGTATTGGAGCTTCAGCATCAGTCCTTCCAATGAACATTCAGGGTTAATTTCATTTAGAATTGACTGATTTAATCTCCTTGCAGTCCAAGGGACTCTCAAGAGTCTTCTCCAACACCACAGTTCAAAAGCATCAATTCAATTGCCCTCAGCTTTCTTTATGGTCCAACTCTCACATGCATACATAACTACCTGGAAAAACCATAGCTTTGAATATATAGACCTTGAGACTGATACAAAACATGTTGCATTGGGACTAATTCTGTAACACATTCTTCTAGGAATTCAGATGAGAGAGGACTCAATTTTTCTGATCCAGACAGGAAAGATATAACTGAGGGGGTAGGATTTGGGTTGGCTCCTGAAGGAAGAACTAAATTTGGATAGATGAAGGGGATTATCTGTAAATTTCAACTTGTTTTTAGTGTCATAACTTAGCTGCCTTTATTGGTGAACAAGCTGTAGATCAGTGTTCTCAACTGCGATTCCTCATAGGAATTACTTGGGAAGCTTTCTTTACAAATTATTCTCATTTAATTGTTATAGAATGAGTCCTGCATATAAAGAGTATTTAAAGCTTCCAAACAATTCCAGTGGCAGCCAGGGTTAAGACCTGGTACGTGGTGTAAAGCAGAGGTTGGCAAACTATAGCTCATGGGTCAAATCCAGCTGCTGCTTGTTTTTGTAAATAATCTTTTATGTTGATGAAAACCCAGTGGTGCCCATTCATTCACATATTGTCTCTGATGGCTTTCCTTCAATACCAGCAATGTTGATATCAGGCCCAGAAAAAGTTGATATCAGGCCCAGAAAAAGTTCACTGACCCACAGTGTGGCCAGAGGATCGTGGGCCCTGGTATCAAACATGCTGCTGCTGCTGCTGAGTCACTTCAGTCATGTCTGACCCTGTGCAACCCCATAGACGGCAGCCCACCAGGATGCCCTGTCCCTGGGATTCTCTAGGCAAGAACACAGGAGTGGGTTGCCATTTCCTTCTCCAATGCATGAAAGTGAAAAGTGAAAGTGAAGTCACTCAGTCGTGTCTGACCCTCAACGACCCTCATGGACTGCAGCCCTCCAGGCTCCTCCGTCCATGGGACTTTCCAGGCAAGAGTACTGGAGTGGGGTGCCATTGCCTTCTCCGATCAAACATGCACCTGGATCTAAACATTTCTACCCATTAATAGCTCTGTGACTTAGGACAAGTCACTTAACTCTTCAAAAGATGATTTCTCTACCTGTCAAAGATAACAGGGACATTATGAGGCTCAAAGAAGATAATCTGGTAGAGAACCCAGAATAGGACCTGGCACATGGAAATTTTCAATGAAATAGTTTTCCTTTTTTCCATGTACTGAATGGAACCAATCTTCCAGACCGTTCTTCTGCAAAAAAAATTTTAAAAGGAATCCTTTAAATTCCTTGCAGCCTTATTATGACCTTTGTGGCATTCGTACCTTCTCATTGTCCTGCGGCAGAAGTTCCTTAATCTGGGCCTTTAGGTGCTTCAGTATCTAGATGCTTTTCAGGGAAGATCAAGATGGACCCACTTTATATTTTACTGGGTAATGAAGGGTTTTAGTGTGTTCTGGTGTGTTTAATATGTAATATAATTTTAAAAAGGACTTATGTGTCATGTCAAGGGGTAGAACATAAATGATTATGACAAGGGAAATGGAAGATCAGATGGTGTAACCTCAACTGACAGCAGAATCAGCATGATTAACGTTCTCAGCTAAAATAGCCGGCATTCAGAAGCATCCTTCCAGTCTTTCCAAGGAGCTGGGGACATGAACTGTTTCATAATGAGAAATTGCCAACTTCGTTTCTTGAATGTCCTAGGAAGTAAGGGACAGTTCTTAAATTTTCAGAAAAATTTTAAAAGAAAGCTACTGGACCAAGGGCAGAGATGTGGAAATGCAGCTTCATAGATCTTCATTCATAGATCTTCAGCAAATTATACACACACACACTCACTTACTCTGTACACAGTTCAGAAAGACAAATAGCTTTATACTCAGCCCTGACTGCTGGTTCTATAAACCACTGTTGCATGCTGTGTCGTTAGTGTGATTTGTTGTTCAAAAACCCTCCTCCCTAGAAGTGGCAGACTTGGGAGCTGCATTATGACTCTTGGGGCTCAAGAGTATTTGCCTTCATGGCCCCTTTCTTCCATAAAAAGCATTTAAAGTGATATGATTACATTGAGTTAAAGATGAACATAATCCAAGCTGATTAAGATTTCTTTTTTTCTTCTAACTTTAAAAGAAATTAGAGCATTTTCACAGGCTCCTAGAAAGTATCCTGGGCCCTGGGTACTCTGTATATTGTGCCTGATGGGTAAGTCAGCCCTAGACTCACTTAGACAAAAGCAATACATCACATCCCTTAGCAGCTAACAAGCACTAAAAAGGCTCGGTAGAAGCCACATATACTGTGTTCTGAAAGCCTGGTCCCTTAGGTCTGACGATGAGTCCCAAAGTGTCAGTGGTGGCCAAAGGTCACACTAACCACATATGATGTCTTCCTGCCTGGGTGGATGTTACACTTACTACTGTGACACTGCAGGTGTCCTACCCCTAACACTATCTGCTGTCACTTATGTATAATCATCCAGAAATAGCATTGAAAGAGCAGAGTGGATCAAATGTGAGGATGACAGAGGGTAGACACTATGGGTGTCTGTACGTTGTCCTCTGGACACCAGGCTTTCCACTCTTCAGGGACAGATTGAAGAATCTGACCCTGAAATCATACCCTAAATGCCAACTCAGGGACCGCTTCTTCTCCCCCAGTGACTCGGCTGAGGGAGGAAGCAATCTGAGCGTGATGTCGGAGTGACTGGGCAGTGCTGGTTGTTTTCCTAGCAGGTGTTCGCTTCCCGTAAAGCCCCACTTTCACTGGTGTGATTCACAGATGTGACTGCTGAGTGAGGGTTATGAGCCCAGTGGAGAAGCATACACAGTTACTCATCTGTCTGTGTTACAGAGTCTATGCTGTGGGGTCTTCAGCTTCAGCAGCAGCACTTCAGAAAAAGACAAAAGAGAACCTTCCTTGCAGTAGTCAGGGAGGATAAGCATCATCCTCAGATTCTGGGCCAGCAATCGCTTTGGAAGTTAGCATAGAATCACATGCTCAGGGCCTTGGTGTGAGCTCTGCTTGACAATTGTCCTAGGAACCAAGTGATTTGATGTGATCAAAGGTAGGAACAAAGGTTTCAGTATAGCCTAATCTAGGCCAGTCTTGGAGTTGCTTGTGTATGCGTGTGTGTGTGTATCGGGCGGGTATTGAGAGGAGGGGATTTATAGTAAAAAAAAAAAAAAATCACTAATTAGAAAAGGTGATTAATTTTAAATTAATAGAACATCAGGGAGATTAGCAGATCATAATTCTGATTTCTTTACCAGAAGCTGACATCTAAAAGAAGAGAGTTAAGATAAAGGAGTAAATGGAAAATACTCTTTAAATGATATGGAAACATGAGTCTAAGAGGGGCGTGGGGGAGGCGATTGTGTCAGACCCAACTCAAAAAGCAGTTGTGCAAATCAATTTCCTTCACACAGTAATTTGTGGAGCTATTGTTGAGGGTATTTGTGTTTGAATAAGAGCTTGTCTGTCTCATCACCCTGCTTCTCTCGCCCAGAGCCTAGAGTGAGAGCACAAACTTTCACCTGAACTATTGTAGCTGGTAGTCATGGAAACTGCCAGAGGCACCCAGTTCAATAGTAAGACTTCACTGCAGGAACACAGGCAGGAGGACGAAGAGCCAGCGGGTTTAAATAAGAGACTCGCTAATTAATGGAGCACCAGGGGACAGCTTAAAGAGAAAATTGCTCAGTAGATAAATCCAGGTTTTCAGGCCTCTCTAAAGGAATGATGGCAGTCCCTGGAGGGCTGTGGAAGTGAATGTTTTCTCTCTCCTCTGTGATCTGGTTTGTTTGGAGTCTTTGGAGGCCAGTTTGCCCTGGCTGTCTGCAGCGAGGAGTAAAGACAGCAGGTACTTGGACTTCCCAGCCAGTTGAAATCAAGATGTGAAGTGGCACGGCTGAGACTCTAAGACATGGCTTTCCCAGCCCCTCTGTCAGCCCTGTCCCTGGGTCTCTGGCTGTTTGTGTTCTGGTTCTTGGTGAGAGCCTTTTCAGGGAGGTGGCTCCCCTGCCCTTACAGGGCTTCTCTCTCACTCTTCCCCTTTCACCAATGGCAAATGGATACCTCTCTTTGGTCTCCCTCCCCATTCCTTGCTTCCTGGCCAACTTTCAAGACTGTCCCTTTTTTAAAAAAAATTTTATTGAACTATAGTTGATTTACAATGTTATGTTAGTTTCTGCTAACTGAAGTGAATCATGTAAACATATACATATATCCCTCTTTTTTGGATTTTTGCTTCCCACGCAGGTTACCACAGAGTGTTGAGTAGAGGTCCCTGTGCTAAACAGTGGGTTCTTATTAGTTATCTATTTTATATATAGTTGCATATATGTGTCAATCCCAATTGCCCAATTCATCCCACCCTCTACTTTCCCCACTTGGTGTTCATACATGTGTTCTCTACGCCTGTGTCTCTATTTCTGCTTTGCAAAAAGGTTCATCAGTATCCTTTTTCTAGATTCCACATACATATGGACCTAGAGACTGTCATACGCAGTGAAATAAGTCAGAAAGAGAAAAACAGGTATCATGTATTGACACATATCTCTGAAATCAAGGCTGTCTCTTGATCAGGTAACAAAAACACAAGAGCATCAGGTCTAGCAGAGTCTGTGTGTATAAAATTTGAAAACACTACTGTATGCCTATCAGTCCACAAATATCAGCTGCTTGGAGAGGAATAGGAAAATCATTATCTCACCAGTCACCCATTTGAAAACACTTCACAACAAATGAAAGATTGATTTGGTCATTTAAAGTATATCAGATTTCATTCCCCAAATGCTTTCTGAGAGCCGTTTACTGAACTGGGTGCTGCAAAGGTTATTCGAGTAAATCAGGCAGATTCCTCCTGCCAGTTCATCTCCCTCAGGTGAAAGAAATAAGCTTGAGATGCTTGATGAACAGAATCTAAATAGTGTGCCAGCCTCCTCCTCTGTCAGAGGTGACGTCACCCTGAGATGAGGCTTACTGTCCATGGCTTTGTGCATTCCTACAGAACAAGTTTAGTCCAGTTTAACTCCTGAAGGTGCTGGGGGTCACTCTGCTGGAGGCAAGTTCTGCTGAGTTGATGCCTGGACATTAGCATGGAGAGTGAGGTACGGGCCAGGCCAGTTTGTGGTCATGGTAGGAGGCTTCTCCAAGCCCATCCCTTTGCCAAGGTGGTCATGCTTTACTAACAATGGCTGAACATGTGTTTGTGACATTTGAGACCTGTGATATTTCAGCTCAAGCCTAAGGTCCCGCTATGGCCTGAGTTCTTCCCAGGTGGCGCTAGTGGTAAAGAAAGAACCCAGCTGCCAATGCAGGAGACATAAGATCCCTGGGTCAGAAAGATCCTCGGGGGAGGGATGGCAACCCACTCCAGTATTCTTGCCTGGAAAATTCCACAAACAGAGGACCTTGGCAGGCTACAATCCGTGGGGGTTGCAAAGTGTGGGACACAACTGAAGCGACTTAGCATACACATGGCTTGAGTACTAAGTCACTTAAGTCATGCACAGAGTTGGACACGATTGGAGCAACTTAGCAGGCACACATACGGCCTGAGCGGGGATTTGGACCAGTGGAGGCATGGCCACAACAGTGCAAGAGCATCCATCAGGCTGCCTGGTACAAGAGTCCCATCATGACCCTGTGTGGGAACAACCAAACCACAGTGGTGCGGGACTGACCGAGTGACCTCTTCTCCTGCCACTGGCAAGCAGAGCTAAGTCCTCGGCTGTTAAACAATTTTGAGTAGAAGTGAGCCCTCAACAGTGAGACAGACTTTCTGCCCATTTGAACATGGCGGATGCACAGCAATTAGTTGGATAAACAAAAGAGTAAAAACCATCATCCTTATGCTAGTCTTTAGCATCCCTCTTACATTTTCCTCTCCCTGACCTCATTTCTTGTCAGTCCTTCTCTGGTCACTCAGCACCAGGCAGGCTGGCCTCTTTGCTGTTCCTCAGGTGTGCTTTACCTCAGGGCTTTTGCACTTGCTCATCCCTATGCCTGAAATGCTCTTCCCCAGGAGGTGCTCCGTCATGACCTTAGAAGACTCCCCACCTCCAGGATTCTCTTGCTTCCCATTCTTCTCTGATTTTATCCATAGAACTAATCACCATCTGACATTACGTATTTACCAGTTTGTTACCTCTTACCCCTACCAGAATGTAAGTTCTACAAAGGCAGGGGCTTTGTTTTGCTTCCTGCTGTTTCAGCAGCACGTAGAATTGTGTTTGGCTCATAACAGTGCTTCATGAACATTTGTGGTTGAAGGACATGTGAGTCTCTTGGTACCACAAGTTGGAGGAATGCATTCATGCATGTTACCAAGAAATAAGATAGAAGTTAAAAACCATAATGGGCTTCCCTGGTGGCTCAGACAGTAAAGAACCTGCCTGCAATGCAGGAGACCTGGGTTTCATCCCTGGGTCGGGAAGATCCCCTGGAGAAGAGAGTGGCTACCCTCTCCAGTATTCTTGCCTAGAGAATGCCATGGACAGAGGAGTCTGGCTGTCTACAGTCTATGGAGTTACAAAGAGTTGAACATGATTGAGCAACTAACACTAAAAACCTTAATTGAGGCAGATAACAGTGTCCTCAGAGTCTAGAGGAAGGAGAGAAGATTCCAACTGAAGGAGCTCCAGAAACAGTTCCTGTACAAGGAAGGGACCATTTGATCCTTAAAAGATGAGTAGGATTTGGAATTTGGGGATGGGAGGCAATTTGAGTGAAGGATATAACATGAGCAAATGCATGAAGTATTAAGAACAGCTACTTTTAAGCTTGTTCTTTCATCTCATTATATTAGTCAATATTTTTAGTGCTTTTTGCCATGAAAAAAAAAATCAAAATCAACTGGACAATATAGATGACTTAACCCAGCTTTTGATTCAAATCTAAAGCAGCCTTATACTGAGATTTACTCTTAAGCAAATTTAGAGTTGCTTTTTATATTATTGATACCCTTGGATTTAATTCAAAGTAATGAAAATAATAGGTTGCATAATAATATTTATAACAGTAATTTATTGCTTGCTATAAGCTGGGCACTGTGCTAATTTTGTATACAGTGTCAACCTTTTAAACAGTTCTATGAGAGGAGCACTAATACTCCTTCCCATTTACAGATCAGAAAACTATATAAAGGTATATACATAAAGGCATAAAGATATTAAGTAACTTGTCTAATTTCACATTGTAAATCCAAAGACTTCAGCATGTATCTGTCTGATTCTAAAGCCCATTCTTCGAAGTGAAAGGAATTAATTTACAATGCAATAAACAGAATGCAAAAAAAAAAAAATATTAAAAAACAAAGAACAACTCCTTTTAACTAGAGCAAGGGAATATAGAAAAGAGATCAGTGAATAAGATAGTCTGAAATGTAATTGAACTTGGAAACTTAGATTTTTGAAGGGCCTTGCTTTCTGGTTGCTCCATTCTCTAGGAAATAATGAATTTCAGTTCTATAAAGCCCATAATGATACACCAGGGGCTAATATGTAAAACAGCCATAAGCACAGAGATAATCAGGTGGGACAAGGGGGAAGCATGCCTCCCAGCCCACACATCCACTCCCATCTCTGTGAACCCCTAAGGCGCTGCTATTCAGACTGAAAATCACTGCTCTATAAATAGGGAGCTATTAGAGGTGTTGGGGCTAGAGCAAGGCTGGATTAGAGCTATAATTCAAAAAGATGAATCTGGTAACCAGCAGACAAATTGGAGAGGGAAGGAACTAGAAGCAGGAAACCCAACTGTGAGACTTGACAGAGACTATATGAGAGATAATGTTAAGTCCTGAGTTAGATGGGCCTGACCATGAATCAGAAATTCAGGAATCCAGGACTCTGGCAACATGGAAAAGTGACTATGAGGGAGAAAAGCAGGATTGGCTATTAGGGTTGAAGAAATCCACTCCAGTGTTAGTTGTTCCAATGGGCACCATAAGCTCAGGCTTGACTCAGGCCTGTGCCAACGTCCTTCAGGTAGGAAGATCTGAGCCTCCAGCAATGCTGCAGGTCATATAGATTTCACCTAGTTCTTCCCAGTCAGTTCTCTGCAGGATCTAAGCCTGCAACTTGGGTGTGGGAAATCAAGAAAACAAATGCATGAGACAGGGAAAACATTGGAGCCCAAAAGTCTAAGGTCTCCATGCTTAGCTCCAGACTACTGAGTCCAGCAGAGAAAATGACACAGCTCTGCACACAGGAGAAACTGAAAGGAAGTCTTCAGCTTGTTCCAGGCAATGAAATTCCTTATGGATCCCTCATCAATTAATTCTCCCACCATTTTGACAAGCTATCAGTGCACTGAGTCCCTACTCTACTACCTTGACTCTCATTTTCGGTAAGTAACCATGTTCATTCTCTCTAGGGCTAATATAGTCCAGTCCAAATGCCATCTTGATGATAAGATTTTATAATCTATACCTATTGCCATGATCTCTTGTCTGTGCTCCAAGCTACTCATCTCATACATCCATTGAATGTCCCATGGTCATCTCAAACTTGGCATGACCTAAACAGAACTTGATTTCTACTTTCAAGTCTATCCCTCCTCATCTTACTGTAATAGTAAATAGGAAACATCAACATCATCCACCCAGATATACTAGTTTAAAACCTAGAAACCATCCCTGATTCCTATCCATTGTCAGGTCTTGCCTATTCTATCTCAAAATGCATCTCCCTCAATCCCAACCTCTCCTCTCCATCACTACAGCCACTACCTTGATTTCCAAGACATAGCAATCTCCTGTTTTACTTATAACTGTTTGGCCCACTTCTTGACTCTCTGCTTTTCAGAATCACCTCCTTCCCTGGCCATTAAATACTAGCACTACACAAGGCTCCATCCTAACCCTCTCCACTTCTTCCCTACCCTACTCCCTATGATCTCATTATTGCTCACACATCAACTATGCAATAACTCACATATTAATGTCTAAAAGCCTGAAAAGCTCCCTTGAACTCCAGACTTGTCTATTTAGCCACCTTCCTGCCATCTCTTAGAAGTCTCATAGTTACCATAATAATGCTCACCTAACATTTAAACAGGAGAAGGCAATGGCACCCCACTCCAGTACTCTTGCCTGGAAAATCCCATGGACGGAGGAGCCTAGTAGGCTTCAGTCCATGGGGTCTCGAAGAGTCGGACACGACTGAGCGACTTCACTTTCACTTTTCACTTTCATGCATTGGAGAAGGAAATGGCAACCCACTCCAATGTTCTTGCCTGGAGAATCCCAGGGACGGGGGAGCCTGGTGGGCTGCCGTCTATGGGGTCACACAGAGTCGGACACGACTGAAGTGACTTAGCAGCAGCAGCAGCACATTTTAAACAACTGACTTTTTGGACTCCACTTACCCATCTGCAAAGTTTAACTATCTTTGTTATTCTTTCCATCTATTTCTCTCTCTCCTTTTGTTACCTACATATTAGATTTTCTGGGTCAGTTTTCCGACTCTCTTACTTTACCCAGTGGTTTATTACCCGTTTGTATTTTTGCTCCACGCTGAGAATTATTACTTCCAAGAGTCCTTGCATACTAATTTCTGTCCCAAGACTAACCCCCTCTCATTTAACAAATCTACTCAACTGTTTATTTGGGGAACCATCATCTTTTAGCTCCAGAAAGTCTGCTATGTCCTCACATTCCTTGGTGGTCTCACCCTTACTTGCCTTCACATTGGTCTGTTTCTTCCTTCAGTTCTGTTTGCTGAGCATGGTTCTTTTTGCTGAGGTCAAGATTCCCTTTTAGGCTGCAGGGCCCCCAGAGGGATTCTTTTTCTTTCTCAGCTCACAGGGGCTCTTAAATAGTTGCTCAAATTCTCTAAGTTGTGGCACTTCAGCAAGTGATAGATCAAAAAGTATTTCTTCCATGGGGGTTGACGGTGCCTCCAGCAGACAGGCTACCAGGCCTCTGACAAGGAGTGGATGGAAGTCATTCTGACTGAAGGGCTCCTCTCTTTCCAACACTTCAGCATGGGATAAATTCTGCCAACCATGCCAGTTCCTCCTTGACATGTTGTGGCCAGGGAGCACAGGCACATTCTCACAGAGCTGTGAAAATATGGAGTTCTCTGTGTCAAGCCCATCCTAGAATCACATCTTCCCAGCCTCCTCCAGTGCTGTCTCCAGGCTCTCAACCAGCCCACAAAGGAGTGTCCTGCACTGGTTTTCCTCCTCAGGACCCTAGAGTCTGCAGGCTCAGACATCCCTACAGCTGCTTGGCTCTGGGAAGGAGGCAGATTAGTGCTGGGAGGGTCACCAGCTGGATGTGTGCTGGCACCGTGGTCCCAAGAGCCTCCTTCATTCCAATGTGATTTAAAGAGTTCACGCAGCTGCTCATTGTTCATGCAGCCATCCGACAAGCAGTCTTGGGATGCCAACTCTCAGCCGGGCAATATGCTCCAAGCAGGGATACAGACGGAGCCCAAGCAGGTATGCTCCCTGTCCTCAGGGGACTCAGAGTCCAGAGTAGGAACAGAGCTTATTCAATAACCACACAAGGAACTGGAGCACAGCCACTGTGTCCAGTGCTGCAGGGAGGAGGCCCATGTCATGAGGGGGCTGAGTAGGGATCTGAAGAGGTCAGGAAGGTCAGGGGAGACTTTCCTGAAGGCACAATTCTGGGGCAGAGATTTGCAGGATGAGCTGGAGTCTTGATTAGCAGAAGTGGGAAGGGAAGGAGGCAAGGGCTCCCAGGCAGAATGAATTCCCTGTGCAAATACTCTGGGCAGGAGTGAACATGGAACAGACAAGGGAGTGTCACGTGTGGAGCACAGAGCGAGAGACAGGGCAGAGCACGTGTGGTGAGGCTGCAGAGGGCCATGGGCCCTGAAACGTGCAGGGCTGTGTTCTAAAGCCAAAGGGAAGTCCTAGAAAATGTGAAAAGTGGGACAAGGAGGTAGGAGGCAAGACAGGATCAGATTTGCATTTTGAAGGGTCATTTTGCCTGCAGTGAGGAGAAGATATTTTATGGACAGGTAGTGCAAAGGGGACTGAGTGGACTGGTTAAGAGGCTACTGCACTGCAGACATCCAGGTGAGTGACAGTGATGGGCGGGGAGCAGTGAATTGATTCAAAATTAAATTAGGATAGAAAAATGACCAGATTTGGTTATAAATTGGATGAAGTCACAAATAACATATATTAAGCCAATTCATAAGGAATGTTGAGAGTAGAGATACTAGGTGCAGAAATACTAGGCCAATACAAAGAGAAAGAAAGCAGTGTTAAAATCAGACCTCAAGGAATTTAAGGTTGAAAGTCTTAGATGAGATAAGAAGGATGTAAGTAATGAAAAAATCAGTATTTAAGATAACTTTATGTGATCTTGTACAAAAATCAATTGACAAATTAGAACAGCCATGCATTAACAGAGACCAGCAACACTTGGGTAATTCAGTCAAGGTTCTGTGGAAAGAAAGTCAGCACAGCTGGGATATGAAACAGACACAGCAGCAACATCCTCTGAAGTTGCTGGAAGCTTCCTGATCCTCACAACCCTCTCCAACAGGTATGCGGCCTAAGATGAGAGCATCAGAGTGGGTAAGGACCCCTGAACCTTTTTGGAAGGGTCATCGTCCCCGTCCAAGCTCAGTCTTTTATGCACAAGCCTGGGGCTGACCAGCCTGGAGCTGCACCTGCACTTAAGAGTGGAAACCAATAGACCTCAACCAGGACGCTCTTTTCATCGAAGGGTCTGCTGCTAAGTCACGTCAGTCGTGTTCGACTCTTTGCGACCCCACAGACGGCAGCCCACCAGGCTCCCCCGTCCCTGGGATTCTCCAGGCAAGAACACTGGAGTGGGTTGCCATTTCCTTCTCCGATGCAGGAAAGTGAAAAGTGAAAGTGAAGTCGCTCAGTCGTGTCCAACCCTTAGCGACCCCATGGACTGCAGCCTACCAGGCTCCTCTGTCCATGGGATTCTCCATGCAAGAGTATTGGAGTGGGGTGCCATTGCCTTCTCCATCTAAGGAGTTACCCTTCCCAAAATGATTGCTGGAACACAGCACACAGTACTCAGGCTCACAGACTCCTTACCCATCGTTCTCTCATCTCCTTGAGTCAACAGCTTGGTCCAAACACACTCCTAAGAAACTTTAAGTATAATAGAGTTAATGGTATCATTTGTTAAGTTCCCTGAAATAAGAGAAATATTTGAAAATTTCCCCAATTATAGCAATAAATGCCTAGAAATTGAAATGAGAGAATAATTTCATAAATGTAACTCAAATTATAAGTATTTGATAATGAATTCTACAGAAAAGGCCCAAGAATTACCTGATTAAAACTGTAAAATATTGTTGAACAATAAGATCTAAGTAAAACAGAAACCATACCATGTTTTTAGATAAGAAAATATTTCTAAACTATAATTTTTCAAATTAACTTATAAATTTAATATTCCAATTAGAATACCATATTTTATGAGGGAAATAGGCTGGGAATTTAATAAACAGATAATGCCCAAGAATAATACAGTTATGGAAGATATAAATAACAAGAGTCCTGAGGGAAATTTGTCTCACTAGATATTAGAACATGCTTTAAAATAGAACAGGATATATTAGAAACTTGATCTTAGACAAAAGATCAAGAAGGAATAGAACAAGATATATTAGAATGAAAGCCACTGTGATCAAATCAATGTACAAATGGATCATGGAACATTAGTGGGGAAAAAAAAATCAGTGGAACACAATAGATTCCAGAAATAGAGGTCAGCATATTTGAAAAATTAATATATGACAAAAATTGGGAATTGCACTAAGAGAATTGCATTGGCCAGCTGATTACTGATCTAGAAGAAAGTTTGTGCTCAGTTGCTCAGTCATGTCCAATTCTTTGTCATCCCATGGACTGTAGCCCGTCAGGCTTCTCTGTCCATAGGGATTCTCCAGGCAAGAATACTGGAGTGGGTTGCCATGCCCTCCTCCAGAGGATCTTCCCAACTCAGGGACTGAACCCAGGTCTCCCACATTGCAAGTGGATTATTTACTGTCTGAGCCTCCAGGGAAGCCCAAGAATACTGGAGTGGGTAACCTATTCCTTCTCTAGGGGAACTTTCCAAACCAGGAATCAAACTGGGGCCTCCTGTATTGCAGGCAGATTCTTTACCAACTGAGCTTTCTGGGAAGCCATAAAGATACTATAAAGTCACTATAAACAAAAAAAAAGTCTGGAAAAACATTGCAATGTACAGATCAAACATTTAATGTCATTATATAAACAGATCTCTCAAAATGACAAGAAGGGGACAAATAAATATTAGTAAAATGGGCAAAAGAACAAAGAATTTAAAGAAGAGAAAGTCTAATTAGTAAGCAGGTGCCAAGTTCACTATAAAATACCAAAGTTTATACATGCATACACATATGTGTTTGTGTATATATATATATACACACACATATACTCATCAGACAGGAAAAAAAGAGAGACAAAATGGGGATATTGGGAGAGGGTACTCTCATTTATTACTGGTAGAAATTTTAACTACTAAGAACTTTCAAAAAGAACCTGAAAACATCTTCATGTAAAAACTACATATATATTTGGTCAACCAGTTCTACTCCTGAGAACATATCCTATAGACGCATCAGTCTGAATATATAAAAATATATGTATTGTTGTTGTTCAGTTTGCTAAGTTATGTCAGACTCTTTGCAACCCCATGGACTGTAGCAGGCCAGACTTCCCTGTCCTTCACTCTCTTCCAGAGTTTGCTCAAACTCATGTCCATTGAGTGAGTCATGCCATCCAACCATTTCATCTTCTGTCATCCCCTTCTCTTCCTGCCTTTAATCTTCTGTGTTTAGGAGTTCTTATTTCAGCATTTTTGTAGCAGCCCCAAAGGAAACAAAATCACCACCTCATAGAGGAATCCTTAATATATTAGAGCTGTTAAAAGAAAGAATAATAGCTATATAAATTGACATAGGAGAGATTTGATGAAGTTTTCATAAGGTATATTGAATAGGAAAATCAAGATGCAACAAAACATACAACTTATACATAAAAGATTAGATGAATATCATGATACTGTATTTTAGAAACAACCTAAGAAATACCTCATACATGTATGTGTAAATATGTATGCATAATATATACAAATATGTCATATATATATGTGTGTGTACATAATTTGTACATAAATATATATATATTTATAAATACACATGTATATGATATATGTATAGAGAAGCCTATGTGCTAGATTAGTAATTGGACCTCCTTGGGACAGAGTGGAATGGGAGCAGTAAAGAAATAATCCAGTTTGGGAAGGACAGTCATATCAAGTCAGTTTTTGGCTTAAAAAACCTTTAATGATTACTCATTTTACTTGGACAAAAATACAAGTCCCAGATGATTTTATCCCTGGCACTTTTTCAGCTTCACCTTCCACCTTTCTTTCTTCTAACTGTCTCTAATCATCTCAACCTTCTGAAAACTCCTAGAACATGCAAGGCTCTTTCCCACTGCAGGCTTTGTATTAAATACTTGTTTGTATTTCCCTTCTCCTGGAAGGTTCTTCCAGGGCACCAGACTTCTTGTCTTCTAGATCTCAGCTTAAAAGTCACCACACAAAAATGCCCAAATGCCAAATTTAACCACCCCATTCTTTGTTATAGTATACTGTATGTTTTCTTCACAGCACTTTCACAACTGGTGATTATTTTGGTTTTTGTTACTTAAGTATTGTCTGTCTCCCCACTTTGAGATGTAAGCTCCACAAAGGCAAGAAGTATGTGTATTCTTCTCAGTACTTTGTTACTGACACCTAACACAGCAGTTGCTGAATGATCCATTTCTTTCGCTGATGAAGTTCAATCTGTCAAATAAAAAACCATTAACTTTCTGCTCACTCCTCAGCAACATCCACACCCATCCTTCTTCCTCCAGCTGAGGCCTGCCTGTGAAATAGGTCCATGCTTTGCCCCTTCCTTAGGGGCAAAGCCCCTTTAGTTATCAACCCATCAGCCCATTAGTTATCAACCTTCTTCTGTATTTTCAGCTTCTTCTTCACTGATGCTTTCTCTTACATATGTGCTAAAGTCTTCCCATTTTAAAAAGAGGAAAAGATGAAAACATTTAATATCTTTCTGATAAAATATACTTTGTGATGAATAATCCCCATGAATCCCAAACAAAATAACTAAAGAATTCTAAAGAATTTACTTTGGGAAGGAAGATGGGGACAGAGATAGTTCTGCGATGCAAAAGCAGTGAAGAGCAACAAAGAGCACAAAAATGAGACCTAGATATGGAAATGATAAATGACAGAGGCAGCATCACAAATTAGTGAAAATTGGCAAAGAAAGATGGTCTTTTCAATAAAGAGACTTGGGAAAATTGTGCCACCAAAAAACAAAAAAAAATGAAACTGGCTCTCTCCCAGATAATGTACATGCAAAATTGATTCTAAGCAGATTAAAATCCTAAATGTGAAAGGCAGAACAATAAAACTTTTAGAATGTACTAAAGAAACATAATTTCATGACTTTGGAATAGGAAAATGTGTTTTTTTTACAGAAGAATCTATCAAAGAAAATGGCTAAAATGACTAAATTTGAGTATATTAATTATATTCTGTTCCTAAAAAGGCATCATATAAAGAAAGTAGAAAGATAAGCCACAGCTTGGAAGATGTAATAAGCCAAAGACTAATATCCAAAAATATAAAGAACACCTATAAATTAATTTAAAAGGCAGAAAACCCACTGTAAAAATAGGCAAGTGATTTGAATAAACATTTCATAAAGAAGTCTGTAGTAAATATATATATATATATGGAAAACTAATGCTTTCATAGTAATCTGCCAGAAAATGACTATTTTAATAGATCAGGATAGAAGGTGGTACACCAGGACTCTCAGGCTCTGTCTCCAACCTCAGGTAAAGTGGCTCCTGCATTTAATGGTCAGGTCCTCACCTCTGAATTGTGCTTAGGGTATTAATGTTTGGAAGAGGAGCTTCAGAAGAGGGACCTTATTCAAGATAAGAAGCTATTATAAAATTTTGCAAGAAGATTATGATCCAGCATTTATGAAATTTCCTAGTAGATTTATCTGATTTTTACTTATGGAAAATATGGGATTAACTTAATCCTCAATGAAATCTGAGGGTGCTGACCATAAGAGCTCAAAAAATAAACTTTTTAGTCTGATGAAGCCATCATCATTTTCCTGACCTCTGCCTCTCTCTCAGATCTCCTGTCTCTTCTCATACTTACTGTAACCACTCCCATTTCATTCCTACTCTGATCTTTCTACATCTCAACATTTTACAGTATTGTTAGCAATTTTTAAATTTTTCTCCAATTCATGATGAGTATTATTGGAAGAAAAATTTCAGCACAAAATAAAGTCAGCAGTAGTTCCAACTGCATATGATAAAATTTGTTTTACTAAAAATTAATGGAAAACTCTATTTTTGTCAAAATTCAAGCTGGATGAATTGGAGTCAGTACAAGTAATGGCCTCAGAAGTCAACTATAGTTTTGCCTCATGGCAAAAACCACAAAGGGTAAAATGTGACAGGACCTCAAACTCAATCAATGAATCACATTTTGCTACAAAATTTCTCTTTAGAAACACATTGAAAATAATATCATAAAAATTAAAAAGAAGGAAAGATGGAACTGGTATCTCTTTTGTACAGAAAAATTGATAATTTAGTCCCATCCAGTTGACTCTGAAATTCTGAAAAACATTGTATCATTCTGATTAAAACATTTTATCCAAATTATCCTAAACATCAGTAGTTTATTGAAGTGTGCATTTTCCATGGACTCCTACAACTTACCCTATACATAAAATATTTATAACCTAGTATTTTGTGAATCAGAAAACAGCAAATGTTTATTCACTATCTAATGTCATTCACTAATACTTATTGAGATGTCATACATTTTTGCAGCTAACATTTATTGAGTGCCAGCTGTATACTTCTTTGTATGCTAAACATTAAGAATACAAAGATACACGAGACAAATTTCTGACTCAAAGAACTTATATTTACACACTGAAAATACAAGTCTAAAAGCAGTTCATTTTGCTTCATTTTTTTTGATTCTGTTTATAAATCTGTGCATTTTTAAAAAAATTCACATGGTTGAAGATGCCATTTGTAAATTATTCATTCATTGCTCTGCTATAATATCATCTCTTCAAGGCAGTGTCCGCTCCTGAATTTTCATTTATTTAAACACTTGTGCATGGCTTAGAAATCAGTACCAAAAACCTCTATAGCATTACACTCAAGATATGAAGTTGGCATTTTACATTCTGTAACAGACTCTCCTTAATTTAGCCTGTCAGAGTTAGTTTATCCTGTCAGTCCTCCATAAAGTCAAACCATTAATTTCCTGACTGTCAGTGTACATATCACTTTCAGGATAAATCTATCAAATAAAACCTGACATCTCCCAGGCTTTGCCATCATTAGATAGTGATTAATGTTAAAAACTTCCATCCGTCTTAAACACTCCCCCTTCTAATTCAGTAATTGGATCAAAGATAGAGGATATTGTGTTAATGGGCAGGGCAGTCTTCCCAGGTGGTTCCTTCAGCTCCCAAGATATGGGGTCTGAGATTCCCCCAAACCATTCCTAGCTTGAAGATTCAACTGCAGTCTCCAGCTGGACTTCTGCCTTGGTACTTCAGTACTCCATGGTGGTACTCCATGAATCTTAAAAAAGATCAGGATGAGTTAATTACAAACTTTGGCCTGCAACAATCAATTAAGCTGCCAGGAATCAGTTCTTTCAGATTTTTTTACATTGTATTAAACATATGGTATTCTAATACATATTTAGATATAGGGTATTAATAATATATTTTTAATACAGTGAGTTAATAAAGTGCATTAACATATCAATACACTGCACTAAAGAGCTTAAAGCTTTATATTGGATTCCCACTGTTTCACTGCCAACTGGAAATACAATCTCTTCATATTCTGACTCCTACCCAGTCCTTCATTCTCTTTTAATCTCTCCTTCTGTCTTGCATCCTATCTCTGTTTCCCCACTCCAGCTTCATTGGCTTATTTGCAACCTTTCAAATACCCTGCTCTTTCCTTCTCTGAGTCTTTGCATTTTCTCTGCTGAAATGGTCTTTTCCCTCATCTTCATTCATGTTCTCTTCAACCTTCAGGGTTCTGACTAAAAGTCATTTCCTCAGCATTGGGCGTCCCACGTGGCTGAGATGGCAAAGAATCTGTCTGCAATGCAGGAGACCCAGGTTTCATCCCTAGGTTGGGAAGATGCCCTGGAGAAGGGCATGGCAACCGACTCCAGTATTCTTGCCTGGAGAAGTCCATGGATAGAGGAGCCTGGCAGGCTACAGTCCATGGGGTCGAACAGAGTTGGACATGACTGAGTAACTAACACTTTCACTTTCTTCAGAATCACTTAAACCTAAATTCCATAAGTATGTTGTCAAACACCTCTCCTTATCTGTTTAATGTCTATTTCCTCTCCTCAACAGTAGAATTCATGAGAACATGGAAAGGCTTTTTACCATTCTATCACTGTAGCCAAGTACACACAAGGACTCAACTCACACAAAATGTTGAATAAATATGTTTAATTGCAGTGGACTCTCTCTCTCTCTGTCTCAGCTGCTTTTGATATTTCCTCTCTCTTGGGTTTTCAATAGTTTGAGTGTCATGTGCTTAGATCAGATTTTCTTCCTGCTTGTAGTTTTTTGAGCTGCTTGGATCTGTGGGATAATTTTTTTTAATCAAATTTGGAAATGTTTTAGCATCATTTCCTCAAATATCTCTCTTCTCCTCCTGCATTCCAATTACACACATGTAAAATGGCTTTATAATATCCCACAAGGCAGCTTCTTGGAAGAAAAGTTAAGACAAACCTAGACAGCATATTAAAAAGCAGAGATATCACTTTGCCAACAAAGGTCCATATAGTCAAAGCTATGGTTTTTCCAGTAGTCATTGAGAGATGTGAGAGTTGGACCATAAGGAAAGCTGAGTGCCAAAAAATTGATGCTTTTGAACTGTGGTGTTGGAGAAGACTCTTGAGAGTCCCTTGGACAGCAAGGAGATCAAACCAGTAAATCCTAAAGGAAATCAACCCTGAATATTCATTGGAAGGACTGATGCTGAAGCTAAAGCTTCGATACTTTCACCAACTGATGTGAAGAGCCGACTTATTAGAAAGATCCTGACGCAGGGAAAGATTAGGGCAGGAGGAGAAGAGGGTGACAGAGGATGAGATGGCTGGATGGCATCATCGATTCAATGAACATGCGTTTGAACAAGCTCAGGGAGATAATGAAGGACAGGGAAGCCTGGCACGCTGCAGTCCATGAGGTCTCAAAGAGTTGGATATGATTCAGGGACTGAACAACAACACAAGGCACTAAAGCTGTCTTTCATTTTTTTTTCTTTTTTCTCTCTAAATTTCAGTTTAACTAACCTTTTTTTTTTTCTTCCCTTATACAGGACTTATCTATTCTTCAGGGTGCTATTTACCCTTTGAAATCTCTTTTCAGTGCACAGGTTTCCAAGAGCTATACTCAGACAGAGCATATACAGTCTTCCCCTTTTTGTGTGTGTCTTAACATTTGACCAATGTTAAGACACACACAGGCGTTCAGAGGACGCCTGTGCACATTCCTGGAATTCCTCCTTGGCACAGCTCTTTCCTTTCTGGTACTCTGCCCTATAAAGTTCCAGCTGCCCAAGCAACGCCAAACTCTGATCTCTGTCCACACAGCTCAGTGCCACTGCTGTGCTCTGTTCGTGCTCTAATTCCCTCCACTATGTCCCAAAGAGTTCACCACACAGACAGCCAAGGTGATCAGGAGACTCACTTCATGTTTTCCCTCAGAACTCCAAGTCTTGCTCTGTTTTTTATCCAATGTCTGAAAGTCATTGTTTCATATACTTTTCCAGTTATATAGTTGTTGACTTTGAGAAAACTAATCCAATACCAACTCTTCTGTTTCCCCCATCTTATTTGGGGTAAATCCAAGCTCCTAGCCCTGGTTAATAAAGCCCTGTAGGACCTGGCCCCTGCCCACTTCTCTGACTTCATCAAACATCAGTTCCCTCTCTCCCCACCTGTAGACGCCATACTGACCTCCTCTGCATCTGCAGTGCCTCCCTACCATAGTGCCTTCGCCCTGCTGACTCTTCTGTCCAGGTTGCTCTACCCTCCGATCTTCATGGGATGGTCTCTTGCTTATCATTCAAGTTCACCCAAATTAAAGTATCCACTCAGTCACTGTCAGAGTAATCTGTTTTAATTATCTGCAGGATGCATATCACATTCTGATATTTTTCATTCACCTAACTCTTGGCTTATTTTCTGTCTCCCTTCATTAGAACAAAGTATCCATGAGGCCAGGAACCTTTCCTGTCTTGTTTCCTGCTGTATCTTCAATGCTGTCTAGCCTGTGGAAAGCCCTTGCTAAATATTTCCTAGGTAAATGGATAAAACCCATTTTTCTTTTTGATTGCTTCATACTTTCTCCCAAATTACCACCAATTTCAATGGACATTCAATCTTATAAAATATACAGATGCTGAGGGGGAAGGTGGTAATGATAATTCTCGGACACTGAACTTTACATTCATTATCTCATTTAATCCCTATTACAAGCCTTTGAAGTATCTGCTATCACCATCGATATGGTAGATGAGGACACAGCGGCAAAGAGAAGGTCAGTGCCTTTCTGAGTGTCTCACATCTCCTCACTCCCACACCCCACTGTTTTTTATCCAGATTTTATAGAGTTGGTATTGCTCAGTCTCTGATTTTTATTGCCCTGTCACTGGAGCTGGGTTTGTATCACCTTTGAGACGTGCCCAGGTCACGCTAGTCTCTAGCACTGAAACATCATGTACCACATCTGTTACCCATTAGTCTTCTTTGCAAAAAAAAAAAATAACCCATACTGTGCTATTGTATCCAACCCTCATGTTTCTACTGTAGCATAAATATGCTTAACCAGCTGTTGCTAACGCTTTGTAATACTTGTGACAACTCTACTGAGAACCCCTTCTTAATGGGGCAGATGGTGTGAACTCAAGCAAGCAAGTGGAAGCTTAGTGACAGAGCCCAGGAAGGGGGTGCTGGTCAATGCCACTTCATTTTGCTTTCGTTTGTTTTTAAGATTTGAGTCTAAAACAGGTCATGTGGAAGTCCCTATGCACAAGTTTCAAAGGTAGCATAAGATCTGAGGTTCAGGGTTAAAGGAAAGGAGTTTGGGGGTGGGAGAACAGTTAGAAATATTTTCACAGAAGTGACTGATGAAATTACAAAATGAGTATGTTTCTCCAAAGAGCACATAGAGAGCAACAGAAGGCATCAAATAGAGGTAAAGAGCAAGGGGATACATAAAAAGAATGATCATTTTCCCAGAGAGAGTAAATGACACATCCAATGCCAAGGTTAATAATAGCAATATTAGTAACTAAATAAGAGATGCAGTTTTGAGTAATTTTAGGGAAAAAATGTCCAAATACCATATCCACTGCTTACAACCTATGAGACCTGGGCAAGTAATTTCTTCGCCCTCTTCAAGTTTGAATTAAATCTGCATAATTAATCCTTCCACAAGATATGAGAGAAGAAAACAGGGACTTACCATATAGCACAGGGGACTAGATTCAATATTGTTTAATGACATATAATGGTAAAGAATCTGAAAATGAATATACATATATATAATAATATATATAATCACTTTGCAGTACAGCTGAAACTAACACAACACTGTAAATTAACTATAGTTTTTAAAAAATGATTTAAAAAACTATGTGAAAGAGGGAGATTCAAAATAGAAGGCACAGTATGTATTAATACTATGAAATCAGTGTAAAGGGTCTCCCACAAACCCCAAAACACAAGCAGGTGAAGATAAGCCTCCATCATTCACATAGTCTGTAGGATATCAGCGGTTGCAGAGGGTTGTGGGAGGAGGAAGGAAAGACGGAAGCATCAAGTCTCCTACATACAGATTTGTAAACAAGAAAAGCTGGAATTCTTTAGTAGTCTAGTGGTTAAGACTCAGTGCTTTCACTGCTGTGGCCCAGGTTCGATCCCTGGTCAGGGAACTAAGATCCTGCAGGCTGTGTGGCCTGGCAAAAGTGGGAGGCAGGAAGAGAGGTAGAAAAAAGCAATAGCAGCAAGAGCACTCCCTGGAAAGCACTGTGAGCCATTGGAGAACAGCCATTGCAGCTGGGAGGGATTTTGCCATTTTTGAACTCCCTGGGTGGGAGTGTGGCAGGGAGGGAAGGGGTCTGCAGGAGGAAATTCTGCATGGGTTTGAACAGTGAACCCCCTATTTTTCTCCATGGTTGGAAGAACGTTTAGAATTTAGGGGCAGCAGCAATAGTGCTAAAGGCTGTACAGATGCATGCTGCAGGAAGCCTTCCAAATTTCTCAAACACATAACAAAGATTTGGGTGTTCATGAGATCAGAGTATAAAAACATTAACTTAATTTTCTTTGAGACCACGTCTCAGGTTTCCTTGTTATTAGACTCTCCCGGCCGAAAATGGCCCCAATTCCATGAATGTTGCATGAGCTTGCAGAACATCTACGATGCCCTTGAGTAAGATTCATTATCTCACACAATGCTGGCTACTGCCGGTTCATGGCTGTATATTCTAGCAATTTTGAGCTGGCTCACTCCAGAAGGAAGAAAAATTATGACATTAAAAACTTTACCTGATCTGAGCACCTGCCTGCATCTGCTTGTTTGTGGACAAACCAGGTAAGCTTGAGAACAAGTTATTTTCAATAATTTGCATATAGGAGGTTAATTACACCGGAAAACAGATATATTGGTCACAAATGTTCCCTGCCTCATTTTTGCCATTAAGTTCCATAAAAAAAGAGGACTGCGATTTCAGTGAGTGTTTGGGAAAGTGCCCCTCCTACATGTTTATGTGTAGGAGGTGAAGTGAATCCTGAGGAAAAAAAATTCCAGACATGAGAATTCCTGGTGCCTCGGGGAGCAGCAAGGTGGTCAGTGCTGGGAGCAGAGGTGGAAAGAGAGGCCATGCGGCTACAGTCAGTGCAGGGCCTTGTAGGGTCTTTGGGGACTGAGGCTCTTACGTTAAGTGGAGTGACCCCACTTGGAGGGTTTAGAGCAGAGGAATGACATAATCTGAATAATGTTTGAAATGGATTATTCTTGCTTCCTGTGTTAATGAGAATTACGAACTAGACTGTGGGTGGCAAGTGTGGAAGGAAGGAAACCAATGAGAAAATTTCTACAACTCTGAAAAAGGGTGATGAAGCTGCCCACATCAGGAGGGAGCAGAGACAATGGTTGTGAAGTGGTCAGGCTCTGGATATATTTTAAAGGCAGAGTCAATAGGACTTGTTGATGTATTAAGTGTGATAATTAAGACAGGATTCAAGGATGGCTCCACTGCTTTTGCCCAAACAAATGGAAGGATAAAGTTGCCATCAACAGAGACGGGAAAGACTGTGGCTTGTGAGGGTTATGGGTTGAATTGTGTCCACGTGTCCCCCGCCCCCCTTCATATGCTGAGGTCCTAACTTCTAGTCCTTCAAAATGGGACCTTATTGAAAATAGGGTGTTGCCCCATTGCTCAGTCGGTAAAAAATCTACCTGCAAATGCAGGAGTCTGCCTGCAATGCAGGAGACCCAGGTTCAATTCCTGGATCACGAAGATCCCTTGGAGAAGGAAATGGCAGCCCACTCCAGTATTCCTGCGTGGAAAATCCCATGGACAGAGGAGCCTGGGGTGCTACAGTCCTTAGGGTAACAAGAGTCAGACATGACTGAGCAACTAAACCACAATAGTAATGAGTTAGTTCAGTTTAGTTCAGCCGTTCAGTCAGGTCCCCATGGACTGCAGCACACCAGGCTTCCCTGTCCATCACCATCCTGGAGTCTAGTCAAACTCATGTCCATTGAGTTGGTGATATCATCCAACCATCTATCCTCTGCTGTCCCCTTCTCCTCCTGTCTTCAATCTTTCCCAGCATCAGAGTCTTTTCTAAGGAGTCAGTTCTTCACTTCAAGTAGACAAAGTATTAGAGCTTCAGCTCCAGCATCAGTCCTTCCAATGAATATTCAGGACTGATTTTTAGGATTGTCTGGTTGGATCTCCGTGCTGTCCATGGGACTCTCAAGAGTCTTCTCCAACACCACAGTTCAAAAGCATCAATTCCTCAGTGCTCAACTTTCTTTATGGTCCAACTCTCACATCCATACATGACTACTGGAAAAGCCATAGCTTTGACTAGATGGACCTTTGTCAGCAAAGTAATGTCTCTGCTTCTTAATATGCTATCTAGGTTTGATATAACTTTTCTTCCAAAGAGCAAGCGTCTTTTAATTTCATGGCTGCAGTCACCATCGGCAGTGACTTTGGAGCCCAAGAAAATAAAGTCTTTCACTGTTTCCATTGTTACCCCATCTATTTGCCATGAAGTGATGGGACTGGATGCCATGGTCTTAGTTTTTGAATGTTGAGTTTTAAGCCAATTTTTTCACTCTCTTCTTTCACTTTCTTCAAGAGGCTCTTTAGTACCTCTTTGTTTTCTGCCATACGGGTGGTGTCATCTGTGTATCTGAGGTTATTGATGTTTCTCCTGGCAATCTTGATTCCAGTTTGTGCTTCATCCAGCCCGGCATTTCACATGATGTACTCTGCATATAAGTTAAATAAGCAGAGTGACGGTACTCCTTTCCCAATTTTGAACCAATCTGTTGTTCCATGTCCTGTTCTAACTGTTGCTTCCTGACCTGTATACAGATTTCTCAGGAGGCAGGTAAGGCAGTCTGGTATTCCCATCTCTTTCAGAATTTTCCACAGTTTGTTGTGATACACAGTCAAAGGCTTTGGGGTAGTCAATAAAGCAGAAGTAGATGTTTTCCTGGAATTTTCTTGCTTTTTGTATGATCCAATGGATGTTGGCAATTTGATCTCTGGTTCCTCTCCCTTTTCTAAATCCATCTTGAACATCTGGAAGTTCTTAGTTCACGTACTGTTGAGAAGAGGTCATCCTGGGGTAGTGTGGGTCCCTAATCCAATATGACAGTGTCCTTTTTAAAAGGAGAAGTTTGGACACAGCCATGCCCAGGGAGAATGTTGTGTGAAGATGAAAGCAGAGGTCTACAAGCCAAGGAACCACCAGAAACCACCAGTAGCTTGGAGAGAGAATGGGACAGATTCCTTCTCACAGTTCCTAGAAGGAGTCAACTCTGCTGATGCCTTGATTTCAGACTTCTAGCCTCCAGAACTGTGAGCCAATACATATCTGTCATGTTGGCCACCTAGTGTGGGATACTTTGTCCCAGCAGCCCTAAGGACTTAATGAAGAGGAGTTTGGAGAGAAGGGAAAGTCAAGGATTCAGTTTGAGCCCCTTTAAATACAAGATGCCTGTTGAACATCTAGAGTAGATCAAGGAGGCAGCTCAGTATTAAAGTCAGAGGTTCAACAGAGACGTCCAGATAGAGATTTGTTTTACTGATCATTAGCATGCTCATAGCATTTAAAGCTATGAGATGAGTGAGATCTAGAGATCCAGAGAGTGAGAGTAAACAGATAAAAAAGAGGTTCAAGGAGGAGTCCAATCAAGGTTGGAGAAATAAGGAAGGGCTAGCAGGGGAGAGTAAGAAGGAGTTGCCTGTACAGTAAGTGGGAGACGAGGACCATGAGGTGTCCCAGAAGTTGAAGGAAGAAAGGTTTTAAGGACGATTCAGAGACAGGCTGTGTCAAATATTGCTGGTGATGAGAAGGTGAGTAGGAATTGACCACTGGTATTAGTAATTTGGGTAACTTAGTGATTTTAGTGGACAGCCTACTGTCTATCTAATTGGATAGATTAGATAGATCTAGAGGCAAGGAATTAGAGACAATTTTTCTTATAAAAGGAAGCAAAGAAATTGAGCCATATCCAAAATAAAAGTGACTTGACAGAGAATATGTTGCATGTGTGTGTGTGTGTGTGTGTGTGTGTGTGCTTTACTTTAATATGGGAGAAGTAACCTTACATTTATATGTTGATGGAAATAATCCAGAAGAGAGGGAAATTTTCCTGTTGCAAATAAAAGAAGGAAGAATTGCTGGAGTGATGTGTCAATACTTCGGTAGATGAGGGGGGTCAGGGAACCAGGGTCAAGGGGAGTCTTTGACCATGAATAGGAGCACGGAAGTTTCCTCCACAGGAACAGAAATGTAAGCAGGTATGTAGAGTCAAGGAGCTAGCAGGTGGTTTGTGCTGGGAACTTTTGCAAGTTCTTCTCACCTCTCTTGAAGCAATGTCTAGTGGAATAGAAGGCAATGTCATCAACTGATAGACAGGAGTAGGAAGGAAGTGCTGGAGGTTTGAGAAGAGAGGAAAATATTGTGTAATTGTCATTTAGAAGATACGGAGTGACTGCCCTAAGAGACTATTGTCTGGTTGCCAGGCAGCCCACTGTGATCAAATTCACATTAAACATAACACAAGTCACACAGATCCATGTGGGGAACCCAGTGCTCTCAGGAGGGAGTGATGGTTGACGTAATGTGTCAGCCTGGCTGAACCACGGGGTACCCAGACATTTGGTTAAACATGATTCTGGGTGTGTCTGTGAGGGTGTTTCTGAATGAGATTAACATTTGAATTGGTAGACTGAGTAAGGCAGATTTCCCTCCCCAGTGTGGGTGGGCCTCATGTGGTCAACTGAAGGCCGAATAGAACCCAAAGACTGAGTAAGAGCAAAGCCTGCCGTCCTGACTGCTGAGCTGGGACATTGGGCTTCTTCTGCCTTCCAGCTAGAACTTATACCATCAGCTCTCCTGGATTTGTAGCCTGATGACTGCAAGGCTTGGGATTTCTCAACTTCCATAATTGCATGAGTCAGACCCCAGGCCCATTTGGTCGGTCAGACCTGATGAGCTACAGTCAAATGGCATTAAAAAAAAAAAAAAGCCTAATGTCTAGGGCTCTTCACAGAGCAGGTTAGGATGGGTACCAACTGGGGACGAGCAAATGTGGACACTTCATACACTGAGTTCAGTAAAACATCTATAAAATGATTGAAAGTGAGCTCTGGGCAAGAATTTTAACATCCAATTTATTTTACAGATGAGGAACACTGAGGCCCCCAGAGATGAAGTTATGTCCTAAGGCTACACAGCTGGTTAGTGGCTGAGACTGGACTAGAGCCTATTTGGTTTCACTCCCCACTTCAATGCTCTTTCCACAGCCTCCCTAATTAGGGGGGCTTCCTGAACCCAATGAAGCACATGTAACCCTTTGATATGATGATGCTTTCCACCAATAAAGCCAGGAAGTCTCCAGAAGCAATGCCTCCCAATTGCCTGGAACTTCTGGGTATGCATAAGGGCATCGAGGAGTTTTTGCCATTCAGAAGTCATTCCCCACCTTTAGATCCCAGAGGCCTTTTCAGTGACAGCCGCTCAAGCAAGTCCATGTATCTAATTAAAAATATGGATTTTCTGTTGTGAGTTAAAGTCAAAATGCAGCTTCAAAATTTGCTTTGCCAAGTACATTTAATAATACCTAAATGCTCTCATGTGTTAAATATTCATCCATTTTCTCCATAACTGCTTACGATAAATATTGATGATTATCTAACTTTGCAAATGGCTGTGTACATAGGAGAATATTCATGTGTGTCTCATTGATTTTCCTGACAGGGCCAAATGGAGCAGGTAGGCCAATTTAACACAACCAATTTCCAATTTTGCACAGGCTGAATAGGAGAAGGGCCATGGAAATGAATAATCAATCTTACTACCATTATTATTAATAATATTTAGCTTACCTACAGCTCCTTCCATCTTCTGAGCACTTTGCCAGCATTAACAAATTTATTCACTAACACTCAAGGGAGGCATTTCTGTAATGGGAAGGAGAGGCCAAGGGAGATGTACGTGGCTAACCAGGGCAAAGGAATAAGTTGGAGCCCTGGTGCAAAAAAGGGATAATCTCATGTGAGTTCTGATCCCCACTGGATTTTTTGCCTCCTTAAATTTTGGAGACTTATTGCAAACCCAGGAAGCAAGTCAAATGCATTTATAAAACCTAGTTTTATAAAATGTGTGCTCCCCATAACAATAAGAACTGCCTGATAACGGCTACTGTATTTTGAACACCTACAGTGAGCTCAACGCTGCTAAATGTTGGGGGTCAGAAAAGAGCCTCTATGCTGAAGAAGCTGGCAGATCAGTGAGGGAGAGGGAGCTGTGATGAACCAAACTATAAGCCGGCCATTCCTGAGATAAACAGAGAGGCACAGCTCCCCCGAGAAGGGCACCCAGCACACTGTGAATATCTTCCCCGTGAAGGTGGTGCTTCTACTGGATGAGGAGAATCAAGCAGGGGATTGGAGCAGGGGAGACAGCCATTGTAGAGAAAGGGGAAAACCTGGGGAAAGGTGGGCTGGAGAAGTGCTGTGTCCTCTGGAAACTGCAAAATACTTCAGTCTGACTGGAGTGAAGGCTGCCTATCTGAGAGGAAAATAATGTGATGCCAGAGGAATAATTGTGATGCCCTTGTATGCCCCTGCAGCAGGTTCTGTAATAGCTCCCATCGCCCTCGTTTGCCTGTAGTGTGACCTCGCCACCCTTCCCTCGAGAGGTGGATCATGTCCTCTCCCCTTGAATCTGGGGGTACAGCGGACAGAAGTCGGGTCCGGTCCCCTCCCTGACTTCTGAGACTGGGACAGAAAAGGCAACGCTACTTCCGACTCATCCACAGGGCCCCTTGCTTTCAGAGTGCTCAACCACCAGCCACGAAGTCTGGTGCAACACCCCACTGGTGCTCAGGCCACCAGGCTACATGGAGAGGCCACATGTAGTTGCTCAGGTCAACAGCCCTCACTGAGACCCCAGCCAACAGCCAGCACTGGCCTCCAGACTTGTGAATGAAAACACCTCCAGATGACTCCAGCCCTGAGCTGTCGAGCTACTCCCCACTCTTTCATCTTCCCGGTGGAGACTTCAGACACTGTGAAGCCCAGGCAAACTGTCCCCATTGTGGACCATCCAAATTTTGGCCCATGAAATCCACTAGCATAATATAATGGTTGAAATTGGCAGGGGAGAGGGGGTTGTTATGGAGCAACAGTAACCAGAACAACAGCACCACAGACTTTTTATTCCCAGAGAACCGCTGAAGGATGTCAGGGGAAAGTAATATCGTCAGGTTTGGTGCTGAGTGGCCCCCAGGGAGGGTCTTCCCAGGTGGCTCTAGTGGTAAGGAACCCACCTGCCATTGCAGGAGACCCAAGAGATGCAGGTTTGACCCGTGGGTCAGGAAGATTCCCCGGAGGAGGGCATGGCAACCCACTCCAGTATTCTTGCCTGGAGAATCCCATGGACAGAGCAGCCTGGTGGGCTACAGTCCATAGGGTCACAAAGAGTCAACACAACTGAAGTGACTCAGCACACACAGCCCCTGGGGATCTTATTTGAAATGCAAAGACCAACTAGTTAGTGGTTTCTGTGTTTCAGGTCTATGGGTCATTCTCAGGTGAGTCTGGGTTGTCACCTTTTGTGTCACTGTCAATTAATTTTGTCAGCCTCATGCCTCTCCCTCTAGCTCAGTGACTCTTATTCTTGGCCGGACATTTAGATCTCCTCAAGAGCATTAAAACATCCCATTTCCCAGGCCCCACCCCAAAGCAATTAAATCAGAGTATCTGGAGAAGTGGGACCCTGACACGGGTATTTTGAAAGGGTCCCCTGGTGATTTTAATGTGCAGCCAAGGTTGAGGAGCATGGAATGAGCTGTTCACTGATCACATGGGCTGAGTTAGGGGACAGTAGCTCATGCTGTGGAGAAGGCAATGGCACCCCACTCCAGCACTCTTGCCTGGAAAATCCCATGGACATAGGAGCCTGGTGGGCTACAGTCCATGGGGTCACTACTAAGCAACTTCACTTTCACTTTTCACTTTCATGCATTGGAGAAGGAAATGGCAACCCACTCCAGTGTTCTTGCCTGGAGAATCCCAGGGACGGGGGAGCCTGGTGGGCTGACGTCTATGGGGTCGCACAGAGTCGGACACAACTGAAGCGACTTAGCAGCAGCAGCAGCAGCAGCTCATGCTGTAAATCTGAAACTTAGTTGAGAACTAGAATTACACATTGCAAAATTTGTAGTACTCTTTTCACCTTAGCAGAAAAAGAAGTTTCTAGACACTAGACTGCTTACTGTAAAGGAACCAAAGGAAAACTTACAGCCCTGAGGCCATATTATGAAAAATACATGCATTCCTGAGGGTGAATTTAGGAAAAAAGAGAATGCTGAGGTTCTCTTATCGTGAGGCTTGTTTATTTTCAATCGAGAGCTTGTTTCTCTAAACCACAGCTTCCCCAGCATGGTTTGATTAAAGCATCTATTCCAACAAACTATTTTCTTTTGCTCTGACACTGGCCCAAACCAGAACCCATCAGTTTCATAGCTGTAGTGCATATCTAGAAACTGAAGAAAAGAATAAGAAAACCTCCCCTTACGTTGTGTGAATATGGTGGTGAGTGGGTACATGTATGCAGGTCCAGAAGAGTGATACCAAAAGGTAGAGGATGGGCAGGGTGGTATAGAGAGGGACTGGGCAGAGGAGAATGAATTTAGGAATGCTTGCTAACCCTGAGCAGGTCACCTGCCTTCTCTGGGCCCCAGTTCTCTCAGTCATATAAGAAGGTAGGGTAATCTTGAGGTCCCCTCCCCAGCCTGAGACTATGATTCTGTCATAAGGTACCAGAAACCTCTGTTCTGTTTTGTAATTACCATTCTGTCCCAGACAATCTGTGAGTCCTAGTACATGGCAGTTCATTCCTCTGTGTATTAACCATGTGGTTTTTTTAATTAAAATACAGTTTGATTTACAATATTAGTTTCAGATGTGCAGCAAAATCTCATTTATACATGTATTTTCAGATTGTATTCCATTATAACATGACATCGAATATAGTTGCCTATGTGTGCTTAGTCTCTCAGTCGTGTCCAGCTCTTTGCAACCCCATGGACTGTAGCCCGCCAGGCTCCTCTGTCCATGGGATTCTCCAGGCAAGAATACTGGAGTAGGTTGCCATGCCCTCCTCCAGGGTATCTTTCCAGCCTAGGGACCAAACTCAGGTCTCCCACATTACAGGTGAATTCTTTACCATCTGAGCCACCAAGGCTATACAGTAAATCCTGATTGCTTATCTATTTTATGTGTAGTAGGGTGTATCTGTTAATCCCATACTCCTAATTTATAACCATGTTTTCTGATGCTTTGAAGACCCTTGGGGAGACTGCACCTCCCAGGGCTCTAATTCCTGGAGGTGAAAAAGGGATCACCACCCAGCAAACAAAGCAATCCAGAGCCACACTCCAAATACCTCCTTTATCAGGTCTCATAACTCTCACAGGCTGGACCACTGTCCACTTGCCATGGTCATCCCAGAATCAGGTACCAGACCACTAAGTGCAGCCTCTATGCACCAGAGCCTCCTGAAATTATGCAAATTAGCCAACCCTCAGCCTGCTACCCTGCCTTGCTCCTTCCTCTCTCAGAAATCACAATAAAGGCTCCTGCCCACGTTTGCCCCTCACTTCCTCTGCCTCCTGACTGCCCTGGTTCTTCCTGTATGCCCCCTGATCTTGGGAGCTGTGAGGGTAACAAGCTGACTTTGCAATGGCAGTCGCCTCCTGATCTGTTGACCTCACCACACCTGAATAACAACAGAAGCTACACTTTCAAACATTCTGACCATTTGTAAGTCACAGATGAGAATGGCAACCTTTCTCTCAGTTTTCTGAGAACAGCCATTGATCCCAAATGCAGTCCATCAAAGCATGTGTGCTTAGAAATTATAGCAACATTTCAGACCGATAAAGAAAAGTACCTTCGAAGTCTGCATGTTAGGATGGGCTGGTCCAGGCAGCCATTCCCTCATCCTTAGATCTGTAGATTGCCAAGCAAATTGTCCATGGAGTCACAGATGATTGGTATGCAAATTGGGGGAGCAAATGCAAAACAGTCCTCCAGCATGACTCAGCAGTCTTGGTAGTGTTGCATCAAAGAAACTGACCCTAACCCTTCCAGACACACACCCTGTGCTCAATAGTACATATTCCCATTATCAAAGCAGTCCATTATGCCCTGAGTTTAGTAATGTTTCCCATAATTTGCATCATAATGGTGTACTGATATGATATGAGAGGGACCCACAGTCTCATCTCAGCACCCCATTTTCATAGCTCACGCAGCAGGCTTAATTTCACAGCTTTTAGTTTTATGACATTCAAATACCAATAATTGATAGAGGGAGGGGAGAGCCCCAAGTTGATTGGAAATATCTCACTGCAAAAAATCCTGAAGGAAAACTTGCCACTTTATAAAAGGTCACCAGATAAATAAATTGCCTTCTCAACTGGGATGATTCCTGTTGTCATTAAGCCCCAGCAGAGATCTAACACACTTTAATGCTTTTGCTAAATGCCGAGAGAGACAACGGCACGTTCGAGGTCAGAGACAATGAAAACTAAGCAATTGGAGCCCAAGTCAGAAGGCTTTTTCTTTTTTTCTCCTTTTTTTATGGGTAAGATGAAATAATAGGCACTTTTTAACTTTTTTAGATTCCGTTTCTGCAGTGGTAATCTTGTTCCACGTGAACTCAATTGACCAGGGACCGAGCTCCCACTGCTTACCTGAGTTGCCTTTATTGCAGGTGTTTCTCATTCCTGCTCTCATCTCACACCATCCCGCCCCCACCAACATGGGAGAGCAGCAGTGTTCACCGAACTGCAGGGCCTTTCTAGACCTTCCTAGACCTTCCTTCTGGTAAGTGGCTGCTATGGACTGTATCACATCCCCGCAAAATGCACATGTTGAAGTGTGAATCCCCCAGTGAGACTATGTTTGGAGATGGGGTCTCTAAGGCCTGGTCGGCCACCTGGGAGGAGAGCTCTCTGCTCAGTTCAGTCACTCAGTCGTATTTGACTCTTGGCAACCCCGTGGACTGCAGCACGCCAGGCTTCCCTGTCCATCACCAACTCCCGGAGCTTGCTCAAACTCATGTCCATCAAGTCAGTGATGCCATCCAACCATCTCAACCTCTGTCGTTCCCTTCTCCACCTGCCTTCAATCCTTCCCAGCATTATGAGAGCCCTCGCCAGAATTCAAACCCTGCTAGGCCGTGATTTTGGTCTTCCTCGCTTCTAGAACTGCAAGAAAATTAACCTCTGTGGTTGAAGTCACACAGTCTGAGGTATTTTGCTACAGCCAACCAAGCTGAGTAACCCAGTGGCCTCTGAGGGAGAGGAAAAGATTCCTGGCTTCACCACTGAGCAGGACCTCCAGGCCAGAATGGACTGTGGGCCCAGTTTGGCTGGTAGAGACACAGGACAATTTCACTACAGAGGTTTTCTGCTTGTAAGAGGGAGGTCGTCACACTGACCTCTAGCCACTCGGGCAGAGGGGATAGGTAAGGATGGTTAGGGCCATGGGCCCTCATCTAGGGAATGGGTCCTGTGTAGAAGTTCTTGTTATTAAGTATTGCTCCATCTGTGTGAAATGGTCTGAGTTTTTGCAAGAGTTCTTCAAGTTACAATGAGGGAGAGGGTGTGTCATTACAAGTGTTTGTTTATGAAACGGGGGTTAACCCAGGCATTTACAGGATTCACTTTCCCCTGAAAGCTGGTCCTGAAGGTGTATGTGTTAGTCGCTTAGTCGTGTCCAGCTCTTTGAGACCCAGTGGACTGTAGCCTGCCAGGCTCCTCTATCCATGGGATTCTCCAGGCAAGAATGCTAGAGTGGGTTGCCATTCCCTTCTCCAGCGGATCTTCCCAACACAGGGATCGAATCCAGGTCTTTAGCATTGCAGGCAGATTCTTTACCATCTGAGCTACCTGGGAAGCCCGAAAGCTGGTCCTAGAATTATCTAGAAAATGGTGGGTCAGGCTCACTTTTCCGTGACCTCTCTGGCTGCTGCAGGTTGTTTCTCTGTTCTGCTAAATGAAGCCGATCCAGTCCAGGGATGCCTGGTGGATCTTTCTTTAAGCCTTGAAGCTCAGGGAGCTCCTGAGCTAATAATCCAAGCCTACACCCAAGCAACATGCATCTGCAGGCCCCAGAACTGAAACCTCGGTGTCAGAGGCATGTCTCCTGGTCTTGGAGTTGAATGTCTATTAATCGTGTGTGAGCTCATCAAGAATGTTTAACTTCGCTTATAAGAAACTTGTGATTCTACCACACAAAGCAAAATAGTGTGTGTGTGTTCTCATAATTCATTTGTTTCTGTGGAAAGATACAAGATGTAGAAGCCAACTTTTACTGACCCAACATTTCCAGAGCACCCACTCTGAGCTAGGTGCTTTATATAGTAGAAACTAACATAAATATGAGTTAAAACCATTATATGCGTTACTTTATCTAAGCCTCACAATGATTTCAAAGGAGCATATTGTTATCTGCCATTTACAGAAAAAGAAACTGAGCCGTTGAGAGGTTTGGTAACTCGCCCATGATCATAATAAGTAACAAAATCAGGCTTCCACCTCGGTCCCCAGGGCTCTAATGTCTGTGTATGGCCCCTGTATTTCATTAATCCTCATGTTACCCTACAAATCAGGGACCATACTGTATTTCATGGACCAAATAAAATTACTTATTCAGTATCACATGATTGCTAGTAAGACAGTCAAACCTTACCCAGATCCGAGTGATTTCTAAATCTACACACATTCCATGACCCAGATGAATACAGAGAAGGTACCCCAGAACAGTGTCCCCCAATTTTAATGTACATTGCCATGTACCCAACATACCACTCCTCAGCATTTACCCAAGAGAATTAAAAACGTATATCCATACAAAAACATATAATGCAGGCAAATGTTTTAACAGCTTTATTTATAATATTCAAAAGATGGGGGAGAAAATGTCTATCAACTAAAGAACAGATAAACAAAATTGGGTATATCTTATACAATGGAATGGAGAAGGCAATGGCACCCCACTCCAGTACTCTTGCCTGGAAAATCCCATGGATGGAGGAGCCTGGTAGGCTGCAGTCCATGGGGTCACTAAGAGTCAGACACGACTGAGCGACTTCACTTTCACTTTTCACTTTCATGCACTGGAGAAGGAAATGGCAACCCACTCCAGTGTTCTTGCCTGGAGAATCCCAGAGACGGGGGAGCCTGGTGGGCTGCGGTCTATGGGGTCGCACAGAGTCAGACACGACTGAAGCGACTTAGCAGCAGCAGCATACAATGGAATGCTATTTGGCAATAAAAAGAAATGAAGTGCTGATGCATGTAAAACATGGATGAACCTCAGAAGCATTATGCTAAATGAAAGACGCAAGACACAGAAGACCACATATTATATGATTCCATTTAGGTGAAAGATCCAGAAAAAGCAAATTTGTACAGACAGAAGATCAGTGGTTGACTCAAACAAATGGGGAACAGAGATTAAGAGTAAATAGTCATAGGAACCTATAATGGATACACAACTTGCTAATTTCACTAAAAATTATTGAGTTGCACACTTGAAATGGGTGAATTAAATGTTATATAAAACATGCCTAGATTAAGTGGTAGACGTTTTAATGTGCTATTGAATCATCTTGGGATTTTGTTAAACTGCAGAATCTGAGTCAGTAGGTTAGGAGTGAGGCTTGCATTTCTGAGAAACTCCCAAGTGATGCTGATGCCATTGGTTCAAGGTCCACGTTTTGTGTGGCCAGGAGACAGATTCCAAATCCCGGCTTCCCTAATTCAACCAACCAAGACAGATTACACCCTTACTTGGGCTTTGTTTATGAAGATGGAGTACCCCAATGTTCTCTTTCTTGAGTCCTTATTTGGACCATGTCATGATTGTATAATACCAAACCCCAAAAGGAAAAATTTCTTTTTTTCTTCATCCTGTTCTTTGTTAACCTAAACCAGCAATTCCCCATATTTAGTGTGCATCAGGGTCATCCACGGAGAAGGTGATGGCACCGCACTCCAGTACTCTTGCCTGGAAAATCTCATGGACAGAGGAGCCTGGTAGGCTGCAGTCAAGGGGTCTCGAAGAGTCGGACACGACTGAGCGACTTCACTTTCACTTTTCACTTTCATGCATTGGAGAAGGAAATGGCAACCCACTCCAGTGTTCTTGCCTGGAGAATCCCAGGGACAGGGGAGCCTGGTGGGCTGCCGTCTATGGGGTCACACAGAGTCGGACACGACCGAAGTGATTTAGCAGCAGCAGCAGCAGGGTCATCCAAGGAGCTGTTTAATATGCAGATTCCTTGACCCACCCCTGACATTCTGAATCTGTAGATCAGAACTAGGAAATCTGTCTTTTTATAAGCATTTCAGATCATTCTTTTTTAAAAAATTAACTTACAATATTGTGTTAGATTCATAATGGTTCAGTATTTTTTTAGATTATATTCCATTATAGATTATTACAAGATAATGGGTATAATTCCCTGTGCTCCACAGTAAATCCTTGCTGCTTATCTAATTTATATAAGTAGTTTGTATCTGTTAATCTCATACTCTGTTAACCTTCCCTCTCCCCTTCGGTAACCACAAGTTTGTTTTCTCTATTTGAGTCTGTTTTCTATTTTGCATGTACATTCATTTGTATTATTTTTCAGATTCCACATATAAGTGACATAGTGTGGTATTTGTCTTTCCCTGTCTGATTTATTTCACTCAGCATAATATTCTCTAGGTCCTTTCATGTTGCTGCAAATGGCAGTGTTTCATTCTTTGTAATGGCTGAGTAATTTTCTGTTACTATATTACATATTCTACTATATATGCCATATCTTCTTAATCCAATATTTGTTGATGGGCACTTTGATTACTTGCATGTATTGGCTATTATAAATAGTGCTTGTATGAACATTGGAATGCATGTATCCTTTTGAACTAGTATTTTCATTTTTTCTGGACATATACCTAGGAGTTGAATTACTGGATCACATGGTAGTTCTATTTTTAGTGTTTAAAGGAACCTCCATGCTGTTTTCTGTGACTACACCACCCAACAGTGTACGAGGTTTCCGTTTTCTCCACATCCTGTCCAGCAATTCTTATTGGTAGATTTTTTGATGATAGCCATTCTGACATGTGAGGTGATAACTCGTGTTTTTCATTTGCATTTCTCCATTAATCTAAAAGTAGTGATTTTAAGCGTCTTTTCATGTGCCTGTTAGCCACCTGTATGTCTTCTTTGGAAAAATGTCTGCTAAATTCTTCTGCTCATTTTTTGATTGGGTTTTTTGATATTGACTTTAAGAACTGCTTGTGTATTTTGGATATTAAGGTCTTGTCAGTCACATCATTGCAAATATTTTCTCCCCTTCCATAGGTTGTCTTTTTGTTTTGTTGATGGTTTCCTTTGCTGTGCAAAAGCTTTTAAGTTTAATTAGGTCTCATTCATTTATTTTTGCTTTTATTTCCTTTGCCTTGGGAGAATCATCTAAGAAAATATTGCTACAATTTATGTCCAAGAATATTTTACCCATATTTTCTTCTAGGAGTTTTATGGTATCATGTCTCATATCTAGATCTTTAAACCATTTTGAATTTACTTCTATATATAGTGGGCTTCCCTTGTGGCTCAGCTGGTAAAGAATCTGCCTGCAATGCGGGAGACCTGGGTTCGATCCCTGGGTTGGGAAGATCCCCTGGAGAAGGGAAAGGCTACCCACTCCAGTATTCTGGCCTGGAGAATTCCATGAACTATACAGTCCATGGGGTTGCAAAGCAACCCAACTGAGTGACTTTCACTTCACTCACTCTATATATAGTGTGAGGGAGTGTTCTAATTTCATTAATTTGCACGTAGCTGTCCAGCTTTCCCAAAACCACCTGTTGAAGAGACTGTCCTTTCTCCATTGTATTTTCTTGCCTCTTTGTCATAGTCTAATAGATTATATGGGACTTCCCAGGTGGCATGGTGGTAAAGAATCCACCTGCCTATGCAGAAAATGGGGGAGATGCAGGTTTGATCCCTAGGTCAGGAAGATACCTTGCAGTAGGAAATAGCAGTCCTCTCCAATATCCTTGCCTGAAAAATCCCAAGGACAGAGGAGCCTGGTGGGCTGCAGTCCCTGGGGCTGCAAAGAGTCAAACACAACTGAGCACGAATGCACACAAGCAATGGGTTGTATTGGAGTTCTTATGCCAGTTTCCGGTTAGTTCTGCAGGAGAGTTGTTTCACATGTCAATTTGTCTCTGATGTGTTTATGGAGGGAAATGAGCGCCACGTCCTCTTACCCCACCACCTGATGTGGGAAATCACCTGGCAAACAAACAAAAATGCTTATGCCTGGGTCCCTGCTTCAGCGATCATGATTGTTTTGAAGACTTCCTGATGATTCTAACATACAGCAAAGTATAAAAAATCATTGTTTCTCATAGATGCTTATTTCATCCTTAGCTTCAAAATCAATTTCTGGGCCCCAGACTGCTGGTTTATCAGCAGTGCTTCTCTCTTCACCCCGTTCCTACAGCCCCTGAGGACCCTGTTCACCCGGGAGCACCAGCCCACTCCTGGCCGCCTCCCACTGACAGTGTAACTCTAAGGCTTTGGACACTTAATCTGTGACTTTTCATCCATCTCTAACTCCTTCTTTCCTTATATTTCATAAGAATCGCTGAAATTTCAAATCTTCCCCCTAAATCTCTTCCAGGGAAAGAGAGCCAGGAGAGAAGCTGAACTCAGGAGCCCATTTTTCTGTCATTGTTAACAGTTTCATTTATGGTAGACTTCCATTTCCCACACCCTTGTGTTCCAGCAGCTCACTGGGATGAGGGAGAATCTTTGGGAAGGCCTTCTGATCGTGTGTGGAAGGAGTGGGAGAGAATTAAAAATACAGGTGTACTCCCATAAAGCATTAGTGAGAAAGCAGCTATTTGGCATGTGTGTGTGTGTGCAGCCCACACAAACATAGGTTGTGTGTTTATGCATATGTAAATATGCAAAGTTGAAGCACCCTCTAGTGGAACACCTAGAGACCGCATTTTCCAGAGGAATTCACCCTCAAGAAGAAAAAGAAAACAAGATATTTTGAAATCTTATCTGACCAGAGCATCATGAGAAATGAGAGCATAAGTCTACAGCATCTTCATAGTCATGACAGGATATCCGGGGCACCGGCTGACTCAGTGACTGCCAGGTTCAGCTTGGTGAGCAGGGGGTGCAGGCTGAATCAACCTTTCTTACAGGCCTCGTACAGAGGCCTTCGTTCCCCTTGTGCCAAAGGTGTACAAAAGCAGGATTGGGAAGTTACAGCTGCTGCAAAGGAAGGTTTTATAGATTACCATGAAGTTCCTTCAGTTCAAGAAGCTGCCTGTTCCCATTTCAAATGAGGGAACAAAGATGGATTATTCACTAATGGGATAACCAGACTACTGTCAGGAAGAGGATATATTGGAGACTTAACCTACTTTTTTTACACTAAATAAATTTCAAATTAAAACAGAGGAAAACAGTGGAGATTATACTAAAGTGGTGAATGCCTTGCCAAATAAAGCCTCAAATCCGTAAAGCCATTAAAGAAACTTAATAAATTTTACTACAAAAATAACTGTTTCTCTGCATGGCAAAAAAAAAAAAAAAGCCATGAATGTATTCAAAAAATAAATAGCACACAGGGAAAAATTGCAACAGATAGCATGAAGGGGTAATTTCCTTACCATATCAGGTGTTCCTACAACCCATAAGCAAAAGACCAACAAGGCAATAGAAAGAAACAGGCAAGGGATCTGAACAGATAAGTGACAGTAAAGAAAAGGAAAAATTAAGCACTTAAACAATAGGCAGTGATATTCAATCTCCTTCACAAACATTGCTTTCCAGGTTGCAATGCAGGCTCACACATTTGAGTAGGGCAGGCTCAGGGAAGCAGGCTGGGTGATATGTGGGAATGGAGAGTGTACATCGGTACACTGTCCGTGAAGAGCAATTTTGCAATAGCTGTCAAAATGTAGCCATACGCATTGACCAAGTAAAGTCACTTGTAGGAATTTACCTTAGGATATGCTTGCAGATGTGTGAAATGATACATGCATGAGGAAATTCAATGCAGTATGGTTTAGAAAAGCAAAATCCTAGAAACACTCTAAGTGCCCACGAATCAAGGACTAGAGAAATAAAGCATGACACAGTCACACAGTCGATTCTTATGCAGCCCTGGGCTCCATGTTCCCAAGAGTGAGGCAGCTTGGTGTGATGATTGGATGGCTCTTCCAGAAACTTGAAGTGAAAAAGCAAGGTGCACATGTATACACATACACATACACATACACATTAGTATACACACATGTATACTAATTAAATTAAAAAAAAGAAAAAGCAAGGTGCAGTGAAGATGCTGAGAATTTTCCATCACACTCCATTACTTTTTTAATTTAAAAGAAAAATGAGGATTCATGGGAGAAGTTTTTCTTAGTTCTCAGAACCAGCTAGTGATTTTTTTTCTTATATTTTTGGTATTGATATCATCCTGTTTTATTTTTAATTCAATGAATTGAATTTATCTTAGAAGGAATATGTGGAAATGATAAAAGAACAAACGTTAGTTTTTATGTTATAGACACAATAGTCAGGTAACTGCTTGTGTTTTCCCCAGTATAAGCTGCTAGAAAGTTCAGAATCATGTTAGTAGCTCATATCTCCGGACATACAGAATCTTCTGGGATGAATACTTTGTACTAAAGTAAACTCTAGCTATTTGTTTCTAGTCTTACATTCCCAAACTATTTTTTGCATGTATTGTAATAAACTGCTTCAAATTCATTTTTTAAGGAGGTAGGCGTATTTTTAAACTAGAATAAAAAGAAAGCAAAGTGAAGAAAGGAGTGTATATTATGCTACCATTTGCATTAAAAAAAATACATTAAAAATACATGAGCACCCTGTGCTCATACATGCATCAAATATCTCTGCAAGGATAGCCACTTTTGTTGCCTGAAGATGCTAGGAGGACAGATGTAAATGGAATCTTATTAATAGCTCTAAGTTATTTTGTATTTTAATTTTATGCCACATACATATTTTTAAAATATTTTTAAAAGTCCTCCCCTTTGCTGTAAAGAGTCACCCAGTTGCTGCAAGCACCGCTCTTCTGGTACAGCTGTTTCACCAACAGGAAGACGTGTTTGCAGAGGAGACAGTGACCTACCCTCGCCCACGGAGTTTCTGTTGCAATGTGAACTCCCTGGTTCTTTTTACTATACTAGAGCTACTGAGATATCTGTAAATATTTCTACTGGGCTACAGAGAATGAAAGTTTGGCCCATCTTCCATAGTTTGCACTTTAGGAAAAATCAGTTTGAGGTAAATAAAATTTTTTCCTCCATAATAAAACTGAATAAGTTCTTAATAGGAAAAGTGCAAAGGGCTGAGGAGTTTACTAGTGTAAAGCTTTCACTTTCATTCTCTACAAGCCTCACATCCTTATAAGTCCCCCAGCAGTGATGAATCTATTTTTGTCAGGTTTATGAGGTGTAACTTACATATAGTAAGATAGTAACATTTACCTTTTTAAGGGTACAGTTCAATAAGTTTTGACAAACACATATAGAACATTTCCATCACCTCAAGAAGTTCTCTCTTTCCCTCTTATAGTCAAATCTTCCCACAGCCCTCATCTGGGAGCAAGTTTACACTTACAGAGAGCTTACCAAGATAGAACAGACTTCTCACATATTCTCTACCAGCTTCCCCTAATGTTGACATTTCACAGAACATGGTTTATACATTTATCAAAACTAAGAAATTGACACTGGTAAATTACTGTTAACTATAGACTTTATTCAAAAATCACTAGCTTTTCCATTGGCATTTTTCTGTTCTGGATCCCACCCAGCAGCCCACCTGCTGCTGCTGCTGCTGCTGCTAAGTCGCTTCAGTCGTGTCTGACTCTGTGCAACCCCATAGACGGCAGCCCACCAGGCTCCACCGTCCCTGGGATTCTCCAGGCAAGAACACCCACTCCACACCCAGCAGCCCACATAGCCCTTGGTCAACCTATCTCCTTAGTCTCATCTGTGACAGCTTCTCCATCTTTCTTTGTTTTTCGTGACCCTGACACTTTTTTAAGAGTATCAGTCAGGTATTTTGTAGTATGTTCCTCAAGTGGAGTTTGTCTTCTGTTTTATCATGGCTAAACAGGGGTTCAGGATTTGAGGGATAAATACAGAAGTGACGTGCCCTTCTTATTGCATCATATCTGGGAACATGATGTCCTCATGATTTCTTGGTTAATGTGACCTTGATCATGACCAATTTTCTCCACTATAAACTTACTTTTCCACTTTCCATCCTCTCTTATTGGAAACGAGTCACTAAGTCCAGCTCATACTGAAGGGAGGGAATTAAAGTCCACCTCCTAGAGTGGGATGTATATATACCTGTTATTGGCTGCCCATTCTCTTCCTGGTGCCCAGTCTTTCTCAGTGAGGATCTGGTAAGGTTCATGGAGAAAACTCTGCAGGAACAATATACTCCCACTATGATTGCACCTCGTATGGATCCTAGTCCATACTTGGCATGGCAACTGTCTAGTTTATCTGAATTCTTCTTATTCACTTGTGTGACCCTGGCATCTCTTCCAGTCACACTCTGCACAGCTGAGCCAGGACTTTCCTCCCATCTCTTCTTGGAACACCCTGTCTTTTTTTAGATTTCAGGCACTTTAGGTACCCACAACCTCAGATCTCTAATGATTTCAGGAAGAATTATAACTTTGTTGTTTATCAAAGTTTTACCTGCTGAAAAGGGTGATGGTCTCTTCAGTTTTCTATATCCAGGGTGGAAGCAGAACTTGATGTAATGAATATGAAAAGCAATCCTCTCTCCTCCCCATAGAAAGTGAGATCTAAAGGCTTCATACTTGCTGAGACCTCAGAGAGCATCCATGATTATGTGACTCTCAACGAGGGCAACCATTGGCAGGTATTCCCTTGCACATCAAGACCCATGACTGTCCTGGGAATGACTGGAGTCATTCCAAGAATGAATGATCAGGGCCAAGTCCAAGCACATGTTTCCAGAGCCTCTCCGTCTAGTAGCATCCCTTACTCATGCCTCACTTGCCCAAGGCGCCCTCCAGGTAGCCCATGTCTTAGGTCTGCCATGGCTCCCACCAACTGGGTTTATGTACTCCCTTAACAGCACCTGGGGACACCTCAGCCCCTCCTGAACCAATGAGAAATGTGAGCACAGGCTAGTATTTGATGGCGGCAGTAGTGGGAGCCCTGCCATCCTTCCCCTAGAACACAGGAATTCTAACCTCACACACTCAGGTCTCTGAAAATTTTGTTCCTTTTTTGTTCATTCAACAACTAGCAAATATGGTAGCAATTATGTGGCAGAAATTATGCTGCGCACTGGATGTGCATCCAGCCACCCCCGTAAGAACAACTTAACATTTATTCGTCTACATAAGGACAGGCTAAGCAACACAGATCTTTGCATTTCAAGTATACAGAATAACCTTTGTAGTGACTGCACCTGGTATGTGAATGAACCATTATGAAGTTTCATTTGACCCTCCCAACAGCTCTGTGAGGTAGATGAAAGAGAAACTCAGAAACGTTAGATATTTGTCCTACAATCACACTGTTAGTATCAGAGCCAGGCCTTGAGGTCCTTCGACTTCAAGTAGTGTCTTTAACTGCCTTGATGCTTTGCCTGTCATGCTTGAATCTATCAGATATGTGGTAGAAAGGAGTAAATGTTTGAAACCAAATGCATCCCATTTAAATCAAAAGCACCCCTACCAAGAATAAGAGAAAAGACTGTTCAAGGGTTTAAACGCTTGGATTCAGGTCTAAACTTATATCCCTCAATCCAACAGCCTTTTTCTAATCATGGCACTCCAACTGAGACTCAGAGAGTGACCCCTGGACCTGGAGACCCAAACTGTCTGTGACAGTGATAGCAGCTGGCATGTAAGCCCATTATTACCAGCTGAGAGGAAGGTCCACTGCTCGGTTTCTTAGCAGAGGAGAAAAACCCCAAGTAGGTTTACAAAGAATGTTTTGAACTCTCTCAGGGAGTCATAATTAAGGAACACCAGTAGCACATCCAGTCCATGCTTCCACAAAAGCACAGATAAATTGTCTGAGGCCTCTGTAGGTGCTGCTCTGCACAGCCAGCCCTAGAGAGCTCAAATCTAATCTGCCTGATGTCCCTGGAGTAAGTGCTGCTCCAGGCATGTTTGAACTTCAGAGGAAGCTTGGCTGAGCCTATTTCATTATTCCCCAGCAAATTTACCCAAATGCCAGATAAGCAAGCCTTTTTTGATTCAGCACACTGCACACTGGAGCAAGAGAGCTATCGCTTGCTCATTTCACCTGGTGGGACACTTTTTGGAGTTTGCTTTCAAAAGAAGAGACAAGATTGCTTTCTCTCAGTCTTCTCAGGAAAAATAAATGAGGACAAGATCAATTTCTCAATTTCACATAGAGGAGTAACCATAAGACTGTATGATTTTCTCTATGATTTCAAACAAGCAAAAAAAAAAAACAAGTGGTCAGGCTTCATCTTTGGGGATGAATAATATATCATCCAGGAGGCTTTTCAGCAGAATGGATTTGCCAACTTTCAGTGTTTGTCCTGAAGGAAACATTCGCTCAGTCAAAACATTTACATTGTAAAGTCAGGAGAATGTGTCAGCCTTCCCTGAGGTAATGTCACAACATCTTGACAAAACATATGCCACAATAAAATTATATCAGAGCAAAAAAAATAAGAAATAAATAAAGAAATGGTTATATTTGTCTGTATGTGTTACACACCTCCGCCTAAACTTCAGTTCCACTTACTAGGATGAAAACTTTGCAAATATACTAAGAGAAATAAATTGTTCCCAATAAAAGAGGAATTCCTGAAACGTTTTTTTCAAGTAGACCAGAATATCTGTATAACCCAGTCCTCTATTTCATAGGTTTATTTGGGCCCTACATCCTTCATCGTATTCATTCTACATGATGAAAACTCATACAGTAAACTGATTGTATTTATAAGGAATACGTTTGGAATCCCTTTTGAATCCTAAATTCCTAAGCATGGAAAAGTTTGAAAGAGTTGCTGTGTCCTACATACATTTCACAACACAAATGAAAACCTCAAATATAAGCAATGAAAAATAGAGCTTCTCAGGTTGGATGGAGATGAAGCAGAGAACACAGAGCCCCATCTCTTCATTTTCCTCTTAACTAGACAGTTAATCCCTTTCCACACCCTCTCTTGCCTCCCTCCTCTCCTGCCATCCCCACACCCAACTGATGGTCCCTTAGCCACCTCTGGGAAATTTGGAGGCAGTGTGGAGCAGCTGTTTGAATGCAGCTGCTCTAACTGATATCTATAAACGCCGTGCTGTACTCATCTGCTAGCAGAGATAAATGGCCTCTCTCTTTGATTTCTAGGAAGAAGTTAAGTGATCGTCGGTTCTATGCTCAGATTCGTGTTTGATGTACTATTGCTTTTAACGACTGTAATAAAGTTGTCATAGTCATCTACTCACCTCTAGGTGCTCCTCATCCCCTGAGGATTTTAAGCACCTGATTCACTCTCTCCCCATCAATTCTATCCCTGATATAATTCTTAGTGACTTCAGTATCCAAACAGATGATTCTCCTAAAAGTGTGACTTCTCATTCTTGATTTCTCTTCCTCCAGTGATTTTCCATATCCCACCGTCAGCCATTTGCTCCCTTGGCCATGCCCTGGATTGAGTCCTTGTTTATATGTACACTCCCTCAATAATCTCAGTAATTTTGCTGTCTGACCACCAACCGCTATCTTACTATCTCCCTCCCAGTTACTTGGATTCCAGTGGTTCTTCAACCTTACAAGCCCCCAGTCCATTGATCCTACTACTTTTTGCTGTCACTTTACCTCTTTTGTCCTGAGTTCCTTCCATAGCTTAGATTCCTTGGTTCATTTGTATATTTATTTCCTCACTCCTGACAAAATGCAATTCTAGTCTTTCAAAATGTAGATTTTGCTATTGTTTGGTAGGCTGAGGCCAACAGATCAGGAGATGACTACCATTGAAAAGCTAATATGTTACACTCACAGGTTCCAGGATGGGCATCGGGGAAGGGGGAGGTGGGAGTGGAGGGTGGGATGCACCGTGCTAGGGGTTGTGGGGGAATGACACAGAAGGGCACCAGGGTCAGGAGACTGAAGGAGCAAGTGGGGAACTGAAGTAAGAGCCTTTATTGTGGTTTCCACAGGAAGGAAGTAGGGAGGCAGAGCAAGCAGGTTTAAAATCAGCTAGTGTGAATAATTTCAGAGGGCCTGGGGCAAGGTTGTCCCTCCCTGGCCCTGGGGTGATTAGACAGAGGAAAAGTACCCAAGTGTGAAAGCCAGCAGAGGGAGATGGTTGAGAGTGTGGGCTCTGGATTGCTTGTTTTGCATATGAAAGGTATGTTCACAGACAAGACTTTTACTAGCTCTAGGAACTGGCAGCCCCAGGAAGCGAAATCTCTCAAGGGTCAGCAAAGTCCCAGATGTCAAATCATCAGAAACATATGGTTAATGCATCCGGTTAAATGCAGCCCTCTGCTGACTTTTCACCAGCACCCAGGCAGCTGGGTGTGATTGAAGCAAAACTCACAACGGTGCTGACTGGCCTCATTGTAAACGTATGAGCAGCATAAAACTCCAGAATTGCCCACCTCTGTTGACTTTGTTGGTTCACTGTCCCAATCTCCTGGCTTTTTAAAAGTTCTTCCTCTCTTCTCAAGCATCCAACAACTTCTTTCCCATTTTCCTTTCTTTGCTTCTTCTTTCACTGAAAAAATAGAAATAACCAGAAATAAATTCCCACACATTCCCACCATGAGAATCACCTGTACCCACTTCGTTTGCCTTCTTTCCTATTAAAACGGTGAGCCTCCAGGGTGACCCCTCTGTTCCAGCTCTACCTCTCTCCTGCTCAGAAGGAAGCTCTTTCTATGTAGCCTCTCTCTGGTGCATCAACAGTTGCACCTTCTCTTCTGAATCACCCCATCAGACATAGAGATTGTAACCTCCCTCCTGAGAATGGAAAGAACTCTCTTGACTCTACGTCTTCCTTCAGATACTGCCCAGTTTCTCTGCTCCCATTTACAGTAAATTTTTCTAAAGAGCTTCTGTCTACTTTCTCTGCTTCCATTCTTTATTGAATCTCTTCAGGCTGTTGCTTCTCTTCACGCTGCCAAAACTGCTTTTATTGAGGTCTCTAATGACCTCCATCTTGCCAAAGCCAATGGTATTTTCCCACTAACCATTTAATTGAATGTATCAGTGTTGTTTTTTATAGATTTGTTTATTTTTAATTGAAGGATCATTCCTTCACAGTGTTGGTTTTTGCCAAACATCAACATGAAACAGTGCATCATTTCATGCCCCTAGAGATACTCTTTAGCCTCCTGGAAACCATCCTTTATTGATTCTCTTCCTATCTTAATCTTTCGCACTCTAAATACTAGAGTGTCCAGAGCTGAGTCCTCAGACTTCTCTGTCTTCACTCTTTCTGTGGGTGATCTCATCCTCTCATGGCTTAAAAGTCCATCCACATGCTGATACATCTAAAACGTCCTATCTCTAGACCAACTCCAGACTTGCCTATCCAACTGCCAAGTAGACCTCTCTGCTTGGACTTTTAATAGGCATCACAAATTTAACATGTCCCAAAACAAATCCTTATTTTCCTCTATTCCTTCTATCATCTTCTGCATCTTCACTGTTGAACTCTTAAGTTTCCAACTGCTCAGATACTAACTTTAGAGCCATCCTGGATTCTTCTTTCTTCCGCACACCATATCCAGAGGATGAGTAAATTCTGTCAGCTTTCCTTTTTAAATGTAGGTACCGTCTGACCTCTTTTTAGCTCCTCCACCTGGTCCATACCACCATCATTTCTTCATCTGTCGTTTCTCACCCAATTTATTGTACTAACTGCTTAACTGTTTCTGTTTTTCCTCTACACCTGAATTGTTGCACCATCACCCTTCCACCACCCCTCCTTACCACCAAATCTGGCTACACTCCAGCTCTGGTTGTAGTCTTGGCTTCACCAGCATCCGGGGGTGTGACCTTTGGCGATGACTTTCCCCTCACTGGGTCTCTTTCTTCCCCTGTGAACTGACAGTGCATTAGGGTATTTAGGTTTTTTGTAGCTTGAATATTTTACGGGCATCTGTTTATCACACACTGACCCTTGAAAGTGTTAAAACCCCCTTTTATGCTTGGGGGGGGGTCTGATTTAATGCTCCCACTGACTTCCATTCCTAGGCTTCTTACAGCACCCTGCACCTACCTCTGTGTGTTGTTTTTCACATGGTTCCGTAATCCGTGATTCACTTGGGTCTCTCCCCTCATGGGACTATGAGCCCCACTAAGGCAGGAAGCCATGTCCTAGCTGTCTTCATGTCTTTAGAATCCAGCATAGTGCCTGGTATACAGTAATGCTCAGGAAAGGAACATTATGTGAATGAATAGAAAGCAGAACCCCTTCAAGCTGGGGAGAGGATAGAGAAAAGAAGATAACAGAGATAAAGCCCCGAGGGATGAAGGCAAATGAGGATGCTGGGGCAAAAGGCCAAGTCCACAGTGACAGGTTTGAAGAAGAAAAGGGGTGGGGATACCGCAGGAAGGCCTGAATACAGTGGGGCCTACTGGGGCAGGGGGTCATTAAGTTGCACTGCAGAGCCAGCCTGAGCTCAGTCTCAAGGAGAGAGGCAACTCCATGCCTTCAAGGAGCTAACTAGCTTGTGGGGCAGCTAACTCATGGATGGACTAGAAGCCACGTAAAATTGTACCAGATGGCGCAAGAGCAGTACTGAAGCTCTGAAGAGTGTGGTATAGATTATTAACACTGTAGATTAGCCAGGGAGAGATGATATGGGCGAGAGCCTGTTTCCTGCTCAGCTGAAGACAAATCTATGCCTCCTTCCAGATTTTTTAAATCTACACGTAATTTCTTGTGTTGATGCCCTTGTGAGGCAAATAAGGTCTTCATGCCAGAATCACAATGGCAAAAATTCAGTGGGCCTTGTTCCAAAGCTTTCTGGTTTCCTTTCAGTGAAATGTGTCATATAGAAGTTAAAAGGCTTCACCCACATGTTCACAGCCACAAGACCCTCCCCGGCAATAGAGTCTGTAAGTGACGGTCCCCCTCCCATTACACCCTACTTGGCTAACCATCCATGAAACCAAGGGACGTGTCTGTCTGCTTGGTGCTGCTTCCCTTTGTGTGGCTTTTACCTGAGAGACAGTTGTTGCTCAGTGAGATTTCTGGAAGAATGACTGAAGAAGTCTCAGCATCATGTGTTACAGGTGGGAAGATTTGCAACTAATTGGCTTATGTGTGAAATGTCTACATATCCAGGGAGAATTTTATTTATATGTAAGGAAATGAGTTATTTACAGGTGAGAATTGTTTAGGAGTACCTCCATTTCTTGGAAGTTGAGTTTATCATATAGCATTGTATTTCCTTTTTTTTTTTTTTTCAATGCGGTAGGAATCCCAAATTGGGTCCAAGCTCTGTCCACCACTGGAGATCAGACTCCCTGGACAATATACAGTGAACCTGCTGGGAAGGTCTGCCAGAAGCTGGCCAGCACAATGACGGTTGCGCCTCCAAGGTAAGGACTCTTCCTGTGAAGAGACAGGGGCAGGTTCTATGGGGAAAGAGGCAGGAAGAAAATGGGCTTTATGTACAAGGAAAGGTGATGTGTACATGTGGGGTGGGAAAGTACAGCAGACCATCAAAGTGAAAATGAAAATGGCTATTTCATTAAAAAACATTCTTAGATACTGAGCACTAACAGCTTGGTTTCATACCCTTCTGTACGGTGACCTTGAGAGGGTGATGCTATTACCTAGTGAGGACCTGAAGAAGGAAGCCAGATGAGGAGAGAAGAAAGCCATGGCTGATGCCACACAATTCAGTTCAGTTCAGTCCAGTTCAGTCGCTCAGTCATGCCTGACTCTGCAACCCCATGGACTGCATCATGCCAGGCTTCCCTGTCCTTCACCAACTCCCGGAGCTTGCTCAAACTCATGTCCATTGAGTTGGTGATACCATCCAACCATCTCATCCTCTGTCATCCCCTTCTCCTCCTGCCTTCAATCTTGCCCAGTCTAAGGGTCTTTTCCAATGAGTCAGTTCTTCACATCAGGTGGCCAAAGTATTGGAGTTTCAGCTTCAGCGTCAATCCTTCCAATGACTATTCAGGACTGATCTCCTTTAGAATGGACTGGTTGGATGTCCTTGCAGTCCAAGGGACTCTCAAGAGTCTTCTCCAACACCACAATTCAGAAGCATCAATTCTTTGGCTCTCAGCTTTCTTTATAGTCCAACTCTCACATCCATACATGATTACTGGAAAAACCATAGCTTTGACTAGACAGACCTTTGTTGGCAAAGTAACATCTCTGCTTTTTAATATGCTGTCTACATTGGCCATAGCTTTTCTTCATAAGCACATAAGTAGAGCCCTTGGCAACTACCGGGAATAGTTAGGAGTGTCTACGCATGAGAAAGCAGAGAGTCAGAAATATAGGTAATTGCCAATAATACTCTTGGACAATACCTACAGGTGTAGACTAGCAAGGAGGAACTACAAAGTGTTTAAGAACCCAGACTCTGGGTTTGTAATGCCTGAAACTGCCTAGTTATCTGACCTTGGACAAATCATATAATGTTCTGTGACTCAGTCTCCCTAGCTGTAAAATTAAAAAAAAAAAAAAAAAAAGTACCTAATTCATGGAATTGATGTGAAAATTAAATGGGTAAAGAATCTGCCTGCAATGCAGGAGACTCAGGAAATGTGGGTTCAATCCCTGCATTAGGAAGATCGCCTGGAGGAGGAAATGGCAACCCTTGCCTGGGAAATCCCATGGACAGAGGAGCCTGGCAGGCTACAGTCCACGGAGTTTTAAAGAGTCAGACACAACTGAGCACGCACACACAATACATGCAAAGCTCGTTAAAGAGGATCTGACAGATGATCAAAATGGTGGTTGTTTGCATTGCTACAATGGTTGTATTTCTAGAGACCTGAGGAAGACACAGCGCAATAACAGTTCCTAGTATATTCTGGTAGATGAGTATCTTCATGGTGGTTTCTTCCCTTTGAAAGGTGGAGCCTGTTTTCCTCTTATTGAATGTGGGATGAACTCAGAGATTTGCTTCCAGTCATGTGAATGTGGTAGAAATGATCATATGTGATTTCTGAAGCTAGGTCATAAAGTAAGAGCCACCTGACTCTTACTTCCTTAGATGGATCACTCAGTCTCAGGGAACCCAGAGGTCACATCCCAGCACAGTCATGTAGACTGTAGAGTGGCCATGTGGGGAGGAACTGAGACCTCTCGCCAACATCCAGCACCAGTTTGCCAGTTGTGTTGTCAGTGAGCCATCTTGGAACTAGATCATCCAGCCCCAGGCAAGCCTTCAGATGAGTGCAACCCCAGCTGAGCGTTTGACTACAGTCACCCAGCTAGGCTGCTCTCAAATTCCTGACCCACAGAAACTTTGATGGGACATAAATGCTTATTATTATTGGGTTGGCCAAAAGATTCATTCAGATTTTCCCATACCATCCTATGGAAAATCCGAACAAACTTTTTGGCCAATCAAATATTTTAAGTGGCACAGTAGTAAAGAATCCACCTGCCAATGTAAGAGATGCATGTTTGATCCCTGGGTCTGGAAGACCCCCTGGAGTAGGAAATGGCAACCTCACTGAACACAATCCTTGTTAACTGATTGTTGTATTGTATTTTTTTTCCTACAGGAATTGGCATGAAAGTAGATGTTTCTTATATTGAAAACCCATTGGGTTTTCAATATAAGAAAATTGTTTAATTAAACATGCCAATAGTTGTAATCTTGGAGATTATTTTGGCTGCAAGTAATAAAAGTCCCACATTAAATTGGCTTATACACTCATGCATCTATCAGCCCCCATACTAGAAGTCCATCAGTAGTGTAGGCTCCAGTGGCTGACTTATCCAGGGCACTGCTGCATCACCCTGTGACTCTCTTGCCCCAAACCTCCCCCACTGTCAGCCTCTTCCTCACACTGAATAATAGGATGGCTGCAGCATTTCCAAACCTCACATCAGTGCATGCCAGCACCTAAAAAAGTGTCACTTCTGGAAGCTAGCACAGAAGAGTGAAGATGAATATTCCTTGATACATTTCATTGGCCAAAATTGAGTCACATGGCATTTCCTAAGTCTTCACTGGGAAAAAAGCTGGGATTACCTGCAGGTCACTCAGGGCCACCCCTGCAGGCAAAGGTGTCAGCCTTCCCCAGGGCCTCTGGAATGGGTGGGAAAGAGTTGGGCAGCTAAACTGTGTAGATTGTGTTAGAGACAAGAAAGGGGGAATCTATGTTGGAGAGGCCACCAACAGCAGAGGTTATGTGAAGTGATTGAAACAAACAAGAGCCATTAGAGCTTCCAGTTCCTTTAAGAGACATGGGAAGAAAATAGCTAGTCAGTTCAGTTGAGTCACTCAGTCATGTCTGACTCTTTGTGACCCCATGGACCGTAGCATGCCAGGCCTCCCTGTCCATCACCAACTCCAGGAGTTTACCCAAACTCATGTTCATTGAGTCAGTGATGCCATCTAACCATCTCATCCTCTGTCATCCCCTTCTCCTCCTGCCTTCAATCTTTCCCAGCATCAGGGTCTTTTCAAATGAGTCAGCTCTTCGCATCAGGTGGCCAAAGTATTGGAGTTTCAGCTTCAACATCAGTCCTTCCAATGAACACTCAGGACTGATCTCCTTTAGGATGGACTGGTTGGATCTCCTTGCAGTCCAAGGGAATCTCAAGAGTCTTCTCCAACACCACAGTTCAAAAGCATCAATTCTTCAGCACTCAGCTTTCCTTATAGTCCAGTGAGAGAGGTTATCAGAGGACAGACAGACTGAAACCACAGTCATAGAAAACTAACCAGTCTAATCAGATGGACCACAGCCTTGCCTAACTCAATGAAACTAAGTCATGCTGTGTAGGGCCACCCAAGATGGACGAGTCATGGTGGAGAGTTCTGACAAAATGTGGTCCACTGGAGAAGGGAATGGCAAACCACTTCAGTTTTCTTGCCTTGAGAACCCCATGAACAGTATGAAAAGGCAAAAAGATAGGACACTGAAAGATGAACTCCCCAGGTCGGTAGGTGCCCAACATGCTACTAGAGATCAGTGGAGAAATAACTAACAACACTCAGTTGTGGATGTGACTGGTGATAGAAGCAAAATCCGAAGCTGTAAAGAGCAATATTGCATAGGAACCTGGAATGTTAGGTCTATGAATCAAGGCAAATTGGAAGTGGTCAAACAGGAGATGGCAAGAGTGAACATCAACATTCTAGGAATCAGTGAACTAATCCAAGTCTATGCCACAACCAGTAATTCTGAGGAAGCTGAAGTTGAACGGTTCTATGAAGACCTACAAGACCTTCTAGAATTAACACCCCAAAAGATATCCTTTTCATTATAGGGGGATGGAATGCAAAAGTAGGAAGTCAAGAAACACCTGGAGTAACAGGCAAATTTGGCCTTGGAGTACAGAATGAAGCAGGGCAAAGGCTAACAGAGTTTTCCAAGATAGCAAACACCCTCTTCCATCAACACAAGGGAAGACTCTACACATAGACATCACCAGATGGTCAATACCAAAATCAGATTGATTATATTCTTTGCAGCCAAAGATGGAGAAGCTCTATACAGTCAACAAAAACAAGACTGGGAGCTGACTGTGCCTCAGATCATGAACTACTTATTGCCAAATTCAGACTTAAATTGAAGAAAGTAGGGAAAACCACTAAACCTTCAGGTATGACCTAAATCAAATCCCTTACGATTGTACAGTGGAAGTGACAAATAGATTCAAGGGACTAGATCTAATAGACAGAGTGCCTGATGAACTATGGATGGAGGTTCATGACATTGTACAGGAGGCAGTGATCAAGACTATCCCCAAGAAAAAGAAATGCAAAAAGGCAAAATGGTTGTCTGAGGCGGCCTTACAAATAGCCGTGAAAAAAAGAGAAGTGAAAGGCAAAGGAGAAAAGGAAAGATATACCCATTTGGATACAGAGTTCCAAAGAGCAGCAAAGAGATATAAGAAAGCCTTCCTCAGTGATCAATGCAAAGAAAGAGAGGAAAACAATAGAATGGGAAAGACTAGAAAGCTCTTCAAGAAAATTAGAGGTACCAAGGGAACACTTCATGCAAAGATGGGCTCAATAAAGGATAGAAGTGGTATGGATCTAACAGAAGCAGAAGATATTAAGAAGAAGTAGCAAGAATACACAGAAGAACTGTACAAAGAATAGCTAATAAACCTGCAAATCTTGACGACCACACATTTTATGATGTTCCCGCAGGCTTTACTTCCTAGTTGAGGTTTTCTTTCACCTTTGGTCATTTTTTTGTTTTTATGTGAAATTATTTTTTTGTTACAGAATTTAGAATTTAATAAATACTTCAGATTATTAAAGGAATTTAAAGCTTTAATAAAGCTCTCAGCTTATTTATAGGTCACTTTGGGGAGGAGAGAGGTTTGGAAGAGGTCTCTTCATAACACAGGTTAAAATATGCATTCTTTTCTGAGCCAGAGCAACTTCATGCAGGGTTGTTCCTCATGTTATTAGGTGGCCTTTAATATTTTTGAAATATGGCATAATTAGGAGGCTGAACCTTACTTTAATGTTTATAGCAGCATTTTGTCAAACTAGGTTTCGGATCATATACAAATTCTGACACTAGAGGGAGTGCATAATGTATTACGGAAAGAAAAAGCATACACCTAATAAATTCAAGGTAAAAATGCAGAGTAGCAAGACAAGACCTTCATTATAGTCTGCCCTCCAAGCTCCATCCCCCTTTCCCCTCCAAAATAGTATCACTGGAGGTCTCTTGCCCCCTTGTAGCTAGTTTGAGTTTGTAGGAGGTTGGTAGGTTGCTTGTATTACTGTGGAAATAACGCTTTATTTTTCATTTTTAAAAGGAGACATATTATTTCCTACTTCTCACATGTTGAATGGCAAAATTAAAATTACTCCTTGCTGCTTTATTCTGTTTCTGACTTGGTCAACACGTAGTAATCATATTTTTTAAATGAAACGATCAGAGGTTTAGTCTTTGCTTAGAAAATGCAGTCTAGTCTTCTGAAAGTCAGGGAAAGCATCTATTTTAGCATTCAGCTTCATCCTTCACTCCCTTACTAAAGGTGCCACTCTGATTATTTAGCAGCTAATGTCAAACAATTAGCAAATCATATTTAAGGAATTTTTATTTCCTCATGCCAAAAGTCTCCATGCTCTAACAATGGAATGCCTAAATGGCTGAAAATGTGAAAATGACTGCAGATAGACTGAGCTATTAACATAGCAACAAAGGGCTGGCTGAAACAGTAAATGATTGCTGCCATTTGGTGAGACTCAACTGTTCCTGAAAAATGTGATAACTGCCATGTGCTTTTCTATAACCTTTTTGTGGATTCATTATGCATTCCACCGTTATCTTACATCCATCTAGTACTCATATCAGTCTTTGAGCTACCAGTAAACTGTCTCTTTAATGGAAATTAAAATTAGAAAAATTTAAAAAGCAAGCTCATTATGAGAAATCCTGGCTTCTATCCAGATGGGTGAAATGACCCATACAAAGGAAACATCCAGAACTACATTTCTTACTTCTAAAGGACCAAACATGCCTCAGACTACAGTATGTTTGTCCAGACTTAACTGCCAGCCTTCTGGCTAAGGACATTTCACCATAATGGCTTTTGAAAAGTGAAACAAGTTTTCAGGCAATGACTCCTTTTTTGAATTTTGGGTTTTTTTTTTTTTTTTTTTGGAACAATGCTTTTTTCATTTGAAAACTCACTAAAAAACAGTACTGTTTCGACATTTCAGTTTAAGTCAAAAACACTCATCCATTTATTCAGTACAAAAGTTTCTAGTTAACAAATGTCATGTGAAATAAATCTGAATTGTGCCCCTTGGTTGGATGGACCTGAAACATCTTGCCTTTGTGTGTCCACTGAGTGACTAGGACAAGAAAGTAGCCACTTCAATGGCTACTCAGTCTGTGATGAGCATGGGCCATTTTTACACACTTCCAAAGACTCTCACCTTTATATTGCTGCACAGGTATTTTTCTGTGCTTTAATTTTATTGTTAAATGAATTTGAGTGCACTCCTGAGCCCCAGAAGTATGCGTGAGTCAATCCCCTGACATCCCCTCTTCCCTGCTCTGTACCCCTCCCCCACCCACCACACCTACTAGCAGACTTTTCTCCCTCCCTTGATAGACTTCTGTTAGTTTCTGTCTACAAATTGGATTCATTTATTTTCACATTGTTGTATATTACTTAGATAACTTTGTCTTTATCATGAAATGTTTTCATGTTGGTTAGTGAAATATGGTTAGGTATCTTGGATTGGTGTGAAATTAATCATAATTTTTTCCATTAAGATGAAGTGAAGCACTTTTTCACTTAACAGCTTTGTACTTAGTGGCACAGTTTCCAAGAATGCATTAAAGATGCTAAGCAAGGATAGATGTGTGCTGAAGCACAAAACAAGCATTGGGTAGGTCTGTAACTATGAAATTTCCCACATTCCACAGGGTAGCAAGTGATAACCTGCAAGAGACCAGACTAAAACTGCTCTGTGTTGGTATTCAGTATTAGGATTTGTTTTAGGAGCTCAATATGGCAGGTGGTTTCCAGAGTTTCTGGAAATTTTGTTTGGGGAAGTGGGGAGTTGCATCAGAAAAGGAAAATGTCTCCATCCAGAATCTTTTGGTAATTCAGGAGGTTCATGGATAATCTGACAATCCCCATAGATATATCTGGTTGATTTTTAAAAATGATTTTATATCTCTTTTTATGCTTTACAAGGATCAGGCAGCAGATTTGTTGGTGCATTGGTTCCCAGATGGCACTACTGGTAAAGAACCTGCCTGCCAATGCAGGAGGTGTAACAGACTCGGCTTTGACCCCTGGGTTGGGAAGATCCCCTGGAGGAGGAAATGGCAACCCACTCAAGTATTCTTGCCTGAGAATCCCATGGACAGAGGAGCCTGTCAGGCTACAGGCCATAGGGTCAGCACAGAGTCAGACATGACTGAAGCAATAGGGTCGGTCTAGTCTAAATTTCTAGACTACAATTCAGGTTAAATGCTAAGTTTTTTTGTATAATTTTTTACATACAGTTTTCTACCCTTTGATAGCTGAGTACCATTGTTTTACATATGCTATGCACAAAATTCAGACTATTTATGGAAAATCTCCCAAGAAAATTTTGTATCTAAGTGCAAGCTGGTTAGCATTGACACAACTATAGGAATCCAATCTGGTGTGATCATTTATCCTTAGATCTCCTGTTGTGTTCAAAATGCTATACATACAATGAAATAGATACCCAAACAGTAGAAAATATTTTCTACTAGATATCTTCTGTGGGAAATTGTTGTTTGAGATGTTAAGGGAAACAGTATTTTCAAAACAAATCTAAATTCTAAAGGCATCCAAGATTGTGTCTTATCTAGGTCTACAAAGAAAGAGGTTGGAAAAAAGCACAACTCGGTTGTCTGTCCATGAAAAATTAATCAGTAGTGGTGAAGAAAAGTTTTTATTGACATAGAAGGTGTTTACAATGTACTGCGAAGTGAAAAAAAGCAAGTTACAGAAAAGAATCTGCATTTTTTAAGGAAGATGTGTATAGAAAGGAAAATCAGCAAAATTTAAAATAAAATTTAAAATCAGCAAAATGTAAACATGTAATTATTTCTGAATAATAAAATTATAGTTTTATTTTCCAACTTATTTGTATTAAAAAAATTTTTTTAACAATAAGCACATATTACTTGTTTGATATTTTATGTATGAAGTTTAAAAACACCAATAGATAGTAATAGCTTGATGTTCACTTTGAATAAGATTTAGACCAATGAGTAAGATTTATTGAACCGAGCTGCATACAGAAATGCCTAGTGGGGAGAATCTGGAGGTGGTGACTCCTCCTTGCAGAAAAGGGTGGGAACAGTGACCAATTAAATAACGAAGTCCCTGCCCTCACAGAGCTTGCACCAGAGTAAGTAGAAAATGACAGTAAAAATTAATAAACAGAAACCCCAATTAAAATAGAGGCAGGAGACCAGAAGTGGGAGCTCTCACGCAGAGCCCAGCAGGAAGAAGAAAGACTTCTTTTTGCCTGGCAAGTTCTTGGCCAATGAGAGACTGTCACAACTCAACCAATTTTCGTTTGAAAATTAGTCGCTCAGTTCTGTCCGACTCTTTGTGGACCCCGTGGACTATACAGTCCAGTGGAATTCTCCAGGCTAGAATACTGGAGTGGATAGCCTTTCCCTTCTCCAGGGGATCATCCTGGATCCTTTACCATCTGAGCCACCAGGGAAGCCCCCCTAACCTCCTTTTTCTCTCTATAAAAGAGTTCTCCTCTCCTTGTAGTGGGGGACTTGCATGGGCTTTACATTTAGCTTGCCCTGGTTACAGATCCTGAATTGCAATTCTTTACTGATCTCAAATAAACCCATTTTTGCTGGAAAAATAACTGGCAGTCAATTTGAGGTCAACATTTGAGGTCTTCAATTTGAGGTCTTCATTTATAATTCTGTAAATGAAGAGCTTTAATATAATGTCATTGGTTATATGAGAGAAGCACACACATGGAGAACTGTGGGAGTATGGCCAGAGGCATTCATTCTGGGATTTGGGGGAAATCTTCCTGGAGGACAGTGTCATGCAGTGTCCAGTTAGCTCAGTCTCCTCAGAAGTTAAGTGCCTGGTCCAAGATCATACGGCCTTGTAGGGGCCAAATCTCAAGTCAAACCTTGTTATCTGACACCTAGAAGAAGAATAAAGTAAAAGTCGCTCAGTCCTATCTGACTCTTTGCAACCCAATGGACTATACAGTCCATAGAATTCTCCAGGCCAGAATACTAGAGTGGGTAGCCTTTCCTTTCTGCAGGAGATCTTCCCAACCCAGGGATCGAACCCAGGTCTCCCACATTGCAGGCAGATTCTTTACCAGCTGAGCCACAAGGGAAACCCAACAATACTGGAGTGGGTAGCCTATCCCTTCTCCAGGGGATCTTCTCGACCCAGGAATCGAACAGTGGTTTCCTGCATTACAGGCAGATTCTTTACCAACTGAGTATCAGGGAAGCCCACCTCACAGCTAATTCTCTACCAATATTGACTTTGACAAGTTGGAACAAAAGGTCTGAAAAGGATGCAGAAAACATCCCCTTTTCCAGAATATCCCTTTCCTATAATCCACAACAACACACTTGAAATAAACCACCAAGGCATCAGCCTGTAGATATTATTAGTGAAGGCAGCCCTCTCAGGCAGTTTGACCTGGCACAAAAGTTGTCAGATTAATGGCATTAGAAAATTTGCAAATCAAATGGTTCATTACTTATGATACTACACTTGCAAATAGGATTATGTTGATTATGCACTATAAATAGCATTTTAAAGAGACTCCCTCAAGATAGAAAGGGCTAAAATTTTGCTAGTCAGGCTTTTAAAGTAAGGATCATTGAACCGCTAAACAGATGAAGCCCTGGGGTCAGAGATTAGCAGCCCAGTGTGGTTTTGGAAAGCCAGGATTCTGCTCATGATTTCATGTTGTGACATCTTTTCACCAAAAGATGAAACAGGGGAGAGCAATTGATGAGGGAACCATCACAAGGGCGTCCCCTCATTTCAGAAGAGAGTCAGTGCTACAGCCTGAGTCAGCCTTGACTGCACTGAGCCACTGCCCAGGCCAAGACAACTGAATCCCCAGAGGAGAGAGGGCTGGGTGAGAGTGAACTCAGAGGAGAACTTGAAGGCTTCGACCTCAGTTGCCACTCCTGTCAGCTTCACAGCACATCCCTCTGAATAAACTTGTCTGATTGAATAATCTTTTGCCCTCTTTTTTCAAGAAGTCCAGCCAGTCTTACCTTGTCCCTTTTCATAGTATAGTAATCACATGGTAAATACTCAAGGAAGATGGCATTAGCTCACCTAAGTCCACACTGAGTCACTGAGTGCTACACATGTGCCTGTGTGCTAAGTCACTTCAGTTGTGTCCGACTCTTGGCAGCCCTATGGACTGTCACCTGCCAGACTACTCTGTCCATGGGATTCTCCAGGCAAAAATATTGGAGTGGGTTGCCATGCCCTCCTCCAGGGGATCTTCTCGACCCAGGGATCGAACCTGCATCTTTTATATCTCCTGCATTGGTGGAAGGTTCTTTACCACTAGCACCACCTGGGCCCAAATCAAAAACTGGCTCTATGTGAAAAATCCCCAGCTTGCTGCATCCATTCACTTATGCCATTCTACTTGGAGCTTAGGCTGGGAAGATCTTCCCTATTAGTGAGATTATATTCTGTAATTTATTTTTATGTCACGGACCCAAAGCATTTCTTTGTAGAACATCAATACAGTGAAGTCTAAATAATCTATGCATTTGGAAGACTACATTATATCAAAATCAGACTTTAAATATTCTGTTCCTTTTAAACATAGAAATAAGTACATCAATAATAATGTTTCCCCATACAAAATGTTTCCCCATATAAAATTCCTGGCAAAGTTGTTTTAAAATATAAAGAAGGCTGAGTAATACTCCATTGTGTATATGTACCATAGCTTTCTTATCCATTCATCTGCTGATGGACATCTAGGTTGCTTCCATGTCCTGGCTATTATAAACAGTGCTGCGATGAACATTGGGATACACGTGTCTCTTTCCCTTCTGGTTTCTTCAGTGTGTATGCCCGGCAGTGGGATTGCTGGATCATAAGGCAGTTCTATTTCCAGTTTTTTAAGGAATCTCCACACTGTTCTCCATAGTGGCTGTACTAGTTTGCATTCCCACCAACAGTGTAAGAGGGTTCCCTTTTCTCCACACCCTCTCCAGCATTTATTATTTGTAGACTTTTGGATCGCAGCCATTCTGACTGGTGTGAAATGGTACCTCATAGTGGTTTTGATTTGCATTTCTCTGATAATGAGTGATGTTGAGCATCTTGTTTGTTAGCCATCTGTATGTCTTCTTTGGAGATGTCTTTTTAGTTCTTTGGCCCATTTTTTGATTGGGTCGTTTATTTTTCTGGAGTTGAGCTGGAGGAGTTGCTTGTATATTTTTGAGATTAGTTGTTTGTCGGTTGCTTCATTTGCTATTATTTTCTCCCATTCTGAAGGCTGTCTTTTCACCTTGCTAATAGTTTCCTTTGATGTGCAGAAGCTTTTAAGGTTAATTAGGTCCCATTTGTTTATTTTTGCTTTTATTTCCAATATTCTGGGAGGTGGGTCATAGAGGATCCTGCTGTGATGTATGTCGGAGAGTGTTTTGCCTATGTTCTCCTCTAGGAGTTTTATAGTTTCTGGTCTTACGTTTAGATCTTTAATCCATTTTGAGTTTATTTTTGTGTATGGTGTTAGAAAGTGGTCTAGTTTCATTCTTTTACAAGTGGTTGACCAGATTTCCCAGCACCACTTGTTAAAGAGATTGTCTTTAATCCATTGTATATTCTTGCCTCCTTTGTCAAAGATAAGGTGTCCATATGTGCGTGGATTTATCTCTGGGCTTTCTATTTTGTTCCATTGGTCTATATTTCTGTCTTTGTGCCAGTACCATACTGTCTTGATAACTGTGGCTTTGTAGTAGAGCCTGAAGTCAGGTAGGTTGATTCCTCCAGTTCCATTTTTCTTTCTCAAGATCGCTTTGGCTATTCCAGGTTTTTTGTATTTCCATACAAATTGTGAAATTATTTGTTCTAGCTCTGTGAAGAATACTGTTGGTAGCTTGATAGGGATTGCATTGAATCTATAAATTGCTTTGGGTAGTATACTCATTTTCACTATATTGATTCTTCCAATCCATGAACATGGTATATTTCTCCATCTATTAGTGTCCTCTTTGATTTCTTTCACCAGTGTTTTATAGTTTTCTATATATAGGTCTTTGGTTTCTTTAGGTAGATATGTTCCTAAGTATTTTATTCTTTTCGTTGCAATGGTGAATGGAATTGTTTCCTTAATTTCTCTTTCTGTTTTCTCATTATTAGTGTATAGGAATGCAAGGGATTTCTGTGTGTTGATTTTATATCCTGCAACTTTACTATAATCATTGATTCGTTCTAGTAATTTTCTGGTGGAGTCTTTAGGGTTTTCTATGTAGAGGATCATGTCATCTGCAAACAGTGAGAGTTTTACTTCTTCTTTTCCAATTTGGATTCCTTTTATTTCTTTTTCTGCTCTGATTGCTGTGGCCAAAACTTCCAAAACTATGTTGAATAGTAATGGTGAAAGTGGGCACCCTTGTCTTGTTCCTGACTTTAGAGGAAATGCTTTCAATTTTTCACCATTGAGGATAATGTTTGCTGTGGGTTTGTCATATATAGCTTTTATTATGTTGAGGTATGTTCCTTCTATTCCTGCTTTCTGTAGAGTTTTTATCATAAATGGGTGTTGAATTTTGTCAAAGGCTTTCTCTGCATCTATTGAGATAATCATATGGTTTTTATTTTTCAATTTGTTAATGTGGTGTATTACATTGATTGATTTGCGGATATTGAAGAATCCTTGCATCCCTGGGATAAAGCCCACTTGGTAATGGTGTATGATCTTTTTAATGTGTTGTTGGATTCTGATTGCTAGAATTTTGTTTAGGATTAAACAGCCATTAAACAGCCATTAAAAAGAATACATTTGAATCAGTTCTAATGAGGTGGATGAAACTGGAGCCTATTATACAGAGTGAAGTAAGCCAGAAGGAAAAACACCAATACAGTATACTAACGCATATATATGGAATTTAGAAAGATGGTAACAATAACCCTGTATAAGAGACAGCAAAAGAGACACTGATGTATAGAACAGTCTTATGGACTCTGTGGGAGAGGGAGAGGGTGGGAAGATTTGGGAGAATGGCATTGAAACATGTATACTATCATGTATGAAACGAGATGCCAGTCCAGGTTCAATGCACGATACTGGATGCTTGGGGCTGGTGCACTGGGACGACCCAGAGGGATGGTATGGGGAGGGAGGATGGAGGAGGGTTCAGGATGGGGAACACATGTATACCTGTGGTGGATTCATTTTGATATTTGGCAAAATTTAAATTAAAAAAATAAAATTAAAAAATTAAAAAAAAAAAACAAAAAAAAAAACCATCACAATATAGAAATTAAATTAATTCCTAAAAAAAAAAAATATAAAGAAGGGACATTTAAATCTACATTTCATGTGTGAAGAACGAGGGCTGCTTATTTTCTTAAGCAAGCTAAACATGTCCCCTGAAATTCTCTAGGTCCCATTAATGTGCTTTGAGAAGTCACTCTTCATAGTAACCAGAGGTAAATGTAATCCTCTCTGTCTGAGTTCTTATAAATTCTAAGTCGATATAATCCTATTTCACTGTAAGTCTTTTCCCCTCCATTTTATAAATGTGCCTATACTTCCCACCCCCATCCCCACCTCTCCAAATCCACTTAACAGACATGGAAAAATGTACTCTGTTACTAATGAAGGTTTACACCCTCTTGAGTTTTTCATTCTCAGTTATCTCCATTTACTGGAGAACTCATTCAGGTAGAGTCATATCCTTTCAAAATAAACTCAAAATGGCTTAAAGTCTTACTTATAGCAAACGTGATACCATAAAACTCCTAGAAGAGAACATAGGCAAGATATTCTCTGACATAAATTGTAGCAATGTTTCCTTAGATCAGTCTCCCAAGGCCATAGAAATAAAAGCAAAAATAAACAAATGGGACCTAATCAAACATAAGCTTTTGCACAGCAAAGGAAGCTATCAGCAAAATGAAAAGACACCTACAGACTGGCAGAAAATATCTGCAAACAGTGCCATCAACACGGGGTTAATTTCCAAAATATATAAACAATTCATGCAGCCCAACATCAAGACAACAGTCCAATCAAAAAAAAAAAAAATGGTGGAAGATCTAAACAGACATTGCTCTAGAGAAGACATACAGATGGCTAAAAGACACATGAAAAGATGTTCAACCTCACTAATTATTAGGGAAATGCAAATCAAAACTACAATGAGGTAACACCTCACACTGGTCAGAATGGTAAATGTTGGAGAGGATGTAGAGAAAGAGGAACCCTCCTGTGCTGTTGTCTGGAATATAAACCTGGGCAATCACTACAGAAAATAGTGCAGGGTTTTCTTAAAAACCTGAAAATAGGGTTGCCACTTGATCCATCAGTCCCACTCCTGGGCATGTGTCTAGAGAAAACTCTAATTCAGAAAGATACATGCACTCCCCTATGTTCATAGCTGCACCACTTACAAAAGCCAAGAGGTGGAGGCAATGTAAATGTCCATCAGCAGACAAATAGATAAAGATTTGGTACATGCATACAGTGGAGTATTACTCAGCCATAAAAAAGAGTAAACTAGCATTTGCAGCAATGTGGATGGACCTACTGGTTATCTACTAAGTGAAGTGAGTCAAAGCAAATGTCATATGATACCGCTTACATGTGGGGTCTCAAATATGATACAAATGAAGTTACTTACAAAACAGAAACAGACCCACAGACATAGCAAACAAATTTATGGTTACCAGAGGGGAAAGGGCTGGGGAGGGATAAGTTTGGAGTTTGGGATTAGCAGATACAAACTATTCTATATAAACGAGAGAAACAAAAAGGCCCTACGGTATAGCACAGGGAACTATATTTAATATCTTGTAATAAATAATGGAAAAGAATATGAAAAAATATGTATGTAGGTATACACAAGAGTATACGTACATATACATATATAAACTGAATCACTTTGCTGTATACCAGAAACTAGAACAACATTGTAAACTATATTTCAATTATAAAAAAACACAGACAAATCTTCCCCTGTCTTCAGCTTGCCAAGTGTGTGTTTGGGCAGCTTCCTTGAAATTGCCCAGCATTATGTACCTTATATGAAGGTGTAGCTGTCAGATCTACTTAAAACTTATACCTGCAACTTCTAAAGACACTTAGGTATCACTGAGGACAAGTTAATTATACCTTCTATTCTCAGTTAGGTGTCTATACACAAAAGTGTGGTTATTTTGAGCTTAAGGAAGCTGAATTTCTTCATTTGCTCAATGGACAGAAGACAGTAACCAACTATTCTCACAACTGTTGGAAACAAGCCTAGGAATGTAAATTGTCATGTGAGGAATTGCAGGTAATTATACAGAAAATGTCCCATGGGAAAAATATACTGGAACCGTCTACCCAGGGACAGTTTGGCATCTCCATTACTAGGAAGAGTTTTAAAATTTCACAAAAACCCATTAATCAAGATGGTTAGTTAGAAACCAGACTGGCAACAAGGGGAACAAGACAGACTTTTAGTTTTCTCTCCTTCTTTTTAGAGAACTATAATTAAGGCATGTTTGTGTTACTATATACACATCTAGAACTTGCACGAAATATCCTGTTTACAAAAACAGTAATGAACCATCCTTATTTGCAGAACACTGAACCAAACCCAGATATAATTTTTTTTCTTCACTAAAGCAAGTTTTAAATAAGACATTTACTGAAGCAGACTGATCCACAATCGTACTCATTTAAAACTTTTGATTCAGGTATCAACATCTTCTGAGTTCAACCTAAACTGACCTAATATTTAAATGTATGTGAAACTCTCCTGTGTGTTACTTACAGATTCTTTATATTATGTATGATGTCTTTACATGATCTGGACACTATCTTAAATGATATATCTAGCATGGCTAAAGATCAAATTTGTTTTATAGAAACACAGCATAGGGCCTCCCTGGTGACTCAGTGGTGAGGAATCTGCCTGCCAATGCAGGAGATGCGGGTTCCATCCCTGGTCTGGGAAGATCCCACATGCTGCGGAGCAACTAAGCCCCTATACCACAACTACTGAGCCTGTGCTGCATAACAAGAGAATCCAACACGATGAGAAGCCCACACACTGCAACTAGAGACTACCCTCACTTGCGCAACTAGAGAAGAGCCCATGTAGCAACCAAGACCCAACACAGCCAAAAATAAATAAATAAATAATAAATATTTTTTAAATACGTAAGATAATTACTACATTCAAATCCATGTTAAACTAACCATCATGGTCTAGTGATCCTAGAAGTCTAAGGATATATTATAGGTCAACTGATCTAGAGATTTATAATGGTTAGCCCCCAACTCTTGGCACTAGTGGTAAAGAATCCACCTGCCAATGCAAGAGACACAGGAAACAAGGGTTAGATCCCTGGGTTGGGAAGATCCCCTGGAGAAGGAAATGATAATCCACTCCAGTACTCTTGCCTGGAAAATTCCACAGACAGAGGAGCCTGGGGGCTACAGTCCATGCGGTTGCAAAAGAGTTGGGCATGACTGAGCACACACACACACAGCCCCAGCTCAGCATCTACCTACCTTATTGTGGTTTAAGGTATTGTATCAGAGATGCTAATCTCCCCCAACCACTTTCTCATAAAGAAAACCTGACTCACTCCCAACCCTAGCTGCCAGAGTTGTCCATTGCAAACTCACCCTGAAGCACAGCTGGTTGGATCAGTCCAAAGCATACCCCCAAGGCACAGAGGTGCTCCAGGGCCAAACTGAGCCACCAAACCCTCCCTCTCTCACTCCTTTTGATCTAAGAAACACAGCAGCCAAGTTAGAGGGCAGCTGAAACACACGGACAATGGAGCAGGGATATCACTGTCCACACAGTGCTGCTGATGAAGGCCCTGGGCAGCCCTGGTGTCTGAATTCTGGGGACATCATTTTCTTTCTTTTTTAAATAATTATTTATTCATATGTTTGTTTTTGCTGTGTTGGGTCTTTGTTGCTGCACAGGTTTTTCTCTAACTGCAGCCAGTGGGGTCTCCTCTCTAGTTGCTGTGCACAGGCTTCTCACTGCGGCTCCTTCTCTTGCTGGAACCGCATGGGCTGTGGGGCACCCGGGCTTCAGTAGTTTTGGCGTGTGGACTCGGTAGTTGCAGCTTCCAGGCTCTATAGCACAGGCTCAATAGTCAAGGTGCATGGGCTTGGTTGCTTCATATGTGGGGCCTTCCCAGACTATGGCTCAAACCCATGTCTTCTGCATTGGCAAGTGGATTCTTTACCACTGAGTCACCAGGGATGCCCACAATTTTCTTTCAGTTTCCAGGAAAATTGTGGGTTTCTAGTAAACACTTACCCCAGATACTGTAAAATAGTTTCTGTTCCTCACTTTCAGGTGCTCTCTTGGCTCCCTTGCTTTCTCACATCTCTCCCTATGCCCTTGGGTGGTACAATCAGAGGAAGGGTCTCCGTCCTGTTTCAGAAGCAAAGAAAACACTGGAGCCACAGAAGCAGTGTCTGATCACACATGTAAACAGTGAGGTCTCCTAAAGGAAGACAAGCCATGAAACAAGATGTGGGAGGCTTTAGAACCAAGTGTGGGAGCCATGGCGGTACTTTGGAAGCCTGTTATTCTACGGTGCCATCTGCACGATGTGGGGCAGGCTTGATGGATTAAAGAGGCACTTCTCACGCTTAAATGAGCACAGTAATCACCCAGGGATCATGGTAAAGTGCAGGTTATGATTCAGTAAGTCTAGGGGAGAGTCTGTGTTTCTAACAAGCTCCCACGTGATGCCAAAATGTGCCTAGGGACCACATATAAGTAACACAGGTGTAAAAAGAACTGAGCAGGACTGAATCGTGTAGCAACAGAAAAATAAACAGTAAATAACAATAAGCAATAAAGTAGCAACAATACAACATAAATAAGTAAAAGGAAATAACCATAAACAACAATAAAAGGGTTCCCATATCATCAAATGGTGACAGCAAACAAAGAGATCTCAAGATGATGGAACTTTTGGAGCCACACACTCCCCATACTCTACACATGGCATGTGTGACTTTGGATACAGTGCTGGTCACTCCTTAGGCTGAGCTAGAAGCCAGCGGTGCAGTTATTGATAGAGACTGGATCCAGTGTATTCCACGAGATAGGAAGGCAAGGGTCAGAGTGTAGTGCTTGGCTTGGCTGCTGTTGTTGTTCAGTCTCTGTGTGTCTGACTCTGCGACCCCATGGACTGCAGCACGCCAGGCTTCCCTGTCCATCACCACTCCCTGAGTTTGCTCAAACTCACGTCCATTGAGTCGGTGATGCTCTCCAGCCATCTCATCATCTGTCATCCCCTTCTCCTCTTGCCCTTCGTCTTTCCCAGCATCAGGGTCTTTTCCAATGAGTCGGCTCTTCCTATCAGGTGGCCAAAGTATTGGAGCTTCAGCACCAGTCCTTCCAGTGAATATTCAAAGTTGATTTCCTTTGGGATTGTCTGGTTTGATCACTTTGCTCTCCAAGGGACCCTCAAGAATCTTCTCAAGCACTACAATTCAAAACCATCAATTCTTCGGTGCTCAGCCTTCTTTATGGTCCAATTCTCATATCTGTGTGTGACTACTGGAAAACCATAGCTTGGATTATACAGACCTTTGTTGCAAAGTGATGTCTCTGCTTTTTAATGTGCTGTCTAGGTTTGTCATAACTTTTCTTCCAAGGAGCAAGCGTCTTTTAATTTTGCAGCTGCAGTCATTGTACACATTGATTTGGGATCCCAAGCATATGAAATCTGACACTGTTTCCACTTTCCCCCATCTATTTGCCATGAAGTGACAGGACCAGATGCCATGATCTTTGTTTTTTGAATGTTGAGTTTTAAACCAGCTTTTTCATTCTCCTCTTTGACCTTCATCAAGAGGCTCTTCAGTTCCTCTTCATTTTCTGCCATTAGGGTAATGTCATCTGCATATCTGAGGTTGTTGATATTTTTCCTGGCATTCTTGATTCTAGCTTATGTTTCATCCAGCCCAGCATTTCGCATAATGTACTCTGCATATTAGTTAAATAAGCAGCCCTTGACTGCGCACTGTGCACAGAAGACAAATACAGGCCCTTCTGAATATATAGCTCCTATGTGAAAATTAAACTTGGGTTATACTAAATCTATGCTATTTAAGAAATAAGTTGCAAAGTGTCCTTTACTGTCCTTTTTCTGCTGACCATAACTAGCTACATATCTACTCATAACAGAGATTCCTCTTTCTTTCATCAGTCCATCTGGTTACATTATTGAAAGAGAAGACAGAGCCCACTGGTACTGGCCAGTGGAACTCTGTGGTAGAAAGGGCAGCTCAGGACTGGAAAGTTGAGTTCTTGCTACTCAAAGTCCTTCTGTTGTGTGCTGCTGAGGAGGAAGGGGAGATGAGTTTGGTTCCAACTCAATCCTTGACCACGGAAGTACAGACTTTAAGTCTGGGAAGCCTTCTTTTTATTTAAAACACACTGTGGAGGTGACAGTGCTTTTGGCCATGCAAATATTATGAAGCTCCCAATTTAGTTATGGTTCAGTTAACCTAAAGGAAACTGAAAAGCCAGTGGGGGGGGAGCTCTGTGCTTTACTGGGAGAATGCCATATGATGAATTTCCTTTTCCAAAGTGCACCCTGGGCTGCCTTTCTTTAGTGATTTCTCAGTTAATTGTCAGCTTTAACCCTTTTTCAGCTGCTCAGTTAAGTAAGCTTCTGATTCAAGAGGGTAAACTGTCTTTATATTTTTATATCCTTCACATCTACCTGCCTCCAGAGGAAGATAAACAGATAAAATTATTTTTTTTAAATATGACTATAAAATAATGAGACAAATTTAAAAATAAAAAAGGTCAGCACCAGCAATAATAGGTCATGTTGAGAACATGTTCCCTTGATAAATGTAAAGAGAGTGGCACTTACCTTTGCAGTCTTTATCCTCCAAATCCATAACTCAACCGATTCATGAGAAAAACATCAGATAAATCCCAAGTGAGGAACATTCTATGAAATACCTGACCAGGACTCCATAAAGTCATCAAAAGTAAGGAAAGTCTGAGAAACAAATGTGGCCAAGGGGAGCCTAAGGAGACCTATCTCTGGATGTGATCTTGAAATGGAGAGAGGTCATTAGGGAAATACTCAGAAAGTTTGAATAAAGTATACACTTTAGTTTAAAATGCTGTATAAATAATGATTCATAAACTGTAACAAAGGTACCGTACTAATCTAAGATATAATAGGAGGAATTGAGTGTGGGCTAGTATATGGGAGTTTTCTGTACCACCTTCACAATTTCTCTGTAAATCTAAAACTGTTCTATAGTGAAAAGTTTTGCTTTCTTTTCTAAAAAGAGCATGCTGGCTGCTGTATGCAAATTATACTCTAGGGCATGAAAGTGGAACCAGGTTTTAATATCCCCTATGTTCTTGGAAACCAGCTTTCTCTGTATTTTAAAAAGAAATTGCAGCTATAAGACAGAAGAGTTCATACTCGTATTTCCAATTCAAATTCAAGACTACAGAGCTTTTACATAATCTTCTCCACCTCAGGCTAATTGGAGCATTGTTCCCTACAGAATTAGGCAAAGCCTTCTGAATTCTGATATTTGTGGAGCCCCCAGAAGAAGTGACAGCTCTGTGCCTAAGCATTCCAGATGAATCCTGACTCATATCAGTAACCTGACCCATATCAAGTTCTTAATTTCCTTGGAAATGAGTGGATAACCAAGAATTATGAGTCATCTAAGGAATGCCTTCAACATGAAAGAAAGGGACCAAGAAAAACAGGGGAAAATGTGTAACAGTTGAAGGGATATATAATTTGAGAAACAAGAGAGAACTTAGAGGAAAAAATAATTACTACCCTTAGAGACATTTGAGAAGATTTTACATCATTAAAACCCAACAGAATGCTATGAAAGAAGAATGGAGAAAAATGAAAAAGTTCTTAGATAAGACTGCTAAATAAAGAGTTAAGTAAAAGAGTTCAAAAATAAAATTAGAGTTACCTCCCAAAAAGAAATATAAAAAAACAGATGGAAAATATAAGAAAATAGATAACATCTCTAGGATATCAGTTTAGGAGACATGACATCAGACAAACAGGAGACCAAAAAGAAAAGAGAGAAAATAGAGGGGAAGAAATGATCAAATTAAAAATGTAAGAGAACTTCTCAGACCTGAAGGAAAGAGGTATTCATATTTCAAGGATCTACCGAGTGCCTAGCACAATAAAATGAAAAACATTCACAACAAATTATGAAATCTCAGAACGTTGAGTTTAAAGAGAAGATCTGAAAATTTCCCAGAGAGACACTTCTAGAGGTCATGTACAAAGAAAAAAAAAAAAAAAATCACACTGGCCTCAAAATTCCTCATTAAGTTAGAAGATAATGGAAAAAGATCTCAAAAATTTTGACCAAAAATAATTTTCACTGATCACTGAAGATCTAGGCAAACTACCAATCAAATGGAAAGCTAGAATAAAATTTTAAACAAAGGCTTAGGAATTTCTATCCCATGGTACTTGTGTTCCAGAACAAAAATAAATAAAAGGGGAGCCAAGAAGGAGAAGGATGCACTGAGACCTCAAATGGACCCAGAGATGCCTTAATAAACGAACACAGGAATAAGGATTGTAACTGCGGAATAGCAAGGAATGTTGATCCTAGAACCAGTATTCAGTCAGTCAGTTCAATTGCTCAGGCAGTTCCAACCCTTGGCAATCCCATGGACTGCAGCATGCTGGGCTTCCCTGTCCATCACCAACTCTCAGAGCCTGTTCAAACTCATGTCCATTGAGTCAGTGATGCCATCCAACCATCTCATCCTCTGTCCTCCCCTTCTCCTCCTGCCTTCAATCTTTCCCAGCATAGGGTCTTCTCCCATGAGCCAGCTGTTCATATCAGGTGACCAAAGTATTGGAGCTTCAGCTCAGCATCAGTCCTTCCAATGAATATCCAGGACTGATTTCCTTTAGGATGGACTGGTTTGATCTCCTTGCTGTCCAAGGGACTCTCAAGAGTCTTCTCCAACACCACAGTGCAAAAGCATCAATTCTTTGGTGCTCAGCTTTCTTTATAGTCCAACTCTCACATCCATATATAACTACTGGAAAAACCATAGCTTTGACCAGACAGACCTTTGTTGGCAAAGTAATGTCTCTGCTTTTGAATATGCTGCCTAGGGTGGTCATAGCTTTTCTTCCAAGTAGCAAGTGTCTTTTAATTTCATGGCTGCAGTCACTATCTGCAGTGATTTTGGAGCCCAAAAAGATAGTCTGTCCCTGTTTCCATTGTTTCCCCATCTATCTGCCATGAAGTGATAGGACCGGATATCAGGATCTTAGCTTTTTGAATGTTGAGTTTTAAGCCAACTTTTTCACTCCAGTATTTTATCTAGACCAGTATTAAGTGTGGATAAAATGGACAGGCACTCCCTGCTCCCCTTGTATACAGAGGGAGGACCCGAAGTTTTAAGGTCCCCTGACCAAGCAGATTCCTTATTCCACAAGTCCTATGACCAATGAACTTTAAACTTGCATAAGAAACAAGTAACTCTGAGGTGGGAGTGGGGAGGGGTTCATTTACACCATTGTGTGTCCTTAAGCCTATATCCTAAGGGCCTCCTTTGAAAGGACACTAAACTGATGCAAAGTGATTTTGTCTATTCCAAGTTGTCATCTTTCCAGGCCTTGAACCTGGTCTGTTCTTTGTGGTCTCTACCCTACATGAGGCCCGGTCAACAGTGAATCCAACCCAGGGAAGAAATGAAGGGAAATCCCAGTAAGACAGCTGTGTAGCAGGCCTAAGAACAGGGAGTCCAGGTTTTAAGAGCAGATGAAGAACTCCAGGAGAGAGGGACCTTGGGGAAAATGAGGATCCATGGGATTTAATGTGATCTCTGAGAGTATAGAATTGCTTATAGGATAATAAAGAACACTCCCTGTGAGGAAAATTACAAATAGTACAGTAATTATAGGTAACATTTGTGTGTATGTGTGCTCAGCTGTGTCTGACTCTTTGCAACCCCATGGACTGTAGCCTGCCAGGATCCTCTGTCTGTGGAATTTTCCAGGCAAAAATACTGGAGTGGGTTGCCATTTCCTTCTCCAGGGGATCTTCCTGACACAAGGATCGAACCCTGTTTCCTGGGTCTCCTGTATTGGCAGGCGGATTCTTCACCACTAACGCCAAGACCAGGCACTATTTTAAACACTTTATTTTTATTAGCTTTCTAATTTTCATAACAGTTCAGACACGGGCACTATTATTATTCCCATTTTAGAGATGATAGAACTGAGGCAAAGGTTAAAAAGAACTTGGCCAAAGCCCATAGTTAGTTAATGACAAAGCCAGCATCAAACTGTGGCAGACTGGCTGCAGCCCCTGAGCACTTGAATTAACTGCCTGAGATCAGAAGCACAATCATCATGTCTGAGCTGTTGTGCTGTGAACAACATTTACCTAAATAAGACAATGAAAGCACTGTTGATTGGTTTTCATCTTTTAGTATCAGCTGCAGCATAACCCTAAACGTGTCACCAGGTAACAATGTAAAATGAAAGTACAAGTGGCAAAGTCAGGAAATGGAAAAGTAGGTTAGAAGAGATGAGGAAAAAGGTAGGGTGCTCTTTCCTCATCATACAGAAGAGGGGGTTGAGAGCTACCATCTGTAATTGCATTAGTTTGTCGTCTCTCCTGAAACTGTAATGTCAGGGGAGACCTCATCTAGCTTGCTCATCGCTGTGTTCCCAGCCCCTGCAAGAGGACAAGGCACATATCAGACATCTAGTAGCTATTTCTGGAATGATAGATGGAGGAAAGACAGACAGGAGGAGAGAGAGAGAGAAAGAAAGAAGGGAGAAAATGATGGGGAGGGAGTGAAGTTTACTTGACAATAGTTTATTTAAATTTACAAAGGTAACTGATACAGGAAATAAAAATAGTGATATAATTTTATTGGGAGAGGCTGGTGTGCTATTGAAAGTCATCTAAATCCTTAACAAAAAGTCAATAAACTGTTTCTATATTTGATAAATTAGGAAACAGTGATCTAGGCATATTATTAAGAGAGATGTAGATAAAACAAAAAGCACTAAAAATAAGAAAATGTATGTGTTTAAAAATAGCTGTTTTTAGATGGAGGGTGGGAGTATTGAATGATGGAACAAGACACTCTTGATATTATAAGTCCATCCATATTTTTTTCTGTCTCTGTGCAGGTAATTATTCTGATTTAAAACAAAATTTAGCAACAAATAGAGCCACAATATTTGGGACTCTTCAAGTCACTTTTCATATTAGTTTGACTTTGATAAATCAATTCTATGAAGTGTTTCAAGTAATTTTAAAAAGATGTAGCTCTCTGCCTGTCCAAAATCAACCCTATAGCCCTCCACTCTGGTAACATTTCCACATCAGTTAACCTCTCTCTCATCTTGGCACCCCACTCCAGTACTCTTGCCTGGAAAATCCCATGGACGGAGGAGCCTGGTAGGCGGCAGTCCATGGGGTCACGAAGAGTCGGACACGACTGAGCAACTTCACTTTCACTTTTCACTTTCATGCATTGGAGAAGGAAATGGCAATCCATTCCCGTGTTCTTGCCTGGAGAATCCCAGGGATGAGGGGGAAGCCTGGTGGGCCGCCGTCTATGGGGTTGCACAGAGTCGGACACGACTGAAGTGACTTAGCAGCATCTTGGCATTCCACTCCAGTACTTTTGCCTGGAAAATCCCATGGACGGAGGAGCCTGGTGGGTGGCAGTCCATGGGGTCACGAAGAGTCGGACATGACTGAGCAACTTCACTTTCACTTTTCACTTTCATGCATTGGAGAAGGAAATGGCAACCCACTCCCGTGTTCTTGCCTGGAGAATCCCAGGGACGGGGGAGCCTGGTGGGCTGTCATCTATGGGGTCGCACAGAGTCAGACATGACTGAAGCGATTTAGCAGCAACAGCATCTTCAACCATATTCTTTTCTCCTGACTTGTTTTTTCAACTCGTGAAACCAAAATTTTAACAACTCTCTCCCCACACCCCTTTCCCTTCACCTATGACTCTATCTGCGACTCTCTTCTCCTTCCAAGCTGAGCTTGAATAGTTATGTCACTGTGTCTCCTTCCATGCTGATTTTCCCCTAAATTTACTCCCATGACAGTTTCCAGACCTTCTAGTTGTCAGATCCAGAGGACAGTTCGGGGTCCTTTGCTTTCTTGACTTCTCTGGAGCACTTGATACCACAGCTCCCAGTCTCCTTAATGGGACTCTCTTCTGTTCACATCTGTTCTTCTGTTTTGTAGGTCTGTGTTCTCCATGTTCTCTCTCTCCAAACACTGTAATTGCCTTTTATGGGCTCCATGGCTGGACATATATAACATGGCAGCCAATTCTGTACCTCTCACCGTGACCTAGTCCTATGAAGTGGTCAACTTACTGTCTTACCTGATCACCAATCTAAGTTTCATTTGCGCATTTTGGCTCTAGAGGATAGATTTGGGGGTGGCTGTGTGCTTAAAGCTCTCTCTTCTTAAAACTACTCCCACTCATAACGCCTCCTGATAGATGAATATATGCAATTGATTTGATGACAGGAACCTAACTTTGAACCCCAATTAAGTGAATTGTCATTGCCCTCCAAAAATCCTGTTCTCATTTATAAACTTGTTACAAAAATTGTGCTCAGTTATTATATTTTAAATTTCCCCGTTAAAAACGTGTTTTCTCACCTGCTTTATAAATTTTTTTAAAAAAGGAAAATCAAGCTGTATCAAGTGACCTAGCCCTGTGGTCACAGCTGATAGCACCAAAGGCAGACCATCAGACCCAATGTGGGCTAATCAAATTCCTTTCCTGGGATTGGTGCTATAACAAGGCAAAGACTGAGTCTGGGGCAAGCTTAGATCGTGAATAAAATGTGCAGTGAAGTCTGAGGTTGTCAAAAAGTTAAGAGCAGGATTCCAGAACCAAACTGCCAAGGTCCTTACTTCAGCTTCACACACTAACTGGGTGACCTGCAGAAGCTACATCAACTCTTTCTTAATTTATTTGACCTAACTTAATTGTATTTCTGCTTCAGGCTCTTCATAAGTGCTTATTAATAATGAGGATTATAGTTAGCATTTTAGGGGTTACAGTGAAGTTCTCCATCTTGGTGCTTCAAAGACACATTTTAAGATAAAACTTGAGGGAAAATTCATCTTTAATAAATGAAATTATGCATCTGTGGAAATAGCAGACCTTGGATCCTCTTCTGAGGAGCCAGTGTGGGTTTTAACATTTTTTGGTGTCAAATGGGGATGTTACATGCTCAGGCTGCTCTGCAGACAACTCTGGAGCTGGCAAAGTGCTAATAACAAAAGTAATCATAGCAAATCATTCTTTTATGCCTATTTTGCTCTCACCACAGCTATGAGGTTGGCACTATTACCCCACTTTACAGATGATGCAACTGAGGCACAGAGAAATAAGTAACTTTGCCAAGGTCACAGAATTAGCAAGTGGTGAAACTGAAATGAGAACCCTGGACTTTTTGGTTCTGAAATCTCTACTGCTAAGTCTTAAGCAGCAGTCTGTCACACAAGTCAATATGTAGTATAAGGTTAATTCTCTCAAGGTTCAAAGCACATTGCCAAGGTGTGCTGTTTTGGAGACATGGGTCTCAGTCTTAATCTGGAGAGTCTTCCTGAAATAGAGAAAGTGAGAAAGGTAGTTAAGTTTAAATATGTTTTAAGGGCCATGAGGAAGATCCCACAAGAATGTGAATAAGTCCAGTCCTACTTCTAGACCAGTAATGCTGTGTGTGTGTGTGTGTGTGTGTGTGTGTGTGTGTGTGTGTAGCATGTGCTCATGCTATGGTAATAAGCAGAGTGGTAACTTTAAATTCCAAGATCAGCTAATGTATTAGTTGGAATACTGGCTAAACTGATATAACAATGAAACCTTAAAATATAGTCACTTAAGAGAGGATTTCCCTCTCACATAAAGTCCAGATATACATGGTACAGATCCGGTAGGAATGCTTCGCTTGGCTCGCCTGTGCTGTGTCTGCCACCCTCTTAACATATGGCTTTCATTGCTGGGTTCACCATCTCTCAGACAGCAGAAATGAAGAAAGGAAGTGGAATTCATAGCCAGTTCTTTTAAAGGCAAGACCCAGTAGTGATGTACTTTAATTCTGCTCAGACTCTATTGGAACACTTGTCACATGACCATACCTGAGAGAAGGGAGGCTGAGAAATGGAGTTTTAGCAGGATGGATGGCGAAATGCCAAACTAAAAAGATCTTTGGAGATATTTCAGAATCTACCACAATTATTACTTTATTTAATGGTCTTCTAATAATCACAGCAAGATCTAGTTAATTATCTAGTTAATTATCTAGTTAATTCTTCTTATGATTAATATTCAAGAAGAAAAACATGTTGATTTTAAGACAAGTAAAAATGACGTAGCTGAATATAGGGTTTAGGGTTTTCATTTTTATTGGAGGACCTTTAAGTGTGGAGAGTATCTTTGGCTGCTTCTCTGCAATTCAGTGATTTTTTTTCTTGTGCTTCCCTGGCTGCTGTTTCTCTTTGGCTCCACAGTTGCTGGCTCTTCTCTCTGCCAGGGCTCTCCAGCCATGTGGATCCAGCTGGAGGGAAAAACAGCAGGCAGATCCAGGGGAAAACTTTAGAACCTTACAAGAGGTTTTGATTAAAGTTTGGAAGGAAGTGTTCATTCCTTCACAGAAGACCTCTATTTTTATTTTTTATCCTTCTACTAATTTCTCATTGGATATTCCTTCGTTCCTTAATTTTATGTCCATTTTTAGGGTGCCTGTTTCCTCTCTATGGTCATTTTCACGGTCTCAATCACCCAGTCATTTGGGGTCTTTTTTTTTTTTCAGTTTCACATTCCTTCATCCATTCTTTCTGCTAATTTATTCATTCATTATACATTTTCCCACAGCTTTGGTTACCAGGATTAATTTTCTTAATATTCCCTTCCATTTCCTCATTTCCTTGCCCATAAAATGAACATTTCTAATTTACTGTGGAATCTTTTCTCTCCTTCACTACTTTGTTCCCCATCTCATTTGTTACATTTCCTCACTCCTCATCCATTTTTTTGTCTCATTTTCCCATTACTTCACTCATTCATGTCACTTTTCTCCCATTTGCTTCTTCCTGCAATTAATTCTCATGTGCCTTTTTGCTGTTTGCTCATTTTATACTTTCTTTCTCTGCAATCTTGAGCCTAAATTCCTTCTCCACCTATCTCTGCATTCTACTATCCATTCTCTCAGCTTTTTATTCACACCATCTGTAGTATAGCCATAAAGTGATGTCATGAATTATACTTTTTAAAAAAGCGTTAAGGGTGAGACTTATTTCTCAGCCGACTGTGGCATCCTCTCTTCCTCAGCCCTCTCCTTGCCCTTTGCTGGGTGAATCGTGTCCAGGCTGCCTCCTAAATGGATCACAGTCTGTCCACCTGCCCCATCCCACTTCTGGTGGCTTCTGTTCCATATCAGCTTTGGTTTTCTCCAAAGCAGACCCTGAAGCAAAGATTTGTATACACATAGTTCCATGGTTTTTCTTTGTTCAGTTTGGGCTTTGTTTTGTTTTGGTAGTTGCAAAGTGAGACAAGGGAGAAAGAAAATAGTAAAAGGTGTATTGATGAGCAGGTTACCACTGGGGGTATCAGAGTCGAATCCCACAGAGCACACTTTGACAAACTATGGGGAAGACGCCAAATAACTATGCTCCTTTGCCCATCCTGAGTTGATGAAGGTTGCTCCTGGGGCATTAGCTCTCCTGTGCTTCCATCTTGCCCCGGGAGCTTCCAACAGGCTCTCTGAAGAGAGCGCCCTGTGCTCTGCGCCCTAGAGCCAGAGCTGTCAGCCTGCCCAGGATGGCCATCGGGGTGCTCTGCGGACCTGGCGAGGCCCTGGCAGCTTTGGCCACATAAGCCCATCAAAATTCCTCCCCACCGTGCTCTCCCCACTCTCTCTTCCCTTCATCTATTCCTCCCTACACTTCCAACTGTGCCAGAAACAAGGAAAACCTGGCAGAACATTCACCGGACTATTAGCAGTGGTTATTTTGAAGGAAGCTATGTAGGTGGAAATTATACAGGATTTTTAATGCTCTATGTTATATATGTTCTTTTTATTACGGAGAAAAAATATGTATATATGCTCTCTATCTTATTTTCTGTGTTCAATATCTTTTGTATGTTTCCCCCTCTGTCAAATTCTGCATCCCGTCATCCATATGAAACCACCTATGTGCTTCCTTTTCTGCCTTTTTCCCCCTCTTACTGGATTCATTTTCTTCCTCTCAGATCACTCATTTGTCACCCTGTCTGAGTTTTCTGTCTATAGCGCAGCTGTCTTCTAGTTTCCTGATTTACTCTCTTCTGTTTGGGATCAGGTCTCCCTCCTGTTGTCTCCAGTCTGTCACTGTTCCCCTGCTCTCATGTAGAATTCAGGAACAGAGACAGCTTCTGAGAGCCCCACCCTGCCACGCTCCCTCTGCAGTCAAACCTCATTTTCTCTCTCCTCCAAGATCTATACCTGCAGCAGCCCCTGGAAATCAGAAAGCCAGTTCTGAGCAGGAGGCCCAAGGACAGCTGTTGATCCTGAAAACAGTTTTAATTTGTGTCTGTCTCATTAGCTTAATGCTGATTCGAGCGGCCCCCACCTCCACCCTGGGCTGCTGACCAAGCTTGGTGACTTTTTTTTCCACTCAGCCTGAGGCTTATCAAGTCCAGAGACAAAGCTGACAGTTCAGGCAACCTTTCTTTGGTGACCCTGGCCCTTTGTGTCCACTGGCCAAGGACTTTCATTCATCTCTGGGCCTATAGTAATTAAAACAGAGAGGAGATCATCCCCATTGGCTGGCCTCTCTCTCTGTGAATCGACATGACAAGCAAAGTCGAATATATAAATGCTTATAGGGCAGGAACCATCTCTGAGTGTAGGGTTTGCTTTGATGACTGAGCTGGGAGAATTGTCCATTGCCAGGTGCTGCTGTGAATAGGAAAAAGTGAAAGTTGCTCAGTCATGTCCAACTCTTATATGACCCCATGGACTGTACAGTCCATGGAATTCTCCAGGCCAGAAAACTGGAGTGGGTAGCCTTTCCCTTCTCCAATGGATCTTCCCAAACCAGGGATCAAACCCAGGTCTCTTGCATTGCAGACCAGAGGCAAATCATCACAAGGTACTTTTAAAATTGACCCCAAAAAGTGATTTATAACTAAGGAAGACTCAAAGCTTGAAGACATGTTTTTCTTCCTGGTAAATGCTTTATGTTGCCACATTTGAAAATCGGAGGTTGTGTCTGGACATGGTCAGGTTAAGAATCTATTCGGGCAGAGTGCAGTAGGCAAATCTCTGACTAGTAATCTCCATTTCTTGGTATTTCATACACTGTGTCATAAACTTGACCTCATGTGTATTTACTGTATTTAATCTTAATGTCCCCAGAGAGTGAGCCGTGATGACCCTGGAAAACCCACTGAGCTGGGACAGACATGGGTAGTTTTGCCTGGACTCTATTTGCCTGGTATTCTAGGTGAAAGTGATCAGTTCTGGGTTTTAGGGAGGGACCCAGTTCCTGGAGAGAGGTTGACAGGGAAACCCATTCCTGTTTAGACCACCTAATTAAGATGACAAGAGCCTGGAACTCTTTATTTCCTCCAGCTCCTCCAGAGCCTTTAGCAGTCACTGTCCACTGCTAGGAGCCCTTCTTCTTCCCTCCTAGGCACCTATTCTCCTCTTGCTGCCTCTAGGAGTCCCACTCTGGGGAGCATCTCAACCATCTGTCCATTCAAACAGTGTTCATCAGGTGCCCACTACACATCATGAAGTGGGCTTTAAGGACCTGGAGAGGTATATGTATCGGCTCCCACCTTACAGGGACTCACAAAGCAGGAGAGACTGACCATACCAACAGGTAGGAAACCCAATCAAGGGAGGGATCTACCTTGTTTGGGATTCCAGAGCACAGTGCTGGGGGAATGCCAGGCCAAGGGTACAAGGGTTCAAGGAAACTTCAGAGTCTTTTCCAGAGTCTTCTCCCATAGCAGGTGATTTTTTTTAGTGATATAGCTCCCAGACAAGCTTCTAGCATCCTGAAGGCAGAGGTGTGTGTGCTCTGCAACCAGAACACCCCCAGAGCCTGGAGGCACCTGGCCAAGCAGCTAGCACGCAGTGGGTTTTTATGTGTATTAGTGAATAAATCAACGTGGTGGCCTTTGAGTTGAGCCTTAACAGACAAAAAAAGGAGTTAAGTAGGTGGCAAAGGGGATGGCATATTTATTAATTACTTTGCTTAATTTAAATTATGGATTTTAATAGCTAATATAGTTATATAGTTCAAAAACCAAGCACTATAAGACAGATATTAAGAAGGCTCACTTTCATCCTTATCTCCATTTATTCCTTTCCCTATCTCATCATACCCCTCTCCTGCCCACTGCGAGTTACCATTTTTATTGAGATTTATATATTATTGCGGTATATCTTGTGCAAATAAAACTATAAACAAATATATTATCTTACTTTCTCCCCTTTCCTCACAAATGCTGGTATACTCAAAAACTGTTCTGCTCTTTTTTTTTTTTTAACTCAACAATATATCCTGGAGATATCTCCTGACAGTACATTGAGAAAGATCTTGTTCTTCCTACAACTGCACTGTACTCCATGGTATGCTGCTGCTGCTGCTAAGTCACTTCAGTCGTGTCCGACTCTGTGCGACCCCATAGATGGCAGCCCACCAGGCTCCCCCGTTCCTGGGATTCTCCAGGCAAAACTCCATGGTATAGATGCACCCTATTGGAAAGGTCAGTTAAGCATCCACTTGTGAGAAGTACTGCTTCTCTTCCTCTCTTCCTCTCCCATCTCTGTCAAAATTTGCCCCTTCTCTCTGAACGCTGATCTCCTTTAATTTCATAAGCCAATTTGGCTGCCTAATTGAATAAGCCAATTACATCAGTGCATTCAAAAGATGGAAATTTGTTTATAAGTATACTTTGCAAAACAGGCTTTGAGAGCAAATGTCCTATTTCAAAGACAGGTACGTGTGCATGCTAAGTTGCGTGTCTGACTCTTTGCGACCCTATGACCATAGCCTGCCAGGCTGCTCTGTCCATGAGATTCTTCATGCAAGAATACTGGAGTGGGTTACCATGTCCTCCTCCAGGGGATCTTCCTGACCCAAGGATTGAACCTGTGTCTCTTATGTCTCCTGCATTGGCAGGCAGGTTCTTTACCACTAGGACCACCTGGAAAGCCCTATTTCAAAGACATTAACCACCCAAGGAAATAAGCAGTGGAGCCTCTTGGTGCAGGGAATGTCATGTCTGCTGGTCGTCATCTTCTTAAAAGGATCTCGCCTTGTGTTGAAGACACAGCAGGGGCTCAGCTCGCTGGCCAAGAAGAACTGATTCCCAAGACCTGTACTGCTGGTTACGCAGGCTGCTGCTGAGAGATCATTTGAGGCAGCCCTGTGCACACCATTTCTGCCCACAGGTGTGACCCTGGCTGCTGTGAGGGTTGAGAGTGGGTGCCTTCTGTTCCATTCTACACTGGTTATTTCAGATTGTCAGAAGAACTGTACCAATATTCCCAAGTAAACCTGGCTTTCTCCCTTAACTAAAATCATTCTTAAAATTAAAGCAGATGATTTTAAAGGGAATGGCATGTTCGATTTTCCCTTGCATTCCTTCCAGCCCAAGTGACGGGCTGCAGCCTATAAGATATGAAATCTGTGAGAAGGGAATAAGGCCAACATGTTTATGTTGGTGATTACTGTTGACTTGGTTTTGCTATTACTATTCTAGGCAGTTTCCCTGCTTCATGCGATTGCTATTTTCAGCTATCTTTTATCTAGGGGTTTCTCCTCTCTTAGCACTTTTTTTTTTTTTCATTCCCACAGTTCAGAAGCTCAGGTATGTAGTTCTTTGTGCAGAAGGATGTGTGTGGGCTCTGTTTGTATGTGTAAAAAGACCAAACTTGGTTGGCTGCCAGTTTGTTTCGGGTGTTTGAATGATGATTGTGGATTGTTGCAAAACCAATCTGTCTGCAGCCTCTGGATGAATACAGGAAACAGCCAAAATGAACACACTGGCTGTGGGACAGCTGCTCACTCACATCATTCACGAGTGGCTAGAAAGTGTCGATGATGGCTGGGCCAGAGGACAGTTGGAAGGTTATCAGCTACCCTCCCCCAAATCAGGGTGGGTTTTGCACCCATGTATTCTCACTGCAGAAGGACTGAAGTATGGTGGGCAACAGCAAAAAACAATTGTTGTTTCAAATACTGATGATGGAAACGCTCTGAAGGAAGACCTTTTGCTGTTCTTGATTGCCCACTTAGTTATGAAAAATGAGGCTCCCAAGCAAAATACAAAAGAAGAAATCAGAGCAAAGTGCTACATTGCTTTGGAAAGAAAAGAGAAAAAGAAGAAAGGTCATCCCAGGGATATCATGGTAGGGGGTGAGATGGAGAGGAGGGCAAAGAAAGCCAAGGTCAGCAAGGCATCCTGGGAGTTGGGACGGCTGATGAATGGCTAACAGCCAATTGTGAGTTGTTGTCTGTCCTGTAATTCCTCTTTGTATTCCTTCCCAAAGCCATCTGTAAAATCTGCTGCAAACATAGCCTTGTGTCAGTGGTACTATAGGGCCTGATGGCCAGAGGGGTGCCTTTCACTTGGGAGTTTTATGACCTATTTCAGGGAAGAAGGGCAAGGGGAGAGAAGTCAAGAGTGGTCTTCTTGTTAATGCTATTTGTTAAAAATTCCTTCAACTTAAAAAATATTTAATATGCTAAGGTACCATATTTTAGGATTGTATGTCCTGAATTCCAATAAAAGTAAGAAATGAAACTTTTATGTATACACATAGCTAAACTTACTTTCTGTTTCTGTTTGGAGTTCTGTTCATCTCAGTCATTCAGTATATCCAGGGTTGCATCTGAGCTGGGGGTGGAGGATGAGAAGAGAAAGGTGTATATACTGCCAAGGTCCCACTTGGGTCATTCTACCTTCTGCCCTGGAGAGACATCCAGTTTCCCTCTGACCTTTGGTCATCAGTCACGTGTGTTGAGAGTTGTTCTGCAGTTCCCCCTATAAACCCCTCCAGGTCCAGCTCTTTCTAAGCTCTCCGGTGTCCTCACAAGCTCAGGGAACCTTTTCTACTTTTGCAGCAGGATATCCTGTGGATCTGCTTAAGATCCTTCACCACCTCTGGGCCACTCTTTGGTTCATGCAAACCAACCCATGTCTGCATCGCACTGAGGATGAGATTCTTCAGACCCATCTCTTAGCGCAGACACACCTGGGAATGAGGCCACAGACCTGCCCTGCTATCAGCTCCCTCAATCCATCTGGAAGTTTTATTTCTTCATCCTAGTGGGGAGAGAAACAAATCCCCCAGTCTCCTAGCTTCGGAACCCCCACATTCTAAGCACTCCCCTCTTCTCCTCCAGTGGTGCAATTCTATGCTTCCTCTTGGAATCCACACCCTTACATTATCAGATACTTTCTCAGACCTGCAGGTCTGAACTTCTGAAATTCAAATAGGCTGCTTTTGTACTGCTGGGCACTTCTTCCCTAAGGCAAAACTCAGGTGACAGTGTCACTGTTTAAGCATCAGTACCGTCACTGGGAGTTAATTGAGTCACCTGGCAGGTTGCCTCTTGGAACACCTCAGTTCAAGGTCACAAAAGTTGTGCTCTCAGGACGCCACAGGCTCAGCTAGTGATGGGATGTATAGAAAGTATTTGAAATTCCGCCTATTACCGAGAATGAGGAGGAATTCTTTTTTAATTGAAGCAGAAAGAATTTGACTTCTTCTAAAGTAATCCCCTTTTTGAGCATTCCTTGAGTAATCAGATGTCTTCTATCTTACAAACTTTTATTCAAATCAGAGATTCTGAAACTGAGGTTCATGAACTCCTTGAAATTACATGCAGAATTTTCTAGATGCCTTTTTTTCTGATGTAAGCATCCATGGGATTTTCTGAAAAACAGATTCTCCAAAGAATTTGTGACCCAGATAAGGTTAAGAACTGTTGCTATAAACCACAATCACAAATCTATTTCCCCTTGACTTTCATGAATCCCTTTTATTGAATTTTGAAGTTCACAAAATAAAGACCTACTCAAATGAAAAGGATTATTCTGTGCACTGAATTAAAGCCTTCAAAACCCAAACTTTATGTCTGATATCCCTCCCCACAGGTTCATTTATAATGGCATTTTACAGTTTGGAGGGAAAGCTAGATGTGACATCTGTCATCTCTTGGTCTCAAGGGCTAGACGCATGTCTGCTTCTCTTCACTGTTCAGGGTACATGCTTCCTGAGGCTAGACATCTCGGCTTCAGTCACAGTATGTGAGCAGCTGTGCTCTCCTGATTGAACCTCCATCAGCCCCCTTAACATAGACCTTTGCAGAGCATAAAGCTCTTGGGTGTTCATTTTGTCATTTGACCCTTAACACAACTCTGTGGCAGCAATAAAGGCAGATATTCTTGACCCCACTTTATAGATGCAAAAGGGAAGCTTAGAGAGGATAAAGATTGGACACAGTCCTACTGGAGTTTATGCCAAACAAGGTGCCAACCATAATTCTTTCAAAAATTGCCTTTAATTAAAAAGCTATTACAAGACAGTTTTTTATGCTCTGGTTTGGACTTAATTGTCTTCCATCCAAAATTCATATGTTGCAGTCCCTCCCACCTTCTTCCCCATACCTCAGAATGTGACCTCATTTTGAAATAGTGTTGTTACAGATGTAATTATTTAAGATGAGGTCATAACAGGGTAGGGTGGGTTCCTGATCCAAAATAACTGGTGTCCTCATAAGAAGGGGAAACTTGGCCACAGACATGCCATGTAAAGATGAGGGCAGAGATCAGAGTGATGCTTCTACAAGCCAAGGAATGACAAAATTGCCAGCAAACTAGCAGAAATTAGGCAAAGGCACAGAACAGATTTTCTTTTGAAACCCTCAGCAGGAATGAACCCTGCCAATAACTTGACCTTGGATTTCTAGCCCCAGAACTGTGAGACAATAAATTTCTCTTGTTTAAGCCACCCAGTTTAAGGAAGTTTATTGCATCAACTCTAGCAAACTAATATATGCTCTATTTCACAACTTTTAAAAGTTAAAGAAAAACATGACCCTTTATTTGGTATGAGATATTAAAACAACACAGAAATATGTGAAATAAAATGTGAAATCCCCACTCACCATACCAATACACTCACCCCCCACCAATGTAACATGTTTATATTAGATAATTATCCTCATGGAACTCTTTCTATGCATTTATATACATAATCATAGAGATTCCTATAGGTATCTTGGGGGCTTCCCTAGTGGCTCAGACAGTAAAGGTTCTGCCTGCAATGAAGAAGATCCAGGTTTGATCCCTGGGTCAGAAAGATTCCCTGGTTAAGGAAATGGCAATCCACTCCAGTATTCTTGCCTGGGGAATTCCATGAACAGAGAAGCCTGGTGAACTACAGTCCATGGGGCCGCAAAGAGTTGGACATGACTAAGTGACTAACATTTCACTTTTCATAGGTATTTTTTAACCCAGTTTTTCTGACTCTGAGTTTCCACTCCCTGTTATCTCTCTCTCAGACACCTAAAAATATGTTTGCTCTTCTACTGGTTGTTAGAAGTGGTCTTCCTCTTCAATAGCTTGTTGAACTTGCGTGTGTGTTAATACCCATTCTCAGAAAGAGGAAAAAACTTAAAAGAATCTCCCCAAGTCAAAGTATAAACATTGGAAAAGCTTTAAGAGATTGAAAGAAAAATGGATATACTTGCTTTGCCTTTCTCCCACAGCCAGGCATTGGGTACAAAGTGGAATGCAAATTTTGTGAGATGGTTTCCACTTAGCTCAGAGGGTAACCCACACTCCCACATATACACTGTGGAAGTTGTTTACCCACAAAGATCTGACTGGTACCCTCCCAGTTCCACCTGTTAGAAATATACTTTTTTGCGCTATAAAGACAAGGTGCCATTCTCTCTTCCTATCAACTCAGAAATTTCTGCTTTTTTAAAACAAAGCAAAACAAAAAATATCCCTATCTCCAGATGGCCATTGTTGCAGAGAACATATGGTGCCTGGGAGAAGACGGGGAACCTTGGGCCCCCCTAGTCTCTTCCAACAGGCAGATGAGGAGCATAGAATGCTCAATCTAAAGCAGAGGGGGGAAGCTCAGGGTCTGTGAAGTGAAGTCACCAGTCACATCCTGCAGTATCAGGGTCTGTTCCCTCACCTGCTGCTCCTTCCACCTCACTGACCACAGTCCTTAGAATACATTATTCCTTGAGCACAAAACAAATGAGGCATCCCTGCATAAGAGCTGAGACTAAAAAATATTTCATCAACTTTGATGTCTACAGAAAATAAAGCAGAAGAGAGATGGGATCACAGAACAGGAGGCTGAGGCAGAGAAGAGGACCCTGGATGGAGTCCAAAAGGAATAAAAGAGAAAGGAAAATACAGAGAAGTGATGGGGTTGGAAGGACAGGAGGAGGGGATGATCCAAAAGGGTGTGGACAGAAAGAATCTTGACCTATTTTGTAACCAAGTTAAAAGGTTGGTCCCTGTGATGGTTAACTTTATATGTCTCTTGGCTGGGCCAGGATATCTAGATACTTGGTCAAACATTGTTCTAGATGTTGCTGTGAAGATGATTTTTGTATGAGGTTAACATGTAAATTGGGCTTCCCAGGTGACACTAGCAGTAAAGAACCCTCCTGCCAATGCGGGAGAGGTAAGAGAAGCAGGTTCAATCCTTGGGTTGGGAAGATTCCCTGGAGGGGGCCATGGCAACCGCTCCAGTATTCTTGCCTGGAGAATCCTTTGGACAGAGGAGCCTGGAGGGCTATGATCCATAGGGTTGCAAAGAGTCAGACATGACTGAAGCAAGTTAGCAAACAACACGTAAATCAGTGGACTTTGAGTAAAGCAGGTTACTCTTCATGGTGTGGGTGGCCCCACTTAATCAGTTGAAGGTCTAAATAGCAAAAGACTGACCTTTTGCTTAGGAAACCCTAGCAAGGAAAAATTCTACCATAGACTGCTTTCAGACTCGAACTGCGATTCTACTCTAGGTTTCCAGTTTACTGGCCTACCCCATAGACTTTAGACTTGTTAGCCTCCACAATTGTGTGAATCAATTCTTTAAAAATAAATATTTCCTCTCTTTCTCTCATTCTCTCCCTCTCTCTCTCCCCCCCTTTCCCTCCCCCCATCCCATAGCATTGACTCTGTTTCTCTGGAGAATCTTAACACAGCCCCCAGCAACACTCCCCCTCCCTATATGCCCATGCCACTCCTGACATCCAAAGAAGGGCTATTCCTCCTCTTGAATCTGAGCTGGTCCTGTGATGGCTTTGAGTAGTGAAATGTGACAGATGTGAAATTTTGAGACTTCTAAGTCCGGACCTTAGGAAACTGGAACTTCCACTCCCTTCCTCTTGGATGCTTGCACTTGGAATTTTCCCACTTGGAATATGCTTTGAAAAACGCCAGCCACACAGAGGGATGAGGTGGAAGAAAACTTGGGTGCTCAGGCTGACAGCCCCCACAGAGGATTCAGTACCATCTTGGATTTTCCAAAATCAGATGAGCCTTCAGATGACCATAACTCTAGATGACATCATATGGGGCTAGAGAACCCCCACATTGAGCTCAGTTGACCCAGGGGCATCATGAGAGATTAAAAAAAAATTGATATTGTTTCAGGGCACAACAAACTACAACAGGCCTGGTCTGTTACACAGCAGTAGGCAGCCTATCTTAAAATTTGGCCTAAAATAGACACTTCATCTACTAATCGCTGTTTTTCTGGATGGCATTGTTTGGACTTCATAAAAAGAGAAAGGGGCTCCAAGAGAAAGGTTGCCCTTATTTTCAATCTCAGGATCCCCCTTCCCTAGGTCTTCAAGCGGCTGCAACCAACCATGCCAGGGCCCCAACTGGAGAAAGTCACACAACCACACCTTTGCACTTGAACTCAGCAGCTAAAAACTACTCCTTCAGCTTTGCTTTCTAACAGCCAATGACTTATTTATTAGCAGGTAGGAAAAGTGCCCCCACACCCTTTAAGATGTAGAACAGAGTGGTAGTGTTGCTGGGTTGGAGGCAGAAACTTTGCGAGGCAGTCATCTGAATTAACTTCACTGTTATTTTCTTGGGAGGAACCTGGTCTTAGTGGCTTCCTTTCAACATTATATTCTACTACATTAGCCAAGGTCACTATCAACCCAAACCACAGTGGAAGTAGGCCAAACTGCTCATAAACTGCACTTTATGACCTACCACAGGAATGTACTCCATCTTTTAAGAAGGAGGTTCATTCCAGTCCTATTAGAAGTTTGATGTTAAGGCCTGGCAATGTTAAGACTTTTACAATATGGGTTTCACTTAAGAGAATATAAGAAATTCATAGACTTTCATTGCTACAGAGTCTAAAATTTATACTGTACATTCAAGTATGCAGAAAAAATGTAGTTTATTTATTGCCCATAAATAATGACCTTCAGGTCTTATTGATTAGTTCAGAGTCAAAGTTGGGGGCGGGGGTTCAAATACAAGGTCTGAACTTGCTACAGTGGATGGCAGCACAATTCACTGAGTTTAAGCCATCTCTCTTACTCCCTTAGATGACTCAATTTTCCCCTCCTCTGGCTTTTCTTAGGGAGAGGGTGGGAGTGTGCATCTGGCATGGCCTGAAGGCCTATATCCACAGGGTGAGCTTCAGACTCTGCATTGTTCTGCTGGAGAGTGAGGCCTCTGGTCCAGTCTCTAGACTGGTGGCCACCAAGAGTGTGTCTGGTTCCAGATCTGTTTTGTTTTGTTTTTTTCTTCCTGGTCATAAATTCTCCAAGCTGCTCCCAGGGACATGGCCACCTCTAAGCTCCCCACCACCACCACCACCACTGTATCTCTGCCTCACAAATGACCAGGGCTGGAAAGAGTATGTTTTTTACTATCTCTGTCGTAACTGGGTTCTCTCTATGCTATAGAACAGGAGTTGGCAAACTTTCTGTAAAGGGCCACATAGTAAATATTTTAGGCTTTGTGGGCCATATGGTCTCTGTCACAACTACTCAACTCTGCATTTGTGGTGTGAAAACAGTCATAGACAATATAGAAATGAATGAGTGTGATTGTGCTCCAGTAAAGCTTTGTTTGCAAAAGCCGGAGGTGGGCTGGATTTGGTATCTGGGCTATGTTTGCCAGCTCCTGCTGTGGAAGAAATCAGTTATGCTGAGTCTTCCAGGCATAACTGCTGATAAGGAAAAGTCTGGTGGATTAGAGATAGTCACATTTGTGGGGTTTGTTTTTTTTTTACCCTGTCGCCATCAAATTGTGGCTCTATGAATCTTCATTTTAAAAACCCGTAATTGCTTTGACCACCAGAATATGGTGGAAATGGCAATGTGCCCTTTGCTGGATTAGTCCTTCAGAGACTGGCAGATCTCTTTCTGTCTCTTGGAACACTCGCTTTTGAAACCTTGAACTGTCATGTTAAAAGATTCAATGACCCTGGAAAAACTATATGGAGAGGATCGGAGTTTACATAGAGGTGAGAAGGTGCAATGGAGTTCAACCTTCCAGTGGTCCCCACCAAGACACCAGGCATGTGAGCAAAATTGTCATGGATCCTGTAGGAAGCCCAGTTGATTTCTACTGATTTCCCTGCACAAAAGTCACAGGAGGTAGAAGAATCACAAAGCCTTGACAAAGTTTATGACACACAGGAATGGTGGGTCTTTGAAGTCACTAAATTAGGTAAATTGCCTGAAAAGATTATAGATGGAAAGTCTATAATTAAAAAATATTATTCTCATTCCACTCAAAATCTAACAGAGCCACTAAATCTCATTGTTTCCTCTTCTTGGTAAATGTAAGGTAATGTTGTTGTTCAGTTGTGTCTGACTCTTTGTGATCCCATGGACTGCAGAACGCCAGACCTGCAGCTTGCTCAAACTCATGTCCATTCAGTCAGTGATGCCATTCAATCATCTTGTCCTCTGTCATCCCCTTCTCCTCCTACCTTCAATCTTTCCCAGATTCAGGATCTTTTCTAATGAGTCAGTTCTTCACACCAGCTGGCCAAAGTATTGGAGTTTCAGCATCAGTCCTTCCAATGAGTATTCAGGACTGATTTCCTTTAGGATGGACTGGTTTTATCTTCTTGCAGTCCAAGGGACTTTCAAGAGTCTTCTCCAACACCACAGTTCAAAAGCATCAATTCTTCTGTACTCAGCTTTCTTTACAGTCCAACTCTCACATCCATACACGACTACTGGAAAAACCAAAGTTTTGACTAGATGCACCTTTGTTGGCAAAGTAATGTCTCTGCTTTTCAATATGCTATCTAGGTTGGTCATAACTTTCCATTCAAGGAGTAAGCATCTTTTAATTTCATGGCTGCAGTCACCATCTGCAGTGATTTTGGAGCCCAAGAAAATAAAGTCTGTCACTATTTCCATTGTTTCCTCATCTATTTGCCACAAAGTGATGGGACCAGATGCCATGATCTTCATTTTCTGAATGTTGAATTTTAAGCCAACTTTTTCACTCTCCTCTTTCACTTTCATCAAGAGGCTCTTTAGTTCTTCTTTGCTTTCTGCAATAAGGGTGGTGTTATCTGCATATCTGAGGTTATTGATGTTTCTCCTGGCAATCTTGATTCCAGGTTTTGCTTCATCCAGTCTGGCATTTCACATAATATACTCTACATATAAGTTAAATAAGCAGCCTGACAATATACAACCTTGATGTATTCCTTTCCCAATTTGGAACCAGTCCATTGTTCCATGTCCGGTTCTAACTGTTGCTTCTGACCTGCATACAGGTTTCTCAGGAGGCAGGTAAGGTGGTCTGGTATTCCTATCTCTTTAAGAATTTTCCACAGTTTGTTATGATCCACACAGTCAAAGGGTTTAGCATAGTCAATGAAGTAGAAGTAGATGTTTTTCTGGAATCCTCTTGCTTTTTTTATGATCCAATGGATGTTGGTAATTTGATCTCTGGTTCCTCTACTTTTTCTAAATGCAGCTTGAGTCTATGGCCATACCACCTTGAACACGCCCGATCTCATCTAAATCCAGCTTGAACATCTGGAAGTTCTCAGTTTACGTACTGTTGAACCCTAGCTTGAAGAATTTTCAGCATTACTTTGCTAATGTGTGATATGAGTGCAATTGTGCAGTAGTTTCAACATTCTTTGACATTGCCTTTGTTTGGGATTGTAATTAAAAACTGACCTTTTCCTGTCCTGTGGCTACTGCTGAGTTTTCCAAGTTTGCTGGCATATTGAGTGCAGCACTTTTAACAGCAACATTATTTAAGATTTGAAATAGCTCAGCTAGAATGGCATCACCTCCACTAGCTTTGTTCCTTGTGATACTTCCTAAGGCCCACTTGACTTTGCACTCCAGGATGTCTGATCCTAGGTGAGTGATCACATCATCATGGTTATCTGGATCGTGAAGATCTTTTTTGTATAGTTCTTCTGTGTATTCTTGCCACCTCTTCTTAATATCTTCTGCTTCTCTTAGATCCATATCATTTCTGTCCTTTATTGTGCCCATCTTTGTATGAAATTTTCCCTTGGTATCTCTAATTTTCTTGAAGAGATCTCTAGTCTTTCCCATTCTATTGTTTTCCTCTATTTCTTTGCAATGATCACTGAGGAAAGCTTTCTTATATAATGTTAATCTTCAAGCAATTGATTTCTCATCTTACATACCAGAGCATGAGAAGATTAAATTTTCTTTCCTGTTCAAAAATTCTGGAAGGAAATATGACCAGATCAGATGAAACAATAAGTGTTTGGGACTTGAGAGGACGTTAACATTGTGTCTGACAAGGATTACATTTTTACTGCCATGCAGGGGCTTGTAACTTCCTTGGCACTGTTATGCAATTCCCCAGGGCTGCACAATTCCCCAGGACAGGACGTGTCTATTCAAGCATCACTGGAATCAAAAGGATTAATGAACACAAGGCCTTTCTCCCTTCTCTCTGCTTTTTAAAAGGGGAGGAGTCTTGCTTTGTGGCTATGCCAGCACCTGGACTTTCCTTTTTGGTGCAGAATCTGGGTAATGGACTGATTTTCCCAAGAAAAATAATCAGCATGAGACACTAGACCATACTTCCCCGAGTGTCTTTGTGGGGAGCATAAATGGAGGCCCTGGGGTGGAACTGGGGGTGGAGAGAGAATAGAGGAGCCATGTGGAGGGGAGGGAAAAGCGTGGATGGGAGAAAAAGAAACAGATTGTCAGCCACTGCGCCACCTCTGTGTGTGGGAGACGCTGTACCGCGTGCATGTGGGGAAAGAATTTTATAGTGGGCAACTGGGGATGGGGCTAGATTGATAGAGTGGCTGCCTGTGTGGAAAACAGTAGCAGAGAGCAGAAGAGAGGATTGTTAAGAGGTATGGTTGGATATTAGGAACTGTTTTCCCACCTCCATCTCTTTGCTCTCTTCTCAGCGACTAAATGGCATTGAAATCGTTTGATTTTTATATGTGCCTATTATAAACCAAGGTGTTTTATTTTCCAAAAGTATCCTTTATAGAGCAGAAGTCATAGTCAAGTCCCTACAAAATTTCTCATATTTGGGACGCTCTTTCATTTACTTTATTTGAACAGCTAGGTGCTGTTTGGGGAAGGCACATTGGCCTAAAAGATCTCCATCAATGCTGTTTTTGAGTGATTCTGAAAAATCTGGAAATACTCTGGTAGAGTCTAAGACAAAAAGCAAAAATATTTACTACAGATTTAGTTGTTTGTTTCAGTGTATTATCTTACAATTGCAATCAGTGATATTGATTGTCTATAGAACATCTTTTATACATCTGTATAAGTCTTTTATAAATCTTTAAATAGGTCTTTGTAGGTCTTTAAAAAGCAAAGTAGTGCATATTAATGTTATGGAGATCAAACATAAACACGAACAACATGACAAGAGAGCTGATGTTATACAAACGGGTACTTGGTTCTTGAGGTAACATTTCCAAGGACAGCCATTATGCACAGAATCAAAAAGCACTAATTCTCCAAAAACTTAAATGGAAATAACAATGATACATTCTGGGATACTGTGATCTAGTTATGTTTTTTGTGTTTTTTTTTTTTTTTAATTGGGGAAAATAAGGGTTTTCTTTCTATTTCAGGTTGTTTTACTTAGGAACGTATAAATAAATGTCAGTGTCTTTTGTGCTTCTCTGCTGTTAATTTCAACTGACACTGCACACATACTAAGCCATGTCGGGTCCCAGATATATTTAGACTTCACAATACATTCTTTAAGTCCTATTAAAATAAGCAAAAATAGCTTCTGTCTAAATTGTCTAATTTCTTTTGAAACATATATAGAAAATACAGTCTTTAGAATCTTTGTCATCATCACACACTTGTTTCTGCATTTCTCAATATACAAAGAAAATTCAAGGTGAACCTCAGAGTTGATAATCACATTGAAGTGTTCTTCTTGAGAATGGCACATAATTTTGTCATATTACCTTAACTTTCCAAAGGGGAGAGTAGAAAGGAGCTGAAAAACTATCTTTATCCTTGTGATAGTTTGGCCCAAGAAGTTATGGTTAGAAGTATCTCGTTTTCTCTTGATCCTGCCTTGTCTGGAATACAGGTCACAAATCGGTGCAGCGCAGATCAGATCTGACCCACAGACTTGCTTTGTTTGGTTCACACAATGTTTGTTGTCTGGTTGAAGTTTTTATCAGTTCCCTTAAATGTTCACCATAATCATCACTACTCCTTACCCCCTGCTTGCTTTCGTCATTTATATTATCTTACTGGTCCCTGTGCATGGTTTTTTTGTCTGTTTGTTTATTGGTTTGGCTTTTTGCTTTGCAATCTTTGGTGAGAGTTTATAGAAATTAGTTCCACAAGTTGGCCATAAACCTACAAAGCAATTTGGTTATGTGTCAATCGGCTTATCATTTCTAAATTTACTATCAAGTGGCCTCAGAAGAAATGGGTGCATTTGGTTGGCTCTCCCTGTAGTTTTCTTAATGTTGTGCTCTTAGTTTACTCCTAAGTTTGGACCTAAAAATAATATTGGAGCAGCCTGGTTACCACCAATGGTACTGAAGTATTCCCACTGAACAAAGGCCTTTAATGTCACAGGAGTATAAGATGTACATTCTCAAACTCACGAACATCAAAACTGAACTTCCTGAAAGGAGAGTCTGCTGTAATAGTGAATAAAGCTTGATTCGGGCATTTCAAACATCTCTTGAGGACCTACCAACAATCAATAGCATTTTTCACCTTTCAGCACTTATTGTGCACTTATTTTTCCCTTTCTATAGACTAAACAAACAGATTACAAACAGAAGACTTTGTTTTGAGAAGACCATGCCAATCTCCTTAGCATCTACTGGAAATGATATTCCTGGGTGTCAGAATTCTTTATAAGTCTCTTTTCATTTTTCTAGAAAAAAAAAAATCTGGGTAACAGTAATATGTGTTTAAAAATAAAAGCCAGCTGCTCATCACACATTCACAGCTTCCTCCCCTGCCCTCCCCACTTCTTTGCCAGGCCTACAGGAAGTCAAATTTTCAATTTCATCTTGCCTTTTTAAGATCTTCTACTGCAAAGCCAGTTTCTATTTAGATGGATCTGGTGCCTGGACTTGGGTATTTTTGTGCCCTGACTCCCTAAATGAAAAAGGTAGTTATCCATTGAATATATTGTCTATCTAGCACTTTTCAGATGAAAGGGACTGGAAAACACACACTTTCTGAAAGACTCCTGTGCTATTCCACCAATTAAAAAAACACATTTTAAGCAAACGTGTTATCTACTTTATATTAGGGGGAAAATATCTAAGATATTAGATGTGGGTAATTGATTGCAAAAATGGCCCCAGTTCGCTGCCTCTTCTCATATCCAGGCCCTTTGCAAAGTGATAGTTTGGCTCTTCAAGAGGAGATTTTATTTCCCCACTCTTGAACTTGGGCTCGTCTTGTGACTGTCTTTGGCCAACATGGCAGAAGTGTGGTGTCCCAGTTCTAAGCCCAGATCTCAAGAAGCCTTGTGCTTAGGTTGTTTCCATGTCTTGCCTACTGTAAATACTGCTGCTATGAACACAGGGGTGCATGTTACCTTTTTGAATTATAGTTTTGTCTGGGTATATGCCCAGGAGTAGAATTGCTGGATTATATAGTAAACGAGTTCTTCTTAAAACACTATGTATTAGGGTGGTCTGTATGCGTCAGTAGCTACACTTCCTCATAAAAGGCATTTTAGTATATGTGCACATATATCATAGAAAATATGAACATAGATGTAGGTACCACTACCAAGGAAAATTAGTACACTGCAAGGCTACTGTAAGAATTAGAGATGATATACATAAAATGCCTGGAAAACAGGTGCTCAGTAAATGAAAAGTACTAGTATGTTTATATGTATGTTTGATGTTTTGTGAGTTATAACTAATAAGTGTCACCTTCCTGGAGCTCACAGGTTAGAAGCAATATACGTATGATTAGAGTGGTCTCTGTATATGGTTGTCACAAGGACGCCTGTCTAAACCAAGCCCCTCCAAGTAACTTTCTTCTCCTAGGAATATCTCAAGGTGGTTCTCCTTGGAGACCCAGAAATTATCTAGCCCAGACCTTCACTCTCCATCCCCACTCTGCGCTCCTGCTGGACTTCTGCTATGGTCCAGTGGGACTGCATTGCACTTGCCCCGCCTCCTCGGTTTGCTGCTGTTGTTTGATTGCTCCTCCTCTGGTCTTCGTGACCGGTGACAGATTGACGTTATTACTGCGGTTTGGCTTCTCCAGCCATTAGCTCTATCATATTACTCTCTTTATCAGTAATTTTTAATCAGGTTCTCATGGCAGACTGGCTAGATATTCACCAAACCCCTTTTTCTCTCTGGGTACATAACTGAACTATATTTTCCAGTTCCTAATATCGGTTGGGGCCAAGGGAATAGTTTCCAATGATAAAAATGTGTTGCAGAATTGATGTATAACTTCCAGAATAAAACAAGGGTGCACCTTTTCCATACTGTCTGTCTCATTCCATAGTTGGCTGGTTGGAAGAGATAGACTGAAAGACAACAGTGGAACAGGGGGTGATAAAAGTACTAGATGGAAAGAGCCTGGATCTCTGTGTCACTACTTGAAAAAGAGTCACCTAAAGGAATGATCTGACCAGGAACATCTGCATTACTCCTTGCATGAGTTAGAAATAAATTTTCATTATGGTAGTAAGTCTCTGAGATTGGAGAGGTTGTTTGTTACCATACAGTAGCCTAACATATCCTGACTAATACAACTCCCAACTTTGAAAGCCCTATTTTTTGTTGTTGTTGTTTATTAAAGTCCTCCTACCATAGCAGCTTTATTTGTCGCATTGCTTCTCACAGAGCCTTTGCACCTTAAAGCCTGGGCAAGTTGCCTAGAATTGGAGTAGGAAGAAAATATAAATCAACTCAACAAATATTTATTGAATGCTTGCCATTTGCTCTGTATTGGGCTAGGCACAGAGGTTGCCGTTGTTTAGTTGCTAAGTCGTGTCTGAATATTTTTGCAACCCTAAGGATTGTAGCCCGCCAGGGTCCTCTGTCCATGGGATTTCTCAGGAGGAACAATACTGGAATGGGTTACCATTTCCTTCTCCAGGGGGAATCTTCCTGACTGAGGGATTGAACTCATGTCTCCTACATACCACTGAGCCACCAGGGAAGCCCAGGCATGGAGGTTAGATAGCTGAAACACAGAAAGGACATCATAGTGCCTCACTCAATGTTACACTTCTCCAGGACTGAGTTTTGTTATCTCCCACCTCTGCTCTCAAGTATAAATTCCTTGCCCATCCTGGATACTGTGAAAAAGGCAAGAGATAGTCTTTTTCCCTCTGCTTCCCCTTCGCAAGTCTCAGTCCCAAGGCTACAGGGCAGCACCACCATATCTTACGACATTTCCCTCCTAGAAGACCCAGTGGAGGCTCCTTAAAGAAGATACCTCTTTGCCTCCCCTTCAGTGCCACAACTTCAAAGGTAACTAGGACAATGAGGCACCTCCCATAAACATCTTCACTGCAGATATAAAATTTTGATCTCACAGTATTTTTTTATTGTTTTTGTTATTTATTTTCCTGCAAAGATGCCGAGAAAGATGGATCACAAGATTGTGAATCTTTGGGTTTCACCCTGACTTTGCAGACAGCCTGAAATGTACCTGGTTATTAATAATGGGAAAATAAGTCATTGATAAAATAATGCTTACTGTTTTGTTCCACTGGAGAAGGTAAGACACTTGGATAAAGAGAAAAACTATTTGACAGAGAAAAGACGTGGTTGATTTAAAGAAAAGGAAAAAGTAATCCCAACAGTGATATTTCAACCATAATGATTTTGCATTCCCAATTTAGCTTCATAGTCCTGAAACATTTCTCCCTCCAATGCTTTTGGTTTTTCATCTGCCACTAAATAGCATGTTGCTGAATAATTAGAGTCACATTTGAGGGGCTGGGTTGTTTTCAAGAATCTTTGTGTATTGGATGGCATTTTTCGCCAGGCAGCAAGGTGGTTCAGAAGAACTTCAGACTGTGTTTGCCTGTTGAAAAACGTTAAAAAGGTTTTTTTGAAACTAGAGGTGTCTACTAAGTCCAAAACGAATCGGAGGAGCCACATCAGCTGGATGCCATTAAAGCCTCAAGATTGTATCTCATCTTTCAATCGTTCTTCTGACCACACATAGAACATTCAGCAAAAAGATGTTTGCCATGGAACCATCATCTGTTCCCCAGCTCTGCTGTATCTGATAGTGAAATCAGCTTGCTTTGATACTGAACGTGTTGGACGGAGATAATTAATTCTCCGTCTGGATAAGTAAGTCATTATTTCACCTCTTGTCCCTGCTTTAATCAGCTCCTTCGAGCCATCAAATGCGCCTGCGCACAGGATCACGCACGCGCTCCCCGGGAGTTATCAAATCCCGTCTGCCCAAAGAAATCAGCTTTACAGATTTTAGAGGGGATTTAAGACACTAAACGGTGTTCTTCAATGAACAGTAATGAGATTCTACTAACAACTTGATTTACAGACCAAATGTGACAGATGTGGCTAATCTGGTTTGATAATAGTACACATAATAAAATTCTAGTTTAAAAATAGTGCCAGTTGAGAACCTTTCTTCCATATAAACAGTTCCAAAGTCTTTTAGTGGAGAAGAAACCCTATTGTCTGATTATGCTGCAATTGGTATGAAATATTTCACTAATGAATTAAAATTCCTGCATTTTAAAAAATTTTGAGTGTTAGACTAAAAACATTAAAAAAAAAATTGGAAGCCTAGCAAAGACAGCAAGACTGACCTTATTTTTATAATTCTCTGACTATTGAGTTCAAGAACCTAGTAGCTAACACAGAGCTGGCCACTCAACAGAGATCTGTTGGGCCAAAATCTTTAAATGTTTGTTCAGTTGAAATGTCTGTTTTATCTTTAGCCTGCCTTTTTATCTGTGTGGAATGTTCCTCTGGCAAAAGTATTCTGACACACAGATGTTTCTTTTTTTTTCCTAAGTACTAAATTACATTGCTTTTGGAGTTTCAGACTTTGAATGTACCCCATGTAATACATTTGAAGTGGCAGATGGAACTCTTATGCCACTGGAAATTCTATAACTATGTGAAAGAAAAATTTATTTCTCTTTCTCGTTTTCTGTTCAACCATAATATTTTTTTTATCAGTGCTGAGATGATAAATTCTACTGAAGTAAATAAATTGCTCAATGGATATTCTTATGTGTTGCTGCCTTTATTTTTCTTATGACATGCTGGAATTCTTCTGTTGTGAAAAGGAAAGAAAATTCAGTTTGGTGCCTGGTTCCTTTTCCTTGTCTTGATTTTAGAAATTAATGAGAATGCTCATGAAACAGCAAAGAAAATGAAAAAACCAACAAAAATTTAGTGTATTAGCAAACCTGACACCAAAGAATGAAAAAGTAAAAAGGAAAGAAAACTCAGAAGGATGAACCCTTTGCATTAAAATATTGATAAGAGCATGTGAAAAGAAAGAAAAAAGAGAGAGAAGATAGCAAATGAACAGAAGGAGAGGAGTTAAAAGATACTTTGATATAGACACAGGCTTCCCTTGTGGCTCAGCTGGTAAAGAACCCGCCTGCAATGTGGGAGACCTGGGTTCAATCCCTGGGTTGGGAAGATCCCCTGGAGAAGGGAAAGGCTACCCCCTCCAGTATGCTGGCCTGGAGAATTCATGGACTGTATAGTCCATGTGGTCACAAAGAGTCAGACACAACTGAGCAACTTTCACTTCATATAGCCACAGCAAAGATTGGGAGCCTTTTACTGTAAGATTCCATCCCTGGGTCAGGAAGTTCCCCTGCAGAAGGAAATGACAGCCCACTCCAATATTCTCACCTGGAAAATTACATGCACAGAGGAGCCTGGTGGGCTACAGTCCATGGGGTTGCAAAGAGTCATACACTACTTAGCGACTGAATAACAACAACTATAGAGTTCAGAGCTCCTGGGCACGTCTGTTGAACCAGCAGCACAGGTGGGCCTCGCTGGGGCCTTTGACAAGCTTGTTAAGAAGCCTCCTGGGAAACAGTGCTAGTTCTGTTTATTGCTAGAATTAAGAAATATTGGAGGCTTCTGAAGGCCAGGTGAGGGAAATAATGGAATCTGGGGTGTGGGGAGGTTTGAAGAGCTCTTTAGAGAGAACTTATCGTAAGGAAAGATGAGTTCTCAAAGAGACCATTAAGTAGCCGTTGGAGAGGGTTGGCACTAAGGTTTGAATGTATATGTCCCCTTCATGATGGGGATTAGTGACTTTGTAAAAGAGGCCACACAGAACTCCCTAGCCCCTTTTGCCATAGAACTGTTGAAAAGACAGTCTTCTATGAACCAGAAAGAGGGCCCTTTGCAGAACCCCAGAATCCCTGGAACTGTGAAAAGCAAATTTCTGTTGTTTATAAGCCATCCAGTTTATGGTATTTTTGTTACAATAGCCTGACAGTCGAAGGACAGACATGGACTCCTAATGCAAGACAAGAGCTGTGGCTTGAATCTATTGCCTCCCCTTCAGATCTGTGTCTGAGCCTAGGAGAAAAAAGCTGAGTGAAAACATGGAGTTGTTTCTTGAGAAACCAGGAAGGACACAGCTGTCCTGCTTTGGGACACTTTCCTGAGAGTCTCAGGTTCTCTTATATTCCTGTAAAATAATGGTGTGACCTCAGCACGTGACCACCATGAGAGTGGACTTCTGTGTCCAGCAGAGCAGTCCAGAGCAGTGGCCTGTCAGCTGTGGGCACAGTGCAGAGTGAGGAGCCTATAGTGCAGAGGCCACAGACAGAGAGGATGGCCACTCCCTTGGGATGAAAGGAGCGTGGAGAGGAGATTCCAGCAGAGCCCCATGGTCGCCAGGCTGTAGTGCACAGGACGGACACCTTCTGGGGATGCCCAGAGGCAGTGGGCAGTGGTGGCTTCTCAAGGGACCAGAGGTGCCACATAAGCAGATAGAGGCACTAGGCCGGCAAAGTGTAGGTAGAGAGAAGGCTGTGGCCTCAGAGACGGCTGAGTCCTAGAGACACTTGGGTTAGAGAGAGAAAAAGGGGTCCTGAAGGGGAGATCTTCAGTCTCACTTGTGAATTTCAGAAGAAGAGAGCTGGGATTTTAACATTGGTCTGTCTGATTCTTGTTATTGTTTAGTCATAAGTTGTGTCCAACTCTTCTGCGACCCCATGGATTGTAGCCCACCAGACTCCTCTGTCCATGGGATTTCCAGGGCAAGAATACTGGAGTGGGTTGATATTTCCTTCTCCAGGGAATCTACCCAACCCAGCGATCGAAACCACGTCTCCTGCTTTGGCAGGTGGGTTCTTTATCACTGAACCATCTGGGAAGTCTCTGTCTGATTCCAGGCCCTACTTTCAGTTCAGTTTAGTTCAGTTAAATCACTCGGTCGTGTCTGACACTTTGTGACCCTATGGACTGCAGCACACCAGGCTTCCCTGTCCATTAGCAACTCCCAGAGCTTGCTCAAACTCATGTCCATACAATCGGTGATGCCATCCAGCCATCTCATCCTCTGTCATCCCCTTCTCCTCCTGCCCTCAATCTTTCCCAGCATCAGGGTCTTTTCCAATGAGTCAGCTCTTCCCATCAGGTGGCCAAAGCACTGGAGTTTCAGCTTCAGCATCAGTCCTTCCAATGAATATTCAGGACTGATTTCCTTTAGGATTGACTGGCCTTACTTTATTCATCACTAAGCACCATTGCTCCAAACAAAATTATTAGTGCAGCACGTGGTCCCAAGCCAGGCCCTGAGCTTGAATGTCTTATTCTACCACATGAAAGAACAAGAGAGTAGAAATTCATCTTTTAAATAATGAAATAAAATCTGCATGCAATTTTTAAAATTATTTACTGATAATGTCCAGATGCACAAAAGCTATTTGTGCTGGGAATTGGTGTGTTAAAACAACAAGGAAAGCAGATCCAGTAGATTCATAGCCACTGATGGCTGGGAATTAATAGAAGTGACCCTATTACCTGGTGTCCAGGTCCTCCTCCATGGCCCTCCCTCTTGACCCTCCGTGGTCAGTCCAGGCCCGATCTCCATGCTACCCCTTACACCCAGCTGGGAGTTTTTAAAAATCTCAAGGACTCTGCCTGCACCGGGCCAGTTTTATCAGCATCTCTAGGTATGGGACTCAGGCTTCAGGAATTTTTAAAGCTGTCCATGTGATTCCACTCTTCAGTCCCAGCTCAGAATTCTGCTCCAAGATCTCTGCAGACCTTGGGAAGAAAGGCTGAAGGAAGCCTTGCCCAGCATTGTGCTCTGGGGGTCCAGTGACCGGGCAGCACGTCTGGGGGCTCACCTCCATCCCCCCTCACCTAACAAGACTCTGTGCCGGGGTGCCTGGCCCACATCTACAAATGGGTCCACAGGTAAGAGGACAGTTTTTTCTAATGGGACCTTTATAACACTGTGGGCTTTATGCAGTGATTACGTGTGGGCTAAGGTGGGTGCACGCTAAGTCGCTTCAGTCCTGTCCGACCCTGTGACCCTGTGGACTGTAGCCAGATAGGCTCCTCTGTCCATGGGGATTCTCCAGGCACGAATACTGGAGTGGGTTGCCACGCCCTCTTCAAGGGGATCTTCCTGACCCAGGGATAGAACCACCTCTCTTATGTCTCCTGCGTTGGTAGGCAGGTTCTTTACCACTAGCGCCACCTGGAAAGCAGGATTACAGATGGTCATAAATATCTAAAAGCAAGGTTTTGAGGTGTTTTTAGTCTCATGGCACTTGCTGTGAAGCCTCCAGGAAATTCTGTGTCTTTCTTCTCTCAAGCACATGCTTTACTGCAAAAGGGCCAGTTTTGTTTCTGTTTCTCTCCGACCTCAGGCTTCTACAGACTGGTGATACTTTTAATTTTGTTTCATGAAATATTCTTGACTATGTTAAAATTGTTGAAACACACAGAGAACCTGCAGGGGGTTGGGGGAAGAAAGCTGGACTTCTGCCTTTACCTGCAGATCCAGGCTCTGTCTGGTACACGGTTCTAATCACAGGCACCCACCTTGTTCTTTAAGTCTGGGTTCCTGTGTTGGTAACCTCCCTCACACTCCAGTTCCTACCACTCTGGGCTTTGTCTGTCTCCCTGAGCCAGAAGTCTATCTGCAACTGGTAGCAAATTGCCTCAAGCCTACAATGCACAGATAGCTGTTCCTAAAGCCATAGCCCATTCCTCCACCTCGCTTTCTGTGCCTTGCACAGCAAGCACACACTCTTGTTGCTGGCCATTAGCTGCCGGGCTGGATCATTAGCCTCCTTTTCTCATATTCTTTCCTGTCCCCACCCCCAGGCTTCCCTCTGCTCCCAGCCCTGTCCCACGCAGTCTACTCGTCTCCATCCATCACCCACTGCACGGAATCCTCTCAAGACCAAGCAGGAGCACTTCCCAAAAGCATGCAGTCACTGCCTTTTAGGTATTGACTCATTTCATCCCCCCAATAGTCTTGTGGTGCTTTTAGAATATTTAGAATGCTTTTTAGAATATTTATGTAATTTATGGGCTTACCACTCAACAAATCAGTAACAGAAAATCTATATTTTATATGGTTAAATACATGTTCATTCATTCAATAAATAATCTACTAGGCATGATTCTAGGGGTGTAGGATATAAGACAGACCAGATTCCTACTCCATGGGACTTACATTTCATTAATAGAGGAGACAGACATTAAACATACAAAGAAAATACTGTTGAAGGATAGTGAGTGCCTTGAAGCAAATAGAATGGGGTGAAGTAACTTTAAATTAGGTAGTTACTGAAGGTAATTAGTGAAAAGGTGGTATTCGAGCCATGTGAATGATGGAAAGGTTTGGGGGAAAATGTTCGAGACAGAAGGATGAGCTAGGACAAAGGTCCTATGGTGGCCACACACTTGACATCATTGAGGACAGTGAGAAGGCTGTGGAGGTGGATGTGAAGGGGAGAGTGGTACCAGCTGAGATGAGAGAGGTTGGCAGGGTCAGGTCAGGTGAAAAATCAACACCAATGTAAGCGGTATGGATACTGTTCTAAGTTTCATCCAGAGTTAATGATGGGCTTTAGGTGCGGGCCTGAAGCAGTCTGATTTACATTTGTAAAACATCACAAGGACTGCCAGGCAGAGAATGCATTGTGAAAGGCAGGAGTGGGAACAGGGAGACCTGTTTAGAAGGAAAAATATGTTGATCCAGATGCACTTGGCTTGGCTTTGATTGGTGGGTTATGATGCAGATAGAAGTGGAAGGATTCAGCATGTATTTGGGAATGGAGTAGATACCAGGAAAGGGGTCAGAGGTGAAAGAAAGTGATGAAACGAGAACAACCTATGTATTGAAAGTTAAATATAGGGTTGATTTTTTTTAATGTGAAAATCTTTATTTTGACAAATACGTATAGTATTTTTAAAAATTGACCTGAAAGTTAAAAAAAAAAAAAAGCAGCAGGTAAAAGTACCTTTCCCTGAGATGATGAAAACGGGGAAAACAGACATGGGAAAAGAAACCAAGAGATGGACTTCCCTGGTAGCTCACATGGGTTCAATCCCTGATCTGGGAAGATTCTGCATGCTGTGGAGCACAGCTGCTGAACCTGCGCTCTGGAGCCTCGGAGCCGCAACTACTGAAGCCCCTGTGCCACAGCTACGAAGCCTGCGTGCAGCGAGAGAAGCCACTGTGGTGGGAGGTCAGTGCACCGAAACTGGAGAAGAGCCCACTCTCACTACAGTTAAAGAAAACCCTCACAGCAATGAAGGCCCAGCACAACCAAAAATAAATAAAAGTGGATACATTTTTTAAAAAAGAAAAGAAGCCAAGAGGTCTGTAGACAAGAGACAAGTGAAGTGTAAATTGCCTATTAGGCACCAAGTACTAAATAATCTAACGCATACTCAACATACTGCTCAGTTTCACAGCAAATAGAAAAGCATAGCATCCCTACTCTTTTAAAAAACATCTAAGTAATGTTTGGTATGGACAATGGTGTGCTCTGGCTACCAAACCATCTAATGTCATCAATACTATTCTATTATTACTTCCTTCAACAAATTGGCAAAAACCACTTTGACAGTCATTTGATGTTTCTCACACACGTGTCAGAGAAGGCAATGGCACCCCACTCCAGTACTCTTGCCTGGAAAATCCCATGGGCAGAGGAGCCTGGTGGGCTGCAGTCCATGGGGTCGCTAAGGGTCGGACACAACTGAGTGACTTCACTTTCACTTTTCACTTTCATGCACTGGAGAAGGAAATGGCAACCCACTCCAGTGTTCTTGCCTGGAGAATCCCAGGGACGGGGGAGCCTGGTGGGCTGCCGTCTATGGGGTCACACAGAGTCGGACACGACTGAAGCGACTTAGCAGCAGCAGCAGCACACACTTGTAACCAGGTGCCCGTGTGACTGCAAGGTCTGTCAGTGGTGACATGAGCAGAAGGAGCTGGGGCGGCTTCGATGGTGGGGGAACCAAGTCCTGGTCCTGTCGTGTTTCATCCTGGCTGCTGACTAACCTCCCCTCCCTGTAGGGGAGGGCATTTCTGCTGATGTCCTGCTTTCTGTTTCCACTCCTCATCCGACGACCCTGGAAATACAACTCCCTGAGGCAGGAGTTCCTTCCATTCTGCTTTAGAATATTCAGGCTCCAAGTATAAGGTATTGATTAAAACATGAACTTACTAGTGTTCACACCAAAGACATTTTGGGTTTAAAGATTGGTGGGAAGTCAATTATTGCTGGTTTTTTCCTGACTTACTATTGTATAGATTTTGGAAATTATAGTAAGGAAGGTGATCATTCATGAGAGTGACACCCTTGTCCTTTTCATGTATTTTCTTTTCATATATATATGTATATATATATTTATACTCACACATATTATGCTTTTATAAAACTGGAGGTTTCCTGCTTTTTTCCCTTACCAATTTATCATATGCATTTTCCCACATCACTACTTTTCTAAAATGTAATTGTTAATGACGGCAATCATATGCCTGTCCCATAATTTTTTAACCATTCCTTCCTGACAGTTATGAAGGCTCTTCTCACATTTTTTTGGTCATATAAACAATGCTGTGATAAATATCTTTGAACATAAATCTTTGTTCATGTATCTGATTTATTTAAAAAAATTTTTAATTAATTTTATTGATTCTTAGAAATTAAATAAGTCAAAAGAGAAAAAATGTAAGGCAAATTTCCTGCAGCTAAAGTTGTACTAGTAATGATGGCTACAGCTGTTTGAAAGTGCCCGTTTCACCACAGCCATTTTATGAGTAGATATACGACTTTCTCATTTGAGGAAAGAAATAAAGAAAAATGGCATTCGTCTATTTAATTTCTAAGTTTTTATAAAAATTACATTTTGAGTCTTGAACACTCTCAGATGTCCTTTAGCCACAATCATGAATTGGTATATCAATAATTTTCCCATTGTTGTATTAGGAAAAGTTTGTTATTGATTTATGAAGTCCCTTTATATAACAATAAATGAAACCCTTTGATATAATTCTAAATACTTTTCCTAGTTTGTTCCTTCCCTTTTAGTTGTGTTTTGGGTGTGTTTTTAAACCATGCTTTTGTAAGGAATTCTCCATCAGAATTAATAACAGATACTTGGGGGTCCAATCTGAGATCAAATCCTGGCTCTGCCTCTTACTAGCTGTGCCTTTTAAGTTATGTAAATTCCTTAAACCTCCATCAACTCCCTATTTTTTTTTAAGTTAATGTAATACCACCTATGTGATAAATTTATGGTAAAGAGTAAATATAATAATGAATAATCTTAACATTTGTGTCAGATATTATATGTTCTTTTACATGGTACATCTTCTCTCTAAATTTTATTAAAGTATAGTTGATTTAAAATGCTGCGTCTTATAAGTACCGCCTGCCAATCAGTTGTGCCACTGGAGCTCTGTAAATGCTGTGCTAATTTCTGCTGTATAGCAAAGGGAGCCAGTTACACTTGTATATTCTTTTTCATATTCTTTTCTATTATGGTTTATCACAGGATATTCAATACAGTTTCCTGTACTGCACAGTAGGACCTTGTTGTTTATCACCCTATATTTACTAGTTTTCATCTGCTAATCCCAAACTCCCCGTCTCTCTGACCTCCCTCTCCCCCTGACAACCCCAAGTCTGCTCTCCGTGTCTCCGTGAGTCTGTTTCTGTTTTGTAGATAGGTTCATTTGTGTTGTGTTTTAGATTCCATATATTAGTATGATGTCATATGGTATGTTTCTCTTTTTGACTGACTTCACTTAGTTTGATAATCTCTAGGTCTATCTATATTGCTGCACATGACATTATTTGATTCTTTTTATAGCTGAGTAATAGTCCGTTGTGTGTATGTGTGTATATATATATATATGTTTATGTATATACATAACGGAGAAGGCAATGGCACCCCACTCCAGTACTCTTGCCTGGAAAATCCCATGGATGGAGGAGCCTGGTAGGCTGCAGTCCATGGGGTCGCTAAGAGTCAGACACGACTGAGCGACTTCACTTTCACTTTTCACTTTCATGCATTGGAGAAGGAAATGGCACCCCACTCCAGTGTTCTTGCCTGCAGAATCCCAGGGACGAGGGAGCCTGGTGGGCTGCCGTCTATGGGGTCGCCCAGAGTCAGACACGACTGAAGCGACTTAGCAGCAGCAGTGTATATATATATACATACATACACACACACCCCACATCTTCTTTATCCATTCAATTGTCAGTGGACATTTAGGTTGTTTCAATGTCTTGGCTATGGTAAACAGTGCTGCTATGAACATAGGTGTGTATATCCTTTGAATTATAGTTTTGGCTGGATATATGCCCAGGAGTAGGATTGCTGGATCATGTGGCAACTCTAATTTTAGTTTTTTGAGGAACCTCCATATTCTTTTCCACAGTTAGGCCAATTTACATTCCCAGTACACGGTGCATCTTGTTTAATCCTCACAACAGCCTTATTACATCTTCTGATAGTAGAGTTCATTATTTATGATAGAAAATGCAAGTGCACGGCTTTGGTGAGTCCCATAGTGAAAACAACCTGGTAAAGTTTGTTTCCCTCAGCATTTGCCAAGCTTATTTAATCACAGAAACTTTTTTCCAGGCAGCACCATAAGCATTACACAGTACTGCTGTGTAATGGAATTTCAAAGACAAGCTTCTTTTAAAATCAAATTTTATTTTGAAATAATTACAGATTCACATGTAGTTTTAAGAAGTAATCCAGAGAGGTCCCATGTGCCCTCAACCCAGTTTCCCCCAATGGCAACATCTAGCAAAACTATAGGACAATATCACAAGCAGGACATGGACATTGATGCAGACAAGATACAGGATCCATCCTGCTGAACTTTTACAGCCTCGCTCACTTCTCTTCCACCCACCCCCTTTTCTTTATATCTTCTATTTCTTTGCTGAGGCTTTCTATTTTTACATTTGTTTCAACCATAGCTATAATTGTTCTTTGAGGCATTTTTATCATGACTGAGTTAAAGACTTTGTCGGTTAATTCTGTCATATCTGTGATACTGATGTTGTCTTTTTCCCATTCCACTTCTGACCTTTTCTGATTGATTCTTGGTATGATGAGTGATTTTCAAGTACAACCTGGAAATGTTCATATTACGTGATGAGACTTTGGATTGTATTGAGCTTTCTGTTACTGACTTTTTCTGGCCTTGCCCCAGCATGAAAAGTGAGGGCACTGCCTCGTTTCCCAGATGAAAGGAGAAGTTTCATGTTTCCCACTCAGCTTTCATTGACAGCCACAAGGGTGGGGCTCCTTATTACTGCTGGGCAGAGATGGCAGTTCAGCTCCCCATGTGGTTCCATTGACAATTCTGGGGTCGGGGGTGGGAGGGTTGACAACTCATTATTGCCGACCACGGGGAAAGCCTGGCTTCACTCCACTAGGCTTCCTCTGACACCATCCCTGGGGGAGGAAGGGCTGGCTCCTTCCTGCCAGGGGAAGGTGCAAGTCCAGGCTCCGGTGTGGTCTCCTTGGATGTGGTAGGAAATGGAGGCAGCTCAGTGTCTAGTAGGATGAAGGTCTCAGCCCTTGATGATTCTTCCCTGACACCACCCCCAGAAGGGGCTTTCAGGTGCTTATCACAGCTTCTCAAGAGCAGAAGTCCAGGCTGCCCACCCAGCCTTTATTGGTGGGGATGAGAGGCAGGGCTGCAGTTTTTCCTGTGCTGTTGGCTAGAGGAGAATGGGTACTGTATAGAAGTTCTTTGTCCTGCAAGGCTCTTCTTTTCTTGTAGCTGTGACTAGAGAGAGCAAGTTTTTGTCAGGATTATTTTGGTCCATGTCTGTTGACGTTTCTAGATTGTTGGCTTCTTTAACTCCAAATTTGGGATATACAAGGCAAAAAAGAAATTCAGGAAACTGACCATTATATCTTCCCTCAGGTCCTGTGATTCCTAGCCGGTCTGCCTTTTCTCTCCACCTTTCAGAGTTTTGTTTGTTTTGAATCTAATATCCAGAAGTCTTAGTTGTACCTGCCAGGGGAGTAGGGCAAAGGATTATCTGCTCCATCTTCCCTGAAGCAGAAGCCTTTCTGGGGCATACCTGGAGAAACTCTTTTTATCGTGTTTTGTCATTGTGTTGCAACATCCCAACATGTTCAGAGTACTTCGTTACTTATCATGGATAAAGCGTTAAGGCTTGCAAATGATTTACTCTTTGAAAGACTGAATACAAGATTATCCCACCTTTCACACAGTAGTTTTTGTAGAATAAGCATCCGCCCCAACACTTAGCAGCCTGAAACAATGACCATTTATTTAGCTCGTGGCAGAGCAAAAGTTGCCTCCACTAAGCACATAAATGTGTCTGTGATCTTCTGCGAGTCGACTAAAGCCTTGGCTTGGGTTTTTTGTATCTGAAGTTCCGGATGGATGACATGGTTGACTCAGGGCTGCTGACATGGTATCTTACCCTACAGCTCACACAGGGGAGTTAGGGATCCAGGGGAGAGAGCATAAGTGTGCGTGGCCTCCGGAGGTCTAGGAAAGGGTCTGATGGTCATGTTTACCTCCAAAAGCAAGGCACACTCAGTCCAGATTCAGAGTGTGGGGGAAATAGACTCCATGTGTTGAAGGAAGCAGCAGCAAAATCATTTTATAAAGAATGTGGTTTCCAGGGGGAGGGGCCAAGAACTGTGGCCAGTTTTCCAATAATTAATATCCCCATAATAATATCTTCTCAATTTGTATTTTCTAACATGTTTTCTTAGTAGGCAAAAGAAAAAAAAAATGTGGCCATAACCACTGGATAAACTCTTGGGAGAATGTCATATGTATGAGAGTCAGTGGTAAACAGAAAACAGCTGATAGCTGGTTAGGGTGATCAGCCTAAATGGCAAATCTGATCATGTCACTCGTGAGCTTAAGATTCATAAATGACTTCCCAATGTCTACAAAGAATTCCAAACTCTGCTAACCCATTAGGCTGCCCGTGTGTGCTCACCAACCTCCCCCCAGCCTCCAGTTCTGCATTCTAATACGTGGACCTGCTCGCTGCTCCTTGCACCCTCTGTGTTGTTCCAGACTTTGCCCCACCCTTTGTGCTATTTCTTCTGCCTGCAACACCTTTCCCCACCAGCTCCTCAACCATCTTCTGTCAGGCTAGCTCACCCTTCTCCATCCAGACTTAGCCTATGGGTCATGCCCTGAGTTAGGCTTCTCTGCCCACCCCTTTGTCACAGGCTGGATTTATGGACTCATCTCTGTGCTTAAAACGTGCCTTGTGCATCATGCTAACTGAGTACTTGTTATATTGAAATTTTGCATTTTTAAGTCTGGCTTTCCCACTAGACTGTGAATTCCTCCAAGACAGAAAGCTTATTCTTACTTTGTAGCTGCAGCGCTTAGCACTGTCCAGTATATTAATAAATCAAATAGCAGATGCTGGTGGTACCCCCATCCATCTCTGGGGCCTTACCACTTTCCTATGCTCTGGGTGCAGATTCCAATAATTGTAGGCTCATGGCTGTTCTAGCTGTTCTCAAAATAACATACCGTGCAGGTCTTCAGATACTAAGAGGTGGGACAAGATGCTTCTACTTGCTGTTGTTCAGTCACTAAGTCGTGTTCAATTCTTTACCTCCCTGTGGGCTGCAGCACCCCAGGCTTCCCTGTCCTTCACTATGTCCCAGAGTTTTCTCAAATTCTGTCCGTTGAATCGGTGATGTCATCCAACCATCTCATCCTCTGCCACCCTCTTCTCCTTTTGCTTTCAATCTTTCCCAGCATCAGGATCTTTCCAAAGTCAGCTCTTTGCATCAGGTGGCCAAAGTATTGGAACTTCAGCGTCAGTCCTTCCAATGAACACCCAGGACTGATCTCCTTTAGGATGGACTGGTTGGATCTTCTTGCAGTCCAAGGGATTCTCAAGAGTCTTCTCAAGCAACACAGTTTGAAAGCATCAATTCTTCAATCTCAACCTTCTTTATGGTCAAACTCTCACATCCATACATGAATAGCGGAAAAACCATAGCTTTGTCTATATGGGTTTATTTCCTTTTGGATTGATTGGTTTGGTCTCCTTGCAGTCCAAGGGACTCTCAAGAGTCTTCTCCAGCACTACAGTTTGAAAACATCAATTCTTCAGCGTGAAGTCTTCTTTATGGTCCAACTCTCACTTCTGTACTTGACTATTGGAAAAACTGTAGCTTTGACCATATGAACTTTGGTTGGCAAAGTGATGTCTTTGCTTTTTAATACACTGTCTACGTTTGCCATAGCTTTCCTTCCAAGGACCAAGCATCTTTTAATTTCATGGCTGCAGTTACTGTCTGCAGTGATTTTGGAACCCAAGAAAATAAAATCTGTCACTGTTTCCACTTTATTCCCTTCTATTTGCCATGAAGTGATGGGACCAGATACCATGACCTTTGTTTTTTTTAATGTTGAGTCTTAAGTCAGCTTTTTCACTCTCCTCTTTCACCTTCATCAAGAGGTTCTTTAGTTTCTCTTCATTTTCTGCCATTAGAGTGGTATCATCTGCATATCTGAGGTTGCTGATATTTGAAGATGATCTAAAAAGAAAATATAGTGATTTTTATACGCTTCAGCCAAATAAAAAATGAATTTATAACAATTGTTTATGGGATGAAGCATGCTTTGGTCTGAGTGGTTACAGGCACAGCCTTGGAATCAGGGTGATCTGAGTACAGATCTCCTCAGTAGATAATAACCTCTCAGTTAACTTCATCTGTAAAATGGAGCTAAGGTACCATAGTCATTGTGAGAATTAATGATACAATCCTTGTAGACTACATAAGCACATAGAAAACTGTTGTGATTGTTTTTGTTTTTAGAATGGTTATGGCTAGAGTTTTGCATATCTATACATAATTTGAAAAGAGAATTTTGTAGAGATCATACAGTGAAGAATCAGGCTGTTTGTTATAAGCCTGGAAAAATGTCTATGCTCAGAGACACAAAGAGGTTGACTTCTTACATTTCAAAATGTCCAAGGACCCATCGATCTTTGGCCGTTTAGCAACTTAAAGAGGTTGACTGAAAGGGAGCAATTCATCTCTAGAGTTGTGGTTTGGAGTCTCTGAAGGAGAGAGAAGGTGTGTGTATGTGTGTGTGTGTGTGTGTGTGTGTGTGTGTGTGTGTGTAGAACTGGAAACTTCCCTGCTAAATACTCTGTAAACAAGCTTTGTTGGATTAGCAGAACCTGCAAAAAATATGGTGACTGAAACCAGAACCATCAATGGGCTCTAGCATGCTGTGGTTTTCAATCCTTCCTAAAAGCCTCTTACGTAAAACAGATTTCAGCAAAGCTGGCTCCACAGTTAAAGGGAGGAGTACATCTGCTCTGCGGTCCCATAAGTCCCTGCCCCGCCCCTCCATGTGAGTAAAGGGAGCTAGGAGACCGGAGTTCCAGACCCAACTATCCCACTCTCCTGCCTATGTGTGAGTTTGAACAAGTTCCAGCCCCTCTGTTCTCAGTTCCCTCGCCTGTAAGATGAAGAAACACTGTGTTTCCTCCCATTTCTATAGCTATGATTTTCAGTCTTCTAGCTGCTTTTTCCAGAGCACCCTCCAGCTTCTCTGAGTTTTGGAAACTCCATGTTTAGCCTCCACGTTTGGCAAGGGTTGTGCTTTTCCCTTCTCCAAGAAGGAGTCAGAATTTTCAAAGTCACAGATTCTGTATCTAGTGTTGTGGATGAGATTATAGGTTGTGCCTGCCAAATCTGCCTTGTGGTATGGGAGAAACTTGAGGAGAAATAAACACTGGGAGCTGCAGAGGAGGAACTAGTGCTGAGAATGCAAGGGGCAGGATTTCTGTGAATAGTAATAATGATGTTGATGATTTTAAAATAACATGCATACATAGGTAACTTCAGCATTCATTGTAATTCATACCTCTGACACTTTTTGCTCCAGTGTAAGAAGAGTGATCCTCAATTCTGATTCAGGATTTAAAACTCCAGATGCTCACTCCCCACCCCCGTCAGTTGATGTGGGTAGCACCATTTTCTGTATGGGGGGGATTCTGAACTCAGCCAAGGTTGAGCATCACTGTTTTTAGCTATGTGTCTGTCTGCTTCTTCCTCAAGGCAGGCATTTCTATACCCGCAGCAAAAACAAAACAAATGTTTTTATCATTTACCTGACTAAATCCAGCTCTCAGTGACTGTCATTACTGTTTCAGTATTACCTAACCCTGCTCGGCCACCAAACAAAGTTAATATTTGCACTGTTTACAAAACAGTTCAATAAGTACTGAAAGCACAGCGCACAGGAGAGAATTTGCTGCATCATGATCTCATTTGAATTCTCTGATGGCAGTTCAGGGCTCTGTGTGGCAGACTCCAGGGACTTTGGACTATCTGAACTTCACACTCTCCCAGATCATAGCTTCTGATCTTTAAGAAGGTGACTTAAAAGAAAGGAAAAAAAAATTGTTTTGGGAGGGTGGAATACTATCACTGCTGCTCTGGCATGTTCCCTGGCACTGGAAACCTTGTTTACTTGCTCCAAATGGTTGTCACCCCCAGTTCCGGCACTGTGCTGCCAGCAGCTGTCCCTAAATGATTAATACAAGTAGGCAGATAAACTTCAGGTCATTCCTAAAGCAGAGCTCCCTGCACATTAACTCACTAGCTTAACCTTGTTTGACTAGAATTGAAGATTTTCTCAAACCGATATCCGTCTGAGGTCACCAAGGGGCTAAGGCTGGACTTTATAGCAGCCTTTACCAGAGCCAAGGCGTCACCTGTTTGCGTAACTCAGTCAACAAGCCCTGATTTCCAAGTGATACTGTCCAAAGACTCCATGGGGTGGCCTCAGAAAGCAATGCCTGCTCCCTTCCCTGCTGCTAAGGCAAAGAAAACCAGGTGTCAGATGCTGAGAGTTGCAGTGAAGGGATCTGTCTGTACCGGGTTTTCAAATTTTGCCTCTTCTGAAACACATAGTATCTCCCCATTTTGAAAAAGAGCACTTAAGAAGTTGTTTTAGAGGAAATTAAAATATTTCTTCTTTTTTGGTTCAATAATTCCATTCCTGATGCTTTGTATTTCCTTTTCCATGCTACAAGGAAGGAAGGAAATATGTTACACATATAGATGGGCTTCAAACAATACAGAGATTAACTAAATTGTAAGATACCAATTTGACTGGCTATTATAAAATTGTGCTTATGATCTGTATAGAATAACATGAAAGTGCTAACATTTATGTGGGAAAAAAGCAAAATACAGCAATACATCTATACTACATGTTGTAAATGAATATACATATGTACATATATTGGAAATAAATATATAAGAAATATGGAATATGGAAAACAAAATGTTGATATTTGGTAGCTGTGAAATACTGAGGGTTTTTATTCAAAATTTCCATGAATGCTGTTACAATATAGTTTGTCCAATAAAAAAGTAACATTGCTATCTCCTTTTTACAACTATTTACAACACTTTAAATGTTCTCTTATAAGATTGATGTAACACTTAAGTGTACTCTGAAAAGTATAAACATCCTGTGCTGTGAAGGCTTGAAGCTTCTTAAAGATTTCATATATATATATATATATATATTATATTTAATATTTATAACATGGGTAGAATGTACATATCGTTATCCCTGTTTGGTAGATCAGGGCTCAGAGGCACCAGGACATGAATGGTTTGACCAAGGTTGTTCATCTATCAATGACAGGCAGGAGTGGAAGAAAGAACACCATCAATCTTTGAATGTTGAAACTAAATCCAATTCACAACCTATACTGCATTTTTCAAAGAGCCCAGTAGGGTACCACATACTCAATGAGAACTTGGTGAACACAGCTTTTTTTTTAAGGGCTAGAATTAGTATAGTGGAAGAGACTGTAAGCCAGTCTTCCGAACTCTAGCCTCACATCTGTTTAATTCATCATACACATACCCTTGTGAGATGAATCTTGAAACAGGGCATTCATCATGTCACTGCCCTACACAGGAACCAATAATGACTACAAGTCAATAGTTCAGACTCTAGGTGCTGACCACTGGGGCCAAAATGCCACTCTATTCCGCTTCAGCTAAACTTTTTGCTTAGAACTATCTGGATGTATCTCCCCACTTTCCAGTCCAGTCAAGTTCCCTAATACATCTCATGTGGTAAATAATCCCCTAAAGAGGTTTCAAATTTTGTATAAAATGTAGCCTGCCAGGCTCCTCTGTACATGGAATTCTCTAGGCCAAAATACTGGAGTGCGTAGCCATTCCCTCCTCCGGGGGATCTTCCCAAACCAGGGATCAAACCCAAGTCTCCTGTATTGCAGGCAGATTCTTTACTGTCTGAGCCACCAGGGTTGTACTGTGGCATTCACCTTTTAATGACATCAACATCAATTTGGCTTGCAAACCCTCATCCATCAAAGTAAATTAACCTATTTAAACTGAATATTGCTGGCTTTGTCATTCTGCTATTTAATTGTAAGTTTGCTTTGGCTTATACACATCCTAATGTCTTTGGTTCTAGTTCCAGTTACTGTGGTTAAGTAATAAATTACTCTCAAATTTATTGACTTAAAATAACAGTTTATTTCTCAGATCTAGCAGTTAACTGGGGTCAGCTAGGCACTTCTTGCTCAGGGTCTCTCATACAGCTACTATCAGATGGTGGCTGGGACTGAATTATCTGAAGGCTCACTCACATATCTAATGCCAGAGCTGGGAAGACTGGAGCACCTGGGGATGCTTGAGCAGGCGTCTCTAGCTCTTTGCTCTCCCTATGTGGCCCCATGTTTGCTTAATGGTAGCCTGACTTCTTAAAAGGTAGCTCAGGGCTCTAAAGATGATAGGTAAGTAGATAGATAACAGAGCAACAGACAAACTGTATTACATTTTCTATTTTAGTATCAAAAGTCAGGTAGTCTCGCATTCTACTTATTATAAGAAAAACACCAAGGCCAGTCCATCTTCTTGGGGAGCTGAATTAGACTCTACTTTTATGGAAGACATGCTTGAGAATTTAAAGTGTCTGTTTAAAATCACTGCAGTTTCACAGTTCCTTCCCTTTCATATCTGCTTATTCAAATTCAGCCATCCCTTGCAGCCAGGTCAAATGTCCCCAGTCCTCTGAAGACACCCCACTCCAGACCTCAGTCATTTCTCCAGTAACAAAAAGCCCAAAGCCTATGGTCTGTCTCATAGAGATAAACCGTTAATTGTTTCTGCCTCATATTGTTTCGTTTCTAATGACAGTAACAAAAATAACAGCTCTAACTGAATTAAAATCCTCATACAAGCTCTGTAAGAGCTGTCCTACTAGCCCATTTTACAGCTGAGTTTGTTGCCTGGGGTCACTTCAGCTGGGCTAGAGTCAGACTCCTGAGTCCCTTCTCTTAAGCACTATGCTGTGTGCTGCTTTCTGTAATTTAAGTCGTATTTGTGAGTTATTACTAGGAAGCACGAAAGGCAGAAAAGCAGAGAAGGAAAGGGGAAAGGAACAAAAATAAAAAGACCTATGAAGAGATGTCAAATGAAGGACCCCTGTGACTGCTTCACAGGTGACGGGCACCCTGGTTAGCCACTCCCCACTCCATCACCCTGTCAGTCTCTCCACCTTTGAACTAGCAATCATAAAATGTGCCTGCATGGACTGTGATATTTGGAGGACAAAGGCACTTTGCAAATGTAAATGCCACGCATGCACAGTAACCACTCAGAGATGAAAAGTGAGTGGAGAACTGAACTCTCCAGCTAAAGTGCCTGACACTGATTTATCATTAGGTTCGGGAAGACCATAAACCCAACACACACACCAGTGCTCAGTCAAGGTGGCCTATCACTCATCACATGTGGGACAATCAACTTAAAGTCCTCATTTAAATAACTCTCTGAAAAAGGATCTCTGGAAATGGGACAGATTTTCAGGGTTATCCTCAGCAAGTGAATTCTCATCATACAACAGGACAATTTCTGGAGGTTTCCAGCTACTTAAACTGATAAATTTCCATATGAATTATTGTTTCCATATGAATTTATCGTTGCTGGAATGCTTTACAATAGCAAGGGGACTGCAAATTTGCTTTTCATTAACCTAATGAGCAGAATTCAGTAGTTGAACAGAACTTGGGAAATGCCTGCCCATTAGAAGAAGCACCACAACTTTCCACTTGAAGTCTGAGGCCAACCCATTAGTAAGATTGCACAATGATGAAAATGTATCTAAGTATCTAGTTATGTCTTCAGTTATATTTGTGATGTGCAAACTGGGTCACCCTGTCAGAAATCTGAGAGCTGGCCAGTGTGTGACTGCCAGGGAGCTAAATTTAAAAACTATTTTTTTTAACCAAAATTATTAAGGAAGACGGAGAGGGGTAAAGTAAAATTAAGTTAAGGACTGAAGGGAATATGGCATAGTGGTTAAGAGGGCAGCTTTGGGCATATCTCTCTCTCTGCCACTGACTAGGCACATGACCTAGAGCCACTAGCAGTCTCCAAATTTGTCAGTTAAAGACAGTAATAATTGTTGCTTTGAAAATTAAACGATAATTCCCACAAAAGTGCTTAGAACAGTGCCAATCTCAAAATGTGTTCAATAAATTATTGTTAATTCTATCATCTGGAAATAAAATGGTATTTATTTCTCTTGCCAACAATGGGTTTATTTAATCTTTTGTGATTTGAAAAATCCCATAAGACTCTGATGCAAAACTATAGTCTATTTCTCAAGATAAGTGCACATGAATACCCACTAAATATTGATACCTTGCAACTTTAGAGGTTCAAGCACTTTCTAGACTCTAAAAAGTTCTTTTCTCATCTATCTTTTTATTCTCCCTTTCTGTTATTTTTAAGTTCTGTGGCTGTCCACATTTTGCAAATGCCTAATTAGTCTTCTTTAACGGCAGCTTCTAGAGGTAAGAAAGCCAACTCTAAAGCCACGCATCTTATATTTAAGATTTGAGAATATTTGAAGTCAAGGTAGTCAGGCAATCAAAAATTATGTACAACTCAAGGTCGGGAAGATTCCCTGGAGGAGGGCATGGCAACCCACTCCAATATTCTTGCCTAGAGAATGCTATGGACAGAAGAGACTAGCAGGCTACAGTCCATAGGGTCACACAGAGTTGGACACGACTGAATACAAGGATAAGGAAACCAACAACTCAGTTGAAAAAATGGGCCAAAGACCTCAACAGACACCTCATGAAAGAAGATATACAGATGGCAAATAAGCATATGGAAAAATGCTCCTCCACATCATATGTCATCAGGGAAATGCAAATTAAAACAACAATGAGATATCACTCTACACCTATCAGAATGGCCCAGATCTGGGACACTGCCACTGGCAAGTGCTGGCGAGGTTATGGAACAACAGGAGCTCTCACTATTGCTGATGGGAATGCAAAATGGTACAACCATTTTGGAAGACAGTTTGGTGGTTTCTTACAGAACTAAACATACTCTCACCATACCATCCAACAGTAATATTTATTGTTACTTGCCCAAATGTTCTCTAGACTTATATCCACACATAAACCTGCTCAGGGATGATTACAGCAGTTTTATTCATAATTGCTGAACCCTGGAAGCAATGAAGATGTCTTTCAGCAGGTGAATGGAAAAATAAACTGTGGTACAAGCAGACAATGGAATATTATTCAGTGCTAAAAAGGAATGAGCTGTCAAGCCATGAAAAGATATGGTGGAACCTTGCTCCAGTGCTGCTAAGTCACTTCAGTTGTGTCAGACTCAATTCGACCCTATGGACTGTAGCCTGCCAGGCTCCTCTGTCCATGGGATTCTCCAGGCAAGAAAACTGGAGTGGGTTGCCATGCCTTCCTCCAGGGGATCTTCCAGATCCAGGGATCAAACCCGCATCTGTCTGCCTGTATTGGCAAGCAGGTTCTTTACCACTAGCGCCACCTGGGTGGAACCTTTTAAATACATATTAATAGGTGAAAGAAACCAATCCGAACAGAACATATAGTTTATGTTTCCAATTATATGATGTTCTGGAACATGTAAAACTATGGAGACACTAAAGAGTTTAGTGGTTGCCAGGGGTTGGGAGTGAGAGGGCTTCACTGGTAGCTCAGCTAGTAAAGAATCCGCCTGCAATGCAGGAGACCCCAGTTTGATTTCTGGGTTGGGAAGATCCCCCTGGAGAAGGGGTGGGCTACCCACTTCAGTATTCTTAGGCTTCCCTAGTGGCTCAGAGAGTAGAGAATCCACCTGCAATGCGAGAGACCTGGGTTTGATCTCTGGGTTGGGAAGATCCGCTGTAGCAGAGCATGGCAACCTACTCCAATATTCTTGCCTGGAGAATCCCCATGGACAGAGGAGCCTGGTGGGCTAAAGTCCATGGGGTCACAAAGAGTCGGACATGACTGAGCAACTAAGCACAGTATAGCAGGAGAGAGAGGGATAAATAGGTGGAACCCAGGGGATTTTTAGAGCAGTATAATTACTCTAAATGATTCTGCAGGGATTCCCCAGTGGCTTGGCGGTCAAAGAATCCACCTGCAATGCAGGAGACGTGCAGGAGACCCAGGTTCCATCGCTGGGTCAGGAAGATCCCCTGGAGAAGGAAATGGCAACCCACTCCAGTATTCTTGCCTGGAAAATCCCATGGACAGAGGAGCCTGGTGTGCTGCAGTCCATGGGGTTGCAAAAGAGTTGGACATGATTTAACAACTAAACAATAACATGATACTATAATGGTGGACATATATCATACATTTATCCAAATGTTTAGAATATACAACACCAAATATGAACCCAAAAGTAATCTATGGACTTGGGGAGATAATGCTGTGTAAATGTAGGTAGATGTGTAAATGTAGATCTACTGTAACCACTGTACCGTTCTGGTGGGGGCAGGGATGTTGATAAGTAAGGGAGATTAGGCAAGAATACATGTGAGGAGTGTATGGGAAATTTTGGTACCTTCTATTCAATTTTGCTGTGAACCTAAACCTTCTCTAAAAGTATCTATGTAAAGTTTACATACTATTTAAGGTTTATGGCTGCTGCTGAGTCACTTCAGTCGTGTCCGACTCTATGCAACCCCATAGACGGCAGCCCACCAGGCTCCCCCATCCCTGGGATTCTCCAGGCAAGAACACTGGAGTGGGTTGCCATTTCCTTCTCTAGTGCATGAAAGTGAAGTCGCTCAGTCATGCCTGACTCTTAGCGACCCCATGGACTGCAGCCTACCAGGCTCCTCAGTCCATGGGATTTTAGCCCCTTTCAAAAAGAGTTGGTAGTATAGAACTCAGAACACATTAACTCTCAGTGTATCAAAATATGACAGCTCCACTACCAGGACAGGACTCAGAACATATTTAGCCTATGAGGTTGATACTGAACTCATTACTTTCAACAAACTCAATCCTCTTCCTGCATTTTCCATCTTGAATTGCTGGGTCAGTCATTAATTCATTCACCCATTCAGCACCTATACTAAGTCCTTGCAAGGAATAGGAGAACAAATCAGGCCCCAACCCTCAGATACTTAAAGAGAAAGATAGCTAAACAAATAAAGGGGTTCAGTTCAGTCACTCAGTTGTGTCCAGCTCTTTGTGACCCCATGGACTGCAGCATACCAAGCCTCCCTGTTCATCACCAACTCCTGGAATTTACCCAAACTCACATCCATTGAGTCAGTGATGCCATCCAAACATCTCATCCTCTGTAGTCCCCGTCTCCTCCTGCCTTCAATCGTTTCTAGCATCCCGGTCTTTTCAAATGAGTCAGCTCTTCACGTCAGGTGGCCAAAGTATTGGAGTTTCAGCTTCAACATCAGTCCTTCCAATAAAGGGGTGAGGGGCTATAATGTACCAGGTATTGGATTGTGGGATAAATTGGATAAGTTATCCCAGGTACTCAATCGGGCCTTCTCTTATTGTTGTTTAGAGTCATATCTGACTCTGTGACCCTATGAAGTGCAGCACACGAGGCTTCCCTGTCCTTCACTATCTCCCTGAGTTTGCTCAAATTCATGCCCATTGACTTAATATTGCCATCCAACCATCCCATCCTCTGTCAGCCCCTTCTCCTCCTGCCCTCAATCTTTCCTAACATCAGGGTCTTTTCCAATGAGTTGGCTCTTTGCATCAGGTGGCCAGGGTATTGGAGCTTCAGCATCAGTCCTTCTAATGAATATTCAGGGTTGATTTACTTTAGGGTTGATTGGTTTGATCTCCTTGAAGTTCAAGGGGCTCTCACGAGTCATCTCAAGCACCGCAGTTCAAAAGCATCAATTCTTTGGCACTCAGCCTTCTTCATGCTCCAACTCTCACACCTGTACATGACTATTGGGAAAAAACCATAGCTTTGACCATATGGAGCTTTGTCAGCAAAATGACATTGCTGCTTTTTATTATACTGCCTAGGTTTGTCATAGCCCTTCCAAGGAGCAAGTGTCTTTTAATTTCATAGCTACAGAGCCCTTGACTGTGTGGATCACAATAAACTGTGGAAAATTCTTCAAGAGATGAGGATACCAGACCACCTGATCTGCCTCTTGAGAAATTTGTATGCGAATCAGGCAGCAACAGTTAGAACTGGACATGGAACAACAGACTGATTCCAAATAGGAAAAGGAGTATGTCAAGGTTGTATATTGTCACCCTGTTTATTTAACTTCTATGCAGAGTACATCATGAGAAATGCTGGACTGGAAGAAACAAGCTGGAATCAAGATTGCTGGGAGAAATATCAATAACCTCAGATATGCAGATGACACCACCCTAATGGCAGAAAGTGAAGAGGGACTCAAAAGCCTCTTGATGAAAGTGAAAGTGGAGAGTGAAAAAGTTGGCTTAAAGCTCAACATTCAGAAAACGAAGATCATGGCATCTGGTCCCACCACTTCATGGGAAATAGATGGGGAAACAGTGACAGACTATTTTTCTGGGCTCTAAAATCACTACAGATGGTGACTGCAGCCATGAAATTAAAAGACTCTTACTCCTTGGAAGGAAAGTTATGACCAACCTAGAGAGCATATTGAAAAGCAGAGACATTACTTTGCCAACAAAGGTTTGTTTAGTCAAGGCTATGGTTTTTCCTGTGGTCACGTATGGATGTGAGAGTTGGACCGTGAAGAAGGCTGAGCGCCGAAGAATTGATGCTTTTGAACTGTGGTGTTGGAGAAGACTCTTGAGAGTCCCTTGGACTGCAAGGAGATTCAACCAGTCCATTCTGAAGGAGATCAGCCCTGGGATTTCTTTGGAAGGAATGATGCTAAAGCTGAAACTCCAGTACTTTGGCCACCTCATGCAAAGAGTTGACTCATTGGAAAAGACTCTGATGCTGGGAGGGATTGAGGGCAGGAGGAGAAGGGGACGACAGAGGGTAAGATGGCTGGATGGCATCATTGACTCGATGGACGTCTCAGTGTACTCCGGGAGTTGGTGATGGACAGGGAGGCCTGGCATGCTGCAACTCATGGGGTCGCAAAGAGTCGGACACGACTGAGTGACTGATTTGATCTGATCTGACAGTCATTGTGTGTAGAAATTTGGAACCCAAGAAAATAAAATCTGTCATTGTTTTCACTTTTCCCCCTTCTATTTGTCTTGAAGTGATGGGACCAGATACCGTGATCTTCGTTTTTTTGAATGATGAGTTTTAAGCCAGCTTTTTCACTCTCTTCTTTCATGCTTATCATGAGGCTCTTTAGTACCTCTTTGCTTTCTGCCATTAGAGTGGTATCATCTGCGTATCTGAGATTGTTGATATTTCTCCTGGCTTGATTCCAGCTTGTGATTCATTCAGCCTGGCATTTTGCATGACGTACTCTGCATTTAAGTTAAATAAACAGGGTAACAATATACAGCCTTTCCCAGTTTTTGACCAGTCGTTTGTTCCATGTCCAGTTCTAGCTGTTGCTTCTTGACCTGCCTACAGGTTTCTCAGGAGACAAATAAGGTGGTCTGATATTTCTATCTGTTTAGGAATTTTCCACAGTTTGTTGTAATCCACACAGTGAAAGGCTTCAGTGTAGTCAATGAAGCAGAAATAGATGTTTTTCTGAAATTCCCTTGATTTCTCTGTGATCTAATGGATGTTGGCAATTTAATCTCTTGTTCTTCTGCCTTTTCTTAACACAGCTTGCACAGCTGGAGGTTCTCCATTCATGTACTGCTGAAGCCTCGCTTGAAGAATTTTGAGCTTTACCTTGTTGGCATGTTAAATGAGCACAATTGTAGGGTAGTTTGAACATTCTTTGGCCTTGCCCTTCTTTGAGATTGGAATGAAAACTGACCTTTTTCAGTCCTGTGGCCACTGCTGAGTTTTCCAAATTTGCTGGCATATTGAATGCAACACTTTCACACCATCATCTTTTAGGATTTGAAATAGCTCAACTGGAATTCCATCACCTCCACTAGCTTTGTTCATAGTAATACTTGATAAGGCCCACTTGACTTCACATTCCAGGATGTCTGGCTCTAGGTGAGTGACCACACCATCATGGTTATCCAGGTCATTAAGACCTTTTTTGTATAGTTCTTCTGAGTATTCTTGCTACCTCTCCTTAATCTTTTCTGCTTCTGTTAGGTTCTTAACATTTCTGTGCTTTATCAATCCCATCCTTACATGAAATGTTCCCTTGATATCTCCTCTGCTGCTGCTGCTGCTGCTGCTGCTGCTGCTGCTAAGTTGCTTCAGTCGTGTCCGACTCTGTGGGACCCCGTAGACAGCAGCCCACCAGGCTCCCTCATCCCTGGGATTCTCCAGACAAGAACACTGGAGTGGGTTGCCATTTCCTTCTCCAATGCATGAAAGTGAAAAGTGAAAGTGAAGTCCCTCAGTCTAGGACATATTAAATACATTGCTGAAGAAAACACTGCTAATGCCTATCAGTCACTGATGTGATTCCAGCTTCTATAATAATTTCAACCCCTTAGAGTTACAGAAGAAATCTCTAACAGGCAGTAAAGTGTAGACAGCTAGTCACCATGGCCAGTGGGCTCTTGATTGGTGAACAAGGACATCTTTTTTCTTCAGGGGTTGAAATCCACATCCATGACTGACAACCCATCAAAAGCTGGGACCCAAATTTGTACAGAGACAAGGTAGCGTGGAGAGAAAACAACACCCAACAACCCAGAAGTCTTCAACCACCACTTCTTATGCCTGGGTTTTAGTTCTTCAGCTGTGTCATGTGGGAAAATGTCACTTTCCTTCTGGGGATTATAGAATTCATGTCTCTTTGACTAGTTGTAGCTGGAAGCATATGCAAATGTTTCCATTGTGATGGAAGCAACAAGCTGATGTCAGTCGATCTGACAAAATTAAAATCTGTTTAATTTTGTCCTGGCATCTTTATCCCCAAATCTGAATCTACCATCAGATCCCACAGTTGTAAAGGTGCCACAAATATGATGGAATGTGTTTCCATTTACTGAATAGATGTCCTGAAATGTGAGCAAAGTCTTCAAAATGTAGCCACAGGTTTCAGTGAGGCCTCTAACTTACACTTCTTATATCTGCACAAGAAGAGCATGCCCCAGGAAACAGCAGTTGCTTCAGCTTGGGTGCTGAGTGAAGAGTCCTGTGAAGCCAACTGGAAGTCTCTCTATAGCCTGGAGCAGAACTGCAGCTCACCCATCTGCCCTCATGCACGTGACCAAGAGGTGAGTGTTCATCATTCTCATTTGGAGTTGTTACTGTAGCAAAGCCTGACTGATACTGATGGGCCTAAAGGGGGGAGTGTGTTTATTTCTACCTGAGTATCTGAAAAGAAAGCTTAATTTTTAAAAAATTTCTTTGAAAAGCTAAGGATGCTAGTGGATTGGTATGACGACTATACAGGTTTTGAAGCAAGGTGTAGAGATGGAGATTTCTGGACTGGTAAGGAAGAGCCCACTGACAGCGTGCTAAGCAGTTTGTACCATATTCTATAACATGAGAGCTTGGAAATAATTTTAAGTAAAAGGGACCAAATTTGCATTTCAAAAAGTTATTTAATTGTAATGTGGTTGAGGATGTATACAACTATAAGGTCAGTAACAAAGATATCAGTTAGATGATTAAAATAGCCTAGTGAGATGCCTGAAACTTTGCAGCAGGCTATCACATGGCCCAAAATGGCAGCCTTGAGTAGCACCAGAGGAGGGGTAAGAGGGTGATGTAAGGCATGATAAGGGGGTAACTTTTCAAGGACTAGAACACTGATAAGATACAGGAAGTGAGATACAGGTCAGAATGAAGAATGGCTCCCAGATTTCTACCTTGGGTTACACAGTGGATGGTAATGCTTCTAACCATGATAAGATGATGACAAGGAACAGGGAAAGGCAAAATAAGTCATTTCATCTTAGACACGCAGCTGCTGAGGTTCCTTTGGGACACCCAGGTGGATATGCCAACGAAGAGGTCTGAATTACACATGCTGGTCGGGGAGAAGCGGATCCTTCAAAGAGCGCACCTGTAAAGGGAAATGACAGGTCCCTGAGAACAACTCTCAGGCAGTGAGAAGCTGGGGATGAGAAGCCTGCAAAGGAGACAGAGGTGGAATTGTCAGACACAGGTCAGGAGAAGCTGAGAGGCTAGCGTCATGGGAAGGAATGTGAGCACAAATGCACTGAATCTTCTTTTCACTAAAACCCAAGGTGAAAAAAGGCTCCCTGCAAACTGAGATGGCAGGTCACCTTCTTGCAAGAAAAGGACCCTTCATCAGCCAGAGCCACTAAAAGTCACAGAGAGAGAGGGTGACCTGTGGCCAAGCAGCCACTGACAGTCACAAGAAAAATAATGAGGTGACCAACACAGCACAGTGGGAAGAGGGCACATGGACTTCCACACTCAGAGAATCCTTGACTCTGCTGTGGCTGTGATTGTATTTAAAATGCTGTTTGAAAGTCAGGCTTCCTGTGCCAGGGACTTTCATCTTGCATAGCTCCACGTGAGGAACAAGGCTGCTGAGCAAAGAAGAGGAATTCGAGCATCCCTGATCCTCCACTTGTCAGAGAGAGCAAGCCTGGAGTCAGTATCAACCAGCTCAGTTATTTAAATACATAACCTTGGCCAGGTTAATTCATTCATTTATTTGTTACTAGATTCACAGTACTCACTTTGTACTAGACATTATGCTAGCAACAGTGAACAAGACTGACAAGTTCACCCTGGTGGAGTACTTCTTCTGGTAGAGAAGTGAGTAGTAATGTCAATAAATAGCTGATGTCTAACTGTGACATTGATTAAGGAAGTAAATAGGAAGATGAGATAAACCAGTGGCATGCCTCAGAATCACTCATATGAAAGCTGTTAAAACATAGATTGCTCCATCCACCTCTATGGTCTCAGGTAATGGGGATGCTGCAGGTCCAGAGATACTTTTGAGAACCAGTGATACAGAGCAACTGGGGAGGTTTTTTAGATAATAACAAATAACACCTAGGTGGGCATTTTGCATTCCAGGTACTAGTTTAAATGATTTGTCTCCATTCACCCATTTAATACTTTTAACAGCTTTGTGAAGGAAGAATCAACAGGATGTGACCGTTTTAGAGAGGAGGAAACAGACACAGGGGTATTAAGTGTTGTACTCAAGGTTTTTAACTCAGGTTTTGAGAGTACTTTATATATTTTAGATACCAATCCTTTGTCACATACATGCTTCACAAATGTGTTCCCCACTTGTAACTTGTCTTTTCATCTCAACAGGGTCTTTCACAAAACAAAACTTTTTAATTTTTATAAAATCCAATTTATTAACTTTCCCTTTAATGGATTGTGTTTCCTGGTATCAGGCTTGTAACTCTTGATTCAGCCCAACTTCCTAAAGATTTTCTCCCACTTATTTTAAAAAGCATGATAATTTTAAGTTGTGCATTTAAGTAAGTCTGTTATCCATTTTGACTTAACATTTGTGTAAGGGGTGAGGTTTATGGTGAGGCTTACTGTTTTGCTTATGAATGTCCAATTGCTCCATTTATTGAAAGGAAGTGCTATCCTTCATTGAACTACTTCTGTACTTTTGTTAAAAATCAACTGAGCATATGTCTGAGCCTATTCCTGCTTTCCTGGCAGTTCAATTGGTAAAGGATCCACCTGCAAAGCAGGAGACCTAAGTTCAATCCCTGGGTTGGGAAGATCCCCTGGAGAAGAGAAAGGCTACCCTCTCCAGTATTCTGGCCTGGAGAATTCCATGGACTATACAGTCTATGGGGTCGCAAAGAGTTGCACACGACTGAGAAACTTTGGCTTCACTTCACTTCATTCTTATTCCTGGGTTCCCTATTCTGTTCCATTGATTTTTGTGTCTATGTTTTTACTAATACCACACATCTTTACTAATGTAGTCATCTAATAAGTCTTAAAATCGGATAGATTGGTTCCTCCCACTTTATTATTTTTTTTCATGGTTGTTTCCATTTCTTTCTCATATAAACTCTTGAACAATCATGGCTATATCTAAAAATTCTTGTTGGAATTTTGATTTTTAAAAGTGGGTTAAACCTGTATATTAATTTGGAGAGAATTGACATCTTTATTATGTTGAATCTCCCAGTCCATAAACACCATATGTCTCTCCATCTATTTTTTATTTTCCTCATCAGTATCTTACGATTTGCATTATACAAGTCCTATGGAGAAGGCGATGGCACCCCACTCCAGTACTCTTGCCTGGAAAATCCCATGGACGGAGGAGCCTGGTGGGCTGCAGTCCATGGGGTCGCTAAGAGTCGGACACGACTGAGCATCTTCACTTTCACTTTTTACTCTGATGCATTGGAGAAGGAAGTGGCAACCTACTCCAGTGTTCTTGCCTGGGGAATCCCAGGGACCGGGGAGTCTGGTGGGCTGTCATCTCTGGGGTTGCACAGAGTCGGACACGACTGAAGCGACTTAGCAGCAGCAGCAGCAGCACACAAGTCCTATACGTGTTATACATAGTATCTTAGATTGACGCATAAGCATTTCATTTTTGCTTTTGAAAAATTATAAATGATAATAGAATTTTAATTTCAGTATCCACATTTTCATTGGTAATGTATTAAAATACAATGGATTTTTGAATGCTCATCTTGTATTCCACAATGTTCAGTTCAGTTCAGTTCAGTTCAGTCACTTAGTCATGTCCGACTCTTTGCAACCCCATGAATTGCAGCACGCCAGGCCTCCCTGTCCATCACCAACTCCCGGAGTTCACTCAAACTCATGTCCATTGAGTCGGTGATGCCATCCAGCCATCTCATCCTCTGTCGTCCCCTTCTCCTCCTGCCCCCAATCCCTCTCAGCATCAGAGTCTTTTCCAATGAGTCAACTCTTCACATGAGGTGGCCAAAGTATTGGAGTTTCAGCTTCAGCATCAGTCCTTCAGTCCAATGAACACCCAGGGCTGATCTCCTTTAGAATGGGCTGGTTGGATCTCTTTGTAGTCCAAGGGACTCTCAAGAGTCTTCTCCAACACCACAGTTCAAAAGCATCAATTATTCAGCACTCAGCTTTCTTCACAGTCCAACTCTCACATCCATACATGACCACTGGAAAAACCATAGCCTTGACTAGATGGACCTTTGTTGGCAAAGTAATGTCTCTGCTTTTGAATATGCTATCTAGGTTGGTCATAACTTTCCTTCCAAGGAGTAAGCGTCTTTTAATTTCATGGCTGCAGTCACCATCTGCAGTGATTTTGGAGCCCAAAAAAATAAAGTCTGACACGGTTTCCACTGTTTCCCCATCTATTTCCCATGAAGTGGTGGGACTAGATGCCATGATCTTCGTCTTCTGAATGTTGAGTTTTAAGCCAACTATTTCACTCTCCTCTTTCACTTTCATCATGAGGCTTTTTAGTTCTCTTCACTTTCTGCCATAAGGGTGGTGTCATCTGCATATCTGAGGTTATTGGTATTTCTCCCGGCAATCTTGATTCCAGCTTCTGCTTCCTCCAGCCCAGCGTTTCTCATGATGTACACTGCATATAAGTTAAATAAACAGGGTGACAATATACAGCCTTGACGAACTCCTTTTCCTATTTGGAACCAGTCTGTTGTTCCATGTCCAGTTCTAACTGTTGCTTCCTGACCTGCATACAAATTTCTCAAGAGGCAGGTCAAGTGGTCTGGTATTCCCATCTCTTTCAGAATTTTCCACAGTTGATTGTGAATCACACAGTCAAAGGCTTTGGCATAGTCAATAAAGCAGAAATAGATGTTTTTCTGGAACTCTCTTGCTTTTTCCATGATCCAGCGGATGTTGGCAATTTGGTCTCTGGTTCCTCTGCCTTTTCTAAAACCATCTTGAATATCTGGAAGTTCACAGTTCACGTATTGCTGAAGCCTGGCTTGGAGAATTTTGAGCATTACTTTACTAGCCTGTGAGATGAGTTCAATTGTGCAGTAGTTTGAGCATTCTTTGGCATTGCCTTTCTTAGGGATTGGAATGAAAACTGACCTTTTTCAGTCCTGTGGCCACTGTTGAGTTTTCGAAATTTGCTGTCATATTGAGTGCAACACTTTCACAGCATCATCTTTCAGGATTTGAAAGAGCTCAACTGGAATTCCATCACCTCCTCTAGCTTTGTTCGTAGTGATGCTTTCTAAGGCCCACTTGACTTCGCATTCCAGGATGTCTGGCTCTAAGTCAGTGATCACACCATCATGATTATCTGGGTCACAAACTCTTTTTTGTACAGTTCTTCTGTGTATTCTTGCCATTTCTTCTTGATATCTTCTGCTTCTGTTAGGTCCATACCATTTCTGTCCTTTATCGAGCCCAACTTTGCATGAAATGTTCCTTGGTATCTATAATTTTCTTGAAGAGATCTCTAGTCTTTCTCATTCTGTTGTTTTCCTCTGTTTCTTTGCATTGATCGCTGAGGAAGGCTTTCTTATCTCTTCTTGCTATTCTTTGAAACTCTGCATTCAGATGCTTATATCTTTCCTTTTCTCCTTTGCTTTTCGCTTCTCTTCTTTTCACAGCTATTTGTAAGGCCTCCTCAGACAGCCATTTTGCTTTTTGGCATTTCTTTTTCTTGGGGATGGTCTTGATCCCTGTCTCCTGTACAATGTTCTGCAATGTTACCAAACTCATTTAATAGTTCTAGGAAGTTTTGTAGATTCTCTGGGATTTTCTAAGTAGATTGTCATGTTAGCTACAAATATAGACTTTTTAATTTTTTTTTCCAATCTGCATGACTTTTATTTCCTTTTCTTGCCTTATTACACCAGCTGTATCATCCATCACTGTGTTGAATAAGAGTGGTGAGTGTGGACATCCTGATAATAGGGAAAAAGCCATTAGTCTCACTATTGAGTGTAAAGTTAGCTGTAGTTTGGGGGATTTTTTTTGTAAGTGCTCTTTATCATGTTGATAAAAGTTCACCTCTATTCCAATTTTTCTGAAAGATTTATTTTATCATGAGTAATGTTGAATTTTGTTGAATACTTTTTCTATAGTGGATGATATAATCATGTGATATTTCTTCTGTAGCCTGTTAATATGTTGGATCACACTGATTTATTTTCAAATATTGAATCATTCTTGTGCCTTCAAATAAATTTCACTTGATTATGGCCTATAATTCTTTTATATGTTGCTGAAATCTGGTGGCTCAGACATTAAAATATCCACCTGCAGTGTGGGAGAACTGGATTCGATCCCTGGTTGGGAAGCTCTCCTGGAGAAGAGCATGACAACCCACTCTAGTATTCTTGCCTGGAGAATCCCAATGGACAGAGGAGCCTGGCAGGCTACAGTCAATAGGGTCCCAAAGTGTCAGACATGAGTGAGCAACTAAGCACAGCAAATTCTATTTATTAATGTTAAAGATTTTTTTTCTATATTTGTCGTTCAGTTGCTTAATCGTGTCTTAATCTTTGTGACCCCATGGACTGCAGCATGCCAGGCTTCCCTGTCCATCACCATCTCCCAGAGCTTGCTCAAACTCATGTCCATTGAGTCAGTTATGCCATCCAACCATCTCATCCTCTGTTGTCCCCTTCTCCTCCTGCCTTCAATCTTTCCCAACATCAGGTTTTTTCTAATGAGTCAGCTCTTTGCATCAGGTGGTCAAAGTATTGGAACTTCAGCTTCAGCATCAGTTCTTCCAATGAATATTCAGGACTGATTTCCTTTAGAATTGACTGGTTAGATCTCCTTGCAGTCCAAGATACTCTCAAGAGTCTTCTCCAACACCACAGTTTAAAAGCATCAATTCTTCATTGCTCAGACTCCCATATAGTCCAACTACATGTCACATACATGACTACTGGAAAAACTATAGCTTTGACTAAATGGACCTTTGTCAGCAAAGTAATGTCTCTGCTTCTTAATATGCTATCTAGGTTTGATATAACTTTTCTTCCAAAGAGCAAGCATCTTTTAATTTCATGGCTGCAGTCACCATCGGCAGTGACTTTGGAGCCCAAGAAAATAAAGTCTTTCACTGTTTCCATTGTTAACCCATCTATTTGCCATGAAGTGATGGGACCAGAGACCCGGGTTCAATCCCTGGGTCAGGAAGATCTCCTGGAGAAGGAAATGGCCATGACTTTTCTTTATTAATGAGTGATATTGTTGTATAATTTTCCTTTTGTGTACTATCTTTGTCTGGGTGTGATATCAAAGTTGATACTAGCTTCAAAAAAAATGAATCAAGAAGTATTTTACTCTATTTCTGAAAAAGATTGTGTAGAATTGGTTGTTAATTATTCTTTAAAGCTATGATAGAATTCTCCAGTGAAGCCCCCTGGGCCTAGAGATTTTTGTTCTGTAGAGTTATTATTTAATTACAATTCAGTTTTCTTAATATTTATAAGTCTATTCAAATTATCTTCCTCTGTTGAGAAAGTTGTGCTGGTTTGTGGTTTTCAAAGAATTTATTTTGTCTAAGTTGTCAAATTTATGTGTGCAGTTGTTCATAGTATTCCTTTATTATCCTTCCAGTGTGTGTGTGGTCTATAGCAATATTCCCCATTTCCTTCCTGATCCAGTGAAATTTTTGGTCAGTTTTTGTAAGAGGTGTGTCAATTTTACTGATCTTTCAAAGAGTCAGTGCTATGTTTCATTGATTTTTTTTCACTGTTTTTTACTCCTGCTTGCCTTGAGGGTTTTTGTTTGTTTGTTTGTTTGTTTTGTTTTTTTGCTTTTCCAGGTTCTGGAGTTGGGAGTTTAGATTATAGATTTGAGAATTTTCCTTTTTTATTTTTTTAAAATACATGCACTTAGTCTTATAAATTTCCTTCTCAGCACTGCTTTAGCTGTGGCCCACCAATTTTTATTGGGCTTCCCTGGTGGGTTATACAGTAAAGAATCTGCTTGTAATGCAGGAGACTTGGGTTTGACACCTGGGTGGGGACGATCCCCTGGAGAAGGGAATGGCAATCCACTCCAGTATTCTTGCCTGAAGAATTTCGTGGACAGAGGAACCTTGCAGGCTCTGGTCCATGGGACTGCAGAGAGTCAGACATGACTGAGTGACTAACACACACACCAATTTTTTTATGTTGTATTTTCACTTCCATTAAGTTCAATTTATTTTTCAAAATTCCCTTGAGATCTCTTCTTTGACCCATGGATTATTTAGAAAAGTGTTGCTTAGTTTCCAAGTAATTAGAGATTTCCTTATCTTTTTTTTTTTTTTTTTTACTGATTTCTATTTTGATTCCAATGTGATCAAAAACATATTCTGTATGATTTCAGTTACTTTAAATTTGTTAAGATTTGCTTTATGGTCCACGATATGGTTTTTCTTTGTATATGTTTCATGGAGACTGCAATTGTTGGGCAGGGTCTTCTGTAAATGTTTCAATCCTATGTCTTAGCCAAGTCACTAGAGTTCTGTATCATTACTGATTTTCTGTCTAGTTATTCTGTCAGTTGTTGAGAGGCATATTGAACTAATTGTTGATTTGTCTATTTCTTTCAATTCCTCCAAGAGCAAAACTGGGGAAGTTTTAAGCCAAGGGTACATGCATATTCATGAAGGGGCTTGAACAGAGGAGAATTCAGCATAGATTTGAGGCAGATGTTCATACAGTCCAAGCTTTAGATGATTAAACTCACAAGTATCAGAAAAGGTCATTGTTAAACTCCGTTAGGTTCCAGCTTTTCAAATGGTCAAATGCTTCAGGCTAATCTTTACCACTGAAGTGAAACTGGAAGTCTTTACAACAGACATATTATTTTTGCTATTATTGTTTCTCTTGCCTAATAACAAGTTCATCATTACTGAGATGTGTTCAAGGGCAAACAATGTGGCCAGGTGTAGATCACAAAATGGCTTAGGCCTAAAATGGCTTCTCTTATGTCAAAAAGCCATATCTGGTTCTTTTCCGCCAAGGACCCTCTAACTTATCTGCTTACGCTCTAAAGACCAGTGTGGCCCTGGTGAGCAGTCAGCTTAGTAAGGGTAGAAGTCTAGGCTCCCACTTGGCCTTGGCTGGCATGGTTGGGGTGGAGTCACAGTTTAGTTTCTCTGGTAGCTGGTTGGAATAAAGTAGTTATTGTCTGAAAGATTTTATCTTGCTAGATTGCCCTTTTCCTACTCCTTTTACTAGAAAGATCAGAGTTTTGTTGGAACTTTGTTGTCTGCCCTGTTGTTGGCATTCCCAGATGCCAACTCCAAGTCTGGGATAAAGGAGGCAATAGGAAAACCCAGGAAACTCACCACAAGGTCATCTCTTGGGTCCTAAGGTCCTTTCCAAATCTACTTTCCTAAGTTCCTTTCCCAGTCTGCTTTCTTCTTTCCACCTTTCAGTCTGTCTGTGTTTGTCTTATATGTAATATCTAGGCATTTTATGTGTATTTGTGTGTGTGCTAAGTTTCTTCAGTCATGTCCAGCTCTTTGCCCCCCTACAGACTGTAGCCCACCAGGCTCCTCTATCCATGGGGATTCTCCAGGCAAGAATACTGGAGTGGGTTGTCATGCCCTCCTCCAGGGAATATTCCCAACTGGGATCAAACCCGTGTCTTTTACATCTCCTGCATTGGCAGGCCAGTTCTAGCACCATTTGGGAAGGTCTAGAATACTCATGTTGTTTATTTTCTCTAAAATATGATGTTTTGGGGATTCCCGAGTAGCTCAGTGGTAAAGAATCTGCTTGGCAATGCAGGAGACTCAGTAGACATGGATTCAGTCTCTGGATTGAGAAGGTTCCCTGGAGGAGGAAATGGCAACGCACTCTAGTATTCTTGTCTTGAAAATCCCATGGACAGAAGAGCCTGGTGGGCTATAGTCCATGGGGTCACAATGTGTCAAACACAACTGAGCATGCAAGATTTTTTTTTTAATGTTGAATTTCTTTTTTTTAATTAATTAATTTATTTTAATTGGAGACTAATTATACATCTTAAAATAACTTACTGCCTGTGGAAAGCCTGCTCCTCCCTGAGCTGGTCATTCTTAGAGACAGAGCTAAGTAATCAGCCAGGAGCGGGGTCTTTGAAATGCAAACTAACCAATCCAGAACCCTTTCCTTTCTGAGGCCCGTGCCCATGAGAGGCAACATTCCTCCACCTTAATCTTTCCAGGGCCAAGGGTCAGACAACTGGAGACTGCCACATGGCCCAAAGCCCTCTGAAGTTATTCAGATCAGCCAGTCCTAATCTTTTAGCTCTGCTCTGCCTTGCCTCTACTGCAGAAACCCCAGTAAAGGTAGCTGGCCTGTGATCTATTCTCAGTCCTACTTCTGTGTCCTGACCAAAAGCAGGCCTCTTGTTTCTGAGGAAACTATTTGTTTTCAATAGCATTGACTACTCAGTCATCTTTATAAATTAAGACCCAGGGCACAAAAAAACTCATCAGGAGGGGAGTGGCAAAGTATGTCTATTCCATCTTCCTCAGAAGCATCGAAAGCTCCAATGATTTTAAGGCAACTAGCCTGATGTTTGTAATCTCTCCCTTGCAGACACCTTGACCTGTTTTGCGTCATAGCACTAATTTGGCAAAACTGGTTCATCTCGGCTCTCATCACGAACTTGTGGCCAGTGTGATCCAACTATCCACTGACCCTGTGCTTCTGCATGAATGCAGTGGAATCTGTGTGGAGGAAAGCATAAACCATGCTGAATGGTCTCATTTTCCCTGATGACTGCATGCATTCCTCTCTCTCTTGTCCTTACTACTGCTTGAATCCCACTGTATTTCCCTAGGCCATCTATTAATACATGCCCCACGCAACTATCTCAAAACTTTTCCTTTCCCCTCAAGCCTCCAACACCCACTCTCCCATCTTACTCTCAGCTGCACAGCCTGCTCACTCATGTGGTCATTCAGCCACTGGGAAAATTAAAGTCGTTTGCGGAGAAGCTTCCCAAGTTCCTTACTCTGCATCTGCTCCCCTACCACAGCCTCTGTAATCTTGTACTCGGTTTTCCTACCTATTACCTTAAATGATCTGTCCTGGGTTTCCATCTATATTGATTATATCTTGATGCATAGCAAATTAACCCCCCCCCCAAATTTGGTGGCTTACAACAATAAACATGAATGACCTTACAGTTTCTGTGGGTGAGGAATTGAGTCACTTAGCTGGATAGTTCTAATTCAGAGGCTTTTGTGCCGTTGTGATTAATGTGTCAGCTTGAGCTGCAGTCATTTGAGATTTGGCTGGTTCTGGATGATCCTCTTCCAAGATGGCTCACTCATATGGCTGTTGGTTGGCAGCCTCAGTTCCTCATCACATGGGCCTCTCCAATGCTTTGCTTGAAAGTCCTCACCACATGACAGCTAGCTGCTTCCAGAGTGAATGATCCGAGAGAGAGAGTAAGAGGGAAGGAAGCAACAGTGCCTTTTATGACCCAGTTTGGGAAGTCACACACTGTCTTTCTCTTTGTTAAAAGCAAGTCACGAAGTCCAGCCTGTATTCAGAGGGAGGAAAAATTAAGTTCCCCCTTTTAAGGGAGATATGTCAAAATATTTGTGGGTGTGTTTTAAAAGTCACGCTATATAAAGTGAATCCCTCCATTTACACTCAAAGACATCATTCCAGCAATTTCCCCCTTTCTCCTATACCATCCACTTTTACATCTCTATTTGATCATCACCATTATTGTGGAAACATATTGTTATTTTCCCACCTTAAAAAAAATTTCCTTCAGATACACTGTAATTCTTTCACACCTTTACACAAAACTCCTCAAAGAAGCTGCCGTTAGTCCCCTCTTACTCTCAAACCCACATTGATCAGGCTCTCTTCTCCAGCTATTCATGAAAACCATCTTATCCATTCACCAAGTGAAGGCCTTACTGTTGCAAATTCAATGATTGGTTCTGAATTCTCCCCTTTTGTGACAGCAACCACTCTCTCTTTCTCAGTGGATTTTCTATTGGCTCCTAGGTCACCTCAGTCTCTTGGGTTTTCTCCTGCCTCATTGTCTGCATCTTCTCAGTCCCCTCCTGATTCCTCTTCTCTCTGACGTATTAAAGCTGTAACATGTCAGTTCTAGGACTTTGGTCCTTTTTTTCGCCTCCAACTGTATTCACCTTCTTAGTGTCTCATATAATCTTCTGGCTTCAGATACCATCTACAGGTCATGACTCACAGATTTGTACCTGCTGTGCAGACCTACCACCTGAATTCTTGACTCATACCCCACCACTTTTTCAACATCATTTCCTCTCAAATATTTCATAGATATCTGAAATTTAGCATGCCTGAACTATGATGTCTCTTGTATCACAAATCTGCACTGCATTCGGCCTTCATCTAAGATGAAGGCTCTATCTCCACTTTGACCCAAGTCCTTCGTGTCTTTCCTCAGAGGTCACTTTTTCACTGAAGCCTCACCACAAAATTTAAAGCTGCAGCCTCACTTCCGATCAGTTTTACCTGCTTTATTTCTTTCCTTTTCCTCCATATAAAGCACATCATCCTCTAACATACAATGTAATTTTAATTTACTTAACTATTATGCTTATTATATTTCTTCCCTCCACAAAGGTGCAAGTCTTTTTCACTAATGTGTCCCAGCTTTGTTTGCTTTGTGCACTGGTGTCTTACATCTCTGTGTACCTAGACGCATTTGTATCTTATAATATGTGCTTAGTAAACACTTGGTTACTAAAATTGTTTTATTGTATTAAAAAAAAGACTTCTCCATGAATAAGGATTGATGAGTGTATGGGGTAGGGAGAGAAGATATGTCAGGAATGTTTTCACCTGCAAGTAGGAAAATAATTGAACTGCTTTGGACTAAAGAAATGAGTTATTTTTCACTCAAAACATCATGTCTGAAGGGGTGGGTTTTGTACCCAGTGAGTCAGAGTTAATGCCTCTGTGATTCTGGTGCCTTTTCTCTTATACTCACAAATGGTTGCAGCAGCTGCAGCCATCAAATCTACATTCTAGACAAGAAGAAAAAGAAGGCAGATGAGGTGTTACCGGCTATCAGGTCAAAGTTTAGGCAAAGGTAGAGACAGAAAAATGCAAAAGACTAACAATATATTTTGTTATAGTTTGGGAAGATGAAAAACAGAATGATTTTTTAAGAGAAATTGTGTGAATGGTGGAGCCATTTACTGAAGTGATTCAAAATCAGGGAGAAAGAGATCTGGAGAGAAAAAAATTCAAGGTCTCCAATTTGAACAGCAAATTTGGAGATGCTTGCCCATCATCCTGCTTCCCAGGTGGCACTAGCAGTAAAGAACCCACCAGCCAATATAGGAGACATAAGAGACATGGGTTCAATCCCTGAGTAGGGAAGATCCCCTCGAGTAGGAAATGGCAAACCATTCCAGTATTCTTACTTGGAAAATTTGATGGACAGAGGAGCCTGGCGGACTACAGTCCATGGGGTCGCAAAGAGTCAGACATGACTGAGCACACACAGAAACAACAGCCAAGTGCAGATGTCAAGTAGACAGTGGAATATACAGCTCTAGTAGTAATGGCAGAATTTGGGGCTAGATATATACATTGAAGAGCCATGGGTACATGAATGGTATTTAAAACCATTGTACTGGATGAGATCACCAGGAAGTATAGATGGAGAACATCCAAAATTGACCTATGAAGGAAGGGGAGGAGAGAAAGCAAAAAGCTTAAAAAGACAAAGAAAGGGAAAAATTACAAAAATGTTGTGTCATTGAAATGTAAGGGCAGAATATTTTAAGAGGAAGATTACTTAACCTTTCAGAGTACATTTTTTTCATCTATAAAAAGAGGCGAAGAAGAGTAGGGTATTTATGAGGATGAAATGCTATAATAAATGTAAATACCTAGAAGGTTGACTCACTATGATAGGCACATAATGTCTCTTCCCTTTCCTTTCCTTCCTTTTGGGTAGCTTCCTCGGTCATGTTACCAGACCCACGGAAGGAGAAAACATTCCAGGAAACCTTCTTATATTCCAGCAGTGTGTGTTGACTCAATACAGTAAATAGCCACTTGTCTAGGAAATATTTATGTAGGATGAATAGAATAAATATTGATTTTGTTTTATCCTGGTATCCATACAACTCAAGGGCAATGGAGACTCAGTTCATGAATTTTAGAAACAGTAAATATGCTGCTCATATTTTCAAATCTGCATCAACAATGAATGAATGAACACTTTTTGATTAATAAATGAACAGATCATGTGTAAAGAAATGACATAATCTCTATTCCAGGCCAGCATTAAAATCATTGTGAGTGTATGTGTGTGTTATCTTAAGGTGGTTGACATAGTTGATTTCATAAAGGTGTTATGAAGTCATTATTAAAAGACTACTTCTTACTTCAGTACCATACACTGACCTATTGCCCACCCAGCAATGGATCAGTGGTGAGCCCATCACCACTATGCTGTTGTTTAGTCACTTGGTCATGTCCAACTCTTTGCAACCCCATGGACTGCAGCGCTCTAGGCTTCCCTGTCCTTCTATCTCCCAGAGTTTGCTCAAAGCCATCCCCTTTGAGTCAGTGATGACATCCAACCATCTCATGCTCTGTCATCCCCTTCTCCTCCTGCCCTCAATCTTTCCCAGCATCAGGGTCTTTTCCAGTGAGTCAGCTCTTTGCATCAGGTGGTCAAAGTATTGGAGTTTCAGCTTCAGCATCAGTCCTTCTAATGACTATTCAGAAGTGATTTCCTTTAGGATTGACTGGTAGGAAACAGTAAAAACTCAACTCAAAATAGACATACTCTACCTTAGAGAGTGAATTTAAGTTGTACTCTACCTTCTAGAGAGTGCATATAGAATGTACATCCTCTTTATAAGTTAAGGCCAGGGTGAACTTCAGGGACCTCTTCACATAGTATTAGCTGCAAGTGTATTTGCAGATATATCTATCTGCCTGGCCAGGCAAAGTAAATTCATGTCATTGGACAAAGAAGTACAAGCCCACCTTGATACCAGGAAAGATTTACCTACTTGAGTCCAGCAAGTGGAAATCAGAGTGGAAAAGTCAAGGGAACAATAAACTGAAGTGAGAAGAATATTGGGGTCTGTGTTATTTATAGTGATTTCATGTTCTTGGAGTCAAATATTTTTTTCTGTCTTACGTTCTCTTTTTGTACTTTGCTTTGAAACTACTCTGGAAAAACCAACAGTAATAATCAAATGGAGGGTTTAAACATGATCCATGTAAAACTAGTCTGATTTTGGGGGAACCAGGTCCTGAGAACTGTGTACCCACACAATAAACTGCCTCCTTTTCCCTTCATGAGTAAGCACTTATAAACAGACTTCAGGGGGTGTAGTTGAATGGTTAAAGACCTGTTTTTAATAGCAAGAAATGTTTACTGACTGAAGACTCCATCTTGCAGCTGCCTACAGCCATTTTTTAAAAATCATTCTTGTATGCAGCATCCCTGGAAAGTCATCCATTTACCCAGCATAGGGAGCAGGGGCTCCCACGAGGTAGCATTTCATTGCTCACAAAACACCTATCAGAAGCACCATCATTCCACTGCACCCTTTAAATTTTGACTGATGAAGACATGGCCTAACAGAGTGCATTCCCAGAGTCTTACTGACACAACTGATCAAACAAATAAGCCAGTAAAGCCAAACTACTAGTATACGGGGCTCAAGAAACCCTGATCCAAAACTTAATGTTTGTTAAATGAAAAGGGAAATCAAAGTCTCTCTACAGTGCCTGCTGAAAACATAATGATTTTCCTAGAAAACTTTAAAGTTAGTTCCAAGTTCAGTTTCATATGGCCCCTTGAGAAAGAAAACTGAAAGCAGAAAAGAAAAATTCTGATCAGGAGCAAGACCATTGCTGCTGGTTCTCCTTTGCAGCCTATATGAGCCAGTGGAATGAGAGCTAATGTTGACTATTTTTTGGTGCCCATGGGAGGCATTATGAGCCCAGGCGAGGTGCCAAATGACAAGGTGCTGGGCTTGAAAGTCCAAGCTAAGCACTAGGAGCTCAGGTTGACAATATCATTGGGAGCGTAAACTGAAACTTAAATTGACCAGCCTGTGGACCAGGACTAGCTTGAGGAGGCATGGAAGGCATAACAGGGATGAGGGCTGTAATCAGACAATAAGAGCTAATTCTTACTGGGGACTAGCTATACACTAGGCATGGTACCAAGTACATTACACTGATTATCTTTTATTTCATGAAAGTTGTGTCTCTGTGTCCTCAGTCGCTCAGTCATTTCTAACTCATTGCGAACTCATGCACTATAGCCTGCCAGGCCCCTCTGTTCATGGGATTCTCCAGGCAAGAATACTGGAGTGGGTTGCCAAGCCCTCCTCCAGGGGATCTTCCCGACCCAGGAATCAAACCCACATCTCTTGTGTCTTCTGCAATGTCAGGTGGGTTCTTTTACAATTAAGCCACCTGGGAAGTTAGTTACTATTATTTTACTTGGTGTACACCTGAAGAAGCTGAGGCTCACACAGATGAAGAATCTTCCCCAAGGTTGCCCCTGCACTGAGCAGGGGAGCCAGGGCTCCAGTTCCAAAAGATATGATTCCAGAATTTGGCCCCATCATGGGGAGCCAGGGCTTCCCTGGTGGCTTAGATGGCAAAAAATTTGCCTGCAGTGCAGGAGACCAGGGTTGATCCCTGGGTCAGGAAGATCTTCTGGAGAAGGGAATGGCAACCCCCTCCAGTATTCTTGCGTGGAGAATCCCATGGACAGAGAAGCCTGGTGGGCTACAGTCCATGGGGTCGCAAAGAGTCGGACACGACTGGGTGACTAAAACACTGTAGGGAGATGAGGCTGAGTTCCTAAATGGTAATGTGACACTGGCATCCACCTCTTCCCTCTCCTCCTTCCTTCTGCACGTCTGCAGGCTTGACCATCACCTGGGCTCAAACACTGACTGTGGGAGAACAAAAGCAAGTGGGCCTGCAAAGAGAGTCAGTAGCCAGGAGAGAGAGAGGTGATCCAGGGCCAGGGAGAGGAGAACCAGGCTGCCAGGCACATGACAGCTGATGGGCAGGAGGAAAACACACTTCACATCTCATGTTGGCTCTTCAGAAATCTGTTCACTTTAACTTTGAGAGAAATATAACCTTGTTCTCTACAGCTGTCAAATTATTTCATCAAGAAGTCAAAGTAATGAAACTGGGACAGGATAATAATCAAATGGTAAATCAAAATCCCCATTATGAAATGGTACATCTGAGAGTTTGGTTTAAATTGGTATATTGGGACATAGAGAAGAAAAGGTTATGGTTAATATACCTTCATATGTTGCAAATTGTTTACTGCCTTCAAGTACTGGAAGAGCTGGCCAATGAAGGAGGGAGTTGGCTGGTTTCATGTGGTTTCCAGAGGTGTTAATTCCTGTTATTTCTAATAGAAAGGGCTGTCCATCAGTGGATGTTCCCCCCGCTCTACTGCCCACAAAGCAGGGAGTCTTCATCATAGGGCACAGCTAAGCAGAAACTAGATCATTGGTTAAAACTTGGTTGTATGTTGATAATCCCCAGGAAAGTTTTTTAAAACATTAATGCCTTGGCCCCATTCCCCCCAAATTTTAATTTAACTGATTTCAGGGTAAAGCCCTGACATTGTGGTCTTTAAAAACTGTCCCTCCCCTACTTCCTGCCCCAGTGATTCTAATAATATGGAGCAAAGTTTGAGAACCATTAAGCTGGATTCCCATCAGGGATGATAGAGAGCAGATTCCCACTCTGAGTTGAAGATAGGTCCAGATTCTCCCACGCCTCTTTCCCTTCTAAGATCCTAATTTGCTAACTAAGGCCCTTCATTGTGTGTTTGATGTTTATGATGGCTATCAATAATTTTATGATCAATTATTAGTGAAAGAGCTCTACCATTTTTTAATGTGAAGGAAAGTAACAAGCTATAAGCAACAAAAGACCACATGCGCTATACTGGATTCCTGTCTCTTCAAAATTACGTTCTAAGAAAATGCGTGATGAATTTAGAATGCTATTAATCTGAAACCGCTCATCTTTCGCAGCCCTACACCCCTTGCACACCGTAGGAGAATTTCTGGAGACTGTTAAGAATAGTGCAAAGGATATGCTTGCATTCTGAACACCCAATCTAATTGTTTCAAGAAAAAAAGTGAATTTGGATTTAGAAGAATTTCCCAGAGCAAGAAAAGAGTAAGAGGTACGCCTGCCTGTTGAAAAGCAGAAGAACTGTCCTGTTTCAGTCTGCCTTGCTATTCTTGCCACCTGGCATCATTTTTTTCACTCCTGGATCTAAGCATCCTATTTAGCTGAAACTGTCAGAATCCCTTCAAACCAGAGTCTGATCTTCACACAGGGCCTGAACTAATATCACAAAGGGACTTACAATCATGTTTGCTGGGCACCTATTTAAAGACAGAAGTCCAGGACTGGTATCAGCATAGCTGTGTCTGGTAGACACACAAAGGTTCAAGGAGTACAGCCTAGTGGAAACAAGCTCGCAGCCTGATTTTTGCCTGCCACGATCCTGCAGCGTGACTTTGGACAAACTGTGTCCCCCTGGTGCTTCAGTAACCTTAGAAGTTAAACAAACAGCGAAGTGCTGACTCACATCAGAGAGGTCATTGTGAAGCCAAGAAAGACTCCTAGAGAGGCTCTGCCTTAGTAACACAAAAAGCTAAACTGGGTTTTCATGATCCTAGCCTAGAATCCCCAGAACTTTTAATTTAATACAGCTTTGTGTTTCCTGCCGCAGGAAGAAGGACTGTGACCAAGAGTAGAGTTGAAGCGGAGTTATTCAATATTTGTGCACAAGAAAATCCTAAAGCTTGATGTTTGGGATATTACCCTTTCTTAAAAAAAAAGAAAAAGAAATGTATGAGAAACTGCTCTGTGCCTCTGTGGGTTAAGAGTTTAATACGTTATATTGATGAAAAATCTATTTCAAACTGTTCATGTTGAACTTGTCAGGCAGCTTTGGCAGGAGCAGAATGGGTTGGCAGACAGACAGCTTCCTCACGAGTGGGGGTAGAACCATTTAGAAACCTCGGAGCTTAGAGTGAAGAAGGATGCTGGGCAAAGAGAAACAAGATCTAGGCTCTAAAAGCGTCTGCTCCTATGTGAAAGCTAATAGCTATGGCCCCTAAAACGTTGACATCAGCTCCTCAGGCAGATAAATGATAATTCTCAAGAGCAAAATGTAATTGTTGATGAACCATTCACCAACCTCAGAGAGCAGCAAATGATGGGGAAACTAGAGGGAGCCTGGGATATAGAAGAGAGTGAGCCATAGTCCCACTTACCAAAGAAGAGGGATCACTCTATCACAAGGAAAGAAAATAAAATAAGTTTTATTGTAGGAGATTATGGCACATGAAATGAATTGGCTAAAGAGGATTCTCAAAGATAGAGGGAACTTTATCGAGTATATTTTCTTCAATGGTAATTTGGAACCTGATCCATAATTTCTACCTTCTCTAACTTTCCTGCTTTCCTGAGTAAAAAAAGTGGGGGAATATACATCTCTCACTCTTTTTTTTTATTTATTTTTAATTGGAGGATAATCGCTTTACAATGTTGTTTTGGTTTCTGTTGTACAACAATATGAATTCGTTATGAACATACATATATCCCCTCCCTCTTGAGCCCCTCTTCCACCCACACCCCACCCCACTTCCCTAAGCTGAGTACCAAGCTGAGCTTCCTGTATGATACAGCAGCTTCCCACTAGTAGCTACTTGATAGACGGTAGTGTATTAATATACATGTCAATGCTGCTCTCTCGGTTTGTCCCACCCTCTCCCTCACTGTGTCTACCAGTCAGTTCTCCATGTCTGCATTTCTATTCCTTCCCTGCAAAGAGGTTCATCAGTACCATTTTTCTAGATTCTGTATGTATGTGTTGTTGTTGTTCAGCCTCTAAGTCACGTCCAACTCTTTGCTACCCCATGGACTGCACCATACCAGGCTTTCCTGTTCTTCACCATCTCCTGAAATTTGCTCAAATTCAAGTCTATTGAGTCGGTGATGCCATCCAACCATCTCATCCTCTGTCGTCCCCTTCTCCTCCTGCCTTCTATCTGCTTTCAATCAGCATCAGGGTCTTTTCCAATGAGTCAGCTCGTCGCATCAGGTGGCCAGAGTATTGGAGCTTCAGCTTCAGCATCAGTCCTTCCAGTGAATATTCAGGGTTGATTTCCTTTAGGTTGACTAGTTTAATCTCTTTGTGTCCAAGGTTCTCTCAAGAGTCTTCTCCAGCACCACAGTTTAAAAGCATCAGTTCTTCAGTGCTCAGCCTTCTTTATGGTCCAACTCTTACATCTGTACATGACTACTGGGAAAGCCATAGTTTTGACTATACAGACCTTTGTTGGCAAAGTGATGGCTCTGCTGTTATATGTATTAATATACGACATGTGCTTTTCTCTTTCTGATTTACTTTACTCTGCATAACAGGCTGTAGATTCGTCCACCTCACTACAACTGACTCAAATTCAGTCTTCAAATGGCTGAGTAATACCCATCTCTCATTCTTGTCTGAAAGTTTCTTAATCTACTCACTCCATCTACCTTAATCTATGTTCTTCCTGAGCCCCCCCACTTTCCACACCAGGATCTTGATATGACTTCAAGCTATTCCACCATTGAGACCTTTAACTCTGATCACTTCCCAGCCACATCCCATTATGCAAGTAATTCATTCTCTCTCTTTGCTCTTACTGAACTGCCTTTTGACACCTCCTAGGACTTCAGCATTGGAGAAGGCAATGGCAACCCACTCCAGTACTCTTGCCTGGAAAATCCCATGGATGGAGGAGCCTGGTAGGCTGGAGTCCATGGGGTTGCTAAGAGTCGGACACAACTGAGTGACTTCACTTTCACTTTTCACTTTCCTGCATTGGAGAAGGGAATGGCAACCCACTCCAGTATTCTTTCCTGGAGAATCCTAGGGACAGAGGAGTCTGGTGGGCTGCCGTCTATGGGGTCACACAGAGTTGGACACGACTGAAGCGACTTAGCAGCAGCAGCAGGACTTCAGCATAGGCATTGTGAATCCACTCATTGTCCCAGTCAACCTCTCCCTCTCAGTGACCCTCCCTTCTTTCTATCCTTCTACCCCTTCTCATGAGTCCTGCTCATCTCTCTAATCTTCTGCATTTGTGGTGCCAAACATTGCTTGGGGGAAAAATAACACAAACCTGTAAATCATATCCATCACATTTATGGTTTCCAACTTCTGATGCACTCTCAGTGTGGCTTGGCAAGTTTGCCTGCCTGCTCACCTCTCAGCAACCATCTCACATCCCCAGGACTCTTGTCAAGCTCCTCTATTTCATCCTCAACCCAACTCATCTATTATCCACAAACAACCTTGCTTCCATCCGACAGAGAACTAGAAGTCAAAAGATGGTAAATCTTATCATCTCAGTCTTACCATCATGTTCATATACATCTGGTCCCATCCTTACCAACCTCCCCTGGTCTAGAAGAAAAAAAGGAACCTTCCTGGATTTTAGAACCACCACCTCCTCCCCTCTGTGTGAGAGAAGGAGTTTGTTCCTCCATTTCCCTTGATTTCTTGCTCTCAACTTCACACCTACTCAAGACTCCACTCTTTCCAAACAACCACCACCTTCTCTTCAATTTGACAGGCCCCTTGAGTTACCCTATAGCTCTTCTCCCCTTTCTAGTCAATTGCCTTTAAAACCATCAGTATGTTCTTTGCTTCCAGATCCTTGCCTCCCATTCAAGCCTTGAACCACAGACATATAACTTCAGTACTGAAACTGCCCTTGCTAAAATCACCAATGATCAACTTCTAGATCTAAGGGATAGTGTTCGGTTTTTTAATCTCACTGAATTTATTTTACTTGTTTGAAGCCCTTTTCTCCCTTGACTTCCCTAGCTCACTCTCATTAGTTCTGGTTCCCAGAAGCTTGCTAGAATCTGCCCCTGTTTCCTGGTCCCCAACCACTGCCCCTGCTTCTGCTAACATCTGCTCTTTATCTCTCCTCCATGAAATCACCACAGCTTGTCCCAAAGCTGATCATGTCACTGCTGCTGCTGCTACTAAGTCACTTCAGTCATGTCCGACTCTCTGCGATCCCATAGATGACAGCCCACCATACCACAAATTCTCTTGTCTCTCCAGAACCCACAGGATGCTGTACCCAGGGTTCCAGGCAACCTGTCCAGCTTCATCTCTTTTCCTGCTGAAAGGCATCCTATGCTGTAGCCATTCTGAAAAACCCACAAGGTCTTAAACAGGAACAAAATATGACACATATTAAGTAACAGTCAGTAAGAGGACATTGTTATGGATGTGGCTTCGGGTTTGACTTATGTCTCCTTATCTTAATATTATTTAGTATTTAAATGATTTTCTTCTCCAGAAAGGCTTTTCATGCCATTTTGTTTTTGCACAACTATTTCCACCTTTGTAGGGTGGTCCTTCCCAGTTGGTGAATTTCTCAACCTTTAAAATTCAGCCCAAATCCATGCCACATCCTCTGTAAAGCCACTCTTCACTTGCCTCTTGCTGGGCTCCCCATCCTGACACAGTCGAATCTCTGGCTTCTTCTTTTTTTATCTACAGCATCTTTGTAATACTTCCATTCTAACACTTGTCCACCTGAGTAGCAATGTTTCATTCAAATGTCCACTTCCTGCACTGGGCTGAGAGCTACCTGAGGGCAAGGATAATGTCTTCATCATCTTCAAATTCCCAGAACCAGCCCATGCCTGACACATAACAGGCTGGATGAATGATGAATTGTATTCAGTTAAACCAGATGAAATTACCATTTTTATAAGCCAAATACCAACAGTTTCACTTATTGCCATAAATATTTTGTGTCTTTCTTCATGCAGCTGAAAGTGCCTTGATGCTCATTGTGTAGTAAATCCTGGGGAAATTCCTGTAGGGTTGTATGAGAAATCATGGTCATCGTTTTATATAAATGGTTCAGTGGTTTGGTTGCAGAAATGGATATGGAACCAAATCTTTTGACAGTCATTCCTTTCATCCTAGGGTCTATCATCCTAGATCCATGAAATTCTAGAGTGAGAAAGAAATTCAAAGGATTTCCTTCCTGGTAGTTCTAGTCAGTAAGACACATAAGTTTTCTGTCTTTCCTATCATGTGTCCAAAGTTGAAGATGATAAGCTCTCTCACAATAATAATTGAACATTTTCTCTCACACCCTCACCAGGCAGTCCATTTCCAAATCATCTCCCTCTCCCTGCAATATGTCAATTTCTGACTTTATGGAGATAAAGCAGCTGCAATGTACCCAGCTTATAATAACTCTCCTACTACTTACAGCTACTTCTTCTCCCTTCAGTTTTATTTTACTTCTAAAAAAAAAAAAATCCCATCTCCTTTAAACTCTATTCATAGGACCTTCACATCATTTTAATCAAAAGATTTCAGGGTCTTCCATAACAATAGTTCCCAGTCTCATTAGACCATGTTAAAAATGGAACACCCATTAACATCCCGCTGACCTAATGTTCAGGGGAATAAAATTTGGGAAACAGGGCTCCGTGATGTTTGCACACTCCTTTTTAAATATGAAGATAAAGACTAGATGTGATATCCTTGTAAGGGCATCATTTGTATCACACAGTGTAAAGATAACTTCCCAGCCTTGGCAAGGTCGAGTCTCTGTTTACATATTCATGATTGTAATTGTCTCTTTAACCACAGACTCATAATGCCACCTCATACTTAGAGCATACTTGTGCTTTTATAGTCTTGAATAATAATTGAGCTTTTATTTTCTGTCTTGCATAGTAATTGAGTTTGAGTATATTTATTTCATATGCTATCTTGATAGGGTTTGACTATCATCCAATATTTTCTCTAATTTTTTTCTGATCATTTTAAATTCCATCCTTCTGAAGTCTTAGCATCCACCCTCCTCTTGTCACCCCCCTACTCCTCCAACCCTGAGAAGTGGTGTTACCTACAGATCAGATTAGGATGTTTTCAAATATACCACATTCAAAGTTAATTTTCTTTTATTTTTAAATATTACATAGCTTGGGTTGGAAGTTCTGTGATAAGATTCAGCAGGCATTTTCTCTTTTTGCACACTTGCTCCATGTTTAACCCTGTGCTAGATTCTGTGATAGCTCTCAGAGATCATTGTCAATGTGAAGAGGTTGTTCATGCATACAAGTAGTAGACTAAGAATAGGAGGTGTTGTCTGATCAAAAAGATAAAGGAATAATTCTATAAAGTAAGTGCCAATCAAGTCAAGGAGCAAGATGACCAGACTGGACTTGATCTATGATATGAAAGCTTAGGAGGATTTGGTGTTTAAAAATCCATAGTAAAGAGGTGGTAAGATGAGACACAGAAGCAAGAACGGATGCAAATACGGGCATTAATGGGCTCTTGCTGGGGGCAGGGGCTACCCACTTGACTCGTAAATCAGCTACAGCTCTGTGACTCTGTACTACCATTAGTATTACACGTACCATTAGGATGTGTAAGTCTGACATCCTCTTTGGTTTATGACTGCAGTGATAGCAGGGACCATAATGAATTTGTCCTTGAAGACTCAATGATATTAAGAGTGCCTGGCCTATAATACATGTTCAGTAGGTATACATTTAGGATTTTTTAAAATTGGTTTGAGTGAAAAATAAGTTAGTATAATAAGTGAAAAAGCAAGTTATAAGTTAATATAATATAATGGTGATTGAATTCAGGTTCTGGAGGCCTCTGAAAGGCAACTGGGTCATTTCAGCTTCATTGAGTGGGAGCCACTGAGTCCAGAATAGGAATGACAAGATAATATGGTACTTGAGGAATTTACCTGGCAACAGTGTTCAGAATGAATTAAATGGGAAGGGGGAAGTTGAAGGAAAAAGGGAATTATTGTTAACTCTACGTATCATTCTGTCTCTCTTGAATCTTTTTCAAGTTTCTAGAAGGATCTTTGGAATCTCATTATCTTCAAGTCCCATTCACTCTTCAGCTTGTTCTAACCTACCTTCTGTTCCCACTTCACAGTCCTTAACTACTCAATTTCTCTGCAGTATTTAACCTCATTAACATTTTATCATGTGAAAACAGCTTAAAAAATTTTATTAGACTTTACTTTTTAATGCAGTTTTAGGTTCACAGTGAAATTGAGCAGAAGGTACAGAGATTTCCTATATACTTCCTGTCCCCACACATGCAGCATTTTTTAATTACATAATTATTGTTACAAATTTAAGCAATACTTAAAATGCAAAGAAGAAAGTAAAAATTACCCCAAATCTCCTCTTCCAGAGATAATCACCATTAACATTTGGGTGAACATTCTCCCAAACATTTCTCTAGTCTATGTCTACATGTACAAGCAGATGGCTATGTGTATAGAGATTTACATAAATTAGAACATATAATACTCATTTGTCAGTAACTTGCATTGCTTTTCTTGTAATAAGTATAATTGTCAGTAAGCATAAATTTGTGTAATTTTGGATAGGGGCATAGTCCACCAGTGACTATTTGTATAACACATTCCCTAGTGGGTAAATGTTAAAGTTTGCTTTCAGTTTGTGCTATTGTTCAGTCATTAAGTCAGGTCCGACTCTTTGAGACCCATCGGACTGCAGCACGCCAGGCTTCCCTGTCCTTCACTATCTCCCGGAGTTTGCTCAGTCATGTCCATTGAGTCGGTGATGCCATCCAACCATCTCATTCTCCGACACCCGCTTCTGTTTCTGCTCTCAGTCTTTCCCAGCATCAGGGCCTTTTCTAATGAGTCAGATCTTAATTGATTTCCTTTGGGATTGACTGGTTTGATCTCTTTGCAGTCCAAGGGACTCTCAAGAGTCTTCTCAAGCAACACAGTTCGAAAGTATCAATTCTTCAGTCTCAACCTTCTTTATGGTCAAACTCTCACATCCATACATAAATAGTGGAAAAACCATAGCTTTGACTATATGGACTTTTGTAGACAAAATGATGTCCCTGCTTTTTTATATGCTATCTAGGTTTGTCATAGCTTTTCTTCCAAGAAACAAGCCTCTTTTAATTTCATGGCTGCAGTCACAATCCATAGTGATTTTGGAGCCAAGAATATAAAATCTATCACTGTTTCCACTTTTTCCCCATCTATTTGCCATGAAGTGATGCAACTGGATGCCATGATCTTCGTTTTTTGAATATTGAATTTTAAGAAAGTGAAAGTGAAGTCACTCAGTCATGTCCGACTCTTTGCAACCCCATAGACTGTAGCCTACCAGGCACCACTGTCCATGGGATTCTCCAGGCAAGTATCCTGGAGTGGGTTGCCATTTCCTTCTCCAGAGGATCTTCCCGACCCAGGGATTGAACCTGGGTCTCCCGCATTGTAGGCAGACGCTGTACCATCTGAGCCACCAGGGAAGCCTATTGAGTTTTAAGTCAGCATTTTTACTCTCCTCTTTCACTCTCATCGAGAGGTTCTTTAGTTCCTCTTTGCTTTCTGCCATTAAAGTCATATCATCTGCATATCTGAGGTTGTTGATCTTTCTCCTGGCAATCTTGATTCCAACTTGTGATTCATCCAGCCCAACATTTCTCATGATGTACTCTGCATATAAATTAAATAAGCAGGGTGACAGTACACAGCCTTGACTTACTCCTTTCCCAGTTTTGAACCAGCCTGTTGTTCTATTTCTGGTTCTAACTGTTGCTTCTTGACCTGCATACAGGTTTCTCAGGAGACAAGTAAGATGGTCTGGTGTTCCGATCTCTTTAACAATTTTCCAGTTTATTGAGATCCACACAGTCAAAGGCCTTAGTGTAGTCAATGAAACAGAAATAGATGTTTTTCTGGAATTCTCTTGCTTTATCTATGATCCAAGAGATGTTGGCAATTTGATCTCTGGTTCCTCTGCCTTTTCTAAATCTAGCTTGTACATCTGGAGGTTCTCAGTTCACATACTTTTGAAGCCTAACTTGAAGGTTTTTGAGCATTACCTTACTAGCATCTAATAGGCTTCCCTGGTGGCTCAGACGGTACAGTGTCTGCCTACAATGCGGGAGACCCAGGTTCGATCCCTGGGTCAGAAAGATCCTCTGGAGGAGGAAATGGCAACCCACTCCAGTATACTTGCCCAGAGAATCCCATGGACAGAAGAGCCTGGTGGGCTACAGTCTATGGGGTCGCAAAGAGTTGGACATGACTGAGCGACTTCACTTTCACTTTCACTAGCATCTGAAATGAACACAATTGTTCAGTAATTTGAACATTCTTTGGCATTGCCCTTCTTTGGGATTGGAATGAAAACTGACCTTTCCAAGTCCCGTGGCCACTGCTGAGTTTTCCAAATTTGCTGACATATCGAGTGCAACACTTTCACACCATTATCTTTTAGGATTTGAAATAGCTCAGCTGGAATTCCATACGTCCACTAGCTTTGTTCATAGCAATGCTTCCTAAGGCCCACTTGACTTCATACTCCAGGATGTCTGGCTCTAGGTGAGTGACCACACTATCGTGGTTATCTGGGTCATTAAGACCTTTTTTGTATAGTTCTTTTGTGCATTCTTGCCATCTCTTGTTAATATCTTCTGTTTCTGTCAGGTCCTTGCCATTTCTGTCCTTTATTTTTTGCCTATCTTCGCATCAAATGTTCCCTTGATATTTCCAGTTTTCTTGAAGAGACCTCTAGTCTTTCCCATTCTATTGTTTTCCTCTATTTCTTTTCAGTTTTCACTGTCATTCATAATGCTAAAGTAAATACTTCTTTATGTTTTTGCCAGTATACCATGATTTTGGTAGACTCTCTCCTTCTTTCCTAGTTGCTCAGATGATAAAGAATCTGCTTGTAATGCAAGAGACCTGGGTTTGATCCCTGGGTCAGAAAGATCCCCTGGAGAAGGGAATGGCAAGTGACTATATTATTCTTGCCTAGAGAATTCCATGGACGAATTCAGTGGAGGAACCTGACGAGCTACAGTCCATGCAATCACAAAGAGCTGGATGTGACCAAGTGATTTTCACTTCACTTCTCTTTTCTAAAATTCTCTGTTGTACATTATACATTCTTATGACCTATCTCTATTCCATTGGTCTAATTCCTCCTGGTTCTCTCACATATCTGGTGGTTTCTTTTCAGCCTTCTTCATGGGCTGTTTCCCTGACTACTCTTTAAATATTCATGTATAACTGGCTTTTATTCTTAGCTCACTCTTCTCTCCATCTTTTTTCTAGCTGATCTCATTTTACTCTCATAGTTCAGCAACCACATCCAGATGGACAACTACAAGTTCAAGATCTCTATGCCTGATATCTTTCCTGAAATTCACATAGATGTCTGCTAGCTACTGTACCCAGATATCTCAGCTAACTCAGTGCATCCAGCATCTTTACCCCATACTCACTCACTCGGCCATTTAGATATTTCATGGGAAATTTTAGGGAGGGGATCATTTCTTATTCATTTTCTTTCTTACCACTCTGCATCCAATCAGTTATCAAGTCTGAAATCTGCCTCCTAACATTTTCATGAAATGCCTTAAAATATTTCTCAGGAGGCTACTGGAGGATGCTCTACACCAGAACAAGGAGTAACCCAAATAGAAGATATGATAATCAGGATACAGGGGACTCAAGACAGAAAGGAGGAGAAGGGAATTCTCAGAATGATGAGGATAAAAATTCCAGGGCAATGGCTATCCAGCGGCCCAGGTAGGAACCTACCCTAGGAGGAATGAGATAACGGAAGACTCTTGGAGAGATGTCTCTAAAACCAATGTGGAACTGCTAAACATGTGTTGGAATATACTTGGAGATGTTATTTCAGTTTGGCAAAGTTTTGGGGATGAATTAGTGACAGCTTCATAAGCATAAATCTGTATAATTTTTATAGGGACATAGTCCTATCAAAAATATGTAGTATATCCTTTTTTTTTTTTTTTTCTGTGAAGCTATCACTAATTCATCCCAAAACTATATAAAGAGAGAGAACTATAATTACTCAAGCCTACATAGCTCAACTCTGATGATTCCATAACCACAGTATTGTCAATACTGAATATTGATTTAATTGAAAATATGGATATAACTGGCAAGACAGGATAAGAAAAGTGTTCTGTGTATGTGTTGGAGAAGGGAATCTAAGTGAGCCTATTTTTGATCATCCATGTTAGAATATGAATAAAAAACATCTAAAATTGAAAACTCAAGAAAAAGCACTTAAAACAACAGAAAAGCTGACAGGGGTTGTCTAAGAAAAGGAGGAACAGGAATAGAGAGAAATGGGATGGAAAATTCCTATTTTTATCATAAGCTCAGTAGTGTCATTTGCTTTTTAAAGCTAGATATAAGCATTACTATGACTTAGAATAAAAATTGAAAGAAAGAAAAATTGGAAAGAATCACAATATTTGTTAATAAATAAAAAAAGTTTCATACATTAGAATAGACACCGCTTTAAAAAAAAAAATAAGGTAACTATATGGGAAAACGTAAAAGTGTCCAAAATACACTGAAAAATGAAAAATGCTAGTTGCAAAAAGATGGTATTATCTGATTTTCATGCCACAGCAACATTAATAATAAATCATTTAGATAATAAAGCAAATCAGAGGATTCATAACCAAACTATTAATGATTTGAGGATGGGGGGAAGAAATTTCACTTTTCCATATTATATATTCAGCAATGTTTGAGTTTTGCATTAGGAAAATGTTTTGTTTCTGGTTGCAAATATATTAAGCAAGCAGATATTTCTCGTATCTATTATGTCCTTTTCATTCCTAATACCCCTGCCCTGAAAGCCAGTAAGTGGCTTATAGGCAGCCCCAGAGTAAAGTTCCAAACTCCTTAGGATGGCATTTAAAGCTCTTCTAGGGAGGGCTTCCAGGTGACGCTAGTGGTAAAGAATCCACCTGCCAAAGCAGGAGATGCAAGGGCTGCAGGTTTGATCCCTCCTGGAGGAGGAAATGGCAACCTGCTCCAGTGTTCTTGCCTGGAAATGGACAGAACAGCCTTGTGGGCTACAGTCCATGAGCCTGCAGAGTTGGATGTGACTGAGCATCCAACAGGAAGGACCTCTGCTGGGATGTCCAGCCAGGGGCTTTGGCCACGTTCTGACTTGAGCTGTGGGGATGCATTCTTGTGCTGTCTTGCTCTTGCACTGGAGACCCGTTTCTGTACCACTGTCCATCCATTAGCCTCCAATACAGTCTAGGCATCTCTTGACTGCCTCAGGGAAGCCTCCTCTTCACTCTGAGCTGGGTTGGGGTCCCATATCTATACCCCTGACAGTGACTTATGCCTGATTTACCAGAGGACTTAACACACTAAACAAAAATGATTATCTTCTGTGCCAACCTCCTGTCAACTAAACTATTAACTCCAAGAAAAACAGAGGCCGTGTTTTATTCATGTCTTCATCCTCAGAGCCTGGTGTAGTGTCTGGCATCTAATAAACATTCAATACATGTTTAAGCTAATTGAATAATTCAGGCACAAGTTGCTGAGAATCTGTTATATGTCCACTTGGGTTAAACATCACTATTAATCTCTACTTTAAGGGCCAGCATGTTTTGAAAAATGTCCGTGCACTGGCATTCTAGCTTGTGGGGAAATGGAAAGGAAGTAGGTACCACTGTCTTCACGCCAGTCTTCATGTGAACAAAGCAGCAATTGCATGCCAACTGTGGAGAGGGTGTGAGCAGGCATCTGTGATTGCAAATGGCAGCGCTCACTGTTCGTTTCCTGTCACTTTCCTGGGTCTGAAATCCTCTCCTCGTGACATCTTTGTCACCCAGATGTGACATGCTTCAAGGCTAGCTTATCTATTCATTGAGAGATACTGTAACCATTTGTGAATCCATTCAGTGGCGATCTGACTCAACACTGATAGGCCTAACTTCTCCCGATGGTTATGAGGATACAACCAATGTTCTTCCTTAAATCCAGGTAGATTCCATCTATAACCATAATTCCTTGAGTCCCATTAGCAGTAATAATCCAGATTTCACTGAGTCTCATGCCTACCTTGACAGACTACTAAGTGTGCCCCCATATGTTATGTAGCATTTGGAATCTTCCGGTGGTCTAAAGCACTCACTCCTCTAGCTCTATTCTGGCTGCCTCTCTAACACACATCTCCCTCCAGACCTGCATTCTCCAGACAGACAGGCTCCAGAGACCATGCCACATGGACTCCTTCCCTGTCATGTGGCTAGAGGTGCCCCAGATCCAGGCTGCTTGGGCTGCAGTATCATAGAAGTTTTACCAAAATCACTCATTTTGCTTTCCCTCTTCTTCTAACTCCCCACCTACAAGTAACTCTGGGTCCTTCTCACCCTGAGATAAATTTCCTCCCAAGAGTATCTATATCCAACATATATCCAGGATCCAACCACTTCTCCCCACCCTCACTTGCTCCCATCTGGTGCAAGCCACCATCTCTCTCATTAGATCCCTAGAATCCCAACTGGTCTCCCTGCACTGACCTCACCCCTCCAGCTTATTCTCAACACACCAGCCCAGTGTTCCTGTTAAAATCTAAGAACCTCCGATGGCTCCCTTCTCACTCTGCACAAAAGCCAGTTTCCTCTCCTGTGACCCTACCAACCTCCCTTGCTTCTCCCTTTCTTTTTCCTTTCTCCCTTTCTCGCTCTCTCACAGACATACTGAGTCTGTCTCATTTGTTACACAGCTACTGCTAGAATCATCTCCTAGAACTTCATAATCTCAAAGATATAAATATCAAATATTTTATATTGGGGATTTTTTTTTAATATTATAGCTTCTTGATAAAAATAGAATGTATTCCATCAGTAAAATAAATAAGGACTAGATTTTAAATAATGGATTAAAAGGAATACATATAGGTGGCTCAGCTGGTAAAGAATCCGCTTGCAATGCAGGAGACCTGGGTCAATCCCTGGGTTGTGATGATCCCCTGGAGAAGGGAAAGACTACCCACTCCAGTATTCTGATCTGGAGAATTCCATGGATTGTATATTCATGGGGTTGCAAAGAGTCGGACATGCCTGAGCAACTTTCACCTATAAGGCACTCAGGTAGAAATAATGGGGATAAAAGCTAAACTTTTAAATATATATATGTCTTCCTTTGATTTGATTTTTGGACCATGTAAATGTTTTGCATAATTATAAAATAATTTTTAACATACATAAATACAAGTAAAATAAAACAGTGAATTTAACTGTATATCTAATTGGTGGCATAACCATATAAAGAAAAGCATTTCTAGCTGGTTTTTAAATTAGTAATTTATTATATACATCCCTAGTGGAATATACCCAAGTAACAAAAATGACAGCAGGAAAAAAATTTTCAACTGTTTTCAGAATTATTATTATTGGTGATAGTCTTGGTATTCCTGTTCTGAGATGGTTGTATGTATATTATAAAGTAAGAAAAAAAAAAACAGAAATTATCCTTGTGTAATTGAGACTCAATTATTTTTGGCATTAAGTAAAAGAAGATATACATAAAAGATTCATGGGGTTATGTAAAAGTGCTGTAGTCCTGAAACTGAATTACAAGTATCAATATGAGCTAATGATAATATTTTATCTTTAAAATAAAAATCCCATTGGCTACCTCTGTCCACTGAAAATAACTAATCCAGTAGCCAAGAGCATCCCTATTACTCAGATTGTCTTTAAATATCATTTTCCAATAAAGGATGCAAGATTCTTTGGAGATAAAGGCTCATTCCAGGCCTAGAACTGAAAATACAAAATGAGCCCAGAATATCTTTCCAGAACAGGTAACTCTGAATCTATCAATGACCATTGGGGTCATAGCAAAAGGTGTCAGGGGCCATCTTAAGTAAGGAAAATAAGTGCAATGAGTTCAAACGTTCCAAGTATGAAATCAATGACTTTGAAATTATACTAAAAGAAGAGAAATGTTATTGGCCACTTTTGGAAGGTGCTAGGGAGAAAACTCATTGCTTGGAAAACTGATAAATAAGGGAAACTAATTAAGCATTTATCTGTACCTTTCTATAAGAACTGTATCTCAGGAAAATGAAATAATTAATGAGAGGACATTAGTTTTCATGGAACTGTTTTAGTTCATAGATGAAGAAAGAATACTAGAACTGGAATATCTTCATCGTGCAACTTTGAATGAATTTATAGATCTAGTCAATAATAATCATGAAAAAGACAACCAGAAATGAAGGACTGCACAATGGGAAAACACAGCACTTAGTGCTGACCAAAAGAAAAAAATATTGAATCTAGATCTAATCAAGCATCTAATTCCCACTACCAATTTACATGAAATTCAGGAGTCCAAAGACAATGTTAAACCAACCACAGAGATGCAATAAGCAAAAGACTGAAAATTTAGAAAACTCAAAGGAAAAAAATACAGTTTCTTCAAGGAAATTTTAAGGAAAAGACAGATAACATACAGATAAAAGGGGACTTGAGAGACACATGAACCGATTGCTATGTAAGAACTTTATTTGGATTCCAATTCAAACAAGTAAGCTGTTTAAAAGTTTTTAACGTAATTGGGATAATGTGAACACTGTAATTTATGATAATGAGGAATTGTTAAAAATTTTATGTGAAAATGGTATTAAAGGCTTTACCTTTGAAAAGAGTACTTATTTTTCGAGAGATACACTCTGAAGTATTAGCAGATGAAAGTATATGATATGTGAGATTTGCTTCAAAATAATCCAGAGTACATACTGTGGGTAGAGAGGTAGGTGAAATACAGTGACAAGTTACAAGTTGACAACTGTTGAAGCTAAGTGATAGGTATTCTGAAGTACAGTTTACCATTCTTTCTACTTTTTCACATGTTTGAAATTTTCCATTAAAAAAAAAAGTTTTTAAAAAATAGATAAGTACATGTTATCAAAAAGAATGATCTGTTCTCAAGAGATAATTGTACATCCACATTCATAGCAGCATTGCTTCCAATAGTCAAAAGATGGTGGAAGCAATCAAATATCCAACTGCAGATGAATACATAAACAAAATATGCTGTATACATTTTGTTCTTGTTGTTCAGAAGCTCAGTCCTCTCTGACTCTTTACGACACCAGGCACTGTAGCATGCCAGGCTACCCTGTCCTCCACCATGTCCTGGAGCTTGCTCAAACTCATGTCCATTGAGGTGGTGATGCCATTCAACCATCTTGTCCTCTGTCATCCCCTTTTCCTCCTGCCTTCAATCTTTCCCAGAATCAGGGTCTTTTCTAATGAGCCAGCTGTTCACATCAGGTAGCCAGAGTATTGGAGTTTCAGCTTCAGCAACAGTCCTTCCAATGAATATTCAGGACTGATTTCCTTTAGGATTGACCGGTTGGATCTCCTTGCAGTCCAAGGGACTCTCAAGAGTCTTCTCCAACACCACAGTTCAAAAGCATCATTTTTTTGGTGGTCAGCTTTCTTTATGGTCCAACTGGCACATCCAGACATGACTACTGGAAAAACCATAACTTTGAATATATGGAACTTTGTTGGCAAAGTAATGTTTCTGCTTTTTAATATGCTGTCAAGGTTGGTAATAGCTTTTCTTCCAAGGAGCAACTGTCTTTTAATGTCATGGTTGTAGTCACTACCTCTGCAGTGATTTTGGGGACCAAAAAAATAAAGTCTGTCACTGGTTACATTGTTTCCCCATCTATTTGCCATGAAGTGATGGGACCAGATGCCATAATCTTGTTTTTTGAATGTTGAATTTTATGTCAAATTTTTCACTCTTCTCTTCCACCTTCATCAAGAGGCTCTTTAGTTCCTCTTTGCTTTCTGCCATAAGGGTGATGTCATCTGCATATCTGAGGTTATTGATGTTTCTCCCAGCAGTCTTGATTTCAGCTTGTGCTTCATCCAGCCTGGCATTTCGCATGATATAACCTGCATAAAAATTAAATAAGCAGGGTGACAGTATACAGCCTTGATGTACTCCTTTCCCAATTTTGAACCAGTCTGTTGTTCCATGGTTCTAACTGTTGCTTCTTAACCTGCATACAGGTTTCTCAGGAGGCAAGTAAAGTGGTCTGGTATTCCAATATCTTAAAGAATTTTCCACAGTTTGTTGTGATCCACACAGTCAGAGGCTTTGGTGTAGTCAATGAAACAGAAGGATATCTTTTTCTGGAATTCTCTTGCTTTTCCTATGATCTACCAGATGTTGGCAATTTGATCTCTGGTTCCTCTACCTTTTCTAAATCCTCCTTGAACATGTGGAAGTTCATGGTCCATGTACTGTTAAAGCCTGGCTTGGAGAATTTTGAACATTGCTTTACTAGCATGTGAGATGAGTGCAATTGTGCGGTAGTTTGAACATTCTTTGGCATTGCCCTTCTTTGGGATTAGGATGAAAACTGACTTTTTCCAGTCCTGTGGCCACTGCTGAGTTTTCCAAATTTGCTGACATATTGAGTGCAGCACTTCACAACAGCATCTTTTAGGATTTGAAATAGTTCAACTGGAATTCCATCACCTCCACTAGCTTTGTTCATAATAATGCTTCCTAAGGCCCACTTGACTTTGCATTCCAGGATGTCTGGTTCTAGGTGAGTGATCATACCATCGTGGTTATCTGGGTCATGTCATAAAGGTCTTTCTTATATAGTTCTTCTGTGTATTCTTGCCACCTCTGCTTAATATATTTTGCTTCTGATAGGTCCATACTGTTTCTGTCCTTTATTGTGCCCATCTTTGCATGAAATGTTCCCTTGGTATCTAATTTTCTTGAAGAGATCTCTAGTCTTTCCCATTACATTTTTTCCCCTCTATTTCTTTGTATTGATCACTTAGGAAGGCTTTCATCTTTCTTTACTATTCTTTGGAACTCTGCATTCAGGTAGGTATATGGCATATACATACAATGGAATATTATTCAACCTCAAAAAGGAAGGAAATTCCAATACACACTACAACATGGATGGATATTGAGGACAAATCCTGAATGAAACAAACCAGTTACAAAAATGTCAATATTGTGTGATTTCAATTATATAAGATATCTGGAGTGATCAAATTTATAGAGATGAAAAGTAGAATTGTGTTGGCAGGGGCTGGAATAGGGGAGAGAGAGTTGTTTAAGAGGTCTAGAGTTTCAGTTTTGTCAGATAAACAAGTTCTGGAGGTTGATTTCATAACAATGTGAATGTACTTAACACTACTAATCTGTATGCTTAAAAATAGGATGGCAAATTTTGTGTGCATTTTACCATAGTTAAAAGTAAAATGTTTTTTGAAAGGAATGAATATGCACCCCAGTGTTCATCACAGCACCCAATTATGGAAGCAACCTAAGTGTCCATCTACAGAATAGATAAAGAAGAGGTGGTACATATAAACAATGAAATACTACTCAGCCATAAAAAAGAATGAAATGTTGGCATTTACAGCAACATGGATGGATTTGAAAAGCATTATGCTAAATAAGTCAGACAGAGAAAGACAAATACTGTATGATATCACTTATATGTGGAATATAAAAAATACAACACAGTAGTAAATACAGCAAAAAGGAAACACACTCACAGATATAGAAAACAAACTAGTGGTTACCACCAGGGGGAAGGAGAAAGGGAGAAGGGAAATATAGGGGTAGGGGATAAAACATACAGACTATCATGTATAGGATAAGCCCCAAGAGTATATTATATAACACAAGGAATTTAGCCAATATTTTATAATAACTATGAACAGAATTCAGCTCAGTTCAGTCATTCAGTCATGACCGACTCTTTGCGACCCCATGGACTACAACATGCCAGGCCTCCCTGTCCAACACAACTCCCAGAGTTTACAATGGAATATTGTAATCACCAACTCAATGTCCATTCAGTTGGTGATGCCATCCAACCATCTCATCCTCTGTCATCCCCTTCTGCTCCCACATTCAATCTTTCCCAGCATCAGGGTCTTTTCAAATGAGTCAGCTCTTTGCATCAGGTGGCCAAAGTATTGGAGTTTCAGCTTAAACATCAGTCCTTCCAATGAATATTCAGGACTGATTTCCTTTAGGATGGACTGGTTGGATCTCCTTACAGTCCAGGGGACTCTCAAGAGTCTTCTCCAACACCACAGTTCAAAAGCATCAATTCTTCAGCACTCAGCTTTCTTTATAGTTCAACTCTCACATCCATACATGACTACTGGAAAAAGCATAGCCTTGACTAGATGGACCTTTGTTGGCAAAGTAATGTCTCTGCTTTTTAATATGCTATCTAGGTTGGTCATAACTTTCCTTCCAAGGAGTAAGCATCTTTTAATTTCATGACTGTGGTCACCATCTGCAGTGATTTTGGAGCCCCCCAAAATAAAGTCTCTTAACTGTTTCCACTGTTTCCCTATCTATTTGCCATAAAGTGATGGGACTAGATGTTATGATCTTCGTTTTCTGAATGTTGAGCTTTAAGCCAACTTTTTCACTCTCCTCTTTCACTTTCATCAAGACTCTCTTTAGTTCTTCACTTTCTGCCTTAAGGGTGGTGTCATCTGCATATCTGAGGTTATTGATATTTCTCCCTATAATCTTGATTCCAGCTTGTGCTTCATCCAGCCCAGCGTTTCTCATGAGGTACTCTGCATATAAGTTAAATAAGCAGGGTGACAATATATAGCATTGATGTACTCCTTTTCCTATTTGGAACCAGTCTGTTGTCCCATGTCCAGTTCTAACTGTTGCTTCCTGACTGAACAGAGTATAACCTTTAAAAATGGTGAATCTCACTATGTTGTGCACCTATAACTTATATTGTACATCTACTATACCTCAATTGAAAAAATAAACCTATATCATAAAAGTTCTGAGAGAGCAGTCCTGATAAAAAGGAAATTCTATAACTAAGTCAGTCTTAGGTTCACAGAAGAAAGAAACTTAGATGGAATTTGGGTGTCTAAGAAGGGGGCAAATATTGGAAGCCCATGGAAAAGCAATTGAGTTATAGGGAAAGCATGGTACAGGAAGTCTGTGGCCCAAGAACACCTTAGAGTCTGAGACACCTGTACCGGTGAGGATGGAAACCAGAGTGAAGGAGTGATGTGTGCAGAGTCACATTGCCTCACTGGTGGTGATGCTACAGTGCCTGGAGGGAGGGTCAGCATAGCTTGCTCTCATGGGGACCTTTGTCAGCTGTGGATGGTGGTTCCTGAGCCAGCATCATGCCTTGATTCTTTTCTCAACCTCTTGCTGTCACCTGTAAGTGTCAAGTCTCCCTGGAAATGGTAGACTAGATTAAGATAGGAAAGATAGGGAGTTAAAAATTGCCTTTAAAGTTGCTGGCTTAACTTTAACATCTTAACTTGTTACATGACCTTTGACACTGAAATTTATCCCAAAAGTTGATAAATAAGCTTTTATGCATAAATCTTTTTAAAAACATCAAGAGATCTGTTAAAAGATAATAAAGTGTTAAGGCCAAGAAAAGAGTACTTTATATAATTGAAAAAAGGAAACTATTATTATACAATATCCATTAACATCTTTAAGGCTGCTATGTAGAAAACTTTTATACAACGTAATTAAAAGGAAAAAAATAATGCAGATTAAGCATTAGGACTAAAAATGGTGTCAGCACTGCTTGCAGAAACATCATGGTGTACTCTGTGTTCAGAACAAGTGTTTAAAACTAATGAACAAATATGCATTCAAAGGGATTTGGTAGCTGAGAAAATTGAAAATGGATTCTGAATTATTTCTCTTCTAGGTCATCTCTTCCAAGTTCCTAATGAAGTTACATAGTGCAACTAAAATAGTAATTTCAATTGGATGACTAAAAGGTTGCTTTGTCTTTTTAAGTGTACCTTTGCTGCTACAGCAGTTGATTGGACTGACAAAGAAAGGGTTAACTAAGAAGTATTGAGAAAATGATTAAAGTATTTAAAATAATAATGACTAAAAAGTTTTAAGGGGGACTAGAGATGCATCAGAGAAGGCAATGGCACCCCACTCCAGTACTCTTGCCTGGAAAACCCCATGGACGGAGGAGCCTGGTAGGCTGCAGTCCATGGGGTCGCTAAGAGTCTGACACGACTGAGCAACTTCACTTTCACTTTTCACTTTCATGCACTGGAGAAGGAAATGGCAACCCACTCCAGTGTTCTTGCCTGGAAAATCCCATAGTCGGGGGAGCTTGGTGGGCTGCCATCTATGGGGTCACACAGAGTCAGACATGACTGAAATGACTTAACAGTAGCAGTAGAGATGCATATCTTTAATATATTTTTAATGGAATGTTTTTAATATCATCAGTTATTCACATGTAGTCAAAATGTCTGCTGCTAAGTCACTTCAGTCATGTCCGACTCTGTGCAACCCCAAAGACGACAGCCCACCAGGTTCCCCCGTCCCTGGGATTCTCCAGGCAAGAACACTGGAGTGGGTTGCCATTTCCTTCTCCCATGCATGAAAATGAAAAGTGAAAGTGAAGTCGCTCAGTCATGTCTGACTCCTATTGACCCCACGCACCACAAGCCCACCAGGCTCCTCCATCCATGGGATTTTCCAGGCAAGAGTACTGGAGTGGGGTGCCATTGCCTTGACATTATTTTTGTTATATGTAATTTGTTTTATGTTATATGTTATATATGTTATTTTACTGTCAATGCCAGACTGTAGGAGGCTACAGAATGGTTTAGGCCAGTGAGGAATCTACATGGGGGAAACCTGCACAAGGCAGAGGCAGAGGGTGGGTCCAAGGACAGGGACCAGTTATAATGACCACAGCAGCCTAAGAAAGAGAAACAGATCCTTTTAATGCAGCTGACCGCCAAGCAAAGAATCTGGAGCACTTTAAGTGCTCTTTCTTTTTATTTTCATGGCACCCTTGGTAAACCTCAAACATTGCCCTAATGGACATAAGATCACAGTTATTGGCTCATACTAATCCATTGTCTCCTGAAGACTATAAGTTAAAACTTGCTGCTTTAAATTATTCAACTTTTTAATCCTAGCCCTCAACAGAGATATGTAGGAGGTATTTAATAATTGCTTCTAGTGTATCTAATTAAAATATCAAATGAATAGTATCTTCCAAATCTACATCCTTTGTCCTAATTTTTATTGTGGACTCCAGGCTCATGTTTGCAATTAGGTGTTGGGCGGCACTACCTGCCTGCCCCACTGGTACTTCAAACAAATCCAAACTCAAATTCACCATCTTTCCCTTCCCACCCCACAAAAACTAGTTCTTCCACCCATTCTTTCTATTCCTCTCCTTAAGTAAATCTTAAAGATTTAAGCAGGCAGAGTTTAAACAAGATAACGAGCACCGATGAAAGAAATGTATTTTTTTAGCCTTCTATCTAAACAAATTGACAACATGGAAACAAAGAAGACTCAGAAACATTGCTAAGAAAATGGGGCATGTGGATTTCCCTCCCAGGTTTTCTTCCTTTAGGGACCTGCCCTGTCTCCACCCATGAGGTTTTGTTGGGACTGCCAATCACATCTTGATCATACTGGTCAGTCAGCCTTACTCTAGGGACATGGCATGTGGAGCAAGGGCACACAGACAGGCAGTTGAAACCAGATCATTCAATAACCCAAGCGTTTCTCAAATTCCTAGAACTGGCCTGGGTACTGCTCTTCCCAACATCTGGGGCTACCCTCCTTCCACTAAGTCTGTGCATCCTCACCCCAGTATCCTTTCAATAAACCCTTTTTACTTGCTTCAGCATCTATTCCTACAACCAGAAATCAAAGAACTTCAATACAAAGGAGAACGGAAGCATACTCAAATATAGTCTCTGATCTTTTAAGTTGTTTTCAAAGTGGCTAAAGAAAAGATAGGTATGAAAGTTTTATGATGAAATTCAGGAAAGGAATAATAGGTTTAACAAAGAGTGGAAGAAAGAGAATTCTGCCTGAATTTCTCTCTCACTCTCTGTCTCTCTCGTGTGCGTGCACGCGTGCACGCGTGCACACACACACACACATACACAAACACAATCTGAAAGAGAAAGGAAGGAAGAAACATCTATAAAAAACACTGTGAACATCAAAGAGTACTGGGGGAAGTCCTTATTTTTAGAAAGCAAGTACAAAATGGAAGAAGGGCTTAGAATCAAGGCCAAATGCAGAAGATGCTGCATGAATAGGATCTCAAAGCTCAGGTCAAAGTAAATCTTGTAGAAAATGCTGATATTTCCAATTGTGCTTGGAAGGTGGGAAAAGAGAATTTGAAGAGGAAAAAATGAATATTTATTGAGCAGTAACTGTGAGCCTCTGTTCCAGGTACTTTACATAGACTGACTCATTTCTTTAACAACAACAAAAAAAGGCAGGTGGTTAGGGATATATGGGGAAATTAGTATCACCCTAATAGAGTTTTCTTCCTCTAAACTAGGTGCATTATAATGACTTGTCTGTATCCTGACACAGGCTGAGTAAACAAATATAAATGGAGGCCATTCACCATATGTCTAAATATTTTAAAGTTGTATGACAAGCTTGGCTCAGGCCCAGCACAGGTTTCCACCTGATGATCCATAACCATCCTGTGGATTTGCCTTGAAATCCAAGGCTAACAGAGTGGTGCTCTCTCCTAATGGTGGCACAGATCTACTGGGGAAGCAGGTGGTACAAGCTGGTCCTGAGCCCAGGAGCCCAGGACAGGTACTAGGTAGGGATGGACCTGGTCACTACCATTTCAGGGAGTCCAGCAGACGAATTACCTGATACACAGCCTCGCTTTTCCAACTGAGGCAGCTCTGAGTGTTTCCTAAATCCCTCCTCAAAGGATCGCCATTAGCTGGGAAGCCCAGCTGCCTAGACACCCACTTTGGGGGATTTGAAAAAGCCAACAGTAAGCAGAGCAGCCCAGATCTTTCTCTGGCTTCCAGACAGAGGCTATGATTCTCTTCTGACAAATACCCGTCTCATACCCACTAGCCCGTCATGCTCTTAGCCTAGCATCCTCTAGGTGAGGCTTAGGTAGAATCTAGTTCCACATGTGTCCCTTTCCCAAAATTCCCATTGGATCAGTCAATTCTAAACTTTGAAAAAGTATTCTTAGTAGACATAAGGGGGGAAAAAAGGTTTTCTGTATTGAAGTTTATGACATGTGTGTCCTTCCTGACAGGTATGAGGATGATAATGTTTGTATCAGGAAACCTCTTAAAATATAGCATACAAAATTGAACACGCCATACAAATATAATCTGATCAAGGCAATATAAATATATTGGTGCTATTACTTCTATGATCTTGACACTGTCCTAGATGTGTGGGCTAAGACAACTAGCTTTTTTATCCATCACATCACATTGTCAGCTCATGTTAGGTTAAGAATTCATTTCAACTCTCAGGACTTTTTCACAGGAACTCCTACCAAGTGAGTTCTCGCCTATTCAGTAGCTGATGTTTTGAATCTAAATGCAGGATTTTACATGCATTGCAGTTACATCTCACCTTGTTAGCTTTGAATTTTCTCTTTCATTTGTAGTGTTTGCTCTCACTTCCATAGTTCTGTCATGGGAAAAATTAGTATGTTTATATTTTATATCTTCCTTCCAGTATTTGATGAAAGTGGTCAGGAGGGTAAACAGCAGATATAGAATCAATGAGAAGAGCTGAGAGGTAGCTTTTTTGAAATGTTATTTTTAATAATGAGTTTTCCAACAGTGGAATGGTTTTCTTAGGAAAATAAGGAAAGAACTCAAACAAAACCCAGATGGGGCTAGAGGAAGAATTTTCAGCATCGTGGACTCCTGAAGACACCTCTAAATCCAGGATTCTGTGATTATATGATTCAAAGTCCAGAGTTATAGGAGAATATCTCAGCATTCTGTGAGCCAACTCAAAGTCCTATAGGAAACTTACCTGTTCCCCCAACTGACATGATGGCTCCTCTAAGTTCCCACCCCCACTCCATCCCCTTTACTGTTCTTATCATAGTTCACATTTTATTATAGTTGTTGGCATAAGGGTCTCATTTTTGCCATTGGATCCCTGCATTCAAGTACTACATTTTATTTAATTTTATTTCTATTGTATCTGTAGAGTCCAATTTGTACATGCATGTGTGCATGTTGAGTAGCTTCAGTCATGTCTGACTCTGTGACTCTATAGACCATAGCCCACCAGGCTCTTCTGTCCATGGGATTCTTCAGGCAAGAATACTGGAGTGGGTTGTCATGCCCTCCTCCAGGGGATCTTTCCCACCCAGGGACTGAACTCGAGTCTCTTGAGTCTCCTGCATTGATAGGCGGGTTCTTTACCACTAACATCACCAAATTGGGCTTCCCTGGTAGCTCAGCAGTAAAGAATCCACCTACAATGCAGGGGACTTGGGTTTGATCCCTGGGTTGGGAAGATTCACTGGAGGAGGAAATGGCAACTCACTCCAGTATTCTTGCCTGGGAAATCCCATGGACAGAGTAGCCTGGTGGGCTAAAATCCATGGGGTCAAGTACACACACAGGTAGGAAAAAAGGAAAGTGTGGGTTGGGGTTTTGAATCCAGGAGACAGGTTTAGAGCTCCAGCAGCGAGGGTAAACTTGACCTGGGTTCCCCCTGACTGGGCACCCCCTGAAGGCAGAGGCCATAGCCTGTACCTCCTCATTAGAAACCAACAGTGTTTAACATATAATAGATATTCAGTATCTGTGGAGTGATAAATGAATTGATAATTCCTCCAAGAAGGAGTTCAGTTTGTTTTCTAGGTAGGGCTACAAGAGGAGAGAAAAGGCAGAGGGGTGCAGAGGGAGGAGTGGTAGAATCTGGCATTGTTTTGAAAGCATGACATAGATACCAAGGCCTGGATTATCCTCATTGTCCTAGGATCTCATCACTAACCGTGACTTCAGACTTCCCAACTCAGAATCACCCTCTAATTAAAGAGCCCCTGGTCTCTAACTCCTTCCTCCTACTGCCCCCTTTGGATCAAACCCCATTTTAGATTAGGCTTGCCAAATTTAGCAAATAAAATCACAGTACACCCAATTAAATTTGAATCTCAGATAAACAACAAATAATTGTTTTTAGGTTAAGTATGTTCCATACAATGTTTGGGATATACTTACGCTAAGAAAGTATTTGTCAGTATGTGAAACCTAACAGGGCATCCTGGTATATTTATTTTCTGGCAACCCTATTCTTGGGGACACTCTGGATATGCTTTCCCTACAAATTGTCTTTTTCTAAGCTGTCACAGGGGCATATTCCCTTAGTTTCATCCTCTTGCACACCATTAAATCCAGACTTGTAATTAATATTGTGGAAGTAATATCAAATGTCAAAGCGCCATTCATTAGTGGTCACACAGTATTTGATGGAACTTCTGATCCAATTTAGCCCTTGCTTTCAGGTTAGAGACAGAATAGAAAATTGAGTTCCTTTCCTTACTTTTCACAGCAAGTCATTGTCAGAGCCAGAATTATGATATAAGCTTCTGAATTTGGAGGCTCAGTGGATTATACTGCCTCCTTCTCTGTTGAGGACTTTATTCTCTTATATAGCCCTCCATCTCTTATGGGTCTTAAAAGTGCTTGGAAATTCCCTGGGGAATGCAGTGAAGGGTTGGGAAAGGGAGAAGCAACAGCACTGTTAAAAGGAAAGTGTCTATTACACGTGAACCTTCCAGCAGGCAGGTTATATAAGCTAAGACATCTGAATCCAATGGAGCCCACCTTAGCACCAGTAGGCTAATTCCAGAATATTCCTTTAGTAGTACTCGAGGCGAGAGACTAAACACAAATGACTTTCTTGCTGTCAGATTGTGTGTGTCTCTGTCTTGTTCTTGGCTTACAGAGATTACAAAGGGAGAAAAAAGGAAGGAAGAAACAAGCCCTGGGTCAATATTTTTTTCTCCTAAGTCTCTTAAATACTCTGAGTGAAACTCACAAATGGATTAATTTCTGCAATCTGTGTGTGTGTGTGTGTGTGTGTGTGTGTGCCAAAACGATTGGATCTTTGATGCCTTAACTCTGTAGCTCTCTCTTCAGTCCAGCCAGGACTCAAATTGTTTTTCAGTAAAGCCACCTGTTCTGTAATACATTTGGACATCTTAAAATATACAAAACTCAAGACCTAGCTCCTTATCTAGACTATGAATACAGCTTCTTTGGCCTGGGTTTCTTGTAGAAAGCAATTCATAAAACATCACTTATTATTTAGAAGCTGGTCTGCGGTTGGCCCAATTTTATCCTTTGCCTGGCTCATCATTCTAAAACATACTGGTATGGAAACAGGTTATTAGCTTCTTAAGCTTTTAGATGTAATATTGTGTGGGAGTCATCCCATTTTGTGGCAAAGCAAAAGAGACATAACCTCCACGTGAATGTAATAGAACTGTGCATATAGAATCGAACCAATTTTCCTTTGTTGGCAACTGGCCAAGTTTGTCTGTACTAAAATACTTTATGAAACCTATTGAAGACCCAGGACATGGGAAATGTCTGGTAATTATACCAGAAGATCAAACCATATGTACTTGTATTCTGTGCTAAGTATTTAAGTACAGGTACCAACTGTGATGGCAAGCCCCCAGAGTGCATTGTTTCTTAGGATGAAAATATTTCATCCTAGGACTAGGTTGAACTGGAAATATCTTCTTCCTTTATGTGCCAAGGTGCCTTGACAGATAAAGTGGATATTGTGGTATAATGATGAGAGCAGCATTTTGAAGTGTAGGCTGACATCTTTGCATTACTGCCAGGAAGGCAGCGTGGTTCAAAAGAGGCCGACATCCCAGTTGAGAGCCCCTATCTGAGCAGGGACCCTTTGGGGTCAGGGTTCTGCTAGTGAATGTGTCTCAGAGTTCAAGATCTAAATAACCACATATGAATGGCTTTAGATGGTACTCCGTTTTGGAAATAGGCTAACAATATTTAATATTCATGAGGAAAGAATTAAGACTTGCCTAATATAGAGATTTGTACAAGTTTGAATATAAACAATGTAGGTTTCTGAAAGTTCTGGTGAGAATAAGACCTGAGGTAGAGTTAAAAAACGTGCTGTTTGTAAGTAGGCTGGCTAGATGAAGAATTTCTATTCAACAGCCAGCCAGGTCTGTGCAACAAAGGGAAACTGCATGATAAGCTCCAAATAACTTTTCTGCAGGCTCAAGAGGCAGGTTAGAGCAGAGACCGGGTGGCTGAGGTCCTTTCCAGGGATGACTTCAAAAGGGACCCTCTGCTGACAGCTCTGTCAAAGGGGAATGATCAGATGCACTTAAAAACGAACATCTTCATTCATGTCTTCTGTGGCTATGACCAAACCTATCCTGCAATCAGCAGACTTGAGGCAGGGCTCTCAAAATAAGAAGCAGTTATATTCTGTATCCACTGAAGGTGGATTCGTATGTGCCTGTGAGTACAATCTAGTTTGCAGAACACGGCTCAGCTGGTATTGGGCAAGATGAACGCAGAATACAAATGTGGGGCTGAGGAGGGGCTATGAAGAGCTGGACGCTGACATCACCTCCAGAGAGGGAAACATTGGCAGCCTGCCTCATGGTCTTATGTTTACACAACTCGGCTCGGGGGATATTGATTTTGGGATCGTTAGACCAAGCAATCAGAGAAACAACAATCCTAGCAACACAAAAATCCCCTTCTGGGTAAATGTTTTAGTTTGCAAATGGATGTAAGACGGGCTCAAGATGAACCAAACCTTAGGATGTTGTGGGGGATTCCTCACCACTCTGCCTCCTTCTCCTGCTAAACACTGGCTCCTTGGAGAGCTGGAGAAATGTGTGCCCACCAAGGCTCCACACCCCAGCGAGGAGCAGCCCTAGACAGGATCAACGTCTGTGCACGGCACTCACTATCATTGTGAGAGATCCACTGATCTCAAGTTCATCTTGGCGTCTGTCTGAAGTGGAAGATATCCCTCATGTGGCTATTCCGTCTTTGTCAAGACACTTGCTGAATTGTTTGTCTTTTCAAATGCTAACCTGAGTGCTTAAAACTCCCAAGGTGAAAACAATCTCCCCCATTCTGTATTCAGTTCACACATAGTAAGGTGTGCCCTCTCTTGGGACCACTATTCTTGCCAACAGAAAATTAAACCCAATTTGGCTAGGAAATAAGGAACCACGAACATAACTCTTTTTTTCTTAATTTGCCAGGAATTTGATGCTCCCACAGGGATGAAAGTGAGGCATTCAGAATCCTTTTAAGAAAAGAAGAGTTGAGGGGGAAAGCATGCTGTTCCATTCTTTTCACTAGAGAACTGCAATACTTAATTCAGTCCTACAGCAAAAAAAAAAAAAAGAGAGAGAGATTCATGGAGTGAGGAGGTTTACGAATTGCACTTGCTACCAAAAACACACACCCATGGAGCTGAATAGACACACAGGCCCCATATAACAGAGTGTCTAGGTCAGAAATATTTTGAGTTGTAAAATGATTTTTGTTGCCACATGTTCTTAATAAAAGCCTTGAACTTTTTTTTAGGTCTAAAATAAAGATCACCAAATGAACACCAAATGATAGAGATTTGAATTAGGTCATAATTGTTTGTATTTTCTGAAAGTCTGCTACATGCCACATGTATTTTAAATGCTTTGCATGTATTGGTATATTCTTAATTCCACTTTACAGATACAGAAACCAAGTAACAGAGATGTGTAACTTTCCCAAGTTCACACCACTAGCAAGTGACAAAGACAGAATTTAAACCCTTGTAGTCTCTAGGCGTGGCCAAGATGACAGAGTAGGAAGACCTTGTGCTAACCTTCTCCCATGGCACATCAAAACTATACTATTTGCAGAGCAACTATCTATAAGAAAGACCAGAAGACTAGCAGAAAAGATCTTTCCACAACTAAAGATATAAAGAAGAAACCACAATGAGACAGAGGTGTGGTACAGTCAAGACCCACACCCCTAGGGAGGTGACCCACAAACAGGAGGATAATCACAATTGCAGAGGTTCTTTCCAAGGAGGAAGGGGTCTGAGTCTCATATCAGGCTCCTCAATCCAAGGGTCTTGCATTGGGAACATAAGCCCCCAGAATCTCTGCCTTTGAAGATCAGCAAGGTTTGCATATAGGAGAACTGGAGAGGTATGGGAAACAGAGACTCACTCTTAAAGGGTGTTGCAAAGTCACACATGCTTTGAGTCCCAGAACAAAGGCAGCAATTTGAAAGGAGGTTGATTAGACTATTTTGCTGATGTTGAGGAGCCCCCAGGAGAGACAGGAGGTAATTGAGACACGCCTGGGGACACAGACACTGGCAAAGCCATACTGGGGAGCTCACTTTGCCACAAGGACACTGGCTCTGTTAAGTGCCATTTTGGAGTCCTCCTTCTAGCATATTAGCACCAGGGGCTTACCTGCACCAGCAGGCCAGCACCAGCCCTGGGACCCCCTGAATCCCCAGGCAGCCACCCTGGGACCCATTCCAGTCCACCAGCAGGTGAAGGCTACCCTAGGGCCCCTGGGCTATGCAGCCAGCTGTGCCAGGAAATAGCCCTCCCCATCATCAGGCTTACACAGCCCCAGGTCTCTTTGGGCCCCACGGCCATTCATCTTAGGACTCATCCCTGGCCACCAGTGGGCCAACTCCAACCCCAGGATCCCCCAAATTGCTTGACCAGCCAGAACCCAAACTCACTCATCAATGGGCCAGGAGCCACCGCACTAGACAGGGCTTGTAATCCAACTGGGCCAGGGGCCAGCCCACTGGGCTGGCACCTACCAGCATGCCCACAGTAGTCAGCCCAACCACAACAGAAGGATCCGTACAGCCCACATCGGGGTACCCTTGGAATATTCAGCTCTGGGGACCAGAAGGAAATGTATTCTTGGACCCCACTGAACATCTGCTATGTAAGTCACTCTTCCAAGATCAGGAAACATAACCAACCTTCCTGATACTTCCTGAAACAAACACAGACACATGTTCAAAATGAAGGAACAATTCAAGACCCCAGAAGAAGAACTAAGCAAATTGGAGATTAACAATCTACCCAATTAAGAGCTAATAGTAATGATCATAAAGATGCTCAGTGAATTCAGGAGAAGAATGGGTGAACACAGTGTGAAGTTCAACAAAGAGTTAAAAAATATAAAGAAGAACAGAGCTGAAGAATACAATAACTGAAATTAAAAATACACTAGGCAGAATCAATAATAGATCAGAGGATACAGATGAACAGATCAGCAAACTGGAAGACAGAGTAGTGGAAAACACTACTTTTTTTTTTCCGCAAGAAAAAAGATATTTTAAAAAATGAGAACTGTTTAAGAGGCCCCTGGGACATCAAACATACTAACATTTGTATTATAGAGGTCCCAGAAGGAAAAGAGAAAAAGGGACAGCAAACTTATTTGAAGAAATAATAGCTGAAAACTTCCTTAACATGGGAAGGGAAACTGACATCCAGTTCCAAGAAGCATGTGTTATTGCTCAGTCATGTCCAACTCTTTTGTGATCCCATGGACTACTGGAGCCTACCAGGCTCCTCTGTCCATGGGATTTTCCTGGCAAGAATTCTGGAGTGGGTTGCCATTTCCTTCTTCAGGATATCTTCCTGACCCAGGGATCAAACCCTCATCTCCTGCCCTGGCAGGAAGATTCTTTACTACTGAGCTACCTGGGAAACCCTCCAGGAAACATAGAGAGTCTCAAAAAGATGAACCCAAAGAGATCCACACCAAGATAAATTACAGTTAAAATGGCAAAAATTAAAATTAGACAGGTAGATACACGTACGTGCATCCACACAGTGGAATATTACTCTGCCATGAAAATGACTAAAATCTTGCCTTTTGTAACAATGTGGATGAACTTAGAGTGTGTTATGCTCAGTTAAATGAGTCAAACAGAGAAAGACAAATACCATGTGATTTCACTTATATGTGGAATCTAAAAAATAAAAACAAAAAAATGAAAAAATAACAAAAACAGACCCAGATACAGAGAACAAGCTGGTGGCTGTCAGAAGGAAAGAAGTGTGGATGATCATAGAGGTTAAGAGGTACAAACTTCCAATTATAAATAAGTCATGAGAATGTAATGTCTATCTTAGGAATATAGTAAATAATACTGTTTGTGACAGATGTTAACTAGCCTTATCACAGTGATCATTTGTAATGTATAAAAATATCAAATCACTATGCAGTACACCTAAAACTAATAATTATGTCAATTATACTTCAGTAAACAAATAACCCATGCAATCTTGCACCAAAACCTGTGCTCTTAACTACTGGACTTTATTGCCTCTCAAAAGCCCTTTAACCTTATTTTTTTCATTCTGGCAGATATAATATGATACATATAAAACATATAGCATTTTATGTTATCCTCATTTTTTGACACCACCCCCCTTAATTTTAGAGTGAAATAAATTGTTCCAGACACTTTTATTTTTCTCATGGCATCTACTTATATATGAGTAATGAAATCTGTCACTTAAAGATTTTCAATAATAAATACAATTTGTCTGTTTAATTAAACATTTTTTTTAATTTTATTTTATTTTAAACTTTACATAATTGTATTAGTTTTGCCAAATATCAAAATGAATCCGCCACAGGTATACATGTGTTCCCCATCCTGAACCCTCCTCCCTCCTCCCTCCCCATACCATCCCTCTGGGTCATCCCAGTGCACTAGCCCCAAGCATCCAGTATCGTGCATCGAACCTGGACTGGCAACTCGTTTCTTACATGATATTTTACATGTTTCAATGTCATTCTCCCAAATCTTCCCACCCTCTCCCTCTCCCACAGAGTCCATAAGACTGTTCTATACATCAGTGTCTCTTTTGCTGTCCCGTTAAAGACCTGATTTTTCTCTGGACTTCCCCTTCCAAGTTAATAAAATCAGTGAATATCATTAAAGAATAAATATAAAGACATTATTAAAATAGAAAATAAAAAATACAATTTAATGTTATTAATATGAATAACGTTTTTGTAAATTCTACTTGCATCACTGCTCTACTTCTGTTTCAGGGACCATAACTCTTGTGTCATTAATAGATACGTTCACAGCATCATTTTTGCTCTCCTGCAATGCAGATATAGATGTACTTTATGTATGCCCTTCATCTACCCTTGCTTTCTTGCTTGTTGAAAATTTATTCATGGGTAAAATTTAAAAATAAGTGTAAGTAGCTATGATCAGAATTCCACAGTCATTTGTAAGAACAACTATAACAGCATATCATTAACTATCAAAAGAAATCATATTAGAATGGAAAAGAATGGAGCAACATCATTATAGACATAAGCTTAAATCAACTCCATTTATAGTGTTTTTTAAAGAAAGAAAAATTAATCCAGAGCTCACATATTTTACAATTATTAGCCAGTTATTTGCTATATATTTCATAACTTGTTGTAGCATACTGGTGCATCCTGACTTTATAGTTAAGAATAGCTGAGCCCCATGAATTTTGCCTCAGTCCAGTTCAGCTATTCACTCATTTATTCATTCAACAAATATTTACTGACTGCCTCCCATGTGTCAAGACCTGTTTATCCCCTGGAGACATGCTCATCAGAAACTGAGTTCTCTATTCCTTGTGTTCTGTCAGAATGTTCTGTTTTGAATGAAACCATTTGTATTAAATACTTTTTCACTTCTAGCTTCCAATTCTCTTTGCTAGCAGCCTCCCACCCAAATGAGTGACTTCCTCCAAGAGAGTACCAGTGGAAGCTGAAAACCTTTCATCTTAGTCCAGAGCAGCCTCTACAGAGTTTGTTTCCCTCTGGAGCAAATCAGAGCTTAACAATTTCAAAATCTCAGTGATAAAGCATCCTGAGGCCAGTGTTCATTGTCACCTGTCTCTGTCATCAGCACGCCGAAAAGACAAACTATCTTGTCTGTCATTGTTGGGAAGCAGATGGAACAGAAATGAGCAGAGCTGATCACTGTTAGTGGAAGGAATCAATGTTCCTAGTGAGAGGCAGGCTACTTATGAAATGATTCAAGGGTTTTTCACTAAAAAATAAAAAAGACCAGTGGCTGTTGACTTCTGCCTCTAAAGTTCTTTTTGGCTACTGGAAAACTCAAAGTCTATGCTGGGAGGAAAAGCCAAGGTGGTAAACCCAGGAAAAAATTATACAGTATTTCTATCATGACTATATTCCAAGTGCCATAATTAGAAACCTCTGAAAACCTCTTTCTCTCCAGCTATGAATTTCAAAAATATGATGGATTTATTCTGCTCAAATATAACATTCTTAGAGATAAAACACCCTTAGGAAATCCTAGAACAGGAAATTATCCAACCTCTACAAGGCAATTAGCAGTCCATCAAAATTTATTTATTTGCTTTTCATAAAAAAATAACCTCATTGTTTATATGACTGCATTGAATTTTTATGAAGCCCATAATAGAAACTTTCTGACTCATCGACAAGAGTTTGAATTGATTCAAAAAATGCTGTGATAAAAATCTCAGCTTGGTATTTTTGGCTCCTTAGAGAGGAGAGGATTTCAACAATTCTTTAAAACAAATCCTAAAAACACAGTCCATCACTCGAGAGTTTGAGTTTTGTATTTTGCCATCCTGTATGTAGTTAATCACATCATGGCATTCTTTGTTCTACCTTGAAATAGCCCACAATAATGCAAATCACAACTACAAAATTCATGTAAAAAAAAAGAGTGGAGCAAATGAATTACGGGACTATTGCGAGATGGATTTTTAACTTGTTACTGAAGCACAAAACCTGACTTGTGTCTAAGCCAGGAGCCTTTTTTTTTTTTTTTTCCAGAGCAGATGTGCAGTGTTCTCTTATTGGTGATGAGCCACAAGAGGTTGGAAGAACTAGTTTGGTCTAATTCAGTCACCTGCAGTCACCTGAAGTCTTGTTTGAAGTTCACTAAGGCAATTGAATTCAATTCCACAAACATTTACAGCGCTACCTCATGTAGGGAGGTATGTGTGCTAAGGGCTGGGGGAGGCTCAGTGATGCTGAGATACCAGCACACCCTCTCAGAACTCAGAAGACTGGCATCCCCAGCAGCATCATTACACAACCTTTTTCTAATTGGCTTCAGTGATCCTAAGAAATTTACCGGGTGTTGAACTACCTTGAAAATCAAAGCACGTCCAAACAGCATGTTTCCTGGAATGTCTGGAACCTACAGATCTAAATTCTAGATCAGAACTGGGAAAGGAGAAGTCATGTATTCAATGCATCATTCATTTTGGAAACCCTTTCCTCACACATCAATGTTTATAGCTATGTGATTTTTATGCCAGTGTATTTTCCCTCTAATAATTGACTAAGCTGTGTTAAACTTATTTAGATTTGTTTAGACTGAGTTAATTTCATTTTTTAACCTAAGCATTCTAATTTTTGATTAGAACTTTGAAATTTCCGTACTTAATTCTGTCTCTCTCCCATCATTTTTTCAAAGCCCAATAACTGTAGCTAACATTCATTGTACTTGCTCTGATCCCAGAACTGTAAGAAGCACTTTAGTACACTACCTCACCTAATCATATCCACCCCTGTAATGTAGATATGATTACTATCCCACTTTGACAGATGGTAAAATAGAGATTTAGTCAATTAAGTGACTTGCTCAAGATGGTACCACCACTGAGCAGCCACAATGGATTTGAACATTGGTTTCTTTCTTTCCTCTTGAACTCACTCCTTCCACATTATCCATTGATTTCATTCTTCAGCCTTTCAGGTTTCAGATTTGTTTGCTTCCCTTATACCTTTTTTGCCACATGAACCAACCAGTAGAGTCCAAATTTGGATTTTGTGAGTCACAAGCTCCTGCCCAACTCTGAAGTCTCTAGACCATAATCCATTATTGTCAACATTAGTGGTTCTCCACCAGGGGTGATGTTGTTGCCCCGGGCATGTTTGGCAGTGTGTGGAGACCAAGAGAAGCGGAGAGGTGCTACTGTCATCTGGTTGGTAGAGACCCAGGCTGCTGCTGAATTTCCTAACAATGCACAGGACAGGACTCCTTAGCAAAGAATTCTGCAGTCCAAAAATGTCAATAATGCTAAGGCTGAGAAATCCTGATCTATATGATACACTCAGTGTTTACAATAGGCTCTCTTCTTTGTGAATTATATGCTTTTGACATCCCATTTCATGAACTAGGTTACCCAAAGGAGCTAATCCAGTGCTTCCATATCCCCAGTGGCCTGGAACAATGCCTTGTCCAGAATAGGCAGTTAATAAATATATCAGTTCTGATTAGTAGCTCATCTCTTAATTCACTCACTCAGATTCATCACTTTTAACAGATATCTGGGAATAAATGTGAGAAATAGAGACATACCCTTCCTTGAAGAAGTTTATAGTCTAGAGGGGAACTCAAACCACAGAACAAGTGCTGTTTGCTGGGACAGAACATGTTTGAGGGGTGGGTAAAACATAGGAGGAGTGAACCAGAGAGGATTGGGAGGTGAAGGAGGTTTCCTGGAGGAAGTGACAATTAGCACCAACCTGAAGGATGGTGGTGGCAGTTTAGTCGCTAAGTCATGTCCAACTCTTGCAATCCCATGGACTGTCGCCTGCCAGGCTCCTCTGTCTGTGGGATTCTCCAGGTAAGAATACTGGAGTGGGTTGCCATTTCCTCCTCCAGAGGATCTTCTCGACCCAGGAATCAAACCCAGGTCTCCTGCATTGCAGGCAGATTCTTTACCAACTGAGCTATGAGGGAAGTCTTACTCAGTTCCCGAAGGATGAGTAGGAGTTAAACCATTGTAGAAGAGAAAGGGCTCTTGGCAGAGGAAAGAGCAGGTACAAAGGCTGAGAGATGAGAAAGCAACACAAGAATGAGGTGGGTGCTCAAGCTGCCAGGAGCAAGTAAAAGAAAATGAAGAGCCTCAGAGTCATATACAAATGTTTGAATTTTATGTCAAGGGTAATAGGAAATAATTGAACGCCTTTCAGAGAAGAATGACAGGATCTATTTTGTTTTCAAAGAATCACTCTGGCTCCATATTACATGTCATCAGGGTAGTGCAATTAAAATAGCAGTGAGATACCACCAGGCATCTATTACATGGTGAAGATCTAAAGTACAAGTGACACCAAGTGCTGGCAGGGATATGGAGCAACGTGAACTTTCATTCCTTGCTGGTGGGAATGCAAAACGGTGCAACCACTTTAAAAGACATTTGGGCAGTTTCTTACAAAACTAAACATACTCTTACCATATGATCCAGCAAAGCTTTTCTTGGTATTTGTGCAAAGGAGCTATAAATTTATGTTCACACGTAAACATGAACATGGATATTTATAGAGCTTTGTTCATAATTGCCAAACCTGAAAGCCACCAAAGGTTCTTCCAAAGGTGAATGGATAAATAAACTAGTCCATCCAGACAATGGAACATTATTCAGCACTGAAAATCGGTGAGCTGTCAAGCCATGGAAAAATGAGAAGGAGGGTTCCCTTTCCTCCACGCCCTCTTCAGCATTTATTGTTTGTAGATTTTTTTTTTAATAATGGCCATTCTGACCTTTGTGGGGTGATACCTCATTGTAGTTTTGATTTGCATTTCTCTAATAATGAGTGATGTTGAGCATCTTTTCATGTGTTTGTTAGCCATCTGTAGGTCTTCTTTGGAGAAATGTCTGCTTAGGTCTTCTGCCGACTTTTTAATTGAGTTGTTTGTTTTTGTGTTTTGAGCTTCGTGAGCTGCTTGTATATTTTGGAGATTAATCCACTGTCAGTTGTTTCATTTGCTATTATTTTCTCCTATTTTGAGGGTTGTCTTTTCACTTTGTTTATAGTTTCCTTTACTGTGCAAAAGCTTTTAAGTTTAATGAGGTCCTACTTGCTTATTTTTGTTTTTATTTTCATTATTCTAGGAGGTGGGCCATAGAGGATCCTGCTGTGATTTATGTCAAAAGTGTACTGCCTATGTTTTCCTTTAGGAACTTCATAGTTTCTGGCCTTATATTTCAGTTTTTTTGTTTGTTTTTTTTTAAACTTTATAATATTGTATTAGTTTTGCCAAATATCGAAATGAATCCACCACAGGTATACCTGTGTTCCCCATCCTGAACCCTCCTCCCTCCTCCCTCCCCATACCCTCCCTCTGGGTCGTCCCAGTGCACCAGCCCCAGTTTTTAATCTATTTTGAGTTTATTTTTGTGTGTGGTGTTTGGAGGTGTTGTAGTTCATTCTTTTACATGTAGCTGTCGAATTTTCCCAGCATCACTAATTGAAGAGACTGTCTTTTCTCCATTGTATATTCTTGCCTCTTCAAAGACAAGGTTCCCATAGGTGTGTGAATTTATCTCTTTTTGCCAGTACCATACTGTCTTGATGACTAAATTGATACAGCCACCATGGAGAACAGTATGTGGACTCCTTAAAACACTAGGAATAAAACTACAATTTTATTATAAAATAAAACTATAAAAACTACAATATGACCCAGCAATCCCATTACTGGGTATATACCCTGAGGAATCCATAATTGAAAAAGACACACGTACCACGATGTTTACTGCAGCACTGTTTACAGTAGGTAGGACATGGAAGCAACCTAGATGCCCATCGACAGATGAATGGATAAAGAAGTGGTACATATGTACAAAGTAATATTACTCCTGCCATAAAAAGGAACACATTTGAGTCAGTTCTAATGAGATGGATGAAGCTAGAGCCTATTATATAGAGTGAAATAAGTCAGAAAGAGAAAAACAATATTGTGTATTAATGCATATATATGGAATCTAGAAACATGGTACTAAAAAACCCACTTGCAGGGCAGCAGTGGAGACGCAGACGTGGAGAACAGATTTGTGGACACGGTGGGTAAAGGAGAGGGTGGGATGAACTGAGACAGAACCACTGAAACATGTACATTTCCATGTAAAATAGATAGCCAATAGGAGTTTCCCATAAGACACAGGGACTTCAAACCCAGTGCTATGTGACAACCTAGAGGGGTGGGCTGGCATGGGAGATGGGAGAGAGCTTCAAGAGGTAGGGGACATATGTATGCCTATGGATAATTCATTTTGATATATGGCAGAAATTAACATAATTGTAATTATCCTCCAATTAAAATAATGTGAAGGAAACTTTCACATTACTAAGTCAAAGAAGCCAATCTGAAAAGATTATATACCATTGGATACAATTATGTGACATTCTGAAAAAGGCAAAACTATGGAGACAGTAAAAAGATTAGTAATTGATGTGCATTGGGGTTAGGGAGATGGATAGAAAGGTGGAGAGCTGAGGCTTTCTGGGGCAGAAAAGGAACTACTCTGTATGCTACTATTATGGTGAATGTTGTTGTTTACTTGCTAAGTCATGTCTGAGTCTTTTGTGACCTCATAGGCTGTAGCCCGAGGCTTCCCTGGTCACTCAGTGGTAAAGAAGCTGCCTGCAATGCAGGAGACCCTGGTTCAAGCCCTGGGTTGGGAAGATCCCCTGGAGGAGGGCACCCACTCTAGTATTGTTGTCTGGAGAATCCCATGGAAAGAGGATCCTGGCAGGCTGCAGTCCATAGGATCGCACAGAGTCAGACATGGCTGAAGCGACTAAGCAGCAGTAGCAGCAGGCTACAGCCCACCAGACTCCTCGGTCCATTGGATTTTCCAGTCAAGAATTCTGGAGTGTGTTGCCATTTCCTTATCCAGGAGATCTTTCTGATCCAGGAATCAAACCCACATCTCCTACATTGGCCAGTGAGTTTTTTACCATTGAGTCACCAGGGAAGCCCATTATGGTGAATACATGTCATTATACATTTGTCCAAACCCATAGAATGTGCAACACCAAAAGTGTACCCTATGGACTTTAAGTGATAATGATGTGTCAATGCAGGTTCATCAGTCGTAACCGGCATAGCATTCTGGTAGAGAGTGTTGGTAATGGGGGAAGGTGCACATGTATAGAGTCAGAGGTGATATGGAAAATCTCTGTGCTTTCTACTCAATTTTGCTGTGAACCTAAAATTACTCTGAACAAATTCTATTTAAAAAAGAGGGATGACTCTGAATGCCATGCATAGAGATGGGCTGGGAGTTTAATGGTTAAAACAATCACAGGGAGGACTTTCTTTGGGACAAAAAAGTACACCTACAACTTGATGTTAAGGTTTTGAAATGTGTAAGGGATAACTGAGGAGTCCTTTAAATCCTAATCAAGCAAGGTGACTGCAGTACGCTAAAGTTGAAATCTGGTCAACTGTGTTACATTCAGTCTGAAGAAGGACCACCGTACTACCAGGGCATGTCAGTGGGGGGCTAAAACATAGGCTCAAAAAGAATGCGCACTCAGTAGTGTGTCTTTAGTACCAGAGTCCAGACTTAGAGGCACAACCCAACAGTAACTTGATGACACCAGCTGTTAATTTCATCCTGCCTAGTCACTTTCACTTTTCACTTTCATGCATTGGAGAAGGAAATGGCAACCCACTCCAGTGTTCTTGCCTGGAGAATCCCAGGGACGGGGGAGCCTGGTGGGCTGCCGTCTATGGGGTCGCACAGAGTCGGACACGACTGAAGTGACTTAGCAGCAGCAGCAGCAATAGACATTCAGTAAATATTTGTTTGAAGTGAATTAGATTAAATTGGATTCCATGCTCACCAAGCAACTTTCTGATCTGATCACAGTTTGACTTCCTGTGAATCTCTTTTCTGAGCATAAATTGTCCTGATGAGCTGACCTGAAAAGTGATTCAAGTTGGCATTATGATGGATGTATCCATCTCTTTTGTGTTTGGTCATTATAGTGGATACTTGGGGTTGTTTATCCAGCATCCATCTTCCTTCCCCTCTTCAATCAGTAAATCTTTTTTCCATTTAGTTACCTATCCTTTCTTTATGCAGTCCAAGTGCTTCGCTAACTCACACATCTCCAGCAGAAATAAGCCTTGACTGTCTTAAGTCAATCATCACATTTAACAGTGATTAGTTCAGATATTGGTACATGACCTAAACCAGTCTAACCTAAGTGAAATTCAAGAGTCTTTCTTATAAAACTGGGACAGAGATAATCTCTTTCTTGGTGATTAAAAAAAAGGAAGCACATAGCCCCTGGACACAAGCATGGGGAGCTAATCTGCTATTAGCGAGTGTGATGGTTAAGTTTATGTTTCAGCTGAGATATTGCTGTGAAGGTGTTTTTTAGATGTGATCAGCATTTAAATATGTAGAGTTTGAGTGAAGCAAATTACCCTTCAAATAATTATCCTCCGTTCCAGTATTCTTGCCTGGGAAATCACATGGACAGAGGAGCCTGGCAGACTACAGCCATGAGATCACAGAGTTGGACACAACTGAGCACATTCTACAGGTTGACCCTTCTAGTTCTCATTAGTCCTCTTCTCTGACTTTTGCTGCAAATCTCTCTCTACCTGTTCTTAGGTTTATCCCTCAATATTTGACTCACTTTAAATCTTCCTCCCTACCCCACTACTAACTTCTCCACACAGAAACAGAACTCTCAGTGAAGTTAACAATGACCTCCTTCTTCCCGGGCCACAGAGTCTTTCCAGTACTTCATCTTCCTTAACTGTCTGCAGCATTTGACACTACAATCCACCCACTCCTGCAAATTTGGCCTCAAAGTGATTTTTGTGACACTGTTTTTCTTCCATCTCTCTTACTACTCCTTGGCCTCCTCTCTTGTCGGGCCCATTTCCTCCTCCTTGTGGTCTCCTCTCTAACCATCTGATCCACTCCCTTGTCACTCCCTCCTTCCAATCTCACATCTTTGTTGCTTCTTAAAACTGCATCTCTGACCTTTCATTTCAACTCCCTCCAGTACAGGCCTGCCTGTCTGCCCCCAACTTCTGTCCATCTCAGTGTATCCAAGTGTAATTTATTGCTTCATATTCCAGAACTGCTGCTTCTTCCAGCCGCTGCATTTTTTGACAATGTGTAGATGCCCAGGCCAAAAACTCAGAGTAATCTTTAATTTTTTCTTTTCTTCTCTCCTCCATATGTATTCAGCCACCACAGTCTTCAGTTCAGTTCAGTTCAATTGCTCAGTTATGTCCGACTCTTTGTGACCCCATGAACCACAGCACGCCAGGCCTCCCTGTCCATCACCAATTGCCGGAGTCTACCCAAACCCATGTCCATTGAGTCAGTGATGCCATCCAGCCATCTCATCCTCTGTCGTCCCCTTCTCCTCCTGCCTTCAATCTTTCCCAGCATCAGGGTCTTTTCAAATGAGTCAGCTCTTTGCATCAAGTGGCCAAAGTATTGTAGTTTCAGCTTCAACATCAGTCCTTCCAGTGAACACCCAGGATTGATCTCCTTTAGGATGGACTGGTTAGACCTGCTTGCAGTCCAAGGGACTCTCAAGAGTCTTCTCCAACACCACAGTTCAAAAGTATCAATTCTTCTGTGCTCAGCTTTCTTTATAGTCCAACTCTCACATCCATACATGACTACTGGAAAAACCACAATCTTACCTTTTTCTTAAAAACTTATAAAAAATGTACCTTTTTCTCTCTAATTATTGTATTGCTAAGAGAGTTTTTGCCCCACTACCTCTCCACCTCCAGTCTCCCCACTCTACCATTTCGTAACCTGACGGTGTCCTCCAGTGCTACTTCATGCCCTACTCAGAACACACTGTAATTCCCTCTTGTCCCCTGTAGCAAGCCCAAGACTTGCAGCTATTGCCAGGGTCTTCTTTGATGAGGTCGCCCCACTCTCTTCTCCAGTTGGATATGTCTTTCTGTGTATCACATCCGAAGATGTGAGCTGGCCCTGCAATGTAAAGGCTACTTATTCTGTAAATGAGCTGTGCAGAACTAACCAAACCACTTTATTGCAAATGTTAAAGGTTTATTTATTTTCCCACTTAGTAACTTGCATTTATTTGTTTCCTTCTGTGTACCTAGATGCCATGGGAAACAGGAAGAACTAGTAATCTGAGTCCTGTCTTTAGCAATTCACCATCTAGTGGGAGAGCCAAAGATAAGTGTTTATAAATGATAATCACTCCATCAAAAATAGTGACTTTTTAAAATTAATCACACAGAACAAAAATTATTTATCACAAAAGTTATATATACATATATTGCATACATTTTTTTAAAAAGTTCTAACATTACAGAAGTATGTTAAATAGTCAAAGACCCCTGCTGTTTCAGTTTCTTAATTCTCATTTAGTAAGAGTAACATCTTAATAGATATCGTATAATATCTATATATACACACATATATACATATATCTGTTTTACAAAAGATAGCATCATACTATACATATTATCCTGCATTACTCATTCAACAGTAATGTCCTTGTCTAATATACCTGATTCTTTTTTTTAGTGACTGCATAGTATTCTTTTGAGTTCAACAGTCTCCTGTAATCATCTATCCCTCCTCTTTCTTTATCACAAAGAAAGCTTCAGCAAGCATTCTTTCACACAGTTTCAGTGGTATGCTGTAAATAGTTTAAATTTTGCTCTCCAAATTTTAAAAAGCCCTGCTTTGTAATATCTACCAACATCCCTGGTATAAATACTCTTCACTATTAGTGATTTCAAGCTACCGAAGTAACACCAGAAGGCAGAGTTAGGAAAAGAAGTGCATAACAGCTCACGCTAGCCAGTCAGATCTGCTCCACCATACCAGGGTATACTTTATTATGCATATGCTTTTGAGTGTTTTATGACACAGGAAAACAAGATATTAAAAGGCAATTACCACTTTGCCAGACTGGGGAACAGAACTAGTTTATTAACTATAATAAAGTTGAACCATGAATTAAATGCTTTTCTTTTAGATTCTGAAGAGGGCCCTTTATCTGTTATCTTAAATAGATTCTGTTTAAAAGCCAAGAAAATTTCAATGCATTCCTTTTTGCCACCTGAGAAAATCACTTTAAGCTAAGTAGAGTAAATGGATGACTAAATATATTTTAAAGATGTAATAGGAATCCAATTAAATCCACCAGTTAGTATGTTCAGACACAAACACGCATGATGAGAAAATGCTGACCCCTCCTCTTTGGGACACTCCTGTTAATAGGACTGAATTGCACACAGGTGCACAAAAGAACCGTCTCAAAATTGAGGCTGCATCTGAATCACCTGGAGGGCTTGTTAAGCCACTTTTTCACTGGGCCCCAGTCACTTAGTTTCTCATCCCTTAGGTCTAGGCCTGGACCAAAAATCTGCATTTCTTTCCACATTCCCAGGTGATGCTGAAGCTGCAGCTCTGGAGACCTCACTCGGAGAACCACCGCCCTACAGGAAGCAAAGCCCAGAGAATTCTTCCTGCTCTGGTATTGTGGAAATTTCTATCAAATTTCTGTAGCTAGAGACTTTCTCCTGTTAAACTACAGATAAATTTAGAAACAGAGAAAGTTAAGTTTGATAGGGCCTCCCTGGTGGCTCAGACAGTAAAGAATCTGCCTGCAATGCAGGAGACCTGAGTTCAATCCCTGGATTGGAAAGATCCCCTGGAGGAGGGCATGGCAACCCACTCCAGTATTCTTGACTAGAGAATCTCATGGACAGAGGAGCCTGTTAAGCTACAGTCCATAGGGTCACAAAGAGTCAGATGTGACTGAGCGACTAAGCATACAAGTTTGATAAGTAATCAAAGCATTTGAGAAAGGTTCAATAGGGGAGTGGCACAAATTCTTTGCTACCAAGAGAAAAGCATACTGAGATTTGTTTTTGGAAAATGAAGGACACAGTTAATGATTGCTGTTAGTGTAAACAGAAAGGATAAACTTTCAAAGTTCAAACTTCTCATTCGCAGAGGTGGTCACACAAACATCTGGGTGTGAATCCTGTCCCTGCCATTTAACTGACTATGCTATAGTTGTTCAGTCACTAAGCTGGGTCCAACTTTTTGCAACCCCATGGACCGCAGCATGCCAGGCCCCTCTGTACTTCACTATCTCCCACAATTTGCTCAAATTCATGTCTATTGAGTCAGTGATGCTATCTAACCATCTCTTCCTCTGTCACCCATTTTCCTTTTGCCTTCAATCTTTCCCAGCATCGGGTTCTTTTCCAAAGAGTTGGCTCTTTTCATCAGGTGGCCAAAGTAATTGGAGCTTCAGCTTCAACAATAGTCCTCCCCATGAATATTTGTGAATATTGAGGGTGGATTTCCTTTAGCAATTATGGTGATTTAGACACAAATGATGATGATAAAGGTAGTGAGAAGTGGTCAGGTTCTTCTGGATATATTGGATTGTCAAAATAATCATAATAATGATAATAATAATTTGTTTGGGTTTTCCTGGAACATCTTATGGAAAAACCCAAATGAACTTTTTGGCCAACCCAATATTTTGAGGTTGGATCCAATAGAACCTCTGAAAGATTAAATGTGAGTCGTGCAAAAAGAACCAAAGGTGATCCCAAGACTTTTGACCTGATAGTGCTCTACTATTTTGTAGATTTTGCCCTCTGCTATATCCTGGGGTCTTCTCAGGTGGCACTAGTGGTAAAGAATGCTCCTGCCAGTGCAGGAAACTTAGGAGACAAAGGTTCAATTCCTAGTTTGAGAAGATCCTATGGAGAAGGAAATGACAACCTACTCCAGTATTCTTGCCTAAAGAATCCCATGGACAGAGGAGCCTAATGGGCTATGGTCCATAGGGTGGCAAAGAATCAGACACGATTGAAGTGACTTCACATGCATGCTGTATCCTATCCCTTGCCATGGAAACTAATAGAATTAGGAGAGGGAGCTGCCAGGACATTGACAGAACATTACCCAAAGTCTGTCTCAATGGCACTAATTTAATATCCCAGCATTTTGCATAAAAGGATCCAGGTGTCATTTGAAATGAAATGTAGCAATCAAAATTGCTATAAACCATTAAGAAACCTGAAGCTCTTGTGGGTGTTCCAAAACCTATAGCTAAGCTAATTATAATCTCTGCCACAACTTCCCTACTTGCTTTTAGATGACAAAATATTACTCTCTATTTTTTGTTTTAATTCCACATTAACAGATTCCTAGAATCTGTCAGCAGTAGAACATGTCAACCACTATACAATTTTAAATCATCTTTCTTTGCTTTACAATAAAAGAAATGTTTATTTTAAACTTCTCCAGGCACTGAAAAATTACCCATTTGATCTGATGTCAGAATCTTTATGCTGAGTATTCCAAATCACTGTGGAGTTCAGCACTCTGCAAAGCAATGTTGGGGTTACAGATCCTATTTGCAGCTTAATTGCCGGTGAATTGATCTATTCTAAACTAAGTATGTCTTTTCTTAGGCCCTGAGTTTTGGGGTCTTTGAAAATTTGCAAAGCAATCTTACTCAAATCTTCTGAGACTCCATGTTAACAGACAGGGTCTTTGAAAGTGTTGTTTTTCATTCATTATTCACTTGTTCATTCCATACTGATTTCACATCATGTTCAAGTCTTGCTCCATGCTGGTGATTGAAATGTAGACAAATCCTTGACCTCAAGGAGCTTACACCATATTGACAAATGAAATGTATACACACACACGAGGCGGTACAGTAGAGTAAGAACATGGAGGTTATGAATAAGCCAAGACCGTAAGCACAGAGATGGGTGCAAAGGTGCTCCAAGAAAGAGGACCTGGTACAAGAGAGTGTAAGGGACATTCAGGCAACATAAAATGCAGTGCAGAAGCGAACCACACAAGCCAATTCAATAAGGTTGAAGTTTAAACGTGCAAAGTAAAAAGACGAGAGGTAAGCTGGTACTAGCCCGGAAAAAGCCTAAAATTTTAAGGAGCCTATAGTTATCCAGAAGCAGTGAGGAATCACTGAAGAGTTACGCACAGGGCCCCACGAGGAAAGGTGGTGATTTGGAAAGATTGCTTTGGCCACAGTGTAGAGCATGGACTTGAAGTCACTCCCTGCTGAAGCAATTCTTTATCCCATTTTTTGTCTTACAAAAAAGCCAAAATCCTTAATAGGGTTCACAAGTCACAAAGCCTTGCTCAGTCAGGTCCAGGGTTCCTATCCAGTTTCAACTCCATCTCTGCTTCCTTGGGTCTGTCCATTCCAGTCACAGTGGGTTTTCTTCCACTTCTTCCAAGGGACCAAGCTCATATTTCCACCCATTCTGGAACTCCAATTGGGTTGTTTCCTCTGCCTAAGGACTTATCCATCTCTGGCTAATTTATGCCTTTCATTCAGATTTTAGCCTAATCTTCACTTTCTCAAGGATGTGTTGCTTCACCCCCTGGACTACATTAAGCCCCCTCTACACACTGGACACCCTCATTATAACCAGTACCTCTCCTCTCATTACACTTTATTGAAAATGTTTATTCAATGCCAGTCTTCCCCAACAGACTGAACTTCTCCTTCATGCCTCTCTTATTAGTCATTGTCAAGTGTTACATGGACTCAGTGTATCACTCAGTCATTGTATACTGGATAAATGAATGATGGCAATAGACCGTTAGATATATATGAACTAAGGAGGTGGAAACAATGGATTTGAGTCTTAAGTGCTAGAGTGACTGGATTTGGAAATTAACTGAAAACAAGGGGAAAGAGTTGGAGGAAAGGGCAGGCCTTGTGTGTCTGGTTCCCCATTGCCTTGCACAGAGCATCGAATGGTACCTGGCCCCTGGTAAAACTATTATACAGTAAACAGTTGTGTCGAATAAAGTTGGATGAGTGGAGGTCATTTCTCAGCTTGCAGTTTGATCTAGTGTGCAGCTCCATTCCCTGAGAGACAGAAAACATGAGTCAACTGCTTGTACATCAAGTTTCAAATAGCATTGCTCAGCTGTTTGCTTTTGAAGAGACTACTATAGAAGTATTCAAAATGACCTAACAATAGAAAGGAAAACAGAGGATGAGTGTGAGTGAAATATTACTGGGCTATATTATATTTATATATATATAAATCTATATTTATATTTATTATAAATATAATTATAAAATACATATTATATATTACTGGCTACATTATATTTATATATATACAATATAAATATATTTATATTAGTATTCTAATTTAAATTATAACCAGTTATTTTCAGTAGAATTATATTATCCGACTGCCTTTAATTTCTGGTAAAGACAAGCTATGATGTTGGATGCTGCTGCTGCTGCTGCTGCTGCTGCTAAGTTGCTTCAGTTGTGTCCAACTCTGTGTGACCCCATAGACAGCAGCTCACTAGGCTCCCCCGTCCCTGGGATTCTCCAAGCAAGAACACTGGAGTGGGTTGCCATTTCCTTCTCCAATGCATAAAAGTGAAAAGTGAAATTGAAGTCGCTCAGTCAGGTCCGACTCTTAGCGATCCCATGGACTGCAGCCTACCAGGCTCCTCCGTCCATGGGATTTTCCAGGCAAGAGTACTGGAGTAGGGTGCATGTTGGATGATCTGCTTCTAAACATTGCACTGGAAGTTGCAAAAAATATATATATATATTTGTTTCCTTTGTCCTAGATGGGAAGGATTACAGAGATTCCCTAAAAGCTTCTCTACTCTAACCAGTTATGTTATCTTTTAACTTCAACAATGTAACACACAAGGTTTCCTTCTGAGGTATGAAAAGTTCTGAAACTATCTAGATAATGCTGATGATTGCAGAAGATTGTAAGTGCACTTAATGCCACTGAATCATTTACTTTAAAATTGTTACAATGTAAATTTATGTTATGTATCTCTTACTACACACACAAATTTAACAGGAAGATCTGACTACCTTATGTAACTTAGAAAAATGTAAGATTCACTCCATTTGTGAGATGCTTTTGAAGAGCGTAGCAGTGCAATGCTGTAGAGATTTTTTTCCGGAAAGAAGATTTGGAATCCAATGTCTGAGAAAGGAATGAAATTCTGGTTGCATGTGACCTGACTTTGAAAGTAGAAGAAAGAGAGTCTAAGTAATAACAGAAAACAATTGCTTCCCAAGGTATATAAGAAAAGGGCTGTCCTTGATTTTCTCCCTGTCTAATTCTATTTGCTTCTCAAGAGTTGCATTCTTAAAGAATTTGAACTCCCAATGCAATTCTGTGCTTAAGCAATCCAAGAAATGTGGTCCTTACAGTAGTTTTCAGCTTTGTAACCAATAAGAACACACTTATTTACTGTTTTCCTTCAGAGATTGCACATTTGGAAAGGTGCTATCTATTAAACAATAACAAACAAACTTCCTTTGTTAAATATAATTAATTCATTTTCTGTTTTCTACTTACTGTATAATACTTGTGTACCGATCCACCTGTGTCTCTGATTAGCCGGCAACAGTTAGTGTTACCATAGTCGGTTGATGAAACTGCAATAAAAGCAATGAATTGACTTTCAGGCTTATCTGCCAGCATTTTCATCCACTGATGCTTTTAGACATTTTAAAACACTAAAAATTCACTAGGTTGTTTAAAATACTGAAAAATAGCTTGGACCCCTCCGTTGCTACCTTCCAGGGTCTCTAATAAAGAATCACAACTGGAATAATTAGTGTTTATCTTGTGTATCTCAGTGGAGTGGAGGCAACCACCTTAATCAAGCTTATCAAAATCACCACAGGGTCTTTTTCAGGCTACATGTTTCCCTGAGACCCTGCAGAGAAACTGGTACACCTTCTGAGCAGGGGCAGGTGGATGGTGATGTTTTTTGCTCTCTTGAGAATTATTACTGCTGTAGTGAGATGCTCTTATCAATGACAGTATATTATACTTTTCAAGTGTATGAAGACCAAGAATGTTAAGAACCAAACTGAGTTACATAGGCCTTCATGTCAGACTTTCACAGCAAAACAAATTTCTAATGGCAAATCATTCTCATGCCCTGGACTGAACAGCATGGGCCAAGAAACAATACAGAAAAGTGCTCTAACAAATTTATGGGGAAAAAATATTAAATTTCCAGTAAAAGTGAGCAACAGTCATAGATAGTTCATAAGAGAAGAAACTAAAGTTACTAACAAAAATGGTGGTGGTGGGGAGAGAATGTATCAACCTGCCTAGGAAATGAAGAAAGAAAAATACAAGGCACACTGCAGGCTTGGCTTTGGCTTCCAGTCAAGATGGGGTAACAGTGACCGGACTGATCCTCATGCCCGAAGCCACTGAAATGTGGATGAACTTTAGCAAATAATTATTTGTAAAACAGTGAACATCAGTCAGTGAGGAGAGTGATTCCGGAGAGACAGAGGAAAACTGAGGTGAGCCACCTGATTGCCTTGTGCCTCGACAGAGCTTCTTCAGAGCATCTGCTCTGATGGAGTTTTCAGCTCATGGCCTCTGAGTTGAAAGAAGAAACGGAGAATCCAAGAAGATCAAGACATCTAGAATTTGCAGGATAGAGTAATGAGATGGAGAAAGCTGCAGAGAGTGAACCCCAGAAGTCTGCAGAAGGAGGGTTTCCGTGAAGTCTTTAGCTGAGGACCGATCAGCATGAGCGTGTGAAGAAACCACCAGAGACCAGAGAGAGACCCCCCCCCACCCCCACAAAAGGCCTGAAACAGACACTGGCTGGGGCTCACGTCAGGCCCATCCCACCAGCAGACTGGAACATGGGATGTGGTGGAATATTCAGAAGGATCCTGCCTCACCCTTAAGGAATTAGTCCTTCAGTGAACACTGGCCTGGGCCCACCTAACAAGTCTTAGAAGCAAGACCCAAAAGAACCAGACTATTTCCCAGAATAAAGCCCATGACCATTATGCGAATACAAAACTATTTAGTAGCCAGTTAGGTAAAATTCACAGCGTCTAGAATTCAATAAAAAAATTAAACAGAACTTCAAAAAAATTACATAATGGGGAGATAAATTAACATGCAGGTTTTAATTAATTAAGACAGATGGTAGAATTTACAAACTAAGTACGATAAAATGGTGATTTAAAACTGTATTCCCTATTCCATATAATTAAAAGTTAGAGACATAGAAGACATAAGAAAGACCTATATCAAACTTGAGAGATTAAAACAGTATATGGGGATCATCTCATATCATTGGATGAGATGAACAGCAAATTAAACATTGCAGAAGAGAAATATTATTGAATTTGAAAACACAGCAATATAAACTTCCCCAAATATAATGAGAGAATGTTGTTTAGTTGCTAAGGCATGTCCAATTCTTTGCCACATCTTGAACTGTAGCCCACCAGACTACTCTGTTCTTGGGATTTTCCAGCCAAGAATACTGGAGTGGGTTGCGATTTCCTTCTCCAGGGGATCTTCGCAACCCAGGAATTGACCCATCTCCTGCCTAACAAGCAGACTCTACCACTGAGCCACCTGGGAGCCCATAATGAGAGAATAGAGAATCAGAAAAATAAACAGAGCATCAGAGAAACATGAGACAACTTTAAACAGCAAAATATACGTGAAATTTTGGTTCCTTAAGGAGGGGGGTTAGGCAAAAAAAAATTGCTGGAACAAAATTTTTCAAATTTGATAGAAGCCTACAGATAAACCCACAGATCTAAGAATACCAATTAACCCCAAGCACTAGAAATATAAGGGAAACTACAGCAAGGTATATCACAATAAATTTGTTCCAAACCAGTGATGAAGAATAGAATCTCAAAGTCAGAGAAAAAGAATATCTTACATGCAGAAGAAGAAACATTAGTATGACAGCAGACATGTCATCAGGAAAAAATACAAGTGAGAAGACGTAGAAGAACAACTTCAAAATATTAACCTCAAATTCTATACCTAGCAAATATGTTATTTCAAACAAAGGCAAGGGAGGAGATATGTGTATGGTTTTAGCTATTAACATTGTACAGCAGAAACCAACACAACATTGTAAAGCAATTATCCTCTAATTAAAAATTTAAAAATAAAAACCAATTGCTTAAGATAAGGAAACAATAGAAAAGCTGAAAGAATTAATTAGGTTGATAGCCCACACTACAAGAAAGGCTAAGAAAATCCTCAGACAGAAAATGATACCAGATTAAAATACAACAAAATGAGGAGATCTAAAATGGAAACTATGTGAGTAAATGTAAAAGTTTTTATTTTCATTATTCACATCTTTTAAAAAGATGGTATTGTTGTTGTTCAGTTGCTAAATCATGTCCAACTCTTTGCCACACCATGGGGTGTAGCACAACAGGCTCCTCTGTCCTCTACTGTTCCCCAGAGTTTGCTTAAATTCATGTCAGTTCACTTGGTGATGCCATCTAACCATCTTATTCTCTGCTGCCCCCCCCCCTTCTCCTCTTATCCTCAATCTTTCCCAGCATCAGGGTCTTTTCCAGTGAATTGGCTCTTTATATCAGGTTGCCAAAGTATTAGAGCTTCAGCATTGGTCCTTTCAATGAATATTAGGGTTGATTTCCTTTAGTATTGACTGGTTTGATTTCCTTGCTCTCCAAGGGACTCTCAAGAGTGCTCTCCAGCACCACAATTCAAAAGCATCAATTCGTCAGCACTCAGCCTTTTTTGTGCTCCAGCTCTCACACGACTACTGAAAAAAACATAGCTTTGACTATACAGTCCTTTGTCAGCAAAGTGATATCTCTGCTTTTTAATACACTGTCTAAACTTGTCATAGCTTTCCTAACAAGAAGCAAGCATTTTTTAATTTCATGTCTGCAGTCACCGTCCACAGTGATTTTAGAGCCCAAGAAAATAAAATCCGTCACTGCTTCCACCTTTTCCCCTTCTATTTGCCATGGAATGATGGGACCAGGTGCCATGAAGTTGAGTTTCAAGCCAGCTTTTTCACTCTCCTCTTTCATTTTCACCAAGAGGCTCTTTGGTTCCTCTTCACTTTCTGCCATTAGAGTGGTATTATTTGCATATCTGAGGTTGTTAATATTTCTTCCAGCAATCTTGAGTACAGCTTGTGATTCAACCAGCTGGCATGTCACATAATGTACTCTGCATATAAGTTAAATAAGCTAGATGATAATGTACGGCCTTGTCATACTCCTTTCCCAATTTTGAATCAGTTCTATCTGTTGCTTCTTGATGCTTATACAGGTTTCTCAAGAGACAAATGAGGTGGTCTGGTACTCCCATCTCTTTAAGAATTTTCCAAATTTGCTGACATATTGAGTGCAGCACTTTAACAGCACCATCTTTTAGGGTTTTAAGTAGCTCAGCTGGAATTTCATCACCTGCATTAGCTTTGTTCATAGTAATGCTACCTAAGGCCCACTTGACTTAACACTCCAGGATGTCCAGCTCTAGGCAAGGGAGCACACCATCATGGTTATCCAGGTCATTAAGATCTTTTTTGTATAGTTCTTTATATTCTTGCTGCCTCTTCTTAATTCCTTTTGCTTCTGTTTAGGTCCTTATTATTTCAGTCCTTTATCATGCCCATCTTTGCAGGAAATGTTCCCTTGATATCTCCAACTTTCTTGAAGAGATTTCCAGTCTTTCCCCTTCTATTGTTTTCCTCTACTTCTTTACATTATTATGTCTCCTTACTTTTCTCCAAAATGTTGCATTCAGTTGGGTATATCTCTCCCTTTCTACCTTGCTTTCATTTCTCTTTCCTCAGCTATTTATAAGACCTCCTTAGACAACTACTTTGCCTTGTTGCGTTTCTTTTTCTTTGGGATAGTTTTGGTTACCACCTCCTATATGAACCTCTTTCCATATTTCTTCAGGCACTCTGTCTACAAGATCTAATCCTTCAAATCTATTCATCACTTCCACTGTATAATCATAAGGGATTTGATTTAGGTCATATTTGAATGGCCTAGTGGTTTTCCATACTTTCTTCAATTTAAGCCTGAATTTTGCAATAAGGAGCTGATGATCTGAGCCACAGTCAGCTCCAAGTCTTGTTTTTGCTGATTGTATAGAGCTTCTCCATCTTTGGCTGCAATGAACATAATCAATCTGATTTCAGTATTGACCATCTGGTGATGTCCATGTGGAGAGTCACCCCTTGGATTGTTGGAAAAGGATGTTTGCTATGACCAGTGCATTCTTTTGACAAAATTCTGGTAGCCTTTGCCCTGCTTCATTTTTAACTTCCCTATTACTCAGGTATCTCTTAACTTCCTACTTTTGCATTCCAATCCCCTATGATGAAAACAACATCTTTTTTGGTGTTTGTTCTAGAAGGTCTTGTAGGTCTTTATAGAATCAATCAACTTCAGCTTCTTTGGCATTAGTGGTTGGGGCATAGATTGGATTACTGTGATGTTGAATGGTTTGCCTTGGAGATGAACTGAAATCGTTCTGTTGTTTTTGAGACTACAACCATGTACTGCATTTCAGACTCTTTTATTGACTATGAGGGCTACCCCATTTCTTCTAAGGGATTCTTGCCCACAGTAGTAGATACAATGGTCATCAGAATTAAATTCACCCATTCTCATCCATTTCAGTTCACTGATTCCTAAGATGTCAGTGTTCAATCTTGCCATTTCCTGCTTGAAAAAGTGAAAGTGTTAGTAGCTCAGTGTGTCCCACTCTTTGCGATCCCATGGACTGTAGCCCACCATGCTCCTCTGTCTATGGAATTCTTCAGGCAAGAATACTGGAGTGGGCAGCCATTCCCTTCTCCAGGGGCTTTTCCCAAGCCAAGTATCGAACCTGAGTCTCCTCCATTGCAGGACAATTCTTTACCATGTAAGCCACCAGGGAAGCTGTCAGTGTTCAATCGCTGTCTCCTACTTGATCACATCCAATTTACCTTGATTCATGGACTTAACTTTCCAGGCTCCTATACAATATGGAGCTATTAGTAATTACCCTCCGCTCTTCCCCAGTAGCATAGTGGACACCTACTGACCTGGGTGGCGGGGGGTTGTTTATCTTCTGGTGTCGTATCTTTTTGCCTTTCCATACTGTCCATTGGGTTCTCCGTGCAATATTACTTGAGTGAGGTTGCCATTTCCTTCTCCAGTGGGCCATGTTTTGTCAAAACTCTTAACTGTACCCTGTCCATCTTGGGTAGCCTGCATTGCATGGCTCATAGCTTTGTTGATTTACATAAGCCCCTTTGCCATGACAAGGCTGTGATCCATGAAGGGGTTTAAAAAGATATAAGCTATTTAAACAAAAATGCTAACAATGGAGTTTAGGCTTATACCATTTATACACATAAAATATATGCCAACAATAGCACACAAGTTGAAAGGAGTGAAATGGAACTGTAGTATTTTTTCTTACCCTGTACATGGAGTAGTGTGTAACATCACTTGAAGGTAGACTGTGATAAGTAAAAATCAGTAAGACTGTTAAAGATTTAAAAAACACCATTACCAACTTGACCTAATTGACATTTCTAGAAGATTCTATTAATGTTTTCTGATGAAGAATAATATAGAGAGCAAATACACATTCTTCTCAAGTACATGTGGAATATTTACCAAATTTGGTAATTCTAGGTCATAAAACAAATCTCAATAAATTCAAGAGGGTTCACAAAGTTTCAAGTCATACTATGTTCTCTGACCACAGTGGGACTAAAGTAGAAACAAAGGATATCCTTGAAAAATCTCCAAATATATGAAAACTAAATAACATACTACTAAAACAATCCATGGATAAAAGAAGAAATAAAATGGAAACTGAAATTATTTTCAGTGAAATGAAAATACAACGTATTAGAATTTTTAGGACTCCACTAAAGCATTTCTTAGAAGGGACTATATAGTGTTTGTAGTAGTGTTTAAGGAAAAGTTTTAACCTATATTAAAAAAGAAAAAATGTCTCTAATCAGTGACCTCAGGCTCAGCATTAAGCAATAAGAAAACAAGCAAATTAAATCTAAAGATAGTAGAAGAAAGGAAATAGTAAAAATTACACCAGTGATTAATTAAATAGAAAATGGAAAAACAATAGAGAAAAATCCATAAACCAAAACTACTTCTTTGAAATCAATCAAATAAATTAACCTCTAGTCAGCTTGACCAAAGAGAAAAAAAAAAAGGTAACAAATGACTAATATCCACAATGAGGAAGGTGGTGGTATTTACTACAAATTCTACAAATACCAAAGGAATGATAGAATATTTTGAACAATGTTATGCCGATGAATTAAACAACTTAGATTATTTAATTCCTTGATAAATTCCTTGATAGACACAAGCTATTAAAGGTTACAAGGAAAAAATTAATAACCTCAATTCTTCTATGTCTATTAAAGAAATTACAATTATAGTTTAAAAACATTCACACAAAGAAAACTCTGGGCACAGATGACTTCTCTAGTTAAATTTACCAAACATTTAAGGAAGAAATAATACCAAGTCTACACAAACTCTTCCAGAAAATATTGCATTAATACTAAAACTAAAGACATTACAAAAACACTATAGACTAATATCTCTCATGAACACAGAAGGAAAAGTTTATCAAATTAAATCCAATATTTTTTTCAAAAGGATAATATATCATGACCAAAAGGGTATGAAAGGGTGATTTAACATTTAAAAATTTTTAAATGCTATTCACCATAAAAACTTGAAATAAAACACCTTGATCATCTCAGAAGATATGGAACAAACATATGGACAAAATCCAATACCCATTTCTGATTAAAAAAAAAAAAAAAGACCAAACTCTCAGCAAATTAAGAGTAAAAGAGAACTACTTCAACCTGATAAAGGGCATCTGTGGAAAATCCTAGAGATAAATTTCATACTTTATGGTGAAAAAGTGAAACAACCTAAATGCCCAATTATAAATATGATTAAAATAATTACAGTGGATCCATGCACTAGAACATTTTAGGAATGTTAAAAGTCAAATATTTAAAGAATATTTTGAAGCAAGAAAAACTGTTTATGATACAATGCTGAATGAAAAATGGCCTATATAAGCACATGATCCAATTGTGTTAAATACAGAGAGAGAGAATAAAATCAAAAGGAAATATTCATACATGTTAACAGTTATTAACTTTTTCTGGAGAGAGGAAGAATGATATTATTAGTAATTTGTTCTGTATATACTTTTATGCACTTCCAAATTTTTGTCTTTAATGTTAGAAAAATTAATGTTACTAAATTTTAAGAAACAAATAGTAGAGTGGAAAAAATAAAATAGAGAAGTTTAATGACTCCAAATTTGTATCGTTGATTTTCCTCAGCCTCTTCCAATATTCACAACTGGCCCTAGCTTCTCAGATAACTACAGACAATTGAAATTTAAAAGGTCCACAATCAAACTTAGGATCTTGTTTAATATGATTATGAATTAATTAATTTACCTATTCAACAAACACATTGAGTGTGTACTATACAGTCGGGTACTGTAGTAGGCAGTGAACATACAGCAACAAATAGGATATGGACCCTGCCTTCAAGAATCCTCTGACATTGTGATGGACATAAGCAATCACATTTTATAGTAGAGTAACATGTGTTATATAATGGGAATATGTACAAGATGCCAAAAATTTACAGAAGAAAAACAATGACCCTAGCCTTTGGTGGTTAGAAAATTCTTTCTGTAGCAGAAAACATGTAAACTGAGTTGCAAAGAATGTGAACTTTAGGCAGGTGACATGTAGTAACTTATGTTCCAGAAAGAGAGATCTGTTTGCATAAAGGCCAAGAGGCTCACAGGGCTCCCCTGGTGGCTCAGATGGTAAAAAAAAAAAAAAAAAAAAAAAATCTGCCTGCAATGCAGGAGATGCAGATTTGATCCCTGGGTCAGGAAGATCCTCTGGAGAAGTGAATGGCTGCCCACTCCAGTATTTTTGCCTGGAGAATTCCATGGACAGAGGAGCCTAGAGGGCTGCAGTCAATGGGGTTGCAAAACCTAGACAGTGTATTAAAAAGCAGAGATATCACTTAACCAACAAAGGTCCATATAGTCAAAGCTATGCTTTTTGTAGTAACCATGTACAACAGAGAAGTCAGGGAAGTCATGTAGGACAGTGAAGCCTGACATGCTGCAGTCCATGGGGTTCAAAGAGTTGGATACAACTTAGCAACTGAACAAGAGGCTCATTCAGAGAACTGCAAGCAAACACTTGAAAATAGGATCCTGATCATAAAAATCCTTGAAAATCATCAAGGAATGGGGACTTTATTCTGTGACAATGAGAAACTATTACAGGATTTTCACTAGCACCAAGTATCCACACATTCATGCAGTTATAGATTTGGAGAAACAGAGCTTCCTCTCCTTCTAACACCCAGCTATTTTTCAGAATCTGGGAAGCAGGGCTAGATGGCTCACAAATAGGACTGTACCACTGTTACTGGCTTCTGCCATATGAAGTTGATGGTAACCACGCCAAAGATTTGTGACGTTACCATCTGCTTTGGAACACCCATTCCTATTGGCCACACTGACCTCTGATGTAGTCAACCTTACAATTGCTCTTTTGCTGGACAGTCTGCTGTGAAATAAGAGAGGAAAGCTCTCCCCTCCATGTGATGCTTTGGTGGGAGAGGGAGGGTCGTCCTCATAGCAGGGTGGTCCAAGGATGTCACAGAGTTTCGTAAGCCTGCTGTATTTGTTTGTTCAGCCATTTTTTCCTGGGAAGCACTTCTACCACAGAGCACTTGGATCAGAAAAGTTTCAAGTAACAGCTATTACTATGTTCCAAGCACAAGTGGTTATCCTCCGATGTTTAGAACCTACTATGGAGACTGGAAATTTATGCCAGACTCTTTTCTTCCATCAGGTGGCTCTCTCTCAGGGAATCTTTCTCTCATTTTGATTTGGCTTGTTTTAGACATCCAGAGTCTACCATATGTGACATGTCTGAATGCCACTTGCAAAAACCCTCTGAACGCTTTGCCTAGCAGTTTCCCCAGCCTCCCTGAGTAAATTGAGCTAAATCAATACTAGAAACTGGGAGTGAAAGGAACTCCCCCTGATCCATCCACCAGCTGTACCCATGTCTCAGCTATGGTTCAGCCAGAACACGAGTTGATCCTTCCACAGTGAAAAATGTAAAAGCTTTCAACCAAATGCTAATAATAGAGCTCTAACCAAATGCTAATAATAGAGATCTCTCTGAAGTAGGGGCTTCCCTGGTGGCTCAGCTGGTAAAGAATCCTCCTGCAATGTGGGAGACCTGGGTTCGACCTCTGGGTTGGAAAGATCCCCTGGACAAGGGAAAGGCTACCCTCTCCAGTATTCTGGCCTGGAGAATTCCATAGACTGTATGGTCCATGGGATCACAAAGAGCTGGACACGACTGAGCAACTTTCACTTCACAGCGCTGAAGTAGAATTTAGGGTGCTATATTTTCTAGTTTCTTATTTTCATTTTCTAAGTTGCTTCTCAGTGACTATAATTATAATATTTGTATGAGATCCCACAAAAGTAAATAAATGCTACCATGATCAATAAACAGAGGGTTGGGGTGGGTATCGGTGAGTGGTGGAGGAAACCAGCACTCTCACATAAGTTAGAAGGGGGAGGACCTTTTCTTTGACAGCTATTTGGAAATAGCAGTCAGATCTTTGCCACACTCTATGACCATCAATTTCCCTGCAGATATATTCCCTTAAAGCTATACAGATATCAGTAGATGCATAGGGATGTTCAAGGGAGCATTTTTCGCAACAGTAAACATCCTAAGTGGTCATCGACAGAAAGATGATTAACTAGGTTTGGATACATCCATATCAGGGATGTGGTGCTAAATATAACAAAGTATTGATAGATCTCTATGTACTGCTTTGTATTGCATTCAAGATGTATTGAGAAGAGGTAGGTTGCAGAGGAGATATATATATATATATATATATATATAGGCTGATACCACTTGAGGAGAAAGATGGATAGATGGGTGAATATATGGATTGATAGGTGACAGATGATAGGTAGATAGGTAATTTGGATACACATGGCAAATGTCTGGAAGAATTCAGAAGAATGTTGTGACTTTTACTCATCATCTTGTAGCTTTTATACTGTGACTCATTTCTACTCACCCCATGAACCCTGAGTTAAGGCCAGTATTCTCCAAGATGCCAGGTCTTTTCAAGAATACTTACACATGCTATTTCTTCTATCACAAGTGCCTCCCCTCTCCTCTATCTTCTCACAAACTCCTTTTTTTCCAGTAAGGGTCCAGCTTCATGGCACCTCTTCAAGATGCCGTCTTCAGAGCTCTTGCTTTCAGTATATGTTAGCAGCTTTTTAGGGTCATTAAAAAAAAAAAAAAAGCCTGTTTCCCTCACTAAAAGGGAAACCTCTCAAAACAGGAAAACCATTTATTTCAGAATCTAGATTTATATTTCAGAATCTAAAGCCATGTGTTGTACCTAATAAATATCTTCAAAATGATTGCTATTTAAAAAAAGGAATGACCTTTGTAAATATGAAAGTCTAGTCTCCTAGAAAAAAGAAATTAGCCTTAGCATGCTAAATAAATGTCTGTCTAAAAAAAAAAGGCCTGCAAGTCAGAATATTGAGGTCTAATATATTACTGAAGTAGGTTTAACCAAAATGGATGCTTTCAATTAATTGAGTATCTTGAGTAACTTTTCAGACTTTGCTGTTACTTTAAAGAAATTATTCTGTGTTAAATCTTAAGAATCATTTTCTATTTCAGCCAATTTCTCATCTTTTGTTTATACAAGAAGATGATACAAATGACTGGATTTTATTGGCATTTGTCATTTCTAATTATAGATCTTGTTTTTAAAAGAAGCATAGAATCACAGCATTGGTTAAAGGTTATATACCTTGTGATCCTTTTGTTTAATGTTGAAACTTCTCTTCTTGTTCTCTGCTGTAGTTCAGACATTAGGAAAGGGTGAGGAAAGGCACAAAATTTGATTGGCAGCAAACACAGATGTTAACTAAAGGGACTACAGTCGAATGTGAATAATTATATAAATCATAATAGAAAGTGAAAATCAGTCAGTTTCCACATACAGCATGTGCTGCTTGGTTTCCTGAATGCAGGAAGTGTTGGGAGGATTGATGGGTATGTTTTGTGTGGATCCAAGTGGACTTTCTCAGTCACTTCTGGCTTTTACAAATCACGCTGGAGTCCTTTTGTAATGCTAATAACACAGTGATACAGATAAATGACAATAGAGCCTATGATTTCCATGAACAATTGTGATTACATATATTTTCTCCTATTGACCCATGAATATATCTTTCATACCATATGTCCCAGCTTTTATTTCTGAGAACATGGCTTACTAGGGTTATAAACTAAATTGTTGATAAATAATTTATGAAGGATATTGTTTTGCTTGGGGAGATAAGATTAGATCTGTTTTATTAAATCTTCTAAATAAACTGTGGGGCTCTTCTGTAATAAAAAGTGACCTTCATGGAAGAGATGGATGGGCTGCAGATGACTGTCACTTCTCCTCACTGCATATACCCTTCATATTTAGTACCATTCCTCACACAAAATAGACTTTCAGTAAGTGTTGCTGAATTAATTAAAAGATTGAAATTAAGGAGAAATGTCTCGAAGCCATGAACAGAAATTAATCTTCTCTTCTAATAGAACCCTGATATGGCATTTGCTCAGAGGTGATGATTTTCTGGGGTTGTCACATATCTACTAGGACTTAGACATTCGGTCGTGCTCAACTCATTTCAAAGCCAGCTGAGAAGTGCTTGGAATTTCAACATACCAACACCCACAGACTCTGCCACCCACTGTCCACCCTACCGGGCCTCAAATAATTTCTTTGATACTTCATCCATGTGCTTTTGTGGCCTTTGTCCTAGAAATTGAAATGTGTCTTTGTTCATGCTTTTATTCTACTTCAAAATTCAAATGTCTGGAATGGGAAAAATATTGCTGAAAACAAACTTTCTATGCTTTGTCCCTAGATAACCTGGCGATTAAATAGGATCCACCGAATGTGGCATTTGACTTGCCATCTCTTACGAAGAAATTGTAAGTGTCCTCTGAGTTTTGGAAATAAGAAAATTTTGAAGTGAAGATGTGTAATTGAATTTTTTTTTTAATTTTGTGACATGACATGCAGATCTGAAAAGTGTTTCACACAGCAGCCACCAGGATCTCTTTAAAAATCTGTTCACAGCTCTCCACTGCTTAGGGCTTTTCCGTGGTTTCCTGTTGATCCTACATTAGTCTCAGCTTCTCACTGCAGCCATGAGAAGCTGTGTGTCCCATCCCCATCCAATTCACCTGTCTCATCATACACCCTTTCTCCTCAGTCCACATACCTAGCAAGAGAAACTTTTTGCTATTACACTTTCCCCCACTAGAACCTTCTCACAGGCTCTTCTCCAGCCTGTGCAGCCAACACCACCTTTGTCAGCGCCTCCAGCCACCTTTGCACTTCCCTGGCTGACTCCTCAGCGTTCACCTCCTCACAAGAGACGCTTTTGTTTCCACAGATTAACAGTTCACAAAGCATCTCGAACTTCCCCTTCACAGTTTCTATAATGTCTGTGTTCCTCACTGGATCTGGAGATCATTCCTAACCTTGGCATTAACATGTCTTTAACTCAAGCAAAGTGCTTCAGCACACAGTAGCATAGCAATAAATGAGACAATATAACTGTGGATGAAATACTAGAAACAATCAGGGTTTGGGTGTTATAGGTCTGGGTTTTAATCTTGATCTGTTACAGTGACAGACTTTATTTTCTTGGGCTCCAAAATCACTGCAGATGGTGACTGCAGCCATGAAATTAAAAGATGCTTGCTCCTTGGAAGAAAAGCTATGACCAACCTTGACAGCATATTAAAAAGCAGAGGCATTACTTTGCCGACAAAGGCCCATCTAGTCAAAGTTATGGTTTTTCCAGTAGTCATGTATGGATGTGAGAGTTGTACCATAAAGAAAACTGAGTGCCAAAGAATTGATGCTTTTGAACTGTGGTGTTGGAGAAGACTCTTGAGAGTCCCTTGGACTGCAAGAAGATCCAACCAGTCCATCCTAAAGGAAATCAGGCCTGAATATTCATTGGAAGGACTGATGCTGAAGCTGAAACTTCAATACTTTGGCCACCTGATGCAAAGAACTGACTCACTAGAAAAGACCCTGATGCTGGGCAAGATTGAAGGCAGGAGGAGAAGGGGACGACAGAGGATGAGATGGTTGGATGGCATCATTGACTTAATGGACATGAGTTTGAGCAAGCTCCGTGAGTTGGTGATGAACAGGGAAGTCTGGCATGCTGCAGTCTGGGAGGTCAAAAAGAGTCGAATACAACTGAATGACTGAACTGAACTTAACCTAGATCTAAGTTATGGACAAACACTAAGTAAGCTTTTTCATCTGCCTCTGACTTGATGCCTAAAGTTAAAATTGACTGAAAGGTCTTCAAGCTGTGGGTAAAAACAAGCCAAAATAAAATAATAAAATCCTTCTTTCAAAAAACACTTAGCCATTGCCTACCTGCTGAGAACCCATAAACTTCAGCATTGCAATTTAGCTTTTAAGTTGACAATGAACTTAGTCGCTTTAAATATTTCAATATTTGGGGGATGAAGAAGAAAAAAGTAAGACTCTTAAAAGTGAATATTGAGGCTGACTCACCTTGAAGCAAAGACAGCTAGGTCTGTTGGGGACACAGCAGCCACGTGTCTCTCTATTGGATGTGGCTTCATCCTTGGCTCCTACAGAAAGCCATAATTCTACCTGCTAAGCTGTGCAAAAGCAGAGACATTACTTTGCCAACAAAGGTCTGTCTAGTCAAGGCTATGGTTTTTCCTATGGTCATGTATGGATGTGAGAGCTGGACTGTGAAGAAGGCTGAGCACCGAAGAATTGATGCTTTTGAACTGTGGTGTTGGAGAAGACTCTTGAGAGTCCCTTGGACTGCAAGGACATCCAACCAGTCCATTCTGAAAGAGATCAACCCTGGGATTTCTTTGGCAGGAATGATGCTAAAGCTGAAACTCCAGTACTTTGGCCACCTCATGCGAAGTGTTGACTCACTGGAAAAGACTCTGATGCTGGGAGCATTTGGGGGCAGGAGGAGAAGGGGACGACAGAGGATGAGATGGCTGATGGCATCACTGACTCAATGGACGTGAGTCTGAGTGAACTCCGGGAGTTGGTGATGGACAGGGCGGCCTGGCGTGCTGCTATTCATGGGGTCGCAAAGAGTCGGACACGACTGAGTGAACTGAACTGAACTGAACTGAAGCTGTGCAAACCTAGGGCAGGAAGGGATGGGACAACTGGTCTTTGTATCCATGTGACTATCCAGGAAGCATGTGACAAATGTTTGGGGAGTATTTTTACTATACTGTGTATCTGTTTAATTTTAAATGTATATATAGCTTGTGTGAGTAATGTATATATAAAGAATATATATCTCACCCAGGCGGCGCTGGTGGTAAGGAATCCACCTGCCAATGAGGGAGACACAAGAGACACAGGTTCTACCCCTGGGTCAGGAAGATCCCATGAAGTAGGAAGTGGCAACCGACTCCAGTATTCTTGCCTGGAGAATTCCATGGAAAGAGGAGCCTGGTGGGCTACAATCCATGGGGCCACAGAGGGTCATATACGACTAAGCAACTAAGCAGCAGCGTATTTATGTAAATATATATTATATAGACAGAGTAATAGTTTATCAAGATAGAATTCACAAACCATACAATTGATCTACTTAAAGGATATAATTCAAAGTTTTTAGTATCTTCATAAAGTTGTGCCAACCAGCATCACAAACAATTTTAGAATATTTTCATCACCCTACAAAGCAACCCTATATAAATTTAGCAGTCACTCCCCATTATTTTTAATCCTCAGCCCTAAGCAATCATTAATTGATTTTTTGTCTCTAGAAATTTGCCCATTCTGAACATTCCATATAAACAGAATCATACAATGTTGTGTACTTTGTGATTGGCTTTTTTAATTTAACACCATGTTTCAAAATCCATCCATGTGGCAGCTTGTTTTAGTACTTCGATTTTTAGAGCTGAATAGTATTCCATTGCATGGATATGCCACATTATATTTATCCATGCATCAATTTACAGAGATTTGCATTATTTCACTTTTTGGCTATTATGAACAATGTGGCTCTGAACATTCATACACATATTTTTGTGTGAGCATATATTTTTAATATCTCTTGTACATATGCCTAGTATTAGAATTGCTGGGTAATATGGTAATTCTCTGCTTAACCTTATGAGCAACTTCCAGACTTTTCCATAGTGACTACATCATTTTACATTCCTACCAGTCATGTATGAAGATTCCAATTTTTCCACAGTTTCACCAACACTTGCTGTTGGTTGTCTTTTTGATTATAGTCATTCTAGTAAGCATGAAGTGGTCTCTCATTGTGGTTTTGATTGTTTGGCACCCCACTCCAGTGCTCTTGCCTGGAAAATCCCATGTATGGAGGAGCCTGGTAGGCTGCAGTCCATGGGGTCGCTAAGAGTCGGATACGAATGAGCGACTTCACTTTCATTTTTCACTTTTATGTACTGGAGAGGGAAATGGCAATCCACTCCAGTGTTCTTGTCTGGAGAATCCCAGGGACAGGGGAGCCTGGTGGGCTGCCATCTATGGGGTTGCACAGAGTCGGCCACGACTGAAGTGACATAGCAATAATGTTGAACATCTTTTAATTTGTTTTTTGGCCATTTGGCTATCTTTTTGGATATATCTATTCAGATCTGTTGCCTATTTTTTAACTAGGTAATCTTTTTATTGTGGAGATATGAGTTCTTTTTATATTGTATCTACTAATCTTTTATCAGCCATCTTATTTGTAAATACATCCTCCTATTCTTTTCATTTACTTGATAGTATCCTTTGAAGCACGAAAGATTTTAATTTTAATGAAGTCCAATTTAGCAGTTATTTGTTGTGACTTGTGCTTCTGAGGTCATATTTAAGAAGACTGCCTGACCCAAGGTCACAAAGTTTTATTTCTAGATTTTCCTCTTACGAGATTTTTCTTTTTAATTTTTAACTTTACACTTAGGTTTTTGATCCATTCTGTGTTGATTTTTGTGTAATGTGTAATAAAGGGGTACAACTTGTTCTTTTATATGTGGATACCTAGTTTTCCCTGGAAAAGGGAGTGGCTACCCACTCCAGTATTCTTTCTTGGAGAATTGCATGGACAGAGGAATCCGACGGGCTATAGTCCATTTGGTGGCAAAGAGTTGGCCAGGACTGAGTTCCTAACACTTTCACTTTTTTTCACCTAGTTTTTTTTTCCCAGTGCCATTTGTTGAAGACTGTTTTTCACCACTGAGTTGTCTTGGTGCCCTGTTAAAAATGAGTTGACCATAAATGTGAAGATATATTTTAGTATTCTCAGTTCTATTCCATTTATCTGTATATTATTCTTATGCCAGTACCACAATGTCTTGATTACTAAAGTTTTGAAATCAGAGAATGTGAATTCTTTAACTTTATTCTCCTTTTTTCAAGACTGTTTTGGATATTCTAGGACCATTTCATTTTCATGTGAATTTTAGGATCAGCTTTCAATTTCTGCAGAAGTTCATTTTGAATTTTGAGAGGAATTACATAGAATCCAAAGCTCAACTGGGGAGTATTGACATCTTAGCAGTATTAAGTCCTCTGCTCTGTGAACATGTAATGTCTTTCCACTTATTTGTTGTTCAGTCACTAAGTCATGTCTGACTCTTTGCAACCCCATGGACTATATAGCACATGTCAGGCTTCCCTGTCTTCCACTATACTCCAGAGTTTGCTCTAATTCGTGTCTGTGAGTCAGTGAAGCTATCCAACCATCCCATCCTCTGCCGCCCCCTTCTCCTTTTGCCTTCAGTCTTTTCCATTGGGGAAGGGTCTTTTCCAATGAGTTGGCTTATGTTTTTTAGCTTTTAGCATATAAATCGTATACTTCTTTTGTTAAATTTATCCCTAAGTATTTTATTCTTTTCAATTACATTGTAAAGGGTATGGTTTTCTTTTTTCTTTTTTCTTTTTTTGTGTGTGTGTGGGGGGGGTGTGAAGGGATTTTATTTCAACTGTTGTATATGAGAAAACTGGAATATAAAACTGGTGTTATCGAGTTCTTCTAAAATGTTATATGATCTTTTAAGTGTCCAAAAATGTATACCTTCTTAAAAAATAAAAATAAAATCCACTAAAACTAAATACATTACTCAGTGAGAGGAACAGAACTATCAGAAAAGATGAAGTTTTCTTATTACTAGGTAAGATCCTAGAATTCTAGTGACTAGTTTCAAAAATTAAGACACCATGAATTAATGGTTCAGAAATAAAATGGGCCACTTCAGGGATGGTGACTCAACAAGAATGTTTAGAGAAAGTCTTTTTCAACTTTTGGATTCTACCCTATTCATTAGCATGACCCAACAAGCATTTCCCTGGGCCCCACATAAATCTTCCACAAAATAAGAGGATTGGACCAAGAGATCACTAAAGCCCCTTCTAATAATGTTCCCTGATTACTACTTTATTAAATTTAAATTACAAAAATTAATGGCAAATGGTAATTTCCTTCCCCAAATAGGCATGCTCTTCCTAAAAAGCACTGTGGACAGAGGGTTTTTCCTCTCAAGGTTATACGCTAATACTTTTCCATTACAAATGATGCATATGGTCAAAATCTATAAATATATTTGACCTTCTTTTCCAATTTTGGGGCTTTCCTGATAGCTCAGTTGGTAAAGAATCTGCCTGCAATGCGGAAGACCCAGTTTCAATTCCTGAGTCTGGAAGATCCACTAGAGAAAGGATAGGCTACCCACTCTTGTATTCTTGGGCTTCCCTGTGGCTCAGCTGGTAAAAAATCTGCCTGTAAAGTGGGAGACCTGGATTTGATACCTGAGCCGGGAAGATCCCCTGGGGAAGGGAACAGGTACCCACTCCAGTATTCTGGCCTGGAGAATTCCATGGACTGTATACAGTCCACGGGGTCCCAAAGAGTCAGTCACAACTTTTGCTTTCACTTTTTTCTGATTTTTATTGATATTATCTACAAACTTCATGTATTTATCTTGAGCACAAATGTTATATCCCCTTACTTGTTGCTCATTTTAGCGTTTAAATACCTCTGGTGTCCAGCTTGGCTGGACTATTTTCCAGTTCAGAACATCCTGTGGAGAAAGCAGAGTGGGCTACTCCCTAAGTTGTGGACTGTGATTTATAGCAGATGGACATTGTCTCCTTAGTTTTTAATGTCCCTCACTTGTTTACCAATTCCAGAAAAATTCTTTACAAAAACTGAGATAATATTGAATAAAAGCAGGAAACATGTTTGACTTTATAACCAACAGAAAGTTCATTATGTAAATAAAATCCTTTAAAACCGTGAAGTATAATAAAATACTTTTTAGTATAAAAAGTATAGTAAAGTATAATAATAAGTTTAACCATTAAATATGACATGAACAGTGATTAAAAACGAATAGCAAAGAGGGGACAGAATGGACATCTGTGTAATGGGGGAGTTTGTGGAAATAAGCAAGATATACATGCTGAGGGTCCTAAAGATAATCTTTGATTAAGAAATCCAATTGACTAGGGGACTAGATAGACAAGCAGCTACATAGATAGAATCACCTAGCAAAATGGTAAATTTATACTCTATATCATGTTGTACCGTATTGCATTAATTGGATAACAGTTGGAACTATGGAGCCCTTTCCTTGGACTTTAGAAATGCCAATGTACCACTTAAACAGTAGTCCACCCTGCCTTTCCCAAAAGATGTTCTGAATAAGAAAATAGGGTCAAGTTAGATACAAAATACATTTAAATGCTAAAATAAGCAATAAGAAAGGAGACAAACAGATATATATATATATATGTCTTTTATTTATATGTACATATTTCACAAAGACAATACTTATGATTGCCTACTACAAGGACTATTCTCGACCTTGTGGGGTATAGCAGTAAACAAAACAGAGAGGTTGTATTTTATTATATTAACTGTATTTACTGTATTATATTCTAGTGGGAGTATAACATTATACTAGATTTTACTGACCATAGCCCCTGGAACAGTGATAAGCACACAGGATATGCTGATATATTCTGATTCTATTATGGAACATTACCTGTGTCACAGTTCGGTGAGGGGAGCAGAGTTCTCTGAGTATTATGGAAGAAGAGGCATCATAGAATCAACCTAATACCATTGTGAGATGCTGGGGAAATGAAGGTCTCATGGTGGATTTGGACTCACTCAACAGTTAGTCCAAGATACCAGACTCCTAGCTAAGAAGGGGAGCTGACTGGAAGCTATTGCTTTTGTGCAGCTATTGCCTCTGTAGGTTTTAGTCAGTCTCTGATGGTGGCCCTGGCGTTCCTATTGGTCAGAAGTTGGAAAGAGTAACTGGAGCAGCTGAAATTGGCCTGGCACTCTCACATCAGCCCACCACTGATCTGACCATGATGACCAGCAGAGATGGCCACTCCTTCACTTCTGCTTTTCAACCTTGTGTTGCTTAACCAGGTTTGCACAGCACAAAACACCATACCTGCCATCCAGATAACAATACAATAGGAGTTTCCTGGTGGTCCAGTGGTTAGGACTCCACACTTCTACTGCAGGGGACCTGGGTTTGATTCTTTGTCCAGGAGCTAAGATCCCACAAATCTCTCAGTGCAGACCTGCCCCTCCAACAAAAAGAGAGAACATGTGGTATGGATGAATCCCAGAGTAGTCTTTATGATTCCTACCTCTGAGTGTCCACAGCTTTTCATAACATCCTCCACCTGAGTGCAGGTGGCACCTGTGACTTACTTCTAATCAAGAGAACACAATAAAGGTGATGGTCATCACTCTTGTGACTGTATTACGTTATATGAGAGAGTCTTAGCCAACTGGAGTGAGACAGACTCTCCAGCGGGCCTTGGAGTAGCCTACAGCCGTAGGTTGAGAGCTGCCTGTAATGAACATCCCTTGGAACGAGCAGCAAACCACAATAGAAAAGTCAATCACAGGCATCGCAGATTCTCACTTTTCAGCTTCTAATTTCACCTTTCTTGATCCACCCTAGTACAGGGTTTTTCTTTTCTTTTTTTCCCATAATACATTTTTTAAATTTTAAAATTGTATTCTTTCCAAAAAATTGCTATTTTTTTTTTACAGTAGGTCCTTGTTGGTTATCTATTTTAAATACAAGAGTGTGTACATGTCAATCCCACACTCCCCATACATCTCTCTCCCCCATCCTTCCTCCTGGCAACCATAAGTTCATTCTCTCAGTCTGGGAGTCTGTTTCTGTTTTGTAAATAAGTTCATTTGTATCATTTTTAAAGATTTCACATATTAGTGATTTCATATTATATTTGTTTTTCCCTGACTTACTTCATTTAGTATGATAATCCCAAGGTCCATCCATGTTGCTACAAATGGCATTATTTCACTCTTTTTCATGACCAAGTAATATTCCATTGTATGTATGCACCACATCTTCTTATCCATTCTTCTGTTGATGGACATTTATGTTGTTTCCATGTCTTGGCTATTGTGAATAGTGCTGCAATGAACACTGGGGTGCATGTATCCTTTTGAATCATGCTTGCCTCCAAACACGTGTCCAGAAGTGGAACTGTTGGATCATATGGTAACTCTGTTTTTAGATTTTTTTTAAGGAACCTCCATGCTGTCTTCCTTAGTGGCTACTGCAAGGTTTTTAATCTTGGCACTATTGACATTTCTGGCTGGAGAATTTTGAATGTGGGGTGCTGAATTTTGAATGTAAGAGGTGCAGCAACATCTCTGGCCTCTACAAAGTAATGTTATCATTACTCACCACTCTCTCCCAATTGCAATGACCAAAAATGACTCCAGATATTGCCCAATGTACCCTGGGGGGTAAAATTGCTCTGCTTGGTAAGTACTATTCTCGTATAAGGCCTACTGCAGCACTAAGCTCTGCATAGCCAAAGGGCAATCTTAGAAAAGGGAAAGATAAGCCTTGGGCACAGTTAATTCATACACTAGAAAATCTGCTTTCTAACCACACACCTTCAAGAGTCAAAGCTGGCACTTGCAGCCCTAGGTCCAATGGCTTTTTCATTTTGCTTGCCAGCTGATAATAAGAAAGTGCTCAGGTGAACACATTACAGGTAAACCTTATTTGGAAAGAGAAAACTATATTTTTAACAATGTAAGTAGAGACATTTGACTGAACCATTAAAGAGCACAGTGTGGATGTAAGTTCTATTCAAACAGATCCTCCTGTAATGTGGGAGAATCTATTAAAAGGTAGACTCTGGGAAAGTTTTTATAAACAACTAATTATACAGTACATCTTTCTGAAATATTTGCTTGGAGTTCCATAATCTGTTTCTCATCATCTCATATTTTGGCATAAACTGTCATGCTGCTTAAAATATTGTGGCCCAGGTGATGTTATAGGATATTAATGCCAGTATGAAATCCTGTAAGGGGCACAAATTAATCACGAAATTATTTTGAAACAGATGCCCTAGATATACTGCTGTTAGCATAATAAGCTTTCTGGTAACAGAGCTTAAAAAAAAATAAGTTGACTAAAGTATGAATGGAGGGGTGAATGAATTCATTCTTGCAACCCGACTTTATTGAGAAACAACTACGCATTAGGCATTGCTATCATTGCTAGAGACATCATAGATAAGGGGAAAGATTTAATGGTTAGGGTTACAGAAATGACAGGTTCCTTGTTTAGTGGGAGAAACAGAAGAATGGATGAATGAATAGGTGTGGTATTGTGATAACACTATGCGTAGGGCACTGCGGTCACAGGGAGAGAAGGTGACTAACTCGGCATGGAGATCAGTGAGGCTTCCAGTCAGAAGTAGAGAACTGATTTGCATCTGTCAAGTGAAGGAGTTGGGAAAGTGTGCTCCAGCAGAAAGAATAACAGGAGTGAACTTGAGAATTGTGATCCAAGCCATCAGAAATGAGTCTGGTTTGCAGGCAGGGCCAGGTGATGACATGCTTGAAAGTTTTAAGTACGTCCTGAGGTAATGGGAACCACTCTGGATTTCATGCAGGGCTGTGACATGGGGGCAGTTTGTGTTTCTGGAGGAACTAGTCTCTGACTGAAGCATTAAGAGGACCTGGACAAAGCCTGAGGCAGAAAGCCTCTTGGTAAGCTAAAGCACATGTATATGCATGTGTGCCTAGTCGTGTCCAACTCCTTTGGACCCCATGGACTGTAGCCCATCAGACTCCTCCGAACATAGAATTTTTTCAGGCAAGAATACTGGAGTGAGTTGCCATTTCCTCTTCCAGGGAATCTTCTCCACCCAGGAACTGAACCTGAGTCTCTGGTGTCTTCTGTGTTGCACAGATTCTTTACCATTAGCACCACCTGGGAAGCTAAGGCACATGTAGTGTCAAAGATATCCATGAAAGCTAGCACAGATGCAGCCAGGATGGAGAAGAGGATTGGGGCAAGTTCTCACCTCCATGGAACTAGGTCCACAAAGAGCCTCCCTCTCAGAAAGGGAGGAAAGGTAGAAAGAATTAGCCTCCTTGGGTTCTACAGGAGGCAATACACATGCAAAACAATCCTAAACATCTTCAGTGCTTAGAAATATACATCTAGAACATATTCCTAAATGTCTTAAATAATTACTCATATGATACAGAGTAAACCTACCCCGATAAGAAAAGATGTCATTTGGAACACATATTCATTAAAAAGGAATTATCATACTTTACAAAGTCAATCTGTTTGCAGTTACTAAATGTTGCCCTTTCTCTGAGGAAAATCACCAATGTAGACGTGCATGTAAACCACATTTCATTTTTCTCTCCTAGTTCTAGTGTGCAGACATCATTCAGTATAGCAAACAATAAGTAATCTATTTTATACATTTGTGCCAAATAAAAATGGCTGGATTCAATTATATTTCAAGTGGCAGAGCAATAGCACATAAACGGGGAGAGTAGCAAGATGTTTAAATGAAGTAGGCAAACACAACTTTTCAGGAATATATTTATTGCAGATGTCAAGGTGCTGTTCAGCTATAATAAAAATGTTCTTCAGGTATGTCATGCTATTGCCTTGGCACTGGTTTGTAATTTTAAGCGAAGACGTATTCCTCACCCATTTCAGGCCCAAGAAATGGACTCATTTTAAAATGATGGGAAGCAGAGATAGAATGTGATAGCCTTGCTTGTATAAATATAGCCCTGAAAGATTCAAGCATTTAGAATTGGTTTGCCCAGAAACTGCTAGAACTATATTTACCAACACCTAAGTCATTCGAAATGGAATGCATTCTAGATCAAGCCTGAACTGGCAGAATTGCCCCATTGTTTCTATTTTCAAGTTATCTAGGCTGATCTAAAGTTTAAATACACTTTTGAGCTTAATTAAATGAAACACTTAAATTATACAAGCATTTAATACTTACTTTGAAACTGAAAAACAGATATCAGGAAATCCCTAGGTAAAAAGAGAAATCAAGCAACATCTGTGAGTCCTATTTCTCTATCACTTGGGATGGATGTGTTTATAAAGATCCAAATCTTTAAATAACCAAATGCCTCTGAAATGATTTTTTTAACTTTTTGCACAGTACTGGCTGATCAGTGGAAAGGCCTGAAGGTCCTTACACAGCTGTTGCCAAAGAATGATTTGTGAAGGCATCAGGAGGAGGCAGTACTCACCAGAAGTGCTCTGATGATCTCTTCTTGGGACCTGGAAACTCTGGGAAGGTAGGAGAGTACCTCACTCATGGGGCTGTGCCAGCATCCCCAGGGTGCTTGCTATTTTGGTATGAGTTTTATAGGGACCATTTATGAAGATTTTTCTCTCTGACATTTAGCCATGCTGTTTTATAGCCATGAAAAAGGAAAGTGATTTTAATAAGTTATGGGAAAATTATAGCACAGCGCTTTACATTCACTCAACACACACTGCTGAATGAATTAATACATGAGAATGCCCCTTCCCCACAATACAGCCTAAGAAACCTTAAAGATCACCCGTCTTGGCATCCCATGGCACCCACACATACCCAGTTTTACAGACGAATAAACTGAGGCCTGGGGACTTTGCCCAAGGTTATGCAGTTAACTTAATAGTGAAAATGAAAGATACCAAACAAAGAAGAAGATATTCATTTACTTCTTACTCACCAGGGAATCTGTTAAATTACTTATTTTTGTAAATTGCTAGGGGCCTCCCTTTAGCTTACACATCATAAGTACTCAATAAAATTCATGAAATTTATTCATTCATTATTTATTCGTTTATTTCTTTATTCATTCAGATAATCTGTGCCAGGTATCAGGTATATGAGCAGCTGGGTCATATTCTCTTTCAAATCGAATGTATTAGAATCAAATACATGTTTTTATTTCTTGAGTGAGAATTAATATTCCTATGTCAAATCATATCATTAGCCTGACTAGTACTACACTCTGCCCTCAGTAGGATTTTCTAGCTGGGATTCTTGTGGGAAAGTTGAATCTCCCAATCACTTTAGCTCATTATGCAAGTCTGCAAACAACCATGAAGGCCGCGACTGACTGACTACCTCGGGCTGCGGGTTAACGCTCTGTTTCATGAGATTTGACTACCATCATTATGGTGGTTTATATAACCACAGATGTTCCCTGATAACTACAAGAGAATTCAGCTGATTCAAAACTGCTGTAATGTTAATTCCATAAACAGCTCATTGAATTCCATGCTAAGCATAAACTAGAATGCTTCTGTTTACTATTATGTTATTTACAGCATTGTACCCTTTATGTCATTATGTTTTCTTTCATCCCTCTTCTATTTTTAATTTGATAAGTCTTCATCCCCATCCAGTTTACACTTTTCAAAGATTAGCCTATTTTAAGGCTTTATCATCATACATATTCTTGCTTAAAGTAACACAGTTTTTATTTCAAACATTATTAAGTACTTTTTGTTTGCCATTATAGTGTTAAATACTGCATCCTTGTGAGATTACCCCAAGCAAAGAGATTTTATACTTCTTTGCCGTGAGTCATATCCTTCATTTAGGTGACCTTACCGTATCAAATATAGCTTTGTTGTTCAGTCATGAAGTCATGTCTGACTCTTTGAGACCCCATGAACTGCAGCACACCAGGCTTCCCTGTCCTTCACTATCTCCCTTAAAACATTCTAAAAAAAGAATTCTAGATCTGTCAAGATGACATTAATCACTACATCTCTATTCCCTATTAACCAGTAGTTCCCAAACTCATGAGAATCCCCTGATGCTGCTGCTGCTAAGTCGCTTCAGTCCTGTCCGACTCTGTGCGACCCCAGAGATGGCAGCCCACCAGGCTCCGCCGTCCCTGGGATTCTCCAGGCAAGAACACTGGAGTGGGTTGCCATTTCCTTCTCCAATGCATGAAAGTGAAAAGTGAAAGTGAAGTCGCTCAGTTGTTTCCGACTCTTCGAGACCCCATGGACTGCAGCCTACCAGGCTCCTCCGTCCATGGGATTTTCCAGGCAGGAGTACTGGAGTGGGGTGCTATTGCCTTCTCCATGAGAATCCCCTGGAGGGCTTAAAAGGTTAAAACACAGATGGTTAAGTTGAAGCCACCCAGTGTCCATTAATAGATGAATGGATAAACAAAATGTGGTACACACATACAATGAAATATTGTTCAGCCTTAAAAAGGAAGGAAATTCTGACACATACTACAACATGGATAAACTTTGAGAACATTATACTAAGTTAAATAAGCCACTCACAAAATGAAAAATACTGTATGATTCACTTATTTGAGGTACCTGGAGTAGTCCAATTCACAGAGACAGAAAGTAGGATGGTGGTGGCCAGGGGCTAACGTGGAAAGTTGTTTTTTAATGAATATATAGTTTTGGTTTTGCAAGATGAAGAAAGTTCTAGAAATGGATGTTGGTAATGTTGCATAGCAATGTGAATGCACTTAACACTAATGGATGATACACTTAAAAATAGTTAAGGGGTAAATTTAATATTACACATAGTTGATCCCAACTGAAATACACACACACTCTCAGATTGCCAGATTTCTGCAAAGTAACTGATACAGAAGATTCAAGATGGGGCCTGGGAATCTGAATTTTTATTTTATTTTATTTGTAATTGGAGGATAATTACTTTATCATATTGTGATGGTTTCTGCCATACATCAACATGAATCAGTCATAGGTATACATATGTCCCCTCTCTCTTGACCCTCCCTCCCACCTCCCAACTCATCCCACTCCTCTAGGTTGTCACAGAGCACCAGATTGGGTTCCCTGCATCATATAGCAAATTCCCATTGGTTATCTATTTTACATATGGTGATGTATATGTTTCCATGCTACTCTCTCAAATCACCCCACCCTCTCCTTCCCTCTCTGTGCCCAGAAGTCTGTTCTCTATGTCTACATCTCCTTTGCTGCCCTGCAAATAGAATTGTCAATACTATCTTACTAGATTTCATTTATATGCATTATGATATTTGTTTTTCTTTTTCTGACTTACTTCACTCTGCATAATAGGCTCTAGGTTCACCCACCTCAGTAGAACTGACTCAAATGCATTCCTTTTTATAGCAGAATAATATTCCATTTTATGTATGTACCACATCTTCTGCATCCATTCATCTGTTGATGGACATCTAGGTTGCTTCTAACATGTTCTCCTGGAGAAGGGCATGGCAACCCACTCTAGTATTCTTGCCTGGAAAATCCTATGGACAGAGGAGCCTGGTGGGCTGCAGTCCATAGGGTCTCAAAGAGTCAGACACAGCTAAGCAACTGAGTATGCATGCACTCTTGCATGTTCTCAGATGGTTCTGACCTACTGGTTTGGGGTCTCATCCTGAGAGCCACTGAGATACACAAATTTAGTGAGAGCTCCAGAATTACTATGTAAAGGGGGTTTATGGGTAATAATATACTGTAAGAAGGATGAGGGGGTTTGCTCTTCCAGTTTTGATAGGGAGCACACTGTCTTTAGATTGCATGTTTATTTGGAGAGCTTTAATAGGAGAGCTGAAGAAATTATAACCAGCTGCTCACAATTCTAAACCACCTCTTGGTGACAAAACTGTACTTAGCTAATCATGCAGGTCATCTCATAAATCCTAAGTATAAAAGGGAAAATTTAAGAACTTGACATTTTTGCACTTAACAGATACATTCTCTTTCTTGCATTAAAATTTTTTTATTTTAAATTGAAAAAGAGCAAGTATGCATTTTTATAGGAAACTCTGAGGTGTTAATCAAGTGAAGAGCTGTATGTTGAATACCTGCTATAAATAGAACAGATATTTATTGTTGTGCAAATTAAGAATGAAGCAATTGATAAGCTCTATCAAATTGAAATTCATAATACTCCCTGAGGTGTGGTAGAACAGCAGTCTCATCAACTGCTGTGGTACATGCGTGCTAAGTCGCTTCAGTTGTGTCTAAGTCTGTGAGTCAAGAATACATATTACATTATTAACTCAATTAAAATTTTTACACATTAAAGGAAAATTAAAGTGCCTATGAGATTGTAGTATTATAGATAATCAAAACTTTTACTTTAAAGATTCTTAAAAAAATTTACCAGTGCCTATTTAATACGCTAAGAGAATAGTCTATAGCATAAAATATAGATGTATGTCTCACCAGTCACTTGTGGGAGTATAAAATGTCATAATCCTGATGGAAGGAAATTTGGCAATATCTAACAAAATTACATCCTCATTTACCTTTGACACAGCAAGTTCTAAGTTCTATCTCAAAGGTATAGTAGCAAAACAATGAAAAGACCCATACACAAGTCTTAATTTTAGTTACACACAAGTCGTAATTGCAAACAGGAAATGTTTGAAAGTAAGCTAACTGCCCATCAATAGGGGATTGACTAAAGAAGCTAAGATACACTCACACAATTGAATACTGTGTGGCTGTAGAAAGAAATAAGGAATATATTGACATGCTGTGTTACATAGGGATCTTCAATATATATAAGTGAAAAAGTAATACGCTAAATAGAAAACAGTATGTATAGAGAGTGCTACCCTTTATGCAATAAAGGGCTGTTTATATATATTTCTCCCCTTTTTGCAAAAAATAATAAACTAAAAACTAATACAAATGATTATTCACCAGGGAAAAACAAAGTAAAAGCACAGTGAACTAGCTACCTATGCTGCTGCTGCGGCCGCTGCTAAGTTGCTTCGGTCGTGTCCAACTCTGTGCGACCCCATAGACGCCAGCCCACTAGGCTCCCCCGTCCCTGGGATTCTCCAGGCAAGAACACTGGAGTGGGTTGCCGTTTCCTTCTCCAATGCATGAAAGTGAAAAATGAAAGTGAAGTCGCTCATTTGTATCCGACTCGTATTGACCCCATAGACTGCAGCCTACCAGGCTCCTCCATCCATGGGATTTTCCAGGCAAGAGTACTGGAGTTGGGTGCCATCGCCTTCTCTGAGCTACCTATAAGAACAGATAATATTACTAAGACAATATTGGCAGATGAAGAACAAATAGAATTCTTATATATTGCTGGATGAAGTGTAAACTGGAACATCCACTTTTAGAAACTTTTTGGCAATATATACTAAAGCCTGAACACACACATACTATACCAATTCTATTCTTGAAAATGTACCCACCAGATATATATATGTGTGTTAAAATGCACGTACAGATCAGATCAGATCAGTCACTCAGTCGTGTCCGACTCTTTGCGACCCCATGTATCAAAGCACGCCAATACAATAATTTATCCATTTTGCTATTGATGGAGAAAATGGTTTCTAGTTTTTTGCTTTAACAAATAGTGCTTCATGAACATTCTTGTATGTGTCTTTTAATACAATAGAATAAACTAGCAGCAATGAAAAAGCGAATACTTCCACCACCCACAATATGGATAGATCTCATAAATATATTGTTTCACTATTTTATTTATATATAGTTCTACATGTGGTTGGAGAAGGGATGGAACCCCACTCCAGTACTCTTGCCTGGAAAATCCCATGGACGGAGCAGCCTGGTGGGCTGCAGTCCATGGGGTCGCAAAGAGTTGGACACGACTGAACGACTTCACTTTCACTTTTCACTGTCATGCATTGGAGAAGGAAATGGCAACCCATTCCAGTGTTCTTGCCTGGAGAATCCCAGGGACGGGGGAGCCTGGTGGGCTGCCGTCTATGGGGTCACACAGAGTTGGACACGACTGAAGTGACTGCCACTTAGCCACTACATGTGGTAAAACTAACCTAGTATCTGAAGTCAAAAGAGTGGTTGTCTCTAGAGACAAGAGTGGCTTAGGTGTGGAAAGGGCAGTTTCTGGGATACTAGAAATATTCTACATGGTGGGTTCATGGGTATATTCAGTTTGTGAGAAATCATCAAGCTGTATGCTCATGATGTGAATATACCACTGTATTATTGGAGAAGGAAATGGCAACCCACTCCAGTGTTCTTGCCTGGAGAATCCCAGGGATGGGGGAGCCTGGTGGGCTGCTGTCTATGGGGTCACACAGAGTCGGACACGACTGAAGCAGCTTAGCAGCAGCACGTATATTATACTTTTTAAATTGTTCAGAAGTGTAAAATTATTTTATCTAAAGGGAGGGATGAAGCAGGGTGAAGAAGATGGCTTGAAAGCAAGACTGTTCTGAATCTATCTCGTATGGTTTTGCTTTTGGAATCATGGACATGTTTTCCATATTTAAAAAATAAATTCAGTTTAATAAGAAAAATGTATAGGTATATGTATTAAATGGAAATAATTAAAACTATGTTTTATCAGATGTTAAATTCTGAGATGGATGGCTAGACCAATGGATGGATGGATAGACAGGTATAGACAGATGATAGATAGTTGTAGATACATTTTTTTCTCTTTTACTTTTAATTAGAGGATAATTGCTTTACAATATTGTGTTGGTTTCTGCCATATATCACCACAGATATAGTTTTAAAGAGGACTCTATTCAAAGCTATTCTCTCAGGACTTGACGTAAGTATGAAAATGAACAAAGCCAAGTCCTCTGAAATGATAGAATGATAATTCTAGATTTGGTCTAACAGCTTAAAAAAAATCATGAATGTTAAAAGCTCAAAACTCAAGCTGTGTGGAAACAAAGAAGGAAGACAGCAAAAAGTGAACAGCTGGAAAAGCACTAGTTACCATCCAAAGCAAAGAGATGTTCTGTGGTTAGGCACATTCCAACCTCATGGCCTTTGGAATTGACAAAAATGTGTTAGAGAGGCTGTAGCATCAAGGCAGGTGGCTCTGTGAGCTAGGCAGTAAACTAAATGCTCCGACAGAGCCTGCATCTACTTGGCCTTGGCTGAGTCAGTTCAGAACATTTAATACTGAGTGCTGCACAACTTGGAGAAGGCAATGGCACCCCACTCCAGTACTCTTGCCTGGAAAACCCCATGGACGGAGGAGCTTGGTAGGCTGCAGTCCATGGGGTCGCTAAGAGTCGGACACGACTGAGCGACTTCACTTTCACTTTTCACTTTCATGCATTGGAGAAGGAAATGGCAACCCACTCCAGTGTTCTTGCCTGGAGAATCCTAGGGATGGGGGAGTCTGGTGGGCTGCCATCTATGGGGTCACACAGAGTCGGACACAACCGAAGCGACTTAGCAGCAGCAGCAGCAGCTGCACAACTATGCAAAATGGTGAGTGGAAAAATAATAGTCAAGTGGTTCATAACTGTTTTTTTTGTTTTATCATAAATTTCAGCAGCTGCTTCCAACTACATCATGCCCAAGACTTTTCCAAGACTTGGTCCTAAGCTAATGGAGGGTGGGGGATAATGGGAAGAAGTCTAGATGAGAATCTTGGGGAGAGGCAAGAAATATCATTATGTATGCAATAAGCAATCTGATTTTAATCTATAGGGAATTCTGACCCCCAATGGATCTCATTGCATAAATGGGGTCAGAAGTCTGAATGTCTTTCTAGTTTGAGAATTCACATACAGCTCTGCACCTTACTAATTTTTTGAACTCAGCCATCTCTTTAATCTCTTTGCACTTCAACTTTCCTCATCTGTAAAATGATAAGGAATCCTGTTGAGTTGTTCTAAAATTAGCTCAGATAAGGCACAAGATGTATTTAGCACAGTGTAAGGGTTTAAAATCTGCTAACATTACCATGCTACCATACTCTATTTTATCTTCATGCATTACTAACTAGAAAAAAGTAAGGAGAATGAATTAACATTTACTTACCACCTATTATATGCTAGATGACTCACTAAGCATTCAGATAGTACAGTATAATTTTTATTTATTGTATTTAATCTTTGCAAAACTTTGATTAGGTTACAAATCAGGTGGCACAAGGATTTGAGTCCATAGTTCTCTGACTCCAGGAATTATTTCCCTGTGTCTACAATAAAGCAATCATCAGGCTGAAAAGAGAACCATATCAGAGGGATAGTCTGCGACTGCCCAGAAAGCCTTAGTCATTCATAAAATAGCACATACACACACTAAGAACTAAGCAAAAAGGACTTATTCTGTCTTAAAATGGAGACTATTCTTGGAAAATGGAGGCAGACTGGAATGGACAAATTGTAGGCAAATTGAAGTTGGTGGCCTGCAGAACAGTGCCTGGCACAAGTGAGTGAATGAGGACATTTAATATGGACGGAAGTTTCTTCAGTCACTACACATCCTCTGTGTGAAGTTGAGGTCAGAATTGAGGAGGCCAGGGCAAACTAGAGGACTTAGACCGATTAACATATATGATCCAAAGCCAAGGGTCATAGAATAAAATATTCAAAGTATCCTGAAAAATCCAAGCAAGACTAACTGTTACTGTAGACATAAGAAGTAGGTGAGCTCATATTGTTGTTGAGAGCTCAAGGCTGGCCAGGAGTCACGAATGGAGGAGGATATGAGTAAAGCATAGACCATGGCAGTTCAGACTGAGCAATGGAATGAACAGAGAGGGAAGAAAATATAGACTAAGCAGGAAGTACAGTCAGTTTTCATATGTGGATCCCAGGACAGTGACTGTTGGCCCAGAATTCTAATTTTAGATAATTAATAAAATACGGGTAGGTATTGTTTCATGAAACTTTCAATATATGTTCTGGATCACATTATGAAATGCATTTTTTTCTGTCGGCTATGAAATGTGCTTTAGGGAATTTGAGACCTACTTGAAAATTATACTCCTGCTAATGGTAGTTAGGGAAATAAGCTAAATTGTTGATTAGAAAAGACCCATGGTCCAAATTTGCTTCAAGAGATAGCCATACCTTGATAAAATCACCACATCCAAGGTCTATTTTACCATTCCATGGGCAAAAGAATTTGTTGTGCTGCCCACAAAGAGATGTCCAGTATCTTTTGACTGATTCACATATCAATGTGCAAAGAGATATATGGCTGCATGAAGTTATTTTGATCATCCCCTCCTGGAGGGAAAAATATGCCTGGGTAGTTGGATGAGAACATGGCTTGGTGCACCTTGAATCAGAGTAACAGTAATTAGTCTGATCATGTAAGTGGTAGTAACATCTGGGTGTGAGAACTCTCTTTGGTAATAATAACAGCTAGCATTTATTGAGAGCTTACTTCATGTCAGACTTTGTACTCAATACTTTATATCTCATTTAATCCTCGCCTTGAGATTTTTCACTGACGAGACACACCTGCCAAGCAGATGGCATGTTGGTGTCAATTAGCCAACCTACCCCTCTTCTGAACACACGCTAACAAATTGTCTCTGTTACTCCATCTTAGCAGTCTGCTAATCCTGCTTGCTAACACTGTGTTCCCACACTTGCCTAAACAACACTCCAGAAGCCCCCATGAGGAGCACCGGTGGGCACACAAGCTGTAGAATAGCATGGAGAATGTAATCCATCTTACACAGTGGTAAACAATTTCAGATATTTTAAATGAAACAAACTGGATGTATTATGAAGCACGACGCTAAATTTGAATGAAATGTAATTTCATCCTTAAAGTAAAAATCTTGAGCTCTCTCTTTTAGGGTGGAAAACTTTTAAAATCATAGTCCAAGGCCAACACAGAGCAGCTGAATAGGCCTACATTTTGTGAATTATAATCATAAATTTGCTGCACTTCCTACAGCACTGCCTGGCTCACCTCGACTGAATTGGGTTTTCAAATTTAATGAGCCCCATATTGACAATGAAAACCGACCTTTTCCAGTCCTGTGGCCACTGCTGAGTTTTCCAAATTTGCTGGCATATTGAGTGCAGCACTTTCACAGCATCAAATTTCAGTATTTGGAATAGCTCCACTGGAATTCCATCACCTCCACTAGCTTTGTTCATAGTGATGCTTTCTAAGGCCCACTTGACTTCACATTCCAAGATGTCTGGCTCTAAGTCAGTGATCACACCATCGTGATTATCTGGGTCGTGAAGATGTTTTTTGTACAGTTCTTCTGTGTATTCTTGCCATCTCTTCTTAATATCTTCTGCTTCTGTTAGGTCCATACCATTTCTGTCCTTTATCGAGCCCATCTTTGCATGAAATGTTCCTTTGGTATCTCTGATTTTCTTGAAGAGATCCCTAGTCTTTCCCATTCTGTTGTTTTCCTCTATTTGCATTGATTGCTGAAGGCTTTCTTATCTCTTCTTGCTATTCTTTGGAACTCTGCATTCAGATGTTTATATCTTTCCTTTTCTCCTTTGCTTTTCACTTCTCTTCTTTTCCCAGCTATTTGTAAGGCCTCCCCAGACTGGAAAAGGTCAGTTTTCATTCCAATCCCAAAGAAAGGCAATGCCAAAGAATGCTCAAACTACCACACAATTGCACTCATCTCACACGCTAGTAAAGTAATGCTCAAAATTCTCCAAGCCAGGCTTCAGCAATATGTGAACCGTGAACCTCCTGATGTTCAAGCTGGTTTTAGAAAAGGCAGAGGAACCAGAGACCAAATTGCAAACATCTGATGGATCATGGGAAAAGCAAGAGAGTTCCAGAAAAACATCTATTTCTGCTTTATTGACTATGCCAAAGCCTTTGACTGTGTGGATCACAATCAACTGTGGAAAATTCTGAAAGAGATGGGAATACCAGACCACCTGATCTGCCTCTTGAGAAATGTGTATGCAGATCAGGCAGCAACAGTTAGAACTGGACATGGAACAACAGACTGGTTCCAAATAGGAAAAGGAGTTCGTCAAGGCTGTATATTGTCACCCTGTTTATTTAACTTCTATGCAGAGTACATCATGAGAAATGCTGTACTGGAAGAAACACAAGCTGGAATCAAGATTGCCAGGAGAAATATCAATAACCTCAGATATGTAGATGACACCAGTCTTATGGCAGAAAGTGAAGAGGAACTCAAAAGCCTCTTGATGAAAGTGAAAGTGGAGAGTGAAAAAGTTGGCTTAAAGCTCAACATTCAGAAAATGAAGATCATGGCATCCAGTCCCATCACTTCATGGGAAATAGATGGGGAAACAGTGGAAACAGTGTCAGACTTTATTTTTCTGGGCTCCAAAATCACTACAGATGGTGACTGCAGCCATGAAATTAAAAGACGCTTACTCCTTGGAAGGAAAGTTATGACCAACCTAGATAGCATATTCAAAAGCAGAGACATTACTTTGCCAACAAAGGTTCGTCTAGTCAAGGCTATGGTTTTTCCTGTGGTCATGTATGGATGTGAGAGTTGGACTGTGAAGAAGACTGAGTACCGAAGAATGGATGCTTTTGAACTGTGGTGTTGGAGAAGACTCTTGAGAGTCCCTTGGACTGCAAGGAGATCCAACCAGTCCATTCTGAAGGAGATCGGCCCTGGGATTTCTTTGGAAGGAATGATGCTAAAGCTGAAACTCCAGTACTTTGGCCACCTCGTGCGAAGAGTAGACTCACTGGAAAAGATTCTGATGCTGGGAATTGTTGGGGGCAAGAGGAGAAGGGGACGACAGAGGATGAGATGGCTGGATGGCATCACTGACTCAATGGACGTGAGTCTGAGTGAACTCCAGGAGTTGGTGATGGACAGGGAGGCCTGGTGTGCTGCGATTCATGGGGTCGAAAAGAGTCCGACATGACTGAGCGACTGATCTTATCTGATCTGATCTGATATTGACAATGAGCTCTGAGGTTCTGTCTGCAGTGTGAGTGTTCAGTCACGTCCGACTTTTTGCAACCCTATTGACCATAGCCTGCCAGACTTCTCTGTCCATGGGATTCCCCAGGCAATAATACTGGAGTAGGTTGTCATGCCCTCCTCCAGGAAATCTTCCGAACCCAGGAATGAAACCTGCTTCTCTTATGTCTGATGCATTGGCAGACAGGCTGTTTACCACCAGGGCCACCTGGGAAGTCCAAGTTCTGTCTATAGGTAGCTAATTTTATCCAGTAATTATTTTTTCAAAATTAGAATATATTTTCTTTCTCTGACTGAAAAAGGAATGTATTATAGAAAGTTTTGGAGATATAGAGGTACATAAAGAACACATTTGTAAGTACCTTAAGCTCACCAATATGAAGGGAAGAAGATTGTTAACATTTTAACAGACAAATATTTTTGAGTATCTGCTATATGCCAGCAACTGTTCTGAAGTTTGGGGCTACACTAGAGAAAGTGCTTGCCTTCAAAACATTATACTTCTTCATTCTTGTAGATATAAATGTTAGAGATAGAAATAGAGATATACAAATACACAAGTATATTTTTATAAGGCTGAGATACTATTCTTATTCTTTTATTAGGTGACTTTTTATTTAACAGTATGTTACAAACATGATTTTATTTTATTACACTTTCATCTACATCATAGTTATTAAAAGCATCACAGTAACTTAGGGACACAAACCTGCAACTTATTGTAGAATTTAGGTTGTTTTCAATTTTTCTTTCTTGTAAATATACTAAGATGAATATTTTTACAGACAAATTTTTGTGAATATCCATGATTATCTCTTTTGGATAAATTCTTTTTGGATCAACATGATCTTCTTTTTAGATCAAAGATCATGCATGTTTTCATGACTTTTAATGCATTATCAGAAAGAGTTACACCAGCTTCTGTGTTCAAAAGCATTTTATGATCATGTCTGTTTTCTCATACCCTCAATATTACATGTTTATTATCAAAAATTTTAAACCAATTTGTAGGTGAAAATTGGTTTCTCATTTTAATAAGTTTCTTTGATTTCTCATGAGATCAAACATTCACTGGATTCTGTAGTTCATCTTTTGTGAATTGCTTTTTCATGTCTATGCTTTGGCCATTTTTTTATTGGGATGGCTATCTTTTTTCTCTCTTATTTGTAAGAGTGTTTTCCTTTTAAATAAAGTAAATAATAAATTTTTGCCTGCCACATGTGGTATACCTTTCAGTTTATAATTTGCATTTTAATTTATATGCTGAGTTTTTACTTTGAAGAGTTTTAAAATTTTATGTGGCTGATATGTGTTAGTCGCTCTCAGTCGTATCCTATTCTTTGCGACCCCATGGAGTGTAGCCCACTAGGCTCTTCTGTCCATGGGATTTTCCAGGCAAGAATACTGGAGTGGGTTGCCATTCCCTTCTCCAGGGGATCTTCCCAACCCAGGGTTTGAACCCAGGTATCCTGCATTGCAGGCATACTCTTTACTGCCTAGCTATCAGGGTTTTCTTTTATAACTTCTGCTCTGGTTTGTAGCTTAGAAAGGCCTCTCCCACCTCTATATCTATTATCTTCTCTAATTCCAAAGGATAGCATCACAAAATGTGTTGGACACATTCTGAATATCTCTCAGTTTTGAGGAAGCAATATGATCCTTCAATTTTTAGGAAAAAATTGGGGAGTGAAGGGTTACAGAGAGGAGGGGTTGGTAGTGCTTTGAGGCATGCATGTTATTGTACCCTTTTCTTTCCAGAAAGCAACTAGATTCTAAGCCAGTGGTCTTGGGGAGGGCCCAGGAATTGGCATTTCTAACAAGTCCCAAGAGGAGGCTCTTGACTCTTCCAGTCTGTAACCATAGAACACTGGGATTCCTTAATATAACTACCAACTTTAATTGATTTACTTCATCCTTTTTCTAATCTAATAACTTCCACTAATCTGACACAGTAAGATAAATTTAAGAGTGTGAGCATATTTTCTCTGGTGTACCTGTCCCCACTCAAGACCTGACCAAATGAAAAGACCATATCCAGATGCTAGATTCCAGAAGGCCCCCATGGCTGCCTGTACCCCTGAGATTGCCCAGAGGCCACTGGCCCAGGTTTGTTTCTGACTGAGCGCTGGGAGACGGTCCATTCTCTTCTGCTTCAGTAACTGCTTTGTAGAAACAACTGTGGTGAATGTGATGTCTAACTGTGCACCTGGCTACAGTGTGGGGTTTTGTTTTGTTTCAGTAGCAAACCAAATTCTCTTTCCTAAGATTTATATTTGTTTTAAAACTAAAACATTATCCAAATGAGCCCTCAAAGCCAGTTGATACCACCTTGCCGCTCATGCTCAACATCTTTGTATAAATGAAGCTCCCAAGGGATTAGTCTTCTCTCCTGACTTCTCTGTGTTTCCTTGCCAAAGACTGCTTTGCCAGCCTGCTCACCTTCCCAGCCATTTCCACTATGCTTTTCTGAAATTCCTTGTTCACCACCACCACCACCCTGCCCCAGATAAGCATTTCTACCTCCTCCCACGTTTTCCCCACAGCTGGGAGTCATCCTAGACCCTTTCCTCATTCCCTACATCCAGACACAAAATCTGGAAGACCATGTCATCTCAACATCTCTCAGACTTTGTCTGTGCTTCTGATTGCTCTTGTTACTGCCTTAATTTAAACCCTTAGGGTCTACCCTTGGGAAGTCCACATGGTACAGAAACAAATATCCAAATGATTTGGAATCACAGAAACTTGTTCTTGATGCACATCAACTGCTTATTAACAGCCTGACATTGGAAAAATAACTTGACCTTTCTGAAGCTTCCTCCTCTTTAAAGTGGGAATTAGACCCATCCCACAGGCATGCCTTGTGAGTTAATGAGATGGTGTGTGTGCCAGAGGCTTAGCCACACACTAGGTCTGCAACAAACATGGGTTTCCTTTGCTACTCATTTTTTTCATTCTTTGGTTTTGATCAATGTTCCCTCACAGATTCCCTGATCTCCAAAAGAATATCCACGGTATCACCAGAGTAATCTTTTTGAACCAGAAATATGATTTTTTTTTAAAAAGCAATTAGTGTCTTAGCATTGCTCTCAAGGCAAAGCTGCTGCAGGGGTGATCCATCCACCATCCTCCATCTGCCTTTACAGGCTCATCTCCTTTGCTTCCACCTCTAGATGTTTCCTGAAAAGTGTGCACACTCCTCACAACACACCTAATGGCTTCATGCCTTCCTGACTTTCCAAGTCTGGTCCCCATGGCAAGTATCCTGCTCTTTCCCGAACCCTGTTCACCTGACATCTTCTTGCTATTAATTCCTTAAGCCCTGCCTCAAGCATCTGTAAGAAGTTTTCTTTGAATTATTTATATGATTGATCTTACTTCCTTTTTATATCACTATGGTACTTCATATAAAATGTGATTACACTCTTTGTAACATGGTAGTATGAAAATTCAGAGAAGGCAATGGCACCCCACTCCAGTACTCTTGCCTGGAAAATCCCATGGATGGAGGAGCCTTGAAGGCTGCAGTCCATGGGGTCGCTGAGGGTCGGACACGACTGAGCGACTTCACTTTCACTTTTCACTTTCAGGCATTGGAGAAGGAAATGGCAACCCACTCCAGTGTTCTTGCCTGGAGAATCCCAGGGACAGGGGAGCCTGGTGGGCTGGCGTCTATGGGGTCGCACAGAGTCGGACACGACTGAAGCGACTTAGCAGCAGCAGCAGTATAATAATTATTTGTATGTCCATTTTTCTTCTGGACTCTGACTTCATTGAGAATGAGATCACATATGAAGTAGATGAGGTGGCTTCATACAGCTAATATTTAACAAACAGAACCATTTTACCCTTAACTCTTCCTGAGCGCCTCATACTTTATATTGTGTATGTTAAAATGAACTCATATCACACCGTTAATATAACTCTTTTGCTATGATATTTTTAAAGATTTTATAATTTTGCTTTTAAAATTATTTAGCTACAAATGAGTGGTTTAATTCTCAAAGGGCAGTGATTTCTAGGCAATCATTAAGCAAAATCATAATTATCCCAAAGTGGGAAACCTGACCTAGAAATTACTTTTAAATAAAATGAAATACTAAATTAACATAGTATTTTGTAGATATTTAATAAGATACTTATTTTTTTTATGTTTTGTCATGTTTTTTCTTTTCATTGTTTTGGAACCAGTAGTGAACTTTTTCAGATCTTGTATATTTCCATACTGCTGAAAAGTTTGTGGGCTTAAAGGACTGTTTTATTGTATGTAATCAGCACAATGCTTCTGCTGATATATACTATTAAATAAAAAATAAGTGTTACGATGAATTAATAAATAGCTCTGTGGCCTTTTTTATTTTTTGCTACCATTTAATTAGCCTTTGCCAAGTGCCTGGTCTTGTGCTATTAATTTCTGTATATGTTAACTCAGTTGATGTTCACCGTTATCTCCATTTTTACGGATGGATGAAACTGATTCCTAAGGACATCAAGGAACTTGTCTACTCAGTGCATGGATGGCAGAGCCAAGATTCACTCTAATAAGGCCATGTCTAAATCAGTACACTGTATCATCTTTAAAAAGTCCCTTAAACAATCTGACATATAAGCTTCCTTGTCCATAAACTGAAGATATTTATGTATTTCTCAAAATACATATGTATTTTGAAAATGAAGTGAAAAGTGCCTAGTATAGCCTTAGAACACAGTTTTTGTTGTTGCTGTTTAGTGGTTAAGGAGTGTCTGACTCTTTGTGACCCCATTGACTATAGCATGCCAGGCCCCTCATCCTTCACTATTTCCTGGAGTTTGCTCAAATTCATGTCCATTGAATTGGTGATGCTATCTAATCGTCTTATCTTTTGGCGCCCCTCCTCCTTTTGCCTTCCATCTTTCCCAGCATCAGTGTCTTTTCCATTGAACCAGGTTTTCACATCAGGTAGCCAAAGTATTGGAGCTTCAGCTTCATCATCAATCCTTCTAATGAATATTCAGGTTGATTTCCTTTAGAATTGACTGGTTTGATCTCAATCATAGAGACTGAAAATAATTCCCCTATTCTGGGATAACAATAGGTGAGGTCAGAATTCCTATGATGTGCTCCCATAGCAGCTAGACTATCCCTATGGAGCACCTTCATTGAATCTAATATATTTGCTTGTTTAATTATTTTCCTGTATAGACTGTGAGTTCCATGAGGACAAGAATCACGCCTTTAGTCACCTTCATTCTCAAGTTCCCAGCATATTATCTGACACAGATATTAGCTACTAGAAATAAATATTAGTTGAATTGGTTAAGTTAGTAAGCACCTACCTGGTGCAAATAACTACTAGGAAAGGAATAGAAATCAAGTCTTTTGCCAACAAGTAGCCTATACTCTGGTTGGGTTTAAAAAAATCATAGCACAATATTTCCAAAGTAATATGTACTCATTATTTATATAGTAACACCTCACAAGACGTCACTGTTTTTTTTCTATCCATCAGTTCAGTTCAGTTCAGTTCATTTCAGCCACTCAGTCGTGTCCGACTCTGCAACCCCATGAACCCCAGCACACCAGGACTCCCTGTCTACCACCAGCTCCTGGAGTTTACTCAAACTCATGTCCATTGAGTCACTGATGCCATCCAACCACCTCATCCGCTATCGTCCCCTTCTCCTCCTGCCTTCAATCTTTCCCAGAATCGGGGTCTTTTCAAATGAGTCAGCTCTTTGCATCAAGTGGCCAAAGTATTGGAGTTTCAGTTTCAACATCCATCCCTCCAGTGAACACCCAGGACTGATCTTTAGGATGGACTGGTTGGATCTCCTTGCAGTCCAAGGGACTCTCAAGACTCTTCTCCAACACCACAGTTCAAAAGCATCAATTCTTCTGTGCTCAGCTTTCTTTTTAGTCCAACTCTCACATCCACACATGACTACTGGAAAAACCTCCCATAAAGGATATACTATGAAAAACATTGTCATAATCCTGCTAATATTCTTTTAGCATACTAAGATATCATTAAAATGTAAGAAGAGAACGAAAACACATCAAGCCCATAATGATATGCAAATGATATTGATCTAATCAGTCATATTTGCTGTCATAAAGAAGTCCACATGATTACCAAATATTTCACATATTGTATGAACATTATTACAGACTACATCATCATCATTAAACACCCATCTGTGTGAAGCACCCCGCTAGGTACCATGCAAAATGCTTTAATTTAAATAAGTACAATTTCTATACTTTGAGAATAAAGTTCACTCAAATAATCCTCTCTTTTAAAAGATTCTTGATACTTTTAAAGTATTAAAGAATAACTTAAGCAACTAGATCCTATTCTATTGACACTTTCATTAATTTTCATAAATTATCAAGTATATAAGGTAAATCCTAAAGAACATGGATTCAACTAAGCTTACATTTGTCATTTATTAATTGAAACTAGATCTGATTATTTATATTCATACTGATTTTTGTATAGTCTTTATATATGAGGATTTTATATATGAGTCATTATATATATGAAAGACTTTGTCATGGCTTTCAATTTTGTTTCTAAATTTATCATTTGATTTTCAACTTATTTTATGGCATCTTTTTCTCCAAATAATGTCATGCAGTCACAATTTTAAGTCTTTTGATACAGTTTCTGTCTTGGTGTAATGATGTACTTTCTTTTCATTCCTTGTATGGTTTATCTTTTAGATTTAAATCTTCAATTCATCTGGAATTTATTTTTGGAAGGTATTTTTTAAATGTTTTGCCAGTTCACCATTTTTTCAAATTATGTCCATTATTATAAGTAATATCTTTTGCCTTCCCAAATTTCCATACATACATGGATCTGTTTCATGACTCTTTGTTCCATTATTCTAGCTACCTATTCTTTCTCCAATACTGCATATTTAAATTACTATGATCTTACATTTTAGTTTCTGATATGGCATATTTTTGTTGCTAACAAATAGGAAATGCTCTTTTTAAATGTTCTAGTTTGTTATTATGTCTATGGAAAAGCAATTGCATTTCATAAGTTTTGATTAGATTTGACTGTCTTTCAAGTCTTTCCTTTTATTTCTCTCTGCTGTTTTAGTTGATTGTCTTTGGTCATTTAGAGAGACAATTTCATCTTCTGTAAATAATGATCACTTTGTCTCTCTCTTATGTTAATATTAGATCTCTTTTCTTTCTTTTCCTACCTCACTGGCTAGAACTTCCAGATAAATGTTTGACAATAGTAGATACAATGGAAACTTGGTCTTCTTTGAAAGGAAAGATAATCTAATTAAGAGTATTCTTAGCTCATAATTATGCACTAAAGATATTTAGCAAGTGGCCATTTGCTCATCTACAACTGTTGTGAAAATAATAGCAGTCATAAAACTCTCTAATGCATAATAATCTCTTCCTGAGCAAACACCTGTACCAGGCATTCTACACATTTAATTCATAGTCCTTAAAAGATCCTGTAAGGTAGTGCTATTACACCACTTTGCAGATCAGGAAAGTTCTCATCTACTGACTAATATACCCAAGGTTACCCAATTCAAAAGTAGTGAATTCAGAAATATAAACTAGAGCTTTTGATTCTAAGTTCTTCCTTTGTATCATACTATCACATTACATGGATTCCCTTGTGGCTCAGCTGGTAAAGAATCCTCCTGCAAGGTGGGAGATATGGGTTCGATCCCTGGGTTGGGAAGATCCCTGGAGAAGGGAAAGGCTACCCACTCCAGTATTGTGGCCTAGAGAATTCCATGGATGAGTACGTGGGGTCACAAAGAGTCGGACAAGCCTTTCCTGTGTTACCTGGTGGGTTTTCTAAAGGTGGACTCTGAGGTAGTTCTGTGTGCTCAGTTCAGCAGGTACACTTGGATGAACACATGTGAAAGGAAGGCCAAGGTAGCCAGACTTAGCAGGGGGAGAAATCCAGGTAGGATGCAGGCCTGAATAACAGCCTCAAATGACCCCGCAGTGTGTCTGGAGCTAAAATGGCCTCTCAGACTTGTTACATGGGCTGAAGTGGCTGGGCCTTTACATGTTCCTGCTCCACGAGTCGTTTAAGGTGGACCAATCTGTGAAGGGCTTGGGGCACATCTTTGGGCTTTCTGCAGCTGACTTCATCCCGAGAGGGCTAACAGCTGGAGGCTTTCTTCTGCCAGCTGTCCTGCAGAAAAATCTTTCATACGTAAGCTGGGTCAACAAGTCTTTCCTTAAGAGTATATCTGGGGAGTGTATCTCTGCATCCATCAAGTTCTCTAAGAAAGCTAAAGTTAACCAACAATGAGAAAAAAAAAACTAGAATAATACTTTTAAATGTGCTGCTGTAGATAAGTGATATGTTATATTTTTTAAGTGTTTCATTTACTCTTAATGCTATTCTTTCCCAATAGGGAAGTGGATTTACACTTAGTGAGGCTGAGTAGATGCTTTCTGTTCCTTTTTTATGTGGTAAGTACTTGTGCTACCAAACTATCATCAGTGCAATGTGTTAATAGCTAAATAATGACCAGGTACCACTAAATGAGTGAAAGAAATCTTTTTCTGCATTTTTTAAAATTTATTTATTTTAATTGGAGGATAATTACTTTACAATATTGTGGTGGTTTCTGCCATACATCAACATGAATCAGCCATGGGTGCACATGTGTCCCCCTATCTTGAACCCCCCTTGCACTTCTCTCCCCACCTCTCCCATCCATCCTTCTGGAGTGTTCAACAGCACTGGCTTTGAGTGCCCTGCTTCATGCATCAAACTTGCACTGGTCAACTATTTTACATATGGTAACATACATGTTTCAATGCTATTCTCTCAAATCATCCCACCCTCACCTTCTCCCACATAGTCCAAAAGTCTGTTCTTTACATCTGTGTCTCTTTTGCTGCCTTGCATATAGAATCATTGTTACTGTCTTTCTAAATTCCATATATATGTGTTAGTATACTGTGTTGCTGTTTCTCTTTCTGGCTTACTTCACTTTGTATAATAGGCTCCAGTTTCATCCACCTCATTAGAACTGATTCAAATGTGTTTTTTTAAATAGCTGAGTAATGTTCCATTGTGTATATGTACCACAACTTCCTTATGCATTCATCTGCCAAAGGACATCTAGGTTGCTTCCATGTCCTAGCTATTGTAAACAGTGATGCAATGAACATTGGGGTACATGTGTCTCTTTCAATTCTGGTTTCCTCAGTGTATAACGCCCAGCAGTGGGATTGCTGGATCATATGGAAGTTCTATTTCCAGTTTTTTAAGGAATCCCCACACTGTTCTCAATAGTGGCTGTACCAGTTTGCATTCCCACCAACAGTTTAAGACGGTTCCCTTTTCTCCACACCCTCTCCAGCATTTATTGTTTGTAGACATTTTGATGGCAGCCATTCTGATCTGCATGACATGATACCTCATTGTGCTTTTGATTTGCATTTCTCTAATAATGAGTGATGTTGAGCATCTTTTCATGTGTTTATTAGCCATCTGTATGTCTTCTTTGGAGAAATGTCTTTTTAGTTCTTTGGTCTGCTTTTTGATTGGGTTGTTTGTTTTTCTGGTATTGAACTGCATAAGGTGCTTGTATATTTTGGAGATTAATTCTTTGTCAGTTTTGTTTGCTATTATTTTCTCCCATTCTGAAGGCTGTCTTTTCACCTTGCTTATAGTTTCCTTCATTGTGCAAAAGCTTTTAAGTTTAATTAGGTCCCATTTGTTTATTTTTGTTTTTATTTTCATTACTCTAGGAGGTGGGTTCTATAGGATCTCGCTATAATTTATGTCAGAGAGTTTTCTGCCTATGTTTTCCTCTAAGAATTTTATAGTTTCTGGTCTTACATTTAGATCTTTAATCCATTTTGAGTTTATATTTGTGTATGGTGTTATAAAGTATTCTAGTTTCATTCTTTTACACATGGTTGACCAGTTTTCCCAGCACCACTTGTTAAAAATTCTTTTCTCCATTGTATATTTTTGCAGAAACCCTTTTAAAATGTGTTGTTTATTTTCTATTTCATTTATCACTTTTTAAATTCTTTAAAAGTCTAATTCAGAAAAAAACGTGCACTTTTCTATAATATAGTTCTACTGTAACAAAAACAACAAACATAGCTTTTTCACAAATTCTACTTTGTTAAAACAGGCAGTAACTTTGAAAATCATGGTGATGAATCTGAGTTAAATAACATGTTATGGAGAACCCTTAATTGTGGTGACTTGTACTATAATTCATTCCAGTTGAATTAACCTGAGAGTTACAAAGCACTCTGTGTATGAAGTGTGGGAATGAGCAGGAGTTTTGCACTTGAACTGACTTGAACACTTCATAGTTAGGGAGCCTTGGGCAGATTAATTTAATCTTCACTTGTTTCCTCATTTGTAAAATGGCAATGATAATAATGATTCAAATAGGATATAAAGGACAGAAAACACTGTCTGCCACATAGGCATGCACACAATAGATAGTTGTTATTACTCACTGTTATTACCAAAACAGGATTACCAAAAAGATCTGGTTTTTGAGATTTATAAACAGTTGATGATTGTAAAGAGAAATATAGTGCCCTGTACTTCCTAGCATGAAGATGGCATCATTTTGCTGCTGCTGCTGCTGCTGCTAAGTCGCTTCAGTGACTCTGTGCGACCCCATAGACGGCAGCCCACCAGGCTCCCCCGTCCCTGGGATTCTCCAGGCAAGAACACTGGAGTGGGTTGCCATTTCCTTCTCCAGTGCCTGAAAGTGAAAAGTGAAAGTGAAGTCACACAGTTGTGTCCGACTCTTAGAGACCCGATGGGCTGCAGCCCACCAGGCTCCTCCGTCCATGGGATTTTCCAGGCAAGAGTACTGGAGTGGGGTGCCATTGCCTTCTCCGGGCATCATTTTAGAATGGGCTATTAAGTTCTTGGATTTATTTGTAACACACACACCCCCACCCCCCACCCGACACACCCCCTACATTTAGACCTATTTCCTACTTCATTTTTGTTCCCACTCCCCTGACCATGTTTCATTCATTTATGAAACAAAAACATCTTAGGGGCCTATGCACTCACTTTCTTCACTTGCTTTTGCCCTCAAGTCTGCCCTCCAGTCTTCCAGAGGCACATGGGACTTTGAGTTTTGCCCTTTATTTCTGTACTTAATGACTATCAGACATTCTGTGTCACTCTAATGCCATAAGACTCCTCATGAAGACCTCTGCCCTTCAGGACTTCATGCCTCTCTGCCTATCCAGTGAACCTAGGATACCATATAAATGCCATATATATTCAGTCTTTACATTTTTTTTCTGTTTTCATATCTTTAAAAATCTACTTTTGATGCCTGAGTATAATGGCCTTTAATTTTTTCGCTCATGTATAAATAGGAAAGGTGGAATTTGGAAGCCAATTTTAAATGAGACTCCAAAAGGGTTAATTAGACATAACGGCTGGCTGCTGTTGGGTTCAACTCAAGTAGCTCAATTAGGGTCCCTGCCTGAAATCTAATTTCCCTTGGAAGAGCTTCTCAGCTGTAGCTTGTATATTCAAGAGCAAGAGTTCCATTCTAATTAGCAATATTTCTTCCACTTAATTATCTTTAATTTTAGAAGTCCACCATCTAATAACTTTATCTGTTTCAATAAATGAGCCCCTACTATGAGTATTATTGTGCCAAGCATTCCTGTACATAGCACCCTGTATTCTTATCTACAGGCAAGTAGGAAATGAGGCTGGCAGTTGTGGTGTAAAGAGTATTAAGATAAATATTCGAAGACGAATGATGCTATTGTGAAGCAGAATAGGTAAAGGGCTGTAAGAGATAAAATGTTACAAGAATCCAAATGAAAACAGTTGCCTCTGTTTGGAGTGGAGCAGATAAGTTTTAGTGGAAAAGGAGGATGTGAGATGAGCATAAAAGCTTGCATTGGGGCCAGCAGAAATGGGCAAGGCATTCCTGTCAAAACAAAGGGGTGGAAATATAAAGATGCACGATGTGACTGATGTGTAATATCCCCCCATGCAGGTGGGGGTGGGGTAGTCTTGAAAGTCACTGTGAATGACCTGTGAATAGCGTTTCACTGGCAGTGAGGAGGCAAGGATGATGTGACTGACATCTGGCATTCAGGTTCATGTGGGACAGGGCAAGAAGTCTTCCTGGAGGGACAGAGGAAATGAACAAGAGAACCCACTCCCATGAATGACATTGAAAAGGCAAATTTCAAGGGACCTGGGTTCAGGCTGTGTGTGTTAGGGAGATGGTAAAGAAGGCACAAGGGAAACCTGCAGGAGGAATAGTGTAGGGAGGGAGAAGCAAAACATTTTATTTTAGATGTTGTTTAGAACTGTGAATGGATTAACTTGATGGATATATTCAACAGGAAGTTGAAAACATACCTAAAGTGAAAGTGAAATCGCTCAGTTGTGTGTCTGACTCTTTGAGACCCCATGGACTGAATTCTCTAGGCCAGAATACTGGAGTGGGTAGCCTTTCCCTTCTCCAGGGGATTTTCCCAAAGCAGGGATAGAACCCAGGTCTCCCCTATTGCAGGCAGATTCTTTACCAGCTGAGCCACAAGGGAAGCCCAAGAACACTGGAGTGGGTAGCCTATCCCTTCTCTAGGGGATCTTCCTGACCCAGGAATTGAACCAGGGTCTCCTCATTGAAGGCAGATTCTTTACCAACTGAGCTATTAGGGAATCCCTAAAGGGAGTAGAGAACTGTAGATACAGATAGGCAAGCGTTGAAGATAGAGCCTTAAGGGTCGATAGGGCTTCCCTGGTGTCTCAGCAGTAAAGAATCCACCTGCTCTGGCGCTGGAGAAGACTCTTGAGAGTCCCTTGGATTGCAAGGAAATCAAACCAGTCAATCCTAAAGGAAATAGACCCTGAATATTCATTGGAAGGACTGGTGCTGAAGCTGAAGCTCCAATACTTATGGCTACCTGATGTGAAGAGCTGAATCTTTGGAAAAGACCATGATGCTGGGAAAGATTAAAGGCAGGAGAAGAAGATGACACAGGATGAGATGATTGGATGGCATCAACTGACTCAATGGACATGAGTTTGAGCAAACTCCGGGAGATGGTAAAGGACAGGGAAGCCTGGAGTGCTGTAGTCCATGGGGTTGCAAAGAGTTGGACATGACTGAGCGACTGCACAGCAATAATGGAGGGGATGCAGATTTGATCTCTGGGTCAGGAAGATCCCCTGGAGGAGGAAACGGCAACCCACTTCAGTATTCTTGCCTGCGAAATCCCATGGGGTAACAAAAAGTCAGACATGACATAGCAACTACGCAACAAGTATCGATGAGATTCTTGAGAGAAACAAGAATCACTTCTTTGTCTACACTTTGTCCCTCAAAAATCTCTCCCATTCTTAAGTGAAACATTTTCATTTAGGAAGTGGAGGAGATGACACAGCAAGTTAAGAGGGCAGAGAAAGAATAATCAATGAAGGAGAAGGAAGTCCTGGGGTGTACAGGGAAATAGAAGGAAAGGAGAGGTTTAGGCAGGGGCATGGAGGTTAACTCCTCCAACTCTGCAGAGGAGTTGGATTGCTTGAACATTAAGCAGAAACTCTCCCCATTGTGTCTGCCTAAGACTCTTAATATTGCATTTATCACGTGATCATGTAATTACTTATTATTCTCCACAGTGGCTCAGATGGTAAAGAATCTGCCTACAATGTGGAATACCTGGGTTCACTCCCTGGGTCAGGAAGATCCCCTGGAGAAAGGAATGGCTATCCATCCCAATATTCTTGCCTGGAAAATTCCAAGGATAGAGTCCTTAGGGTTGCAAAGAGTCAGACATGACTGAGTGACTAACACTAACACTGACTACGGGTTGCCTTCTTCTGACATTATTCTCCACCATTGGGTAGGGGTAATTTGGTATTGTTAATTATTTTATTGTCAACATTTACCGCTGTAAATGACTGAATGAATGGACACATGAGTGAAAATGTCAGTTATGCCTCAGTATAGTTTCAATTAAGAGGTGAGTGTGGAAGCCAAATTCCAATGCCTAAAGTAAATGGTCAGTCAAGCTATGCAAGCTATTTTTACTTTCGTAAGAAACAACAACAAAAAAAACCAACCCCAAAACATGCAAATTCTTAGAACTGTTGACTTTACTTGCAGTGATAAAAAAAAAAAAAAAGAACTGCCCTGTGTCAGGGAATGTTCTTTCTGGTAGGTAGGAGAAAGTGCTGCTAAGAATAACATTTCTGTTTATTTTGAGATTGTCTGTTGACCTAGTGGGACTTCAGAGAGATTTAGATTACAAGTAAAGCCTCTGACAGATATCTATGAAAGCGAGATTAAAACAATAATACACACAATCAACTGTGGTCCAAGGGCTTGTAAACCATTGCCAGTTGGAATGCTCAGAGAATTGGGAACAGCGATCTTTAGGCAGCCAGGTGAGACTAATCTGGGGAAGCTTTAGGAAGGAGATAAATTTAAGCTGTTTTGAAAGGGGACTATTCTAGTCAATTGGCAAAGAGTCTTATGGCACACGATTAGGTATTTTAATTTGATTACTTGAGGTAATTTGGAGCCACCCCAATATTCTGAAAAGACTTGGTATAAAATGTTTGGAAGATGACTCGTTTCAGTAGTTTTTAACGCTGACTGCATATTAGAATCACCTGGAGAGCTTTGAAAAATCCTGGTGCCCAGACTGTAGGGCAGAACGATTTAACCTAGAGGAGGAACCCAGCCATCAATATTGTTGTTTTTGTCTTTTTTTGATTGTTTAAGTTCTCTGGATGATTTCAGTAAACAGCCCACAGTAAGAGGTACTGCTCTAAGTGTCAGGAAAATTGCAAGCAAGCAAGCAAGAGACTAGAATTAGAAAGGTTAGCAAGGAGGCTGGAAATCGGAATCTGACCTAGCTTTGTGAACAGAGATAAAAGGGGTGAAGCTAAATAAAGTATTCTGGAGGAAAGCTTGGTTGGACTTTGTGGTGCATGTCAGTTGCAATTTTTCACAAAGCTATATTCCCAGAGCATCACCATTCTTAATATGATGGATTAGTTGAAAAATAGGCAGGCAGGACCTGCTTTGCTAAGATTTGGGGCTATTAGCAAAATTCTCAATTTCTGAAGCACCAAAGCCACTCAGAAGAGAAAAAAAAAAAATCATATTGAAAGTATAGAAGCTTTTGTTTATATTTGAAGCAGGAAATAAAGCCAATGATGGATGGTCTGGAATTAGGAATCAAAATTCAGACTTTAAATTGATTTACAGTTAGGAGAGATACTGGGCTGGCAAAATTATGATCCTTTTAGAGTAACCTTGAAGAAAATGAAAAGCCAAACCATTAAGAGAATTCCTCATCATTTTCAAGCATAACATTCCCTTTCCTGGAATAAAGAATTTGTAACAGGTATGCGAAATGGATGGGTTTTGTCTCAGAAATGATGACCTCTTAGAAAGGTGAGCTGGAAAGCAATAATGAGAATTCCAATGTTCATATTAAATCACTTTAAATTTATTCCAGCATGTCCCATTTTCAAAGTTTAGGGGAAGGGCAGAATGTCATATGTGGCACTACTATTTATAAAAATTAGTGTTTCATAGTAATATATCATATTTGATAAAATAGGCGCTGGAAAAGAACTTCCCCTGCCAAGAGTATCCTGAAGGAAAGCAATCGAAGGCAAATGTAGAGCAAAACCATTTTCCTGGCTCCAAGGATGAGGCTGAGACTTACAGGCATGATAAGCCTCAATGTAATAGCTGTCATTACATAGTGAAAAGACTTGGAATTATAAATGAAGGATAATTGTTCCTGTATTGCTGCTTCCATGAACTGGGTTCCTGGTACATGCAGCGATAAGAGAGTTGGGCAGGACTGGTCCCAGATGTAAGTCAGGGAAGACTACATTTGTGACTTGAGGGGTAGAGACTCCTGTCTCCCTCCAGAAAACTTGGTCAGTGACTGTCATCCTATTTTCGGGAGTGGGATGTGGAGTAGGAAGTTAGTACATTGCTTCCAGAAGACCCTGGAGAAAATATAAGTGTACTATAAGGGATGAGGAACACAGCAGAAATTACATTCTTCACCTCTTCCTCAGAGGAACTCAGGGCACTCCCTGGGTAGGATGAGGTTGAAGGTCAAAAGGAAGAAGAGAATCAGAGTTGGCCAGTCTGGGTAAGGTGCTGCAAGAATGAGCCACTGGGTATCTTCCTAGGGGACGCTTATGGATCTAGTAAGCAAGGAGGCAGAAAAAGAAGACCTGAAAGTTCTGTTGATTCTCTGAGAAAAGAAACCCCATTCTTTCCTTCTGCATCCTTACATCACTCTTGGGCCCAGGGCACCTTCTTTTTCATTTCATCTTGCTGACCACAAGGGAGGGAGGCTCCACCTGTGCCCAGAGTTACTCTGTATCCCTTAGTACATTCAGGTGTCCTCAAATGCTTCCAATTTCCCTTCCTCAGGGTTGCTGTTCCAGGAAAGAAGGTTCTAAATTAATAGTCTAAAAACTCCCCCTGCATGTTGGTTTGCAAAATTAATGGTCCTTATGAAAAAGTAAATTAATCTTTGATGCTTGGTTGAGGCTAAGAGAAAAATCACTGTTTGGGGGACTGGGCCTTCTTAATACCCCTCATCCAAAGCATTCTCTCTCTCCCTTCTGGACTAACCACACTCACAGAGATTGGGAGGGAGGGGTGGACAACACAGCTTGAAAGTCCATCTCTGAATCCACAGGGCCGTGTTGCAAACATTTATCAAATGCCTGTTTGCGCAGTTCAGTGCAACTGTGCCCAAGAGGAGCCAGGAAAGACTGCAGGGAGGAAGCCCCCTGATGTGATGTTCCTCCCTTGCTAAGTTTTACTTGCACTTTCTACATACACAGTTTGAAAAGACTGCAGTAAACATTTTGTAAAATGTAAATACCATGATCACGGTTTCTTCAGTTTCAGGAGGAACACAACAGCTTTGCCAAAAGCCCCCATCACAGGTTCCAGGGTTCACAGATCTCTCGGGATTAGATAGATATTAAAGGAATTGGAAGTTCTGATTGCCTCGCTGTGTTTTTCTAAACCGAGCCTCTGCTGCACTGCGTTGCTCAGTTCAGCTGAAAAATTAAATCTGCACTCCTGTCAAAATGTGTCATCTGCACACCCGGACACTTATCCCAGTTCATCATGCTTTCTGCGGAGTCGAGGTGGAAAGAATGCTGCAGCTCCCACTTGCGAGGCCTGGGAAGACCAGGTGTTTGGGAGGATCCAAACAACTGTTGTCCTCGGGAGTGTCCTGCGGAGCCGACCGGGAATTCCACGGGAACCTCGGTGCTAGGAAAATAGCTAGTGTCCGTCCGTTTCCTCGGATGTGAATCACCCTGGTTGGGCTGGGAGAATATGAAGGACCTCGTCAGCGCTGTAGAACCTGCCAAATACACATCAGAACCAGGGGCGTGTGTGTGAAGGGGGAGGAGGCAGAGTCTCCGGAGGCTTTTCTTCGAGGTCTATTTATCCTTTGTGCCCCACGGCTGGTGGGTTCTTTGAATGTAAACTCTTGGAAAGGGCCGGGGGAGCCTCTTCCACGCTCGGGGGAGTATCTTGCTCGTCTGTAAATGCTGAATGACAGCGGCAATTTCGGCCCGGAAGGGCCGGTGCGGATTGGGTCTGGTGACCCTCTCGCAGGCGCGGCTCGGGGCCAGGACCGGGGACACCATGGAGAGGCCGCGGAGCACGGGCGGCGCATCGGGCCCGGGCGCAGTCTGCGGGCGCTCGGAGGGGGCCCCACCTGGTCGCGGAGCCTCGGCCGGAGAGGCGGGGCCCGGCTTCCCGGAGGCGGCGGCGCCTCCTCGAGCCCGAGCGCGCGCTCCCCGGCCTCCGGCGCACGCGCGAGGCCGGGAGGGAGCGCGCCCCGGCGGCGGCGGCGGGAGGAGGAGGGCGGCCGAGGGGAGCCTAGCCGCGCGCGCGGAGGTGGTGGCGGCGGCGGCGACCTGAGCCGGGTGGAGTGGAGAGCGAGGGAGGGGGCGGAGGGAGAGGGAGGCGGAGGGGAGTGAGAGCCGCATTTCCAGTTCCCAACTACGAGCCGCGAGTTTGTAGATGGGGCTGCTCCGTGGCGCCTGCGGCTGAGAAAGAGCAGCGGCGGCGGGCAGAGAGGAGCGACGGCGGCGCGGAGGAAGCCGAGGTGCGAGTCGGTAAGTTGCCGGGGCCCCCACGTCACTCGGGTAACGGTCTCGCCGCGCGCCGGGCCGGCCCGGGGGGGGGGGCGCCCTGTTGCTGGTGGCTTCGCGCCACGCGGGGACCCCGCCCCGCCCCCTCAGCACCTGGGCTTGGGCGGGCGACGAGGGTTGCTCCGCTCGGCCGGCGCGGGAGGGGCGCGCTCTGCCGGGCCCCCGGCTCCTGGGTTGCTGGCGGGCGGGCGGAGCGCGGCAACGTGTCTGGCCCATGCCGCCGCGCCCCGCTCTCGCCACGCGCTCCGCGGCGCGGCCCGGGCGGAGGCAGGGCTGGGGCTGGGGGCGCGGGGCCCCCTCCGGCCGCCGGCACCCTCTGCGGCGGGAGTGACGTTAAGACTTGAATGGAGAGCCGTGCTGGGGGCGGTTGTGGCCGTGACAGACACCTTCGGGGGTCGGTCCTCAGCGCGGGCGGTTCCGCCGGCCTCTCGCTGCCTCCCAAGCTCCGAGTTCTTGGGGGAGGAGGCTTTGGGCAAGTACTGCTGCCACTTCCGAGGCACGAGACTCCAGTTGTTTGGCCAGAGTGGTTGTGGGCCGAGCACACGCTGCTCCGGAGGCGTTTGCGGCTGAGGCAGTGCTTTCCGATTCTGGGTACGTTGGTCTGGAACCAAAAAGGTTCCTTTTTTTTTGCGGGGGGGGGGTGGTGCTTTTTTGGGCGAGGTGGAGGGCCAGGAGGGAGCCGATGGTCGGTGTGATGACAGGATGGGGATTGGTTGATGGGTGTTTTTTGCAGAAGGACTTTTTAACACTTTCTTGGGAGTTTCGTCTCAATTTCCTCAGCTCCTGAGGTTACAGCTGGAGATTCCATCCATTCAACTTCCATCAGCTGGGGCACGTTAAGAGGGGTCGGGGGTAGGAGAGGAAGGTAATTGAAGGCTGATGGGGAAGCTCAGAAAATTCACCGCATTACTTACAAACAGCTGGTTTAAGGTCAAGCTAGCCACGTTTTACTCCCCTTCCATGCCTTTGGGGATGGTTGAAATTTTACTTGATGCTTTCTCAATTGGTCGTCTTGTTATATGGCTCAGAACATTTGAGGTGCGTTAAAATGCTCTTCAGTTGGCGTATGATTTAGCAGCCATTTCTTCCCGTGAAATCTTTCGAATGGTCGTTCGGAAACTTCTGTTCGTCGGCTGTTTTAGGTGAGGTAACACGCTGGTACCAATGCGGAGATAGTTGCGGTACGTTGGTGAAACGACGGACCTCAAGGTAGAATTGTATCAGGCCTGATTATAGTCAAGTCTTCTGAGGCCTGATTACAGTAAACAAAGAACTTTTGGGGGTTGTGTCATTTTGAGGTCATCTGTATCTGAAATCTGTCATATATTTAAATTCATGTTTTAAGTATACGTTGGCACAGTGTGTTACTTTTTAAGGTCTATGCTTCTTTTAGTTTAGACTAGGGTTACATAATATACAAGTGGTAGCATTTATAATGGTTCTGTTTTTGTCCTGTAGAGATTGCACACTAAATATGAAAAAACATTCTGGGATGTGTTTGTCCTTTTCTAATTGATGCTGCTCAAGTCCTTTTCCACTTGGAATTTCAAAATGAATTTTTTTCTTTCTTTACTGGAAAGAAACTGGAACGCTGGAAAAATTGGGGGCTTATGCAAGTCTGGTAGCTCTATATAAGACAGAATCATTTTCTGTTGTTCTGTAGGCCAACTGCTGGATTTTTTCTTGACGAATCATATTTTTCTTAAACATTCGTGGGAGCAGTTTGCATTTTTCTTGAGTCCCATTTCAGGCTGAAATTGTTCCAGAAGACTACACAGCCTGGTACTCTAGCTTCTTCCCCCACTCTCTCTCTCAAGCTTGGGATAACCAAGAAAATCATAATTGAGAGGCTCCGTATATGTTATTTGTGCTCTGTTTTGAAAATTGAAGTTGTATGAGTATTTACCACCCCTTTATAGAGTTTACCATTTAATAATGGATGATGAGCAGAAGACAACCGAGATTTTAATTAAATACCCTTCACATTTTTGACATCCAAACTTTGTTGAAAGTGAGTGATAACATATTTTTGCTGAGAGTTACAAATAATACAGGGTAAAATACTAAGAAAATAAATACTAAAATGGGCAAGAGAACCCATTTGTACTTTTTGTGTCACTTGCTGTATTATAAATTACCTAGTTAGGTGGCTTTATAAAAAGAGTATCTTGCAAGTTAGACTTAGGTTTTTAGCACTGGTAATAATTTTCTTTACAAGATGATTCATTTGGTAAGTGACGAAATTTGTATCAGAACTTCACTTCAGGTAGATGTGGTTGACTTGCAATGGATGTCCTGATATTTATTTCAGGAGGGATGAACACCTCCCCATTAGATAAAATAGTTGGCTATTTGAGGATATCACTAAATTATTCCTTAAAAAAAGAATGTACTGAGAAAAAACAACCTATAGGTTCTTTCCTTCCAAAAATAGTGTTCACATTTATGAATAATATAAGAGCAGAAAAGCATATGAGGTCTCTCTACAGATATTGTGATAGCATTGAATTAAAGATTTTATTTCTTCTCTGTAGGTACCAGATTCTGCATATATTGTTTTTGGTCAGTCTTAGAGAAGCTGCAATGATTTTCTCTCTTCCAGTTATTTGTATGTGACCACTGGGGGGAGACTTCACAATTTAGGTTGATGGTATCCCTCTCTCTACACTGCTGCTAATCATTCCTGGGCACTTTGCCCAACTACTGGAAATGTGTTGAGGAAGATGCACTTAGAATCGAGTCCTGATCAAGGTGTCTAAATGACTTTTATTTCTTTAACTCACACCACACTCAAAAAGTACCTCTCTTTATAAATTGTGTTTTAAACAGTTTACTTTTGGGTCTGTGTTACATGGGCTAGCTAAACATCTAACGGTGAAAGAAGAGATTCATGAATACATTAGAGCTTTCAAAGATCTGACTTTACTGATATTAATCTTAGAAGCAGTGCAGGCTTAATTACTTGCTTTGTGTACATAGGAATTAGTTGTCTGGAAAAGTCTGGAGAGAATATCACTCTTCTTTGAGGTGTACAGTATCCAAACCTCTTTAAACTGGTTGGTCTCTTATTTTAAAAAGCTTTCAGAGGGAGAGAGATTGAAGCATCCTTTGTGCCTAATTTCACCACACGGGGGAAGTTTCTCCTTTATCACAGTGATAGAGATAAGACCAAAACTCACAACTTTGTTGACCATTAAGTTGAAGCTATTCTCAAGAGGTACAATAAAGTCAGGAAAAACTCTAGTTTCCAGTCTTCTCTTCTGACAGTATTTAACTTTATTAGTGTCCAATTCAGTAATAACTCAACAAAGGACATTATTTTTATAGTAGTTTATAAAGAACTTAAATTCTTCATAAGATCTTGATTGTAGCAGATTTATTCACTGTATAATGAGTAGGATAGAATTTGAAGTAGTTTCTATCACCTTTCCTAGTTTCTTCATTTTTACAATGGCTTCACTTTTTTTTTTTTCCTTAAAAAATTTCATAAGTACAATAAGAGATGTTTTCTGCTGAAGAAATGCAGATTCCTGGCCAACCTCAACATTGTGTTTACTACTTGGGGAATAATTTCTAATGGTCTGCAAAGCAAAATGAGAAAGACAATGTAGTGAGTTTTTCATAAAGCTCAAGTTACTTTCAAATCCTTTCCTCTGCCTACTAGTTCCTATAATGGTCTGATTCCTACTTACTTTACTGACTTACAGCTTTTTCTCTTAGATCGGTTGCTCCTTTACCACTTCTGTAGCATTCTCCCTTGTTCACTGTTTTCCATCTACCCAAGGCGTGTGTGCTCTGTTATGTCTGACTCGTTGTGACCTCATGGACTGTAGTCCACTAGGCTCCTCTGTCCATGGAATTTTCCAAGCAAGAATACTAGAGGAGGTTGTCATTTCTTTTCTCCAGAGGATCTTCCTCACTGAGGAATCGAACCTGAGTCTCTTTTGTCTCCTGCACTGGCAGACAGATTCTTTACCACTGCTGTGCTTGGGAAGCGCCCTTCTTTTTTTCTGCTCAGAAATGCCATGGCTTGTTCCTGACTTAGGTCTGTTCCCTTTGCCTGGAATTGCCTTGAAACATGACACAATGGCTCCTTTTCATCATTTCAGGTTTCAGTTCAATAACTTCTTTTTCAGTTCAGTTGCTTTCTCAGATAAGCATTACTGTGGAACCACCCTGTCATAATGACACCATCCTCATTTCCCCTTATCCCATTACTTTTTTCTTTTTTTGCAGATTGTTTATCATATCTGACTTTGTTTTTTATATTATTTTGTTATCTGTATGCTCTCATTAGAATGCAAGCCCCATTAGAACAGTGATTTTTATCTCTTTTGTCTTAACAGTATATTTCAAGAACTTAGACTAGTTCCTGGCACACAGCTGTCATTAAATATATATATCCCTTTTAAAAAATCTGAGGTTCTATTCCTCCTGAGGCTTTGGTGTTAAAGTGTTCCTTTATGAAATGATTTGAGTCAGTGATAGTTGTAGTAAGATAGTTGTAGTAAGTAGGCCACTTTTGGCTGTAAGTTATAGAAATCCATTCTGACTGGTATTGGTATGAACAAAAAGTGAGATTTACTGTAAAGATTGATGCAGGAGTGTCTAAAGGAATGCCAGGGTTGGGACTCTGGAACTCCAGTGCCAGCGGAACACACTTCATCTCTTCTGTTTACTCTTCCCCGTGCGTTTGTTTCATGTTTTCTAATGCTGTGGAGGACCACTTCCTAGTCCTCTTAATAGAAGATATGGCCTCCAGCGGCTCCTAAAATTTCCCTGTTTCTGGGCCCAGAAGGAAATAGATTTGTCTAGCACCCAAACACATGGGGAAACAGTGAGAAACTTAATTCTGGGTTGGGGGGGGCCTCCAAAATCACTGCAGATGGTGACTGCAGTCATGAAATTAAAAGACGCTTGCTCCTTGGTAGAAAAGCTGTGCCCAACCTAGACAGCATATTAAAAAGCAGAGATATTACTTTGCCAACAGAGGTCCATCTAGTCAAAGCTATGTTTTCCAGTGGTCATGTATGGATGTGAGAGTTGTACCATAAAGAAAGCTGAGCACCGAAGAATTGATGCTTTTGAACTGTGGTGTTGAAGAAGACTCTTGAGAGTCCCTTGGACAACAAGGAGATCCAACCAGTCCATCCTAAAGGAAATCAGTCCTGAATATTCATTGGAAGGACTGATGCTGAAGCTAAAACTCCAATACTTTGGCCACCTGATGTGAAGAACTGACTCATTTGAAAAGACCCCAATGCTGGGAAAGATTGAAGGAGAGAGGAGAAGGGGATGACAGAGGATGAGATGGTTGGATGGCATCACGGACTCAATGGACATGAGTTTGAGTACACTCCAGGAGTTGGTGATGGACAGGGAAGCCTGGTGTACTGCAGTCCATGGGGTCACAAAGAGTCAGACACGACTGAGCGGCTGAACTGAACTGATGCATAAATTGCTGTAGGTATTATGGGAGAGGAAAGAACTTATCTGAACACTAACTTGTATTGCTTTATTTTATTTTTCTTTAATCATGAAATAAGCCCAAGCTAGGCAATGGCACCCCACTCCAGTACTCTTGCCTGGAAAATCCCATGGACGGAGGAGCCTGGTAGGCTGCTGTCCATGGGGTGACAAAGAGTCAGACGCGACTGAGCGACTTCACTTTCACTTTCATGCATTGGAGAAGAATATGGCAACCCACTCCAGTGTTCTTGCCTGGAGAATCCCGGGCACAGGGGAGCCTGGTGGGCTGCTGCCTATGGGGTCACACAGAGTCAGACGTGACTGAAGCGACTTAGCAGCAGCAGGCTAAAGCCAGCAAAATCTCTGCCCATTTCCCCTACAAGACACACACAGGAGATTGCTTTTAGGATCATAATTGCCCTCTCAGATCACCTCTTCATCCTCCCTAGTACTGGTGAAGTTTGTTTCTACATCAGTGAGGTTTCCATTAACTTTGTATCTTTTCAGAGACTTGTACTTTGTTAGCTACTTAGTAATTCTCAAGGAAAGATTGAACTGAATAATGCTTAGCTTAAGAGCTTTTTATAACTATTTCATAATTTTACGTTTTTGGAAATAATTTGTAAAAAAAATGATTTAGAATTTCACTTAATATATATACGTAGGATTTTATTACAATAAATGGCCATAGAACACTTTTGTAAATTATTTATATAGTATATTAATGGAACTCTACTTTTACATGGTTCCTTTGCTCTATAAAATATTTTTAGATCTTTATTGTGTTGGAGAAATGTGGAAAGAGGAGGGTAGGCAACTGAAATGCCTGGAACTTTTCTAGAAAATTTCATGAGAAACTGTGAGGAAGGTGACTGAGTAGATCAGGGGCCATATGCTTAGGAAAGGAAAAGAGTGAAGAAGTTACAGAAAGTCTCATGGAACCTGGAGGGGCTACATCTTAGGAGGAGTTTTAACCATAGGAGGAGTTTTAACCATGGAAAATGCTGTTAATGTAGTTGAATGCATACTTTGAGAATACGTTATATACTTTATGACACTTTAATTCTGTAGGTCTTCTGCCATGAGTTGACTCTGATACAGGGGTTCTCTACCTAAGTGGCTGTCAGAATCCTTTAGAGATATGTCTAACCAAAGGATTCTAGTTTAGTATGTCTGGTATGGAGCCAGAGCGTGTTTATATTTTCAGAATCCCCAAGAGTCAATATTTATAAAATAATCCACTTTATAGAGTATTCTCTTCAACAACCAAATCAATCAACATAGCTTTTAGGGTCCTTTAGTTTAGGTAACTAATCTCAGAAGGGCTTCCCTGATGCCTCAGATGGAAGAGAATCTGCTTGTAATGTGGAAGACCCAGGTTTGATCCCCAGGTTGGGAAGATCACCTGGAGAAGGAAATGGCAACCCATGCCAGTATTCTTGCCTGGAGAATTCCATGGACAGATGCTACAGTCCATGGGGTCACAAAGAGTCAGACATGACTGAGTGATGTAACACACATACACCCTCACAAAGTCTGTGGTCTCTACTTTGGCCAGATTGGTAGCTCTGTAAACATCTGACTGATTTCCATTGCTCTCCCCACTTTCATTGTTTCCCCTTCTTTGACTACTTGTTTCTTCTGCTCAAAAATGTTGAAGCTTGCCTCCCCCAAGAAGCTGTCTTGGCTGGTCTCATCCACGGTTTATCTTTACAGTACAGGACAGATTATAGCACAACATTGACACAGCTGGTAAATACACATCCTAAGAGGGGCTGATTCGTGTGTTTTCACTGTTAAGTCTTGTGCATGTATTCCCATTTTACTGTTTGAACATCCTTAGTTTTTCCTTTTGCTACCAAGAATTTGAAGCTTATACATAGCTGGCTGAATATCGATAATGGCATCAACAGTATTTTTGAATGCTTACTATGTTTCAGGAACTTTGCTGAGTGTTCAACACATTATCTCTTTTGCTCATCAGCAGTTTTTTAAAAATCAGATTAAAACCCTTATATGATTGTGCTAGTTTCCTGTGGCTGCTGTAACAAATTGCCACCAACTTGGTGGCTTAAAAACAAAAGTTTATTCTCTCACAGTTTTGGAGGCCAGGTGTCTGAAGTCAGTATCAGAGGGCCAAAATCAGGGTGCTCCCTCCAAAGGCTCAAGAAGAGACTATGTTCCTTGCTTCTTCCACAGTTTGGTGCCTGACAGAATTCCTTGACTTGTCGTTGCATCACTCCAGTCTTCAAAGGCAGAATTTCACATCTCCCTCAGCTCTCTTCTTCTCATCACCTTTTCCTTTGTGTGAGCAAAAAAGAGAGAAACCTCTTATTGCCTCTCTCTTATAAGGACACGTATGATGGCATTTGAGCTCCCCTTTGCTCCAGAATAATCTCCCTGTCACAGGATCCTTAATCACATCTGCAAAGACCCCTTTTCCAAATAATGTATCATTCACTGGTTCCAAGGATTAAGACATGAGTGTTTTTTAGGGGACCATTATTCAACCTACCACTTTGATCATTCAGAAGAGGACTGGTAAAAGTCTTTTTCTCCATCCTCATTCCTCTCTGCATCAGCATTTCTTATTCAGAGACAGTTTTGCTGCCCTCTCATCACTCTCTCGGGGACATCTGGCTGTCGTAACTGGGAGGGGGTTGCTGTTGGCATCTGTCAGAGGCCAGGGATGATGCTGCAAACAGTGCATAGGGTGGGCCATCCCTGAGTTATCCAGCCCGAATGTCCTAGTGTTGGGGCTGAAAAACCTGGTCCTATTTATACGTAACTATTACAAATAGTTTCCTGGACATCATTCCTGAAAAAAAATCTTATATTAGCTAGCACATGAGTAAAGCCCTCTGATATGATTTGATTATGTCTGGTGGTAGTTTTTGGTTAAGTGAAGAGTCATAATAAATGACTCACATATACCTTAAATAACATTTTCACTTTCAAAATATAAATACACATGCACACACTAACATTTTCTTTGAGTGTGTATCTTTTGAGTGGAGCTCTGGGTCAATATTCTTATAGAAACTTGCTCTGGCTTTGGAGAAAGAACTTAAAAGTTTGTGGAGGAATCTGAGTGTAGGATCTTTGTAGTGTTTTATGACTCCTCGATTGTTTATAGTTGACTTACACTTAATTATACAGCAATTTGGATTTTTTTGTATTATTGTTTTGTCACTTGCTTTCTTTGGATCTCTCTAAAGCATTCAATTTGGCTTTCATATAAAGAACAATATGACTCTGGTGGTCTTGTATCAAATATATATATATATATAGTGTGTGTATATAAAGAAATCTTTGTTTTGTACAGAAAAGAATTGCTCTAATATATTGCAAATAATTCTTCCAGTTGTAGCTCACTTAAGTAGTTTCTCATGTGACATAGAGCTAATTTCATAGTTACTTTCAGATTTTTGGAAGT